>NW_007361003.1:0-624593 GCF_000409485.1 Glarea lozoyensis ATCC 20868 | reverse complement strand
CGTCTACCTCTGGCTCTTCCTCTACATCTTCAGCAGGCTCGTCGGTGGTTTCTTCGTCTGCCTCTGGCTCTTCCTCTGCATCTTCAGGAGTAGCTTCTTTTTCGTCCTCTGTAGCAGCTTCATCATCTTCGGTTGCAGATTCCTCGTCTTCAGGCTCAGCCCCCGCCTCTGTATCGGTATCCTTCTCAGTCGGCTTTGCAACAGCTTTGTTACTTAGCTTTGCATCGATCGTAATTCCAGCCTTCCCATCGTTAGCAAGTGCATCTGCTAGTTCCTTATTCTCAGTCCCAGGCTCCCCAGGTAGATTCTGCTCCGGAGTCTCATCACTCGTTTTCTTCTTCGAATCAACACCTGGCTTCCTCATACACTCCGGCTTCCCATCCTTGCACGGCAGTACCTTCGCAACCTCCAACTTATCATCCACAATAATCAAAGATTCGTACGCCTTCTCCGCCATCGCCACCGCTTCGGGCGTCGCCTTCTCAGCACAAGCCTCCTTGTAATAGTCTGCGAAATCCGTAGGCGAGCCGCCTTTCGCCTGGAGAGTGTTCGCGCCTTGAACCGCAATTCGCAGTGCGACTGTGGTATTCCCCCCAATCTCGGGGAGCTTATCGGTGCTGGGACCTTTTTGAGTCATTTTTTTCGTTTCCGCATCGAATATGGTTGAGACTTCTTTAAACCATGGTTCGCAGATCGATTTGGCGATTTGTGGGAGCTGTAGGCCATCAAATATGTTTTTGAGGTATTCGACGGCTGGGACTTCACAGCTGCAAACGCCTGTGGTGTACATGACGTTTTCGGGATCAGGTTTGGGGGCTTTGTCGCCCGGGATCATTTCTGATGGTGTACAGGTGATGTTAACTGTAAAGTCGGTTGCTGCGGGTGCAGGTGCCCCTGGTTGATTGGGTGAATGGTTGGGGTTACAATTGGCGCTGCATAGATCCATGGAACTTGTTTTTGCCTTGTTTTGGTCGGTGTAGAGACGACAGAGACCTTGAGCCTGAAGTTCCTGTGTTTCGCCATTGAATTTGTCTGGGGGCGTTGCCGGTTGGCCTGCTGGCTGTTGTGGCGCTGGTGGTGCTGGCTGTTCTCTCATCCAAAGACGGTTTATGGCTCCGGCTGAGACGAGCGAGTTGAACACTAATAGTGTTAAGATTGGGGGCGTAGAGACCTTCATCGCTTTTGATGTTGAGGTGGTAGATAGCAATTGGCAAAAGAGATATCATCAAATGTCTTAGAAGAAACAGTAATAAACGCTTTCAATATAGTGCAAAAAAGAATGTAGATGAAGTAAAGTGAGAAAGCTTCGAGATATAGATATCAATTCAGCAGATATACAGTCCACCCACAACACCCGTCCTTCTTCTCCACGACGAACGCACAGCAGCGTCATAGGTCTCGTAGGAAAGTATGTAATGACCTTCCTCACTATCAAAAGTAGAGTTCATCCTCAAGTACACGCCGTATACCAAGACTTTAAAGCCACAATACCGACGGGCACGTTGAGGATATATCCAGCGTCTGTAACTATAAATCAGGACCACGAGGATACTCCTCTGGAATAAACAACTCGTCTATTTTTAAGTTTCATCGTAAATCGAGGCGCTGACCTTCCATCGAGCGGGGCATATCGAGCATCAGGATTATAGAGGACGATCAGGAATTGACTGTGCCGCTTGCGCACCCGACTCCCGCATCAATGGAATTGTTAACAAAGTATATGTAAATTGAAAAGGTATGAAATAGAACTGATGAAACAGACGATGGATGGCAATGTCTCCAATCCTCGATTTCTGGCATCTGGGATGGGATTCAGAAGTGAAGCGTTCGTCGACTGTGCCACTTGTGCACCCAACTCGCACATGACGGATCTCCTGGGTGATATATCCAAATAGATAGATAATCCGCCGCGAAAACTAAGTACGCTGGAATGGAAGATACCTAGAACAAGAATCGATGAACCGAACTCGAAGACGAAAGAATATGGACGTCGACGACCTCCAACTCTTCGCTAGATTTGAAACTTAATGGATTAGGAGGGTCACGTGTTATGGCTTGGCAGATACGGCCACGTCTGAAAAATAACTTCACATCGCTCACTCCACTCGCTACCCTCAAAACCTGCTGCAACCTATTCTTTTCCATAGATCACCTGTGAACTCTGCTGGGAAATCTTTTTATGCAGCAAATAATGTCGGCGCCACGCAACGAAGAGCCACACGCCCTGGACAGTATGTAGCGGACTCGGCGCAAACAACCCAATTAACGAAGTAGAGGACGAGTAGCAAATATCTAGTGCTCGGAATCTAGAGATCTAAAGCTTCTTGTGAGCTGTTTCCTTTCGAACCGGCTAGTAGTCCTTGCACTGAATTGTTTCAGGGGAGTCTTGTCGTTTTTAAATTAAAACTATAGTGGATATTACGACTAAAATAAAGAAGACCGAGAAGCGATTATAGCTAAGTAAAGAAATTCCTAGAACGAAAACACGAGAGATGCCACTCTGCTGGTGGAATTATACGGAGAGGTCGCAGCAGAAGGCTGTATTTCTATACTGCTCAAATACTTAATCGTCGGCTTTAGTGGGCGCTCCCTCGTCACAAGTTCCTCAGTCGGAAATAGCGAGTTCGCACTCTTAGCAAGAACGCACTCGCTGACTGCCCAGTAAGAGTAGGTGTTTAAGTAGGAGGGTGGTAGATATACCTTTACTCCCGCGAAATATTTACTAACAAGACACTTCCTCCGGGTACTACATTTACTCCGTAAATTCTATAGGTTACTTAAGCGAGTGCGTTCTTGCTAAGAGTGCGAACTCACTATTTCCGACTGAGGAACTTGTGACGAGGGAGCGCCCTATTATAGTCGACGATTAAAGAATAGTCTATCAAAAGAATCTCAGCACTCTAGAGCTTAATTTTCTACTAAGTCTAATACATCTCAGCTAGCATCATTATGTCTCACTTTCAAGTACTAGTTAGGTAGGGTCCATAAGTTTTATCCGCCGTTTGTGGCACCCATGGCAAGCTGAATTCCCGAAGTGCCTGCATGTGCATATGCATCAGCGGTTAGCGATCACGTCTAAACTCAGCCAACCTCATTTTTTTCCACATATTGACCGTAACCTCCCACAAACAATGCGCTTCTCTACCTGTGAGTTTTTTTATTATTTTTTGCTGTCGGTCATGCAGAAAATTTTCTTGAAAGGTTCTTTTTGACAAAGTCGTACGTTACGTCCAAGAGCATCATGTCATCCTACTTACCGATGAAGGCGTTTCATCGCTGGTTCTAGACGTTAGCGTTCTCTGGCAATATAAGGTGTAGCGGCAGAGAATTCTGTGGACCTCATGCACGAGAAGTGTTATATTGATTTTGAGCAAAACGTTCCGACACGCTGTGCATTATCACTTCGATTTTTCTCTCAATAGTATGAAAGCCTCCCTGTGAATTGCTTTCATATCAGGGTCAATTCCTACATCAATGCTTTGACTTGAAGAACTATTTTCCCGTCAATAACTACAATCTTTGAATCTCACTGAAACTGGGATCGCTATACTGCAAATTTTTGCATCGATACACTGCTTACCTTCTCTTCTCTGTGACGTTGTCGCATTCCGTGGCCTCGAACATTGAGCAAAGAACACAACTGCAAAACCCAATCCAAATCGCAACGATGGGTTTCTTCGATTTCATCTCAAAGACAGTAGACGTAGTGAAAGGCGTAGTAGTAAGCCTCCCCTCCGTTCTTTATCCTTGCACCGTCCAGCATTAACAACATCTCAGGTTGACAACCCAATTATCAACCGTCTTGGATCGGTAGCCAGCATAATCACGCACGCAATTCCAGGTGTCGGTACGTTCTCTCCTAATATATTCCTTGCGCATCAAGTTGACGAGATACGTTTAGGTCCTGTGATCGATGCCGCAACTCCAGCTTTAAACGCGATCTTTAGTCAGGATTCAAAAGCGGAAAGGATTTCAGATCCGTCGGATCCAGCGGTTTTGAATTCTGAGAAGCCGGGTGTTCAAGTGACCTGAGCTCCGAAGCGAGAGCAGAAAAGAAATTGGATTTTGGAAATCATATAAGTGGCCTTTACAGCTTGCAGGGAGCTTCGGCTTTCCTCGAAGATGTGGGCGCTCTAGAACAAATTCACAGTCGGGGTTTGATGTAGATGTATTTTGGAAGACAGTAGTTCATCGGTATCGAAGTATGAAGATTATCGGAATTTCAGCAGTATACCCTACTTAAGATAGAGAAATTTTCATAGAGTAACAAGGAAGAGAGATCTTTGCGGTTAATTAATTACTCCTTTTTTTTGGACTATTTCTCCTGTGAATAACACTCTTAACTTGAGGTAGAAAGCTGTGGGTGTAAGGAGGCAAATCACCCGATATTTATAGGCGAAGGGAAAGACCTATGTTTAAATATAAACATTTGCCCAACCGAAAGCAAAGCATTCCTCGACCAGAGGTCAGACCCTCAGTCAAAAGTGTAAATTTTAAAGAATAGGGTTAATGATCCTCGATGTTGAAGTCCACAGTTGGTGGCTTTTCGCTTCGTCAATCGTCCTACGGCTCCTTCCGCATAAATATAGACGACTAGATAATGTGGATGAAACAAAAGTCGCTCCTGTCGCTATGTCACTTGACGGATTTTGCTTTGGATGCTCATTGTCCTGTGAAGTATAAATACCAAAAAAGATAAAAGCGCTATCTAGAATTCGTTAGCCTACCAAAATTGGATAAATCCGCAGTACTAACTCGAAACATAAACTCAACCCCATCACATCCAAACCCCTCCCTCGCTCACTCTCCCCCATCCGTCCAACCGCTCAATAATTCGGATTACTCCCCCACCAAGCCATACTCTCCAGCCCACAAACCTCCATCCTCCTCTCCCTAAACTCGCGATAAAACCCCCTCCACACATCCCGATCACTACAATCCTCTCCCCCCTCAGTCTTCACACAAGCCGGTCTGCTCGCCTTGACATCATTCTGACTAATCCCCTCCCACGGTTTCGGCATCGGGTAATCGCTGAAATGGACCAACCTCGCCTCCTTCTTCACTTGATTCGCATCCCAGACCTCGCCAGGCGACAGGTAAGCCGTGTGTTTATCCTTCGCGCGACGGAATTCCCCGGTTAGTAAAGCGTATGGTTTGTGTGGTAGGACGTTGCACGTGGCGCCGTACAACGCGTTTACGATTTCCATGTCATACACGCCGAGGCCAGCTTTATCGATTTCTTTCTGGACGCGCGCGAACTCAGCGGCGGAGGGCGTGATGACCATGATATGGGATGCGAGGGTAGGTTTGTCGAGCCAGTAGGCGCGGGGCATGGTTGCGGTGGAGGGAGGGAGGAGGAAGAGTTCGTCGAGGGGCGCGAGGAGGGTTGCGTCGGAGTCGAGGATGATGATGCGGGTGTATTCGGCCATGGAGAAGGTGTGGAGTTTGGAGTAGGACGCTGCCCACATTTCTGGGATGTTATTAGGAGGGTGGGTGAAATTGGAGCGGAGGGGACGTACGAAAACCTAACTGTTTTCGAATGATCCTCATGCGAACCAGTTTGACACCGTATTTTGACTCTGCTAATTTCAGCAGTCTCTTTACGGTAGCGTCTTCCTGGGCACTTCTACTACTGTAATCCTCCGTCCTGAACTCCTCAGTATCAGGTATCAACATAACTCTTTTAGCCCTACTCCCGAGTCTATCTAGACTCTCAAAAAGCATAACCGAGTTACACAATACGTCTTTATGTGTAACGTAAGTAACATATGCTAATTTCTCCCAATCTAACCCTTCATATTCCTTCGTACCCAGATCCGTAATATTAGGGACAGCAACAAGTGCTTTTGGATCATATAAACATTGTGCACCTCCCCCGTGTAACAGCCCCCATCGCCCTAGAGCTTCATAAGATATATCTCCCTTTCTAGGCATCAAATACCAGAACAAAAACACTCCAACTAGGAAAGCTAGCAGCGCTTGAGCATTCTTCGACCGTACTAACTGCGAGAACGTCGGTTTTGGCACTGATTGAGCTGGAGATTCCTCATTAGAGAAAGGTATGAAGAATGGCGAATTCTCCAGAAAACTGGGAAGATCTCCAAGATTGGTTGTACTAGATTTTCGCCGTCGATGTTGAGAGGACGGCATGATATAATTACAAGATATTGCTGTATATACAATTTACGTTAAAGGAGAGTGTTAAGGCAATATGTTTGCGAATGGCGAATAGACAGAACTCGGGTCTATGTGGCAGTACATCAGATCCGCTCCTAGCAAGGTGAAATGGTATAGACACAAGAGCTCATCATACCTACCTATTTAAACTGTTAGTACATCTTAAGCATGGGATTCATTTCAACTCAAACTACCTATACACACCAAACACGTGATGAAATATCTCCGAGACTCGCCCCTTTTATTTACGACTGCCTTCCCAAATCGCCGTAATAATCAACGATTGAAGTTAAAAATGAGTACACAAGTAATAACGAGCGCAATAAGCAAAGATATCGCTAATAATGCGAATCCACATGTAAACGGATCGAGAAGTCACAAAAGGCAAATCCGCATCGTGGTCTTCTGTTTGAAGGAAGAGAAAAGTGGATCCGCTGCTAACGAATGGCCGATATTCCCGAGCATGTCGCCGCTTTAGGAAGGGTCGACGGCACTTTAACTACAAGAAACGTCGTTTTCGTACATCGTATTCTAGACGTAGTTGATCCGGAGATTAATTAATTGAGCAAGGAAACGTGCAGGAAGCAAACAAGAAGATGATCTCCCTCGTATGTCTCGTAGAGGACCAGCCATTGAACAGACCACCTTTTTTTTTTTGGGATACAAGCTTAAAAGTACTGTTTATGTCACTCCCTATATGGTTGTTAAGTCTTATAACTAAGTTAAACAGCACATGTAAATGAGTTGTGATGATTACGCTCGGAAGATGTGAAGTGAAGTAAAGAATGGTATATTGATGAAGCTATTTACAAGCAAAGCAACTCCTCATTACCGCTCGTGATCTCATATTATCTTCCTCCGCCAGTACTCTAAACCCCAATTTACATGGCAGCAACGGCAGCAGCAACACCGAAAAGAGCTGCGGCACCCATAGCACCGGTCTGGATAGCACCACCACCAGTAGATGTGCTGGTAGAGGCCTCGACAGATGTGACAGTGGCGCCGGCAGCATCAGTGGTAGTACGGGTGACGGATGTAACGACGAGGGAGGTAGTTCGGCTAGCGCTGGATGATGATGATCCTCCGCTGGCGGCGCTGCTCAGAGAGCTTGAAGCTGAAGATGATCGGGAGGAGATTGAAGATGAGGCACTGGCACCAGCTGAGGTGTCGGTGTTGGTGGAAGCGCTTGAGGCATCGGAAGCGAGAGATGATGAGATGGATGAGGAAGCTGAGGAGATCGATGAAGACAGAGATGAGGCTGAGCTGCTGGCGGAAGAGCTGTCGCTGGAAGCGGTGGAGCTGGCACTATCTGTCGAATCCCCGGCAACTGCGCTGGTAACGGTGGAACCAACGCCTCCGGCAATTGAGGTGACGTCTCCGCCGAGCGAGGTGATGGAAGAGAGGATTTGAGCCTAGATGAGTTATTAGAATGCAGTTATGGATGATAAAGAGTTGCAATACATACAGAAGAGGCAGTGGCCAGAGCCAAAACGACGGCGTTCTTGAATTGCATATTGACGGTGAGTTGTTATGTGAGAATAGATTGAATGATGTTTGAGATGGATCAAGGTGAAGTATTCAGCTTTTAGTTTGTAGAAGGAGAGGTTTTGTGGAATATGTTGAGAGAGGAAAGAAGAACCAAAGTACTTATATCTCATCACAAATGGCGCTATGCAAAATGCGTTGATGCGGATTCGCCGACCCAAAGTACGTCACTAAGACTGGATTGGCATAAGATTCGAGGTGGAGGTTTCATTAGTTAGCTTGGATCTGTGATACAAAGCAGTCCGGTCCAGTTCCAAGCCACTATACTAAGACGTAATGTGGAGCCGCACGGGACTTCGGGCGCCACTGCGTACGACTTGCTCTTACTTGGTATACCCCCGAATAAACCACAGTGGGTCTTCTAGAAGTTACGGTAAACAAGGGCTCTGTGGCCAATAGTAAGTAGAGGATTTGACTTATCGTTACTATAAAAGGTAAAGCCGAGTATAATGCACGGATTCTCCACTGTGGTTTATTCAGGGTTGGATGAAGTATTTAGACAACACAGAGGACGATTGACCAATTGCACGGCATCATAAACAAAGTTGGCATGGAGACTTGGCGGGGTTGACGACTGGACACACAGATGTTTCGCCCGATTTAGCTGCACCCGTGAACTGGCAGGTAGCTTCCCAGGTTTGAGACATTTGAAAGCCCGGTTAGCTTTGCAGTCGACACTTTCTGAAAATGCTGTGGAGAAGTGGTTGCCCCTTGACATTATTAAACCAAACGGTTGAACGGTTGAACGGTGTTGCACAGATTCAATGATATACTTTGTAGTTGGAAGTGAAGGAACCCAATCGAGCGGAGAGGGTTCGTATCGGCACGTAATTGGATGCCGACAAGACCTGCGAACCGAATAATAATGGTTGAGAAACAGTTCCTAGCTGCCAGGTGCCAGGTGCCAGGTGGAGCTGGTCTCGGCTTCAGACTGATGGATGATGTAAGAAGCCTAATCGAACGTTGCGTGGCTCTGTCTTCAGCTTCACTTGGCGAGAAAGCTCAGCATCTCTGGGGGAATGTTGAGTGGACTGTCGGGAATTGGCATTCTATTTCGCAGATGGCAAACGGATGAATCCAGGAGATGTCAAGATCATGCAACGAGCTTCATTTCTCCGCTCCTTCACACCCAGGCACAATCATGAGATAAACAAACAAACGGATGTCCTTACTGCTGACTGGAAGCACATATGCTATTATCCGAGTGGCGTACGACCATTGCAGTAGCAGCATCGAATTCGGTCGAAAGCGAGGAGGAAGAGAAGCTAGAGGCGACAGAAAGACGTCGAATTCGTGGCAGTCACGTGAAGATCCCGTATTGCCGACCTCCCCAGTCTTGGCAAAGCCCTCGCAGGGTCGAGCAGTCCAGAGGCGTCTCGCTACTCCGCCAACTGCTTGATCTGCAAGATCCTTGGTACACATCGTCATCAAGGGCAGAGCAGACTTAACCAGGGAACGCCACGTCCGACAATCAGATAGAAACATGAGAATAACTCTGTACTGCAGAGTAAGCAGAGTAAGCAGCGTCTGCAATTGAGGCTTATTTCGCTGAGCGAATTTTCATATATAGCTGGGGGAGCAACCACTCTGGTACTTCTACCTTTCCTTTCGTACGGTGGTAAGCTAAGCTGATGGCGAGGATGCACTTGAGGCACTTGCACTCCATTCATACGTACAAAAACACTAGAATCGTCTTGCGTCTTGCGTCACGTGGCCGGGCCGGTGTCTGTTTCCCCAATAGACACGGCTCGAGATAGCCGGTGGCCGCATTCGTAGGTGGAACTTTAGAAAAAGGGCTGCCCTGCGCCCCAGCTAGCTTTCTGCAGGTCCCGATTTTCAACCCTCCGACATCCCTGGAAATCCAGGACTGGCAGCCGCTTGCAGCAGACCCTCGTTCTGACAAGAACCGTTTTCGAATACAGAAACACAAGTCTACACGCTATGATATGGTGAAATTCCTTTTTTGATCTCAAAGACGATTTCGGCAGCTTCGTCGGCGCTCTTGGCCTCGAAGTCGTATCTTTTGGTTTCGGTAGATTTGTAAACGACGACCTATCTGGTTAGTTTTGGATAAGCAAATGCTTCTTGTTCTAGCGTACCTTGAAATTGGTTGGGTGTCTCCGGGTGACTTTACAGCCCACGACGTTGCTGAAATGTACCGTGGTAGTTTTCCCCTGACCTTCGAACATGGTCTTCCCGGTAGATGCTGGCATGATGTGTAGGTACTCGCCATCAATAGCAAGCACTCTTTCATTCATTCCCACAAACCGCATCGGCTGCTTCCTCCAAACCGTATATTTCCTGTAGTTAGAGTTGCCGAGCTCATCCTGCTTAATTGCTTCTTGAGCAAGTGGGTGCGTTCCAAGCATCTGTCCTCTTTTGAATTTGCGAAAGTCTGGCCTGTCAATCATCAACGAGGTTTTGGGCGAGTTGTTACTACTTGGGGATCCAGACATGGTCAAGGGACCATCAGTCGCGAACTTTCGACGGTGCAGATCTAGGTCCTCTCGGTTGCCAATAGATTCGACCTTTCGATCCAGCAAAACAACAGTTCCAGATCCAGTCAATTTCAATACGTGATTTGCCTTGTCAAGCTGTCTCCTCTTACAGACAGTATCTAAAACATCAGCAAGATATGTATCTGCCGTAACATCCAGAGTTATCATTTGGCCTGGGGCAGCGTCTGCCGAATGAATGTGGATCCTCAAGAGCTTCTGGACCGATGTCCTAGCAGGCTGCAGCGGCGCGCCAATGGCGGGTGCGTCTGCTAAGGTACTGTTTTGTCGAATACCGCTCATGCTAGCCAGTAGTGGAGGTTGACGAGGTGTGCCATGGAGTGTTGATGGTATGGGTGTCGGAGTGGGTTTTGGTGCGAGATCATCTTCAATGGCAGAGGTCGTTGCCGTAGCAGCCTCTTGCTTGAACTGAGGAGTCAACGCTTGATTTTGCTGGAATTGCTCCTCTGTGGCCTGCACGAGAGCAAATTCATCATACGGCTTCGTGTTTGACCTTGCCCTTACCGCGCGGTTGTTGGCTGTGGTGAAAGATACGAGAGCTTTCGTCCGTTCCAGAGCTGGAAAGTCATAATCGACTTCCTCGTCCTCTACCATTCGCAAAGTCCACCAGTTAACATTGAGTTTATCTGCTGGGATCACTGGCTCAATCTTTTCTTCTGCATATCTCCAGAGACTCAGTCCGATGAGATCAGCGACGGCTACTTGACGGTCATTTGCCTCATTCACGTGAACACTTCTGCGGATGAGGACCTCAAAAGGTTTCGTCGTCGAGGTCGCAAACGGAGCCCAGATTCTTAGAGATAGAGGATTAGGATCTCCCTGTCCTGAGAGTGAGGCAAATGATTCAAATGGAGAAGCGGCTTTTGTTTGTCTGGCCTTTATAGCAGCAGTCAGCAGACTTTTTGGCTGAATCATGCTAATTGGCCGTGGAGGCGGTAAAGCTTGAAGGGTTTGTGGCAGTGGTGGAGGTTTCGACTTCTTGGTTGGTGAGCGCGTCATATCTTTTGGCATTGTCCCAATAATAGGACCACCAGGCGAAGATACAATTGCGCCAGGAACCTTGTCTAACATGGAGGTTGAATCAATACTACCCTCGAACTCAGAGTCCATGTCTGACGCATCTGAGTCTTCCTCTTCCTCTTCCTCTTCCAAGAGATCACTTTGCTGCCGTCTGACACCGACATTTGGATCCGAGGTTTGACTATGAAGGGCTCTACTAGCTTTGGCAGCATTTCTAGCAGCGTCTCTCGTTCGCTTGAATGCGGAAGCATCGAACTCGTTTTCTGAGGACATCTCACTACTGGTAACTGTATCGCGCCTTGCTCGTTCCTTGACAGCGTCCACTGCTGACTGCGATCCCCTTCTTCCTTGTTCCGGCCCTGTCCTCGGCGGTGATGAGATAGTAGACGTTTGTCTCAAGTTAGAACCTCGGATTGGTGAAGAGCCAGATCGATTTCGTATTGGCATCTTGGAGAATTTGATCTGCTGCGCAGCCCTTTGATCGCCATCCTCATCGCTATCGTCGCTCAAATCGCTGCTGTCCTCTTCCTCCATCTGCTCCCGCCGACGTCTTCGTTTTGTTGCTATGCCTGGTCCAACTGTGTCTCCAGCACCGCCGCCAGTCACCATACCTCCTTCTTCAATCTCATCGTCATTTCCTGCCAGACCAGCTGACCTCGGGGGGGCTTGGAAATATTCCGAAGCTATCGCGGTAGGTATGGGAGGGGAATATGTCCGTTTAATGTTTGCGCCATTTTGTCGCCAGCCAGCAGCTTTGAAACCCGAAGTATTCATAAAAGCATCGTTAATCGTAATCAATCGTTCTCCTACGCCATCTGCGATTGTGTTCAGATAATTAGTTCGTAATTGGTATGATACCAGACTATGAGAGTATAAGCAACCCTCCTCAGTTCATGCCTTCGCGGGGTCCATCACGTACTCTTCCACTTGCATAACAGACATATTGCGCGCTCAGGTGGTACTGGATATCATAGACCTATAGACACCGAGCGCCATAGATCCAAATGATAGAAGTGTGCAATAGAGAAAGTTGATTGGTTTGGTGTGCTGGTGGGACAGGACTCAGCCCTGTATCTCGCTGGAACTTTGGAGGTTGTCTTTAGCGCGTCCCGAGGTTGTCATCGAAGGCGCTGCGCCGCTTGGCATCGACATAGTTCGGACGACGAAGATTCGAGGACAATCACAAACAAAAACACACACACCAACACTCGGAATTTATCAAGCACGATGGGCCTCGTCGACTACTCCGACTCCGACGCATCAGATGTAGAGGAAGCTAAAGTCTCCAAACCAGCTTCGACGTCTGCGAAACCCGCTTTCCAGAAAGTCGTCGACCGATCAAATCCGGGGAAAATAAAAGTATCTTTGCCACAGGCATCACTGAAGCACGACAATTCAAACGATGAACCGCCTACGAAAAGAGCAAAAACCAGTGGTGGAGGGGCATTCAGCGGGTTCAATTCATTCCTGCCTGCGCCTAAGAAAACCGGACAAGGCGCAAACGGTGCTGGTAATACTTCGACCAAGAGTGGCCTTGGAACTGGGGTAAACCTGAAAACGGGCGCTGCACCGGGCTTCAGCAGGCAATCAGAATCATCAGATTATAATGGAGGTTATGAAGAAACAGCAGAGAATATTAGCAGTGGTGGGATGGGCATGCCAGCGCCGAAAGCTGCCCAACCCGTGGACCAGACGCCAGCAGAAGAAGTAAAATTGGTTGGCAAACCATTAATGTTCAGACCTTTATCAGTCGCCCGGAAACCGAAGAAGAAGACAGCAGCCTCTCTCATGGCATCTTCAATACCCCCACCAGCTCCATCACCTCCTCAGACACCCGCCGAAAAGGCACCACGAGCAAAAGTCTCACTCTTCTCAATGTCCCAGGAGACTTCGACTCCAGCAGTCACACCATCACAAGGCGAATACGAGCCAATCATTCTAGAAAACCAAACACCATCCAACTCATTCTCGCAATCCTCACCCGACGACCCCTACAGCGTCGAAGAATACACACCCACCACCTCCCAAACCCTCCCCTTCGCGCCTACCCCACCCGTCTCCCAATCCCTCGACGACATAGCAGGAGACCTGCATCTCAGCGCCGCAGAACGACGGCAACTATTCGGTCGTCAAAAAGGCGGGCAGCGCTCCCAGTTCGCCGCGACCAAAGTAATAAACTTCAACACCGACCAAGAATATCTGCATAACGAGGAGCTGAGAGCGGCTGGGGAACAGGTTAAGCATAACCCTGTAAGGGCGATTGCGCCGGGGAAACACAGTTTGAAACAGTTGGTCAATGCTGCGCAGACACAGAAGGATGCGTTGGAGGAGAGCTTTCAGGCTGGGAAGAATAATCGGAAGGAAGCTAGTAGTCGGTATGGTTGGTAATATAGATGTGTTAGTAGATAGAATGATACCCTTTTTGCTGTTTATATTAGTTTCTATTTCCTCCGATAGCTAAGAAGAGGTGTATGTTACGTATATGCTTCTAGGCTTATGTATAGGCGATGAGTTATGTGTATTAGGTTGGGGAAAACTAATTCGATATTCAGACCTATAAGGCGTGGTATACACGGTAATATTAGCTGTCTACGGGGATATTTACTTGGTTGATTGGAGTATATATATATGATATTGTCTCTAACAAAAATATTAAATAAGTCTGTTAAGAAAGGCGGGTTAGAAACTTGTTTCTAATCACTGTACTTTGGGGTGTCCCATTCTGCAATACACTAGTGCTATATAGAAACCTCATCCTGAGCAAGATACAAGAAATCACTTTCTCGACTTCGAACTCATTCGCTGAAACACTTCAAGCTAAGTGTGAATTTAGAACAAGAGCCTACGAACAAACATCGCCATCTCAACATACCACTCCCTCAAATCCTCATCAGCGCACCCTAAAATCCATCTCCACAAACCCCCCTCCCATCCCCTCACCACCCATAAACCCCTGAACATACGCCGGTCCCACCAACTCCCACAACCCATCCGCCACCCATCTCAACACAAGCGGAACCCGACACCCATCCACCACCACAACCAAATCCCCAACCCTCACACCCTCCCCAACCAACCCCATCACACACGCCCCAACAACCGCAAAACACCGCCCGGTACACCCCATACTCGCAACCTCACAGAACGCGCGGAACGCCTTGTCAGCCTCCTCGTTCGACGCCTTGACGCCGGCGGCTAAGATGACATCGAGCTGGAACTGCGCGAAGGGGGCGAGCATAGCCGGATCTGGGGACGTGAAGGGATTGGTGAATGTGAAATCTAGCGGGACGGTGGAGCTGCGGTTTTGGATGAGGAGCGTGAGGAAGGTTTGCCAGATGGCGGTTTGTGCGGCGGGGGAGGAAGGTGTGTAGTGGGTGCGCGCGAGGGCGGACCAGTCGGCGAGACGGTGGAGGGTTAGGATCCATGTTTCTGGGGTGTAGCGGGGGAAGATGGTTCCGACCGCGGTGATGGGACCTAGGATTCGGCCGTGGAGGAGGAGGATGTCGTTTTCTAGGAATGTGATCTTGGGGATGGTGTTGAGAGTGGCGTTGGGGAGCATAAGGCTCAATTGGTCTTTGTTATTGATTGCCTTTTCGAGAGCGATGACCTTGGGTGGTTTTTCTCCTGGGATGGGGGCCGTGGAGTTGAAGCTTTCGAGATCTGCTATGTCGTCAAGGATCTTTGTGAGTTGAGGACTTGCGAGAAGTTCTGGTGCGCCTTCACAGCCTAATAGGGGGAGAGTCGGTGGGTCGAGTGACCAGTCTGGTGTCCAGCTGGGGAGATTCGGGATCTTTGAGTTGAATGCAAGACCTGCGTGAGGAAGGAAATCTAGTTGATTTTGAGGAGGAGATGTCGTTGCTGCATTTCTAGCGACATCTATAAAAATATCGCGGAGCGATTTCTCGTACTGTGGTACAAGACTTGGTTTTGCGCCTGATAGTCCCTGAAGAGCGTAAATTCGATCCTTGACTTCTGTTGCTTTGAAGCGAGATCTCAAACGGAACATTTGAATGAGGTAAAAGACCAACGAAAGAGGTTCCTTTTCTGACCGCAGAAATGAAAATCGTCGAACGACGTTTGCGTTGCGCAAAGCAGTTGCTTGCTCCAAGCCAGAGTAGCCAATCCTTTCTGATAGCATACTGAGAAGCGCAGGGTCTCTGGAAATAGTATCTGTGAACCAACTTAATCTCTGCCAGCTTAGCGATTCATTGCCATAACGAACAGTGACTCGCGTTTTCTTGGCCGCAACAACCTCTTGGACAACCCAACATCTTTCAAACCACTGCTTCGATAACATGATTTTCAGCGCTCTGGCAGCTTCCTTAGGTATCTGATATGTAAACCGCGTTTGTGAGCTTGAACTCAGTCGATTCGCTAGGAAGACTCGATTGACGAGCTCCGTAGCTAGTACCGCTCGTTTGGATGGTCCTAGCCAGACGATCACCTCTGCGGCATTTTGGTATATCAAAGGCATGAGAGGGATTTGCTGAGCCTTGTCCTCGTTACTAGACTGATCTATGCAGATGGCGTCAATCCATACAGCTTCCGTTTTCCATGACGATCGTATGTTCTGCAAGACGTCTTGAGCCGATCTTGTTATCTTTACAGGCTTTTCATCCACAGAGATCTCGTACACGAAAGCAGGATTTCCCCAGGAGTATGATATTGCTCTGTATTTTGGAGGGTTTGCCACAGCATGCCATTGAAGCTCGCATATTATGGGTTCTTTAGTGGAGAGTGCTGGCAATACTCTGAGCAGTCGAATCTTGTCAGAGGATTCTAACGTCTCATCCATTTTCCGGCTTTGATATTTCTTTCTCTGGCTCATACACGTTGACGCGAAAAGAGTAATTGATGTCGACAAAATCCTCAAAATCGTCAACGCACATCGCCGAATAGCATTGGCTAACAGAAATAATAACCATTCGACGGCCATGTACGCACTCTCGAATTGTTGAAGCAACGGTTCAGGAAGCTGCTTGAGAATTCTCTCAGCTTTCTCGCCCAACGCAGATCTTGTCTTTGGCCATGTCGCTGAGTAAAAGACCAATCCCTGAGCGAAAAGTGTAATATGTATCGTGACGAACGGGAGATTGGTCACAACTTTCTCTAGAAATATGGTAGAAATTGTGCATTTGGTTATATACCAAAAACTGAAATCGCCTTTCGTTACTTTTGCTATCTTTTCTCTACCATCTTCAGTCCGCAACCAAGTAGCCAAGCCGAGAGTAGGGATCTCGCTCGACGGTGCAAAGAGGCACCAGAACAGATAGAGTGGACCGAATCGCAACGGTATGAAAGCGAAGCAATATGACAACGCTCTGAGAACGACATGGAAGATGAGGGCCGGATTAAACCAGAAGCTTGAAATGACAACATCGTGGAGTCGTACTCTGCCACCCCTCCTTAGTGGCTGTCTGAAGAACGCCCTCGCTCGAGTCGCAAATCGCAACGCAAACAGACTAAAGATTATTCTCTCATATCCAACATCATTGTCTTCAAACAAGGCATTGCCGGGGCGTTTTGGTCCGATGTTCAACCAATCCCCACAGAGCTTGAAATAGATATCCGTGATATCGGCGACGGTGGCAGCGGCCAGATACTCGAAAAATCCAGCAATGAGGAATAGAAAGATTTTGGTAACCGCCGGTGCCGACTCTTCCAGTGGGGAAGGGTAGGAGAGCACACAAAGCTCTACGAAATGGGAGAAATAGGGAGTATTGATGAAATAGTTTTCAGCTCTGCTTTGAGCAGTGAGCAGTCGTTCGAAGTTGATCCCCCAAACCATGGCCACTTGTAGACAGGCGATACTGGCTGCGAGTATTTTCGTAGAGTGACATGTTCAAAAGAATGAAAGGAAACTTTTGGAAAATGTACGACATCTTGAGCTGAGGGTTCAGCTGATGCCTGGACATTCTCAGCTTCTACTCGTTGCACATGCTCCGAATAGACGCATGGTGTAAAAGCTTGGCCAAGGGACAACAAACAGCGCATGCAAGTTCTTCTGAGAGATAGGTTACACGAAATAATTCTGAAAGGTGCGATGAGTTGATAGAACATGATGAGACAAGAACCCGGCTTTAGCAAAAAACTATTCGCGAAGTATCAACACCCAAAGGTGTAAAATTCGACCGTCTGACCAACTTGAAACCTGGTTATTGCGTGCTTCCACCAAGTATGAGCTATTGACTTCAGCGGCTATCGTGAAATACCGAAGATTCGGTCGGCTTCCTCGGCTGCAAAGGCACAGCACTTGTCGACTACATAAGTATGCGGACGTCCATCATCTCGAATGCGAGTCCTCGCCGTGAGAACATCAGCACAATCCGCGGATGGAGTTGGGTCCCAGAATCCCAGGTAAGCGGCCGGGGTCTGCAAGTGCTTACTGGCATATGTGGGTTCCAACAACAGTTCTGGCTGGAGATTTCATCGGCGACCGCATTCTTCAGGAGTTTCGGAGTATATCTTCATTCCAGGCGAGATGCTCACGCACCAAGCCTCGGCACCTCGTCGTCGCACAGAATGAAAAAAGAGGCATCAAGAACACGTCGTCAAGCCCATGGCGTTCTGCGACGCGGCTTCGGGGCAACCCTTCGTTGCGGGACACGGTGCTCGGCTTGATACGGAGACATCCACCAGGCCCAGTTTGATTTTGTAGGCAAGAAGCAATGCGTCGTGGGAAGAAACAAGTGTCTTCTCTTCCATGCCCAGCTGCCGTTTTCGAAATTTGACTATCTAGTGGTGTCAACATCTCCTTTCTCAATCTCGGCTTTTCCTCAAAAAATCCTCTAATCCTTCAACCATCAACCTCCAAAACTTCTACTAAACCACGCAAACATGTCGACCTTTACCATCAGTCCAGACTATGGGTGAGCAAACCTCAATTCCAGCCCAAATATCCCCTTGGATTAAACTAATGCATTCCTAGCTATGTCATCCTCGCCGCCTCTACAACCTTCATCATGCATTTTGTCCACATTGGCAATGTAGGAAAATACCGCAAGCTCGCCAAGGTAGCCTACCCAAAAGCCTACGCCCCAGAGTCACGAACAGACAATGAAGCACACCTCTTCAACTGCGCTCAGCGCGCGCATTCCAACTTCATCGAGAATCAGGTATCCATGCTCGGCGCATTGATGCTAGCAGGTATCGGATTCCCAAAAACGGCGGGTGCTTTGGGAGGTGCATGGACAGTGGCCAGATATCTCTACATGACGGGTTACAACAAAGGAGGTGAGGGTGGGAAGGGTCGATACCGTGGTATCTGGTTCTGGTTATGCCAGGCTGGACTCGTAGGACTGGCTGCGTACACTGGTGTGAGCATGATTTTGGCATAAGGATGAATTTCAAGCTTTGGGTGAGGAGTTTTGTACCAGGAGAGACGTCGACATAATTGTACGATAGACGTGGGGCTAAGACTGTTATAATGAAAACGGCACAAATCAAGCACTTAGAGCTTCTTGCGGTTCGCATATTGGTGGTTGTTAAGTGGTAAGTCTTTTATGACTCTCTGAATTTGTCTGTTCTAGGTCACCACGTTTCTTTTCAGTGTGGAAAACTCAAGTGCTCAACATCATTTTATGTCCTTTCATTCATCAACAACTCGAATTCATTCGTCAACTAATTTATACACCAACTTCTCAGCACTGATTGGCTTCATATAATCTTCAGTCCTAGCATTACTCCTATCACCCATGGTACCAGGCCCAAGGAGGGCAAATCCATCATTTACAACATTCTTCAGACCTCCTGGCATCAGTCGGATGCTGTTAGGTTGCAACTCCAGACCAGTCCCGGCCATATTGGACAGGAAAGAGTAGAAAGCCACTGTAAACTCACGAGCTTTTGCTGAAGCCGGTACAGTAAAGCCTACCAAGTCAGCTAATGGAACCAGATTTCGAAAACAACAAACTCACCATAATATTCGATCTCCACCCCCAACCCCTCCCAAACAGCGCCATAAATCGGCTCAAAAGGCAGCTCCCCCTCCTCCGCCGTCCAAGCCTTCCCAGCTCTCGACCGAAACACAGCCATACCCCCAGTAGGATTAACGACCTTCGAAACCCTCTTCACCGACTCCCCCTCCGAAATACAATCCACCCCATAATCGACTCTCGCCTGTCTCTGCTCCTCCAAAAACTTCCCCGGCCACTCCTCATCCCGATAATCCACCAGCCCATCATAGCTATACGGCGGCGCCCTCAACATCGCATGGCGGCCTGGACTCGCTGCCGCGAAAAGCACGGCGGGTCTATCACTTGATTTCGCGGCCAGACGAACGAGTTGCGCAGCGTATTGGCCCAAAGAGGTGGAAGCCCCGTAGATGAACACGCGCAACGACTCGTGCAGTCCATTCGGTCTATACACTTCATCGTTCCACGGAAAGGGGGCGCGTATCGCCAATCTAGGAAACAGCCCCTGCGCGGCTGTGAGCGCGCATAAACTCACGCTCGCCGCACTCTCTAGAGTCATGCTGTCTGGCACCCGCCAGACGAGGTCGTGTGGGACGACGAGGTACTCGGCGAAGGCGCCGGGTCGGTCGTTGACGGAACATGCGCCTTGCAGGAAGCCAGCGACGCGGGTGCCGACTTGGAGATGGGGGGATGAGACGGAGGAGCCCAGTTTGTGAACTGTGCCGGCGAAGTCGCTGCCTACGGTACGTTGTTGCGTGGGAAGGGCCAGAGGGTGGAATGTGTAGAGAGCGTCTACGGGGTTGAGGGCGATGGCGTGGACACGGATGAGGAGCTCATTTGGAGCTGGCGAGGGGATTGGGATGGATTTGACGGTTGCCGTTTTGGCTGGGACGTCGAGTATAAGAGCCTCCATTTTGAATTAACGTGTAGTTTGGCGAGACTCGATTTTCTGACCCTCAACTCAATCCTGTTTACGGAAAATTATGTTCATAAACCAATATAATCTCATTAACAAAACCCAAAAACCCTCACATATATCCCCCCCAAAAAAAATCATTTCGCAATCATGAACGCATGATTTTATATAGAGAACTCTTGGGGGAGGGGTAATTTATGTACTTGGCTTACAAACCGTCGATCTTGCGTCCGCTTACCTACATATTCACCTCGCTGATTCGACACCCTCCAAGATATAGTGCTACAAGCAGTGAAGGGAAGGCCTTTTAATTTAAGGTTTGATAGGGGATCAAGGTGTGGACCCTTGGAATGTTATGCTAGGGTTGTGCGTGTGGTTGTTGGTGTGGGTTGTAAGATTAGGAGATAAGTTTGAGGTGAGGGGTTTCTGGATGGGATTTCTAGGGGAAAAAAAAACCCCTAAAGGGATGAGATGTTTATGGAGATCTGTACGAGATTAAACCTCCTAATTGAGATTTGACGACCTCTCTTCGTCTTTAAGTTAATAGATAATTCGGACTTAGCCCAACTTGGAAGACGATACGTTATCCCCGAAGTGTATACGACGTCAGGCACATCGCCCTTCTGAGTATTCGACCTAAATTTGGATATCCAAAATCACTCTACGTTTACAAAGATCAATTTAGTGATTACCATCTACTCTCCGTCCCTTAGTCTAATTTATTTTCCATAGTAAGCTGAATTTTATAAAAGATCCGTCTTTAGGATATCTATCAAATGGCCTTTCTAGTTGGAATTTCCGACCAAGTCTGTTTACTCATTTTGCTATCCAGCATTCGGATTTACCTCATTGTCAAAAATGGTTTTGGGAGAGACAATACAAGCGAATTCCGTCATTGAAGTGTCATAGATGGAAATATGGGCACCGAAATGCTTGGCTACAGGTCGCCGAGAGATGATCACAAAACCAGTATGAATGGAGATTGATTAAGGCTCGGCTCGTCTTGGATGACTAGGATCAGACGTTGACAGCTTCAAGAGGTTTATTCAGGCATGAATAGATGAGCTGTTTCAAGCACTTAATTATTCAAAATGTAAGGAGAGATAAAACAACGTTCGGCCGCGTAAGTGGTATAATATCCCAGCACCATGATCCTCGCAAACTCCTCACAACAAACCCCATCCCTAGATTTCAGCTTGAGCATTCCCACACTCCTCCCCAACACAATCACTATCCTCGTCCTCCCCATCCCCCTCATACCCCGTTCCATCTCCATCCTCATCCTCATCCTCATCCTCCCCATCAATCGTCAACGCATCAAACACAGCAATAGTATACGAGGACAGCAGACGAGGACCATTCAGAGCCTTCGCCAATTCCCGGTTGAAACTATCAGACCGAGAGCTTTTCCGCCGACTCCGAGTTGGAGGTTGACGGGGCCCTTTTGGCTTCATTGGAGATATCAAACTCTCCTGCGAGGCGTCGTAGAAGTCGTTTTCCATAGCAGCTGCTTGCTTAGCTGATTTTATAGCAGCGCTTCCCGATGGTTGATTTGATGGTGGTTCGGCACGAGGTCCTTGGATGGCTGATAGTAAAGGCGAGGATGATCCTAAAAAGTGGCGGTAATCAATGTCTTGGTCATCTCTGGGCTTGTTCTGGCGTTTCGAACGTTTGGCGGGATGTTTGAAAGGTTCAGTATCTTCGCTGTCCTGCTGTGAGAAAGTTGAGGCTCTTGGTTCTGGAGCGGTGCGTTGTTTCGTGGAGGAGACGGCGAGTGATTTTGGAACAGAGCTAGCACTTAAGCTGCCTGTGGTGGGAGAGGATTTGAAAGTGTACATTTGATTTAATGGTTGGTGAGGATTGATCTCGGTGTGTGTTTCGTTTGAGGAGTCTGGAGGAGTGTTGTTTTGAACGGGGTTGCCATTAATGTTGTTGTCTACAGCAACAGATTGGGTGAATGGTATAGAAATGTCCGAATGTTCAATGGTAGAGGCCGTGACTTGGATCCCGTGGGTCTCCATTTTACCACCAGCTAAAGGCTGTAGAGTAAACGGAGTAGCAGATGCTTCAGATATATCGTTGTACTAATTTATGGAAGGGTGGTGACACGCTTGGGCTGCGCATTCGTCACTATGTTCGAGCTGATTCACTCCAGTCAGTACTTTCTTATTGATGAAAGTGAATACTGTAAGGAAAGAAGGCAATTTACACTTCGAGGAGGGGTAATACGTACAAGAACCTGATCACCCAGCATCATACGTAACAATTATTCAAATCGAGTTCACTTTTGGAAATAAATTCTTTTCTCACACAGGACTAATAGCTTCTTTCTGATGTAATTTCGCTTGGCGATGTCAACTCCTACCGACCGAGATAGACCCATCAGCACTAGATTAACAGTTTTATTCGGTTTGCGGGCTTTAGGCGTTCTGTATGGCCACTTCGAAAAGGCCGGTCTTTCAAACATGATTTAGCTAGAATGTTATAAGTGCGACTCAACAAGCTTTCCCAAATAAAGAATAAGAGATTATTGGACCCCCAGGTTGCGGACAGGTTTCTGTAATGGTGCCTTATCCTGGAAATTTCCAATGTCTGCCTGATTTAAATGACCACACACCATCTAATCATCACGATGGGGTAAATCCAACAGCATATCGTCCGTACAGATACCGGGTGCGCAGTATATCTTTCTCGTCGCTAAAATAGTATGAATATTTTAGACAGTTATGAAGAGTTTGTAAACCTTACCCTATGTGTCTATGGTAGCGTAGCGTGCTAAGGTGGAGATGGAGTCGCTAGTGACTCACTAAGTAAATCATCATCTCAACGATAGGTACCTAGTCAGAATGGTGGGTCCACTGAGCTTGACAGACTGCAAATAAATTAAAGAAGTCTACTCCGGTCTAGATACCAGACGTAATATGCGACATCATAGCAGCTTAAGCGACCAACTGTCGCTTTGGACGACAACTCAAATATGAGCCTGTACTGAAATGTTACACCGTGAGATATAGACAACTTGGTGGTTTTTTAAGTCTATGGTTGATTGGCTCCCTTGCCTGTTGCTAGTGAAGCTTTGTTGGTTGGTCCAACTGTAGTTTTAATCGCATTGACCTTGACGGGAAGATATGCCGCCTTTGTGGCTTCGTCTAGCCACGGTATTTTGATATCTGGAACAGCAGTCCGGATGAGGTCAACTAACTGACTGATATTTGGTGCCCCTTCTCGTAGGCCGATGAAATTTACTCGTGCTAGACCGAGAGCTTCGCACAGCCTCGACTGGCAACCGCTTGGAAGTTGGACAAGTTTTGGTGTTGGGAGCGATGGGGTGCAAAGGGACGAAGCAGCTATCAATTGGGGTAGATGTGCATGCAGAACCGTAGGCTGAGAAGGACGAAGGACGAAGATCGCTACAAAGGGGGTCACGACGTGCGTTTGCTTCGCAGAACTAATCGCTCTCTTTGCGGCGAGAGAAATCCCTTCTGCGTGTGACAGACTGTTTTGTAAAACAGAGCTTGGCTTCCCTTGAAGCTCATCATCTTTAGATTTCGATATTTGTTCTTCAAGTCGTCTGGTAACAACATTCAATCCAATTTCTAGAAAAGAGGATATTTCCGGGGCTGGAGGTTTCGAATCGTCGGACTTGGCTTCTTTAGATTTCGCGTCCTTGCGTTTCCGCTTCTGACTGCGTTTCCCCTTGGATGGAAGAACGAAGTTAGATCGCCATTGGCCAACTGGAGAAACAATGCTGTTGCAAACTCAGATGTGACTGGGAAATCAAAGCATGTATGCGGGACTTCTTACCTGCAAAGCAATTCCAGGATTGTGTCTTGATCCCCGGCTGCAACTTCAGGCCTAAGAAATATATCAGTTGGAGCATTAGAAAAACGGGAGTAAATGAACGAACCAAGCCGTTTGGTTATATGGAGAGTCAAGCTGGAAGGTAATTCTAGAATTTTTGTCCATTGCGTCGAGATGCACTGATGAATAAACAAATTCTAACGCTTTTCCACTCGAGGATATTTTTCGCCTACTAACGATGAGTCGTCTCGAGAACGCGTTGTTTGGTAGCCAATGTGGAAGGCAAAACTATGGAGTATTTATTCCGCGTGATCGGAATTGAGATTCTAAGATAAACTTAGTTAACAATAAGTCAATCTGGCTGAATTGTGTATTGAAAAAGCAAAGTCCAAGCACCTGTTATAAAGTTGGACGCAGAACGGTAGAACAACGTTAAGAGATATGGAAAATCTGAGCTGGTAGCAGGAGACCTGGACGGGCGTGAAGCTAGCAATATCCCGACTGGCTCGAATGACCAGGGATGCCTTAGAGCCTCACATGCGAGGCATAAATGCGAAGCACGCGTTCCAGGCCTGTACGACGTAGTGCGATAAGCTCTAACACGACTTCACCCCTCCATCCGTTAGTGAATGCCATCTTTTTTTTCCAGATACCGACTGAGTGGTCAGTTCCGCCTCTTGTTCTTTGATACTCTTCCTCCCTCTGCGCATCACCTCAGCTGTCTGCTGAGTTTCTTTGCCCCTTCTCTAGACTATTCCAGCAGCACAAGTTCCAGCTCCCTATCGATCGATGACGGAACCTCAGAGCTGTACCTCCCATTTCGTCGCCTAAACCGTTGACCTCCCACACCCTTGTCCTTCACCACACTTATGCTCATGCTCAATCCAGACAACTACCACCTGCAACACCACTCCTCATGCAATTGTGCTGGGGAATAAGAAAGTGACGAGCCTGTGCGCATGGGCCTGCGCCCTCCAGAACCATCCGCCTTATTTAATTCACCCCATCGAGTGCCTGCCAAATGGACCACGAACCCTCCGAGCTGTCGCGAGAACGTGCGGTCTCCTCAGAGCCTTGTTCAACTCGAGCTTACCCTTACAACCAAGACGACAGCTCTTCCCGCAAACGCCAACGTGTTTCCCGTGGAGATTCGCGCAGTAGATCTGCGGAAACCAACGGTGAATCAGGCTCGGCGCCGCCGTCTACCCCTCCACGAGACAACGAGAGCACAAGAAGAGAGCTCGACATTGCCCCGCCTCGCACTCCCACTCGAACACTTTCAGACCTTCCTGTGCCCGAGCCTACATCGAGCAGAGTAACGATCAATCTGCGGACCCAGCGTACCCTCGAAGACGCTCCTTCGTCGCCAGTCTCGCCTTCAACGCCCTCCAAAATGGTCAATGGCGGCGACGATACCGGCACGAGAGTCAGTGTAGAGTCAGAAAGCGACGCTTTGTCGACCGTCCCCCCTATTGGGACTCCTTCTTCATCCCCTTCCTCTCCTACAAGGAGTCCTACGGTCGAGTTGGTGTCAATCTCTGAGGATGATGCGGAATATGAGGAGATCAGTCCGGCAGTGCTCGAGGGAGACCTGGTAACAAGGGACCCTATGCCGGATTTTCCTTATCTAGAAAACCAAACCTCGGTCGAAGCTGTACGAAAGATATCCCGGTTCTTTTCACATGGTAGGGAACCCGCACTTTACATATCCTGCTATAGCTGACCCTCGCAGATGATGTGAATGACGATGTTGTCTTCTGCAAGCTGCGTGACTGGATGAAAAAGATGTTGAGCTATGCCGATGGCTCTCGAAAATTATACGAACATTTTGTCAGTAATCGAGAGTTTTGGACGACATTTCCAGAGATATTTTGGGGATTAAACGCACGCAGGCAAGGACCCTTCCTACCAAATTATAATGCAAATATTGATACGAGGTGTTCCAACAGTCGATTTTTCGGTAATTTTCTACAGCGAAGCCAGCAAGGCCGCCGTGTGCTGTCCGAACTATTCCATCTATTGGCAATGCTAACTGGAAGGTTTGTTGCGATGGATATTATGACACTTACCTACCACAAACAAAGAGCAGGTACTGAGCAAGATCCAGATCTTGGGTCTTATCGAATATTGGAGATCCTATCCTGGCTCCTGACCCGAAAAGAAGAGCAGCAGCACATTGGGAGAAATCTTGAAGCACATTACAGCTGGGTGTGGGAGAATGAAGTGCACAAAATGAGTCTACGATTTCAAGAAGAGGGTGGCGCAATACCCAGACTAACTCGACTTGTCCGAGGACAGCTTCCTCTGCTGGGGAGACAACCCAAAATTATTGAGAGCCTAATGGAAACGAGTCGCATAGTAGGAAAGGTCGTGATGGATGAAGCATCTCTGCTCGAAAACTCGCCGCTTCGACCTTTTATTGACGCTGCTCTGCAGCACATTTCTGAAGGATTTGACTACTTCAAAGTCATGTCTAGTGGCCTCGAGAATATCATCGACAAGCACGTCACCTGCCTCACGCCGGACATCGCCCTGGTGCACATCACGAATCTGACCGACATCTTCCAAAAGGCGTTGACATTTGAGGACTCCTCGACTCGACTGTTGATTGACAAACGGCTTAAGCTAGAGCCTCAAATTTCTCGAAAGGCTATGCCAATGGTACTTGCTTATGAATGGCGATTCACTATCCTCAAAAGCCTTATTACCTCCACCCAGATGCAACTACGCGTAATCGGCGCTACAACAATGTGTGCTGATTTGTTGACATTGTATAATCAAAGCAAAAACACGGAGCCATCGCAAAATCCTACTCTCGTTTTCCTTGCCAATTTCGTTCTTCACCACAAGCTGATTGACTACCTTGTTAGTATCGGGTCGCATCCTGAAATTATCAACGAGAGCCACAACATACTTGGCTTCTTGATTGTCACGAAGACATATCCTTCTGAGTTGACCGATCGGATTTGGAACACCGTCACGACAAGCCAGGACCCTAGGGTGGTGGAGGCGATATTGAAGATGATACAGCAATGCTTGAATTTACACGATTACTCTGCTGTTCTCTACCTTTGCCAGAAGGCTAATGGGCTTCCTCTCGCCTCGTTTAATCCAGCAATGCGGGAGTTTTGTGCTCGCGTCTTTCAGCAGCTAATCGAAAAAGCAAAACCTTTAAGTCTTCCTTTCCTGGATGCCCCGCCCTTTACTTTGTGCGTTCGAATTATTCGAGAATCCTCAGTCATTACTCCTCAAGTCCCAAATGGCTACCCGGATATACAGAATTTTGCTGCCACAAAATTTCTGGAATTGTTACAAAGCGGAATCGATGTCAAAACTCGACAGAATATTTACGCTGGTTGCATTGAAGACATGTCGTCGAATGCTCCTACGGCGCCTGGGAGTATTTGTGTCCTTCACGCCCTCATTCAACAGAACAAAAGTGACTTAAACTCGCTGACAAATGACCATGGTCTTACACGCTTAGTTGTCGAAGAAATAGAGCAACGGCAGAACCACATTCAATCTTCTCTCCTTCAGAACAGCCCTATAAATCTTGCGCGCAGAAAGCTTCTCTACATGATCCTCGATCTCCAGGCAGATACTGTAACCCCGGATCTAGGCCAGCGTCTTTGGAATCAGATTGTGGGGATTGAGTCGGCCAACGAAGTAGAACGAGCTCATTCCTGGGGAATCTTAAACAAGATAAATAAAACTCATCCGGGGAATGCTTATATTACCACGTGCTTCAAAGAGCATCTCCCGAAACTACCACCTCAATGCTTCACTGAGGGTGCTCTTGAATTCTGTCGCTCGGCAGTCACATCGTGGTTGGCTTCGGCAAAAGAAAACCACACCGGTGGCGAGTTCTGTTTCGACTCTCCGGGACTGGAGCAGCTCTGGCGTATGATACTCTGCGCACCCCCGTTTACCATCGACGCGAAGGCAATTTCCATTCTTGTTGAGGTTTATCTAGAGAGCCAGCTTATTAGATCATTGTCACGAGCAGATGCCAAACGCATACATCTTGCTCTTGTTAAACGGTGTTTAGAGCAGTTGGCCACAGCTGCATCTCAGCTCAAAGCATACAGTAATGGTATATCTAACGGTGATGATGATGGCATGGTGATAGTGCCATCGGAATCTCAATTCAACGAACAGGAACAAATATTCGCTCGCTCGCTGGCAGTTCTGAGGGAATTTTTAAAAGCATATCAGACGAAACCTCACTTTACAGCGGTAAAACCACGGCCTTTTGTGGCCAGGAAGCCCAGTGTAGCTCAAGGCGAGCCTTTGACGGTGAAGTATCAATCATTTGATGGCAACGTGTCTACGGAGGTAAAGGAGTTACATCTAGGGAAGTTGAATACCACAGCAGCTCTTCTGGCAAGCCTAGAACAAGCTACTGGATTTCAAAATTACAGCATATATGTGGCAGGCCAACCTTTCACACCCGATGAAGCTGCGCTTTCAAAATCACTTGACGATCTACGGCTCACAAGCCTGGTTCTAGTTCGACGCCAGGACGGTTCTATCATACCCTCAAACGGTTCCGAAGCGTCCCTTGAAACGGAAATAATGAAGCACTTTGAGGAACTTTGGGGCTATCTTGGAATGCAAGAAAAAGTCGCTCGAGAGGTAATATACACACCTCCGTCAATATTTTGTCCGCTTTCTGATTTGTTGCTAGATTTACACATTCTTAATCAAGTTTCCTGTCTATGAGAGATTACTTCAGGATTTTGATTCACAAGAAACAGTCTATACTGATATTTTCCCACATGGACAACCGTTCCGGTGTCTTTATGCTATCCACGCACTACGAGAATATATCGCTGGAGAGTCGAAGAGGGTGAGTACACGTTCAAATGGAGGAGTTTTGAGCTAACGGGATCAAGGGGGGAGTTAATGAGACATCTTTATCTAGGGCTATTTCTCTTCTTGTCGCCGCGATTTGTGACGAAGAAATCTTGGCTGGGTGTGCAACAACACCATTGAACGAGTCGCTTGCTATTCATCTAATCGATTGTCTGATACAATTCCTCAAAGGTAAAGTTTACCTCGAATCTCAACGTGTATAATGCTGAAAGCGTTTAGAACCAATTGTTCCCTCCAATGTTGCCCCTCACCTTAGTGCAACCCTACTTCAACGGCTGTTGAGTATCCTGGATACCGCTAGGTCTTGTGCCTCTACAGAAGGCTCGGTGAAACTAACATGCAGCGCGTTCGAGGCATTGTTAGAATGTTCATTGCACAAGCCTCCACTATGGGTATCTTTTGCTTCTCACCTGGAGAGTAGCTCCCTCCTTGGTGATTTGGTTCTTCGCGATAGTCGTCCGGTCGTAAGAAAACATGTTGCTAAGCAAATCGTCAGTAAATGTACTTTCAGTCCCAGGTAAGCACCCCGCCACCTTCTGTCAATGTAGGATTGTTGTACCAGCAAGACTAACTTGTTAATTAGCATGGCTCAAGTGTCAACTTCTGATTTTATTGTTCAATTCTGGCCTATGGTTGAGTCCTTAGTATCAAAAGCTACTCGCTATCCACGACAATGTGAAGAGGCCTTTCTGTTAGCGCATACGCTTCTGAAGAGACTTGCGGAGACCTCTCTAGACTTTCTTGATCTCGAGGCGTTTGTGAAGTCTTGGGGGGCTCTATTGATCCAACACAAGTGCATAGAGGTACGTGCTTGTGCATTCAATCACAAACACCTGATAACCTTTGAAATTTAGGTCATTGGACAACCCGAAAGCCTCGACCCCGTCGTTCAGGGTCTGATTAATCTTCTTTACTGCGCTGCTTCTTTTGGCAAGGCATCTAAAAAGACTCTGGCATGCAGGTAAGAACTTTTCCCTTCATATGACCTGCGATTTGAAAACCAATCTTATGTAGTAAAATTGGCTACGAGCTTTTCACGAGACATCTCTTTCCAGAGACCCATTTGTCGATCCCCTATGATCAAGATCGAGCTTTCACTCCTAGCATTCCGCTCTTGCACCCATTCACTCGACATACTATGTCGGAAACGATATTTCTGCTCGTCAAGGATGACCCTATCTGGTATGAAAAGACTCTTCAGTGCTTACTTGACCTCGTACCTTATGATGGGACGCTCGAAGATTGTAAGTGCGACCGCCACTCTGTTCGGGAAAGTTACTCACAACCTTGAAGCACCGTATAGCTATGAGCTCATTTTTTTCTTGGATAGAGCAAAGCACATTCGCTCACCTACCGGCTACGTGGGCTTGAAAAATCTTTCGAACACATGCTATCTCAATTCACTTTTCACGCAGCTTTTCATGAATATTCCATTCAGAAACTTTATGATACATGCGCAGAATGCTGATGAGGGAGCTTCTCAAAGGCTACTGCACGAAACGCAACTACTCTTCTCGAACATGCAGAATAGCCTGGTGCGGTATGTAGACCCCCAGAACCTTGCTGCTTCAATCCGCACCTATGAAGAGACCCCTATTGATGTCCATATCCAAATGGATGTTGATGAATTTTATAACCTTCTATTCGATAGATGGGAGGGTCAAATTTTATCACCTGAAGCCAAGAAGGCTTTCCGTGCCTTTTATGGCGGTCAATTGGTGCAGCAGGTAAAGTCAAAGGAGTGCCCTCATATTTCGGAACGTCTGGAGCAGTTCTCCGCAATACAGTGTGACATCAAAGGGAAAACTTGTTTGCAGGAGAGTCTACAAGCCTATGTAGATGGAGAGGTTATGGAGGGTGGTGAGTTGACATAATTACAAGAAAACCACTCCAACTGATGCTAATGGTGCAATTAGACAACAAATACAAGTGCTCAACGTGTGACCGCCATGTAGATGCTGTTAAACGGTAAATTTGAAACATGGTGCTTTTCCGTGCTCTGTTGCTGACCAGCTTTTAGGGCGTGTTTAAAGGACATTCCTGATAACCTTATATTCCACCTGAAGCGCTTTGACTTCAACTTGCGGACCTTACAACGTAGCAAGATCAACGACCATTTTTCATTCCCCAGTAAAATCGATATGCGGCCATACAAAGTAGAATACTTGATGGATAATCCCGAGGATGTTTCGGAGGATGTTTTTGAACTAGTTGGCGTCCTGGTACATGCGGGTACTGCGGAGTCTGGTCACTACTACTCGTACATTCGGGAGAGACCCTCAACGAGCGAGAAAGAGACGTGGCTCGAATTTAACGATGACCTTGTGACTTCGTGGGAACCAAATTCAATGGAGCATGCGACCTTTGGTGGTTTTGACTATCGCCCGGACGGCACTCCGTATGAAAAGTCATACAGCGCTTATATGCTATTTTACCAGAGATCCTCGGTCCTCGCCTCTCAACAGCAGTCTCTTGTCGCGTCGAAAACCTCAAGCCCTGTTCGCTTACCTGTACCTGCTGAGATATCCAATCAGATCGCCCTGGAAAATGAGTTACTGATGCGTAAATATTGTATATACGACCCGTCTCATCTGCAGCTCGTCACCAGGATGCTGCTTCACGTCAGAAAGCTGAATGGTGGTCAGTGTTCTGAGCAACACCTCCTTGAGAGAAAGGCGCTATTCATGGCCTTAAATCATCTCGACCAGGTTGTGACGCGCACGAAAGACCTACCGGATTTCCCTAACTTCATGATGCTTATCAAACAGGCGTGCTTCAGCTGCGCGGAGTGTACGCGTGACTACCTAGAATGGTATTGCACCCACCCAGATACCCTTCGTCATATGTTACTTCGGAATCCGGACGCCATGGTCAGGAACGAAATTGCAACATCAATCCTTTCAGCGTTACAAAAGGTGAAATCGGATCTACCGTATGCCTACGGTCTTAGTGGGGACGACGGTAGTACTGGAGTGGACGATATTGAAAATGACGATCCGCACATTATCCAGAAAATCGTCGTAGGTCTTGTTAAGATTTGGGACATATTTCATATCAATTGCCGCGCTTGGCCGGAGTATTTTGGCCTTCTAGCCAGTATCGCTGGGTTGGGGAATCATGAAGCTGTACTCCTCCTAGACGCAGCATATCTTCGAAAGGTATTGGAGGTGATTTGTGCGGATACTAATTTGGCGCTTACCCCGCAGCTCTCGCGGATGCTAAATATTGTGTCCAAACGCTTCCACACCAAGCCTGTCAATTTCGAAGCAGTCATCACTCTGCTTTGGAGACTTATGAATGCGTGTGACCGTTCATCTGAGCCGGTGCACGACAACGAAATGCGTTTTGATCTACTCATGGGGGAAGAGGGCCGAGTACCACTAACAATCACGGAGCGCGATATATTTTGTCAACGTTGGACAAGAAGCAATGTTCTCATTCTGGTGGAGAAGCTTCTTCTCATCAACCAAAATCCGATACATACCCACGAGATCATCACAACTCTTATGTCTTGGGATGATGATGAGCTGGACCCTTGCATCTACTCTGCGATCAATGCCGGTATCAAAAGAGTATCAGCCACTTCTCTAGCAGGTCCCTTCTTGAAGGCCGCCATCGTCTATTGTGAGAACACCGATTCCAACAGGGCACCTCATGTCTTAGATCAGATCATGAAATGTGCGAAAGATGTCGACCACACCGAAGGCAGGGAGTTCTTACGGTTCTTCAAGGAGATAGCTCGGGTATCTCCATCAGATGCGTCCAATTTACATCCAGACTACCTTCTCAACCAAATGCTTCGCAACGTTGGCATGTGGGCACCGCCTTTATTGACCTATTATGAGGCTCCGGTTAGGCTGGAGACTGAGGATTTTCTGACAGACCTGATCATATCCCATGGGCCAGATGCTGATTTTGGACCTTCTTCCGAGGCCGACGAGAAGTCTAGCATCATAACTGAAGCGGGTCAGAAACTAGGTGTTGCATGTCTCAAGTATCTGGACGACACGTTTATCCGGGCTCGCCAACAAGCAGTAAGGTCATCATTAGTCAGTATTTCAAACGTTATTCAGAGTTGCCAGCCATTTTTCGACGAAGATCAGGGTGATCAACTATCCCACCAATTTTTCGATCTGAGAAGCAGTAAGTTACGGCCAATGCATGGGTATCGTAGAAGCTGGCTAACCGTGCTCTAGCTGTCCCCAACAATTTGAAAAGGCTAGAGGTTGAAGAGGTGGATGAAGAAGTATCTGGTAAGCCAGCAGATTAATCAACCCTCCAGGAATCTTTGCTGACATTCTCAGATTGGGTGGGATCAGAAGAAGACTATGATTCCGAGCCAATGGGGAGCATCGCCGAGCTCGGAAACCCACCACATGATGACCTTAACGACGTTGATGTCTAACCAAGAACCACACTCGGGACGAAGATAACGGCCTCCTGCTGAGTTTGCGGACTCATCTCTTTTGGTTGGTGCAACAATTGCGAGGTTGAAGACCTCCGTGATTCCACTTATTATAAAAATGGACGAAAATGATACACGTGCTGGCTTGATGCATGAAATTCGGAGTACTGTGGCGTAAGGAACAACTGCCCCAAAAGGGCCAAATGGGCGCTCGTTATTCTAATTTGCTGCTTCTATTTATTTCTTTGTCACCAAAAAACTCTTTGGATTATTTGAATTGGCTCTTTTTCTCGGGCCGTGGGTTTGGGCACACAGGAACAAGATTGGGACTTTTAGTTGTTTTGCTCAGGTGACATGCTGGCTTTGCAGGATGGAGCTTGCTTCGTGAGCGTTAGTTGGAAAGGGCGTTCTGGGGGAATATTGATCTGGGGCGACCTTGAGATTATGAATGTGGGCGGAGTGAAATGAATATACAATAATTATTATTACTGCATGTCGTAACGAATGCTATGAGTGCAGTTCGAGCTATGGCCGATGGTGATTGTGCTCCTGGACAAGTCTTTTAGCAGAAGTATGACTTGACTAGGTGTGGAAATATGAGTTGTTTCTTCGAAGCAGAATGTCGGAACGAATAGGGCTGTCTTGTATGTATTAGTAGTAGAATACAATCCATGACATCAGCAAGTGTCCCCTGATTGCCATTGGGGGTGAAACACTTCTTCTAGGACATCATTCGTACACCGTCTCCCATTCCCAAACCGTCCATGAGATTTCGTCACATCGTGATAGTTTCAAGTCTGACCGTAAATCATCAAGGTAGAATTGAGAATTTGACACGCACACAATTTGACAGATGCCGAACTCTAGCCTTTAAAGAGGGTAAAGAGCCTTTACAAAGGCCTCAGGGATTATATCTCAAAAGGAGAGTGCTACCAGGGAAGAGCATGGTATTATAATTGGTGTTGGTGCTGAAGAAAGTGATCACAAAGCCGACAGTGGGACTCGGAATGAATGCAAAGGACGTTCTGCCTAATTCCCCTCTAATAATTAGTTCTACCTTATGCAAACGGCTCTTAGGAAGTATTGAAATTGCATATTCGAACTGAATGTAATCTAGAGTCTGTCCTAGGCTGGAATCCCATGCACGTTTTCTGAGGTTCTGGTAGCTGTTTGAGGGGATAGGAAGTTAAGCAGGATAGTGTGGTGTGATTTCAGACATATAATACAGTGGTGTATGTGCCCGTGAGGTAAATGGATTCTATATTCTATCATGTGGCATCCCCTGCCATCTAAATTGACTCCTACTTTTCGAAAATTTGTAATCCTGATACAGGTTGGGTATCGAAACTTTTCCATATCCCTGATTTCCAAACTCCAAGCCCAATTGGACAGCCAATTCCTGACGCCGTGAAGAACTCCAGTGATAAGTGAAATCGTAACCTTAGATCATCCCGCCAGTTTTGATTTGGAAGACTCGGCATCTTTCCTCAGAATCTGCTCTACCATCTCCCCAACTTTGACGGAGTCCTCGTCCATCTTTCCCTCCCCTTCTCCTTCTCCGATTTCTCGTAATGGGCCGAATAACCATAGTTCTTTCATCTCGCGGGTCAGTTGGAGCAAGTCTTCCGCAGCACGAACCTATTCCAAACGTTAGTAAGTTTCTTCCACTAGATCCCGTGAATATCGCAGCTCGTTCGTGATAAATTCAAGCCCTTAAAACATACCAAAGCCCTAGTCTCAACCTCCATAGCAAGCGCCTCACTAGCAGCCACCTCCCTCGACGCCTTGCTCCCATTATCATCCGCCGATTTCTGACTATTCGCCAACATCACCAAGTTTCGAAACCGTGTAAGCATATCGGCCGTATATTTCCCTTCACGATCTAAATAGAAATCCGTGGTTAGTATCTGTGGTTGTTCTAGACGTGGAGATTTGGGCGCAATGGTTGTGTCTGGAAGCGCAAGAGTTGATTTGATTTCGCTGTAGATGGATGATTGGGGGGTAGAGAGGCCACCATTTGTATATGTGTTGGATGCCGTGACAGACTCAATGGGGGGGACATGAATGTTCGGAAGGGATCCTGGGCGCTGGGGTGCCATCTCTTGTATCGATAATCGATGTCGTTGATCGCGTGTGGTTTTATATCGTTGAGGTTGTTGACGCGAAGCGGTGGTGACATGGACGGGTTAAGAAAATTATATGCATACCTTCTAGACTAGCCGTTGTCACTTGGTACGGCTCCATGGTAGGTGAGTAATAATACAATACTTCGTTGGGGTGAATATACTGAAGTTAGGGAAAGGTGAAGAGACGAAGCTCCAGCTTCGAATGCAGATACGTACTGGACCCCGCCGCACGGACTACCAGCCGTACTCGTACCATGAGACTGCCCCTCTATGCATTGCGAATCTCACAATCAACCTGTATTCCCCATCCCTTCTAAAAGCTACCTAATAGACACCATTGACGATTGCCTTCCATAGAAAGGCTTACCGTCAAGATGCAGTCCGGAATATCAGGTACATAAACTTCCTCCGCATTCTACAAATCTCAAATATCCCACGCTCTAACACCCTCCAGCCTCCCAAGAACTACACACCGCATTCCAAAAGCTCGTCTCCGACGAATCCCAACGCGGTCTCATAATCACCATAGAAAAAGAAGCACTCGTGCCCTCAACGACTCTACCCTCCAACTCCTCAAGCTTCGATGGCGACCTCCCCCTCCTAACGCCCCATCTCCAGCCCAAAACCGCGCTCTATATAATCCTCCGCCGCTACCCCTCCAACACACCAGCGCCCTTCATCGCCGTCACCTACGTCCCCGATGCCGCCCCCGTACGGCAGAAGATGCTATTCGCATCTACGCGTCTGACACTCGTGCGCGAGTTAGGGATAGAACGGTTTCGGGAGACGATATTTGCGACGCGCGAGGACGAGTTGAGCGCGGAGGGGTTTAAGAAGCATGATAAACATAATGAGTTGGCGGCGCCGTTGACGGAGGAGGAGGTTAGTTTGGGGGAGGTGAAGAGGAAGGAGGCGGAGGAGGGGAGGGGGGCCGGGGAGAGGAAAAGTCATGTTAGTAGTGGGGTTAGTATGCCTGTTACTGAGGAGGCGTTGGGGGCGTTGAAGGGATTATCTTCTGGGGAAGGAGATGAGAATAATTTGGTTCAGTTGGTATGTTCAACTTCCAATGACGTAAAATGAGAAATGCTGACCTTGGATAGCAAATCAACATCGCAACCGAAACCATGGAGTTAGCATCAGTAACCAGCACACCCATATCCGCCCTCCCCAAAACTATTTCCAATTCCGCACCCCGCTATTCATTCTACCGCTTCACACACGAGCATGCCGGTCAGACCCAATCGCCTATCCTTTTCATTTACACATGTCCATCTGGCTCCAAAATCAAGGAACGCATGTTATACGCTGCATCCTCACGATCAGCTGTGCAGGTCGCTGAGGCCGAAGCAGGTATCAAAGTTGAGAAGCGTGTCGAAGCAGGAAGTCCAGAAGACGTAGATGAAGAGAGTATATTGGGTGATTTGCACCCGAAGGTTGAAGTGAAGAAAGCATTTGAACGGCCAAGGAGACCTGGGCGGAAATGAATGGATATGTTGATGAAAGCATGAAAAGTTGGACCTTGGATAGCGATTTTCGATTACATGAAAGATAGATTATATTTGAGGACGCTATGCAGGATTATGCTATTTTCCTGGAAATACACAGACCGTGGGCCCCAGCGCCCGGGGAAGGTATTCTCCTCTAGGTCACCATATATACCAACGACCAACGCCGCCAAAGATGACTTGCTTACTTGGCCAACTTGTCGCTTCTCAGCCGTACTCATGACTTGCTGGGATTTTGACAGGATCATTCCTCATATTTACCGCCAACATACGGAATATTACTGCTTTCCAACTTCTCCTTCAAAAATTCGTAGACGGTAAACGTGACTGCTTGACCAGGCGCTACACGCATGATACGTGGTGTAATTCCCTTGTAGAATGCATGGAATCCTTCTGTTCTGTAATAGATTGTGTTAGCACATCGTCCCCAAACCCCTTTTTCGACATCGCCTATTCTTTTCAGACGTATCACACCAGAATCAACTCACTTAAACATCTCCCTCGTAATCGCCTTAATCCTAGTCATAGTGCTCTCCCCCATCTGACTCGGAAACTTCTGCAAGCGCGTCTTGATCGTATCAATCGGCGCATTACTCAAAGGACCCATCGCGCCCGACACCAATCCAATGAGCGTCGTCTGATAACTCGGTAACGGCGACGTCTCATACTCCGGCTGCCACTTCTGCAACATCTCTTTGAATTCTGTGTACGCTGTGAAGTTTACGGCTTGATTAGAGCCCTGGCGCAAGGCTGTGAGAGAGACACCACGCCAGAGGGCGCCGATCCCTTCTTCGCGGAGGACGGTGAAGAGCGCGTGGGCGGCGTTGCGGTATTTGGGGACGTCGAGGGGATCGGCCATTGAGTGATATTGGCCTTGGAGACGGATTTTGACGACTTCCATAGGTGTTACGACGGCGACTGCTTCGGTTACTCCGGCTGCTAGACCAGCTGGAATTGGGTTAGTAGAGCTCTTAAAGATAGTTTTCTTCACGCCATGTATTTGCTTTGGAGGAGGGAAACTTACCCAGGAAAGTTGCCTTTCCAGTTACACTCCCCGTTTCTTTATCCGCCAACATCCTCTTATATGCCTCGAAACTCGTAAATCTTATAGCCATTTTGGGAACGATACCAGTTGTTACAGCGCCCAATCCCTTGTATAACGCCAGTGGAGTTTCTTTGCGCGCTACTTCCATGCCCGTTTTGATGAAGCCGCGCTTTTTGGCTCCTGGCCGACGAGCTCTTGTGGAAAGTTGCATACGGACTTTTATTGTGTCTGTGATTGCGTATTCAGTAAGAGGTTATTACAGATTTGAGTGTAAGGTCACATACCGAGAGGATGGCAGACAAGTGCTTCCATCATACCTGCTGCTCCGCCGGCTATAGATTGTCAGCGCATGTGTTTTTAGAAGTGCAATTGCGCTTTACCGATCAAATTCGTCGCCGCAGTGGTAGGCTTCTTGCCATTTGGCCCTGCAATGTTCTTCGCAGACATCTTGTGATTCTTCCAAGGCTTGCGCCCAACTTGTTTACACCTTCTAATGAAGCAAACAAGTCCAAGTTCAATTAAAACTCAAGGTATTTGGAAAGCAAACAAAGAATTACCAAAATATATTCAGTGAACAAACAATGACCAGGCAGGAAAAGCGTAGTATGAATAATGAAGTGTATGCAAATGATGTGACTCTACCTCTCCCTTTCAAACCTCGACCCGCGGTCCCCAAAACTTACCGCATTCCTAGACTAACCCGGCTGCTCCTTTGCAAACTCGGCATAGTGGATGATAGCCACCACATGTGGGGAAGCCCATAACTCCAGCTCTTGGGAAGCTTAGCTCGGAGTAGCGGAGGAGGTGTACTCCAATCCCAACTGGATCCAGAACGGAGAGCAAGTGGGAATTTTGCGCGTAGCTTTCGTCAGGTGTCTCTAATGACCCAATGACGAGCGAGTAAGGGCATTAAGCATTCTAGCTCCTGGCTGGTGAATATCGCAGCTGAACGTAGATGCTCCCACGGCTTTCATGTGAGATGTGTTTGGATGGTTTATTTGCACATGAACTCCGACGCGTTCCTGTGACGTTGGCCGCGCTCCAGTATACCGGCAGGGGTCTGTCTCGTGCTTCGGCTTGTGAAATTGCGGGGTGCCGCGATCGTCCGAGAACCGGAGAAGATCGGTCTGAGGAACAAACCTCGGTACAGTAGAACCAGTCCCGCAACCTACCTACCGCGAGAAAGGTTGACATCTGGATTCAATAATCACTTGACTGACCTAGGCAATTGGTTTTGTTCTTTGAATATTTCCAATAGTTAGGTTGTCTCATCAAAACAAATTCTTGGTGCAGCTTGTTTTTATCAAAACTAGATGAGAGATTGGGCTATAACTTAGCACTGCATTACTTTGCACAGGCGCAAAAGCTTCTTCTATTCCAGGAACAATCTCGACACCGCTTATAGTAGACAACTGACCTTTTTACATGAAGGCCATTGCGCATAAGCTCTAGCAGGCCTCGCTATGGCAAGGCACAGTACAATACTTCGTTCCTGCTTTGATATAGGGTTTGGCTATTCCGCAATATCTCTAATGAGGTTTCATCCTTCTTCACCTTTAGCATCTGGTTGTTCTTCGTCGCTCTCGTAAACATCTTCGGGTAGAACGTTTTCACTCCTAGCGACGCTCTGTCTCGCACCAGCCACCCCTTCTGCTGTTACCCAAAGAAAGTAGTCGGTCTTGAAGTTGTCGATATGATGGAAGAACGTGTGGAATCTAAGATTGTCAGTTGTAACTTCAGGATATGGTTATAGTGGTTGCACATACTGGTTGTCTCTCTCTTCCTCTCTGAATATCCGATCATAAATTTCTCTTTGCTTAAACTCGTCCATCTCCTTTTGGTACTTGTCGAAATCAATCTTCTCTCGGTTGAATTTCGAAACAGCCTGGGTGTTGTAGCTATTAAACACCGGGCGTTCTAGCAACAAACCAAGACTGGGAGCTTTTGGAATACTGATTGGAGCTCTTCCATAACTATCGCGAATAACCTCAGCAGTGCTACCACAGCGAACCACCATCGATGCCATTGCGACCATTTTTCGAATTTGGTGCATCATGAATGACTGACCATGTACCTTCAGAGAGAGCCATTCCGTATCGTTAATGTAAACAGGATCTTTACCAACCTTAAATGAGCGTATAACTCGCTTAGCGGAAGGATCAGAGAAAGATTTTTGAATGGTGTAATTATGGAAATTGCATGTTCCAACATATGTGTTTAGTGCTTCTTCAACTCTTTGACGGCGGTACTCCGATATCCGGTAGGCTTTTTTGGCGGTGATATATGCAGCTTTGACCCTTTTGATAGCGACTTCCAGAGGGGTAAGCTCGCGCCTAGGCTCATCTTGTTTCGTTGTGATCGCAGTGCTTTCTGCTTCTAATTCCTGTTTTGCACCTTCGAGAGGGGCCGTCGTGTCTGCCACTGTCGAATCTGCTTCTTCATTCGCCGAAATCGCAGTACTCTCTGCTTCGACTTCTTCTTTTGCATTTTCAACAAGGGATGTGGTATCCACAGCTTTCAAATTTGAATCTTCGCTTGCGACAACCTCTACCGATGGGCTCTCTGTAGCCAGCGCATTTGTTTCCGCCAGTCCATTTTTCTGTTCGGGAGTATCAACTGACGTATGATCAGGCGATATTCGTTGTATTTTTGGTGGTGGCTGGTCCCGTGATACTGAATCCTCTTCAGCTTTGCGCTTCATCTGGTCCTGAGCAATTGCCCTCTCAAGATGTGCTTTACGATCTCCATGAACATTTAATAAGGACGCCTCGTTTTCTGCCTGCGTTGCCGGGTCCATAGAGACATTTGTTGGCTTCGCTTTGGCTGGCTTCTCCTTCTTTGGTTTGGGTAGATCTAAATCTAGCATGATCTCAGAGGCGTGAATAGACTCCATAACCGCATCTCTCATCTCCGGATCCAGTTCATCAAGAATGGGCTTAATGTATTTTTCTTCGGCACTATCCCAAAAGTTGGCCACATCCTCCTGTCGCGACTTGTATTCATCTAAGACCCCCTTCTTTTCTGCCGAGTCAACCAATTTTCGTCCTAGGAAGCTTCGCGGATGCGGCGGAAGGAAAGAGTATGTTGGAATGAGGTACTCGTACCACCTGGAATCACAACTCTGGTAACAACTGAATGAGCCGTTAGTTCGCTCATACCCCCAAACTCTAATTTGGGGCGGTAGAGCAGCATTGATCTTCTGAACGATATCGTCCTCCTCGACAATAAGCTTGAGAGAGATTACGTTGCCTGCAGCATGTACACCTTTGTCTGTTCTCGCACATCTGACCAGTGTAGACTTTTTCGGGTCATCCGCATTGGCTTTCGAAATCGCGCCGGCAGCGACGAATGCCTTGAAGAGATCACCCTCGATTGTCTTTTCTGTTCCGTTGATTTGCATCCCCTTATAACCTGATCCTGCATAACCAATCAACACCGCGACTTTTCTTTTTGGTTTGCGACCCTCGGCTTCGATTTCTTCCTTGCTGAATTGCGTGCTATGATATTTGGCAACATCGTCGGTTTCACCATTGCCAGTCTTCTCGTCTCGTCGTTTTCGTCTGTCTACACCTTCACGTCTCGTTTAGTTAGTTGTGCAATGAATAAATCGAAAAGCGCAACACACTCGTATTCCCCCCGACCCATATCAGCTTTCTTATGACGGCCGCCGAAGTCATTGGCCCCAAAACCTCTTCCTCGACCCCTTCCTCTCTCATTGCCTCCCCTTCCACGGCCTTGCCCGCGCCCGCGACCCCCTCCTCTGCCTCGTGAGCCCCCTCTATCGTTCCTCGAGTTCGAATTTGACGAATTGGGGTTCCTACCCCCCCGTGAAGAACTTTCACCACCGGCCTTAGCCGGCGCAGCTGGAACGGAATCGTCTGCCATCTCAGAATTGATCGAATGCCTCTCATGACATTCGCGCGCGAAAATGATGGAATCGAGCTGGAAAAAAGTGCACATTTCAGAGCTATCGGTTCGCTCTAACTCAAACGGGACTAGCGTGGCGGGGGAGCATTGGTACCTTCGGTTCAGCCTTGTGCAAAACGTGGGCGCATAATCCTGGCTGACCTCTTGCTCTCCCATCATTCAGTTTGTGATATCATATATCTTTTTTAATTCACGGCCTGACCACTCACTGTGGGACTGTATAGCCATGAACTGAAGAATGGACAATCACAACTTTCGCTGACAAAATCTCTTTGTCTCAACTCCTTCGTCAATCGTTAAACGTTTCCTTTGCACTCAAACACTGCTCCTGATCCGGGTCGTCGCATCGCCCTACGAATCACAAAGACGAACGGTGCTGTTTCAACCCACTGATATTTCCTCAACCGTCAGGAAGGTTTTTCTACCATGGATCTCGCAATACAACTGGTCCGGTCATGCGTGCGAACCTTTTTCGATGATCCCAAGCACATCCTAGTTGTGGATGCCTTGGTGCTTCATTCCGCGTAGGTCACTGCAAGATCTCAGGTCTAGGTAGGAGCACGTTGACGAGACTGGCAGATTACGAGATGACGATGCCGCATATGCAATGGGTATGAACACGAAGGAGCTTCACAAGCTGTGCGGGCGACTGAAGGAAGCTCGATTTCTCGCAGTGTATGGTACATCTTGGGCAAAACCGGATCAACATACTAACAAGTTTTCATAGACATACTCGACCGGAACTCAAGGAGGGCCAAAGTCGGCCCATGAACAGAACCTACTATTTCATCGATTACCGGGCCGCGATCGACGCTATCAAGTATAGGGTTTACAAGATTGACAAGGAGGTCCAGGGTAATACAGTCTCAGAAAACGACAAAACAGAATATTTCTGCGCTCGTTGCAAGTCTGAATATACGGCTTTGGACGTTTTGGACTCCTTCGATTACTCGTTACCGGGAGCATTTGTGTGCAAGAAGTGCCAGTTTCCACTTTCTCCTGTGACGGGAGAAAACCATGGGGGACATGAGCAGTCAACAAAAATGAGCCAGCAATTCAAGTTCATAACGGACCTGTTGCCAAAGATTGATGCAGTGGTGGTCCCAGAGAACAATTTCGAACAAGCCTACGCGAAGAGGATCCCAGTACCACGAGACAGTTCAAATCCGGCCAGTGAGACTGCGCCACTTGATGCCGCTGTTGAGCGCCCTACCGCTGTAAAGGGCATGACGAACGTTGGACCTACGTCGATTGCAGTCACACTTACAGCATCCGAGGGGCCTACGGCAGCGGATATCGCAGCAGAAAAAGATCGCAAGCTGAAAAACGCAGCCCAAAATGCTTTACCTGTTCACTTTACCCACAGTACCATCAGTGGTGAACAAGTCAAATTCGACCCTAATACAGGCGCCTCGGCTTTCACATCGACAGATGAGAAGAAAGGCGCATTCCTCAACAGCCCTTCAGCTAAGGATGACACTGCGGAGATAGACGACTATTTTGCCCGATTGAAGGCCGAGCAAGCGAAGGAAGCAGAGGAAGAGCAGGAAGAAGAATATGAGACGGATGACGAAGAAGAAGATGAATTCGAGGATGTAGCCGGTACTGGTTCTGGCGTGGGAACACCCCTTAGCTCTTTTGGAGGCGAAAGCAAGCCCGCCCCTGCCCTTGGTGCAAGTGGCTTAGCAAGTGCCTTGAAGAGAAGTGGTAGCGTTTCTGGCAGCGGAACCAGTACAGGTGTTGCAAGTCCGGTGACAGGACCGAACACACCGATCGATGATGGCCGACCTCCAAAGAAGGTTAGGATCGAGGAACCCGTTCCCAAGGACGAACCCGACGCCGAGAGTGAAGAAGATATGGAATTCGAGGATGTATAAACAGGAAGCTACATCAAAAGCTCTACTGGCCTAGCGGCTTCGACTGATGACTATAAGGTACTGGTGATAAATAAAGTGGATTGGCTTCGATATAGACGGCGTTTGGGTGGTGCGTAAAATAATCAATCCCCTGTGTTTGGCAACGGCCAGTGGGGTATACGGAAAATTCAAAAATGTAAATTATCAGATATCTGGCCTGGTGTTGTGGCTTGCAATTTGCAAACATTCGCAGGACATTGTCTATAGACACAATTTTTGGCATAGGGAACACAATGCAAATGATACCCAAACCCTTCTTAGATAGCCTCTTGTAGCATTGAAACATGGTCCTTTTTGTGATTCTCATGTTTGCAAACCTTGGAAGATGTTGTACATCTAGACTACAAAAGATTTGACATATAACTGTGTTAACAAATGGATATTACTGTACAGTACTTACAGATGCACCTAGGTACAGATCAAGTAGAGATATTAGATAGTGTTGACAAAAGTTAATGATATAGATTCAACTCCGGCGATCGCTTAAAACAAACAACCCAGCAACTTTGTATCCAAATAATATTCAGTCTGTACATCGTTCCGTAGGATCCCTCCATTCCAGCCCCAAGCCTTCGAACAATCTCTTTTCCTTAACATACATATCCCCATCGCCCTTTTCCAAATCAACCCAAGTCCCATCATCCAACGTCGTGATCCCGCTAGTATCAAACTTCCAGCCCTTAACTTTCCTACAATAACTCCGCAAATCGCGTCCGAAGAAGGTCCCGCTGCTCCAACCGAGAATAGCACATCCAGCCGTTTTCCAGGGTGAGACGATTATGTCAACTCGACGATGTAAGTTTGGGTTCTTGAATTGGGGATCTCTGGCGAGGTCTGCTTCTTTGGTAGGCCAGTCTTGATCTTGCCAGGCTACGAATGCGTGGTCCAGAGTGTCAAACCCTCCACCAGCTTTTGCCTTGATAGGGTTCACAGGAGTTTGGCCTCTCTCCGAATTCCTCATCGTCCATCTCAGAACATGGGTTATAGAGCCCTCGTCTTTCAGATCCAAGAGAAATTCATAGATGAAATTGTCGGTGGCGCTTTCATCGCGGTTGCTGAGCACAATATCAACATCACCGCAATCTGGCTTGCCTTTTCTGTAGCCGCCACAGATTACCATTTCGAAACCTGGATATACCTTTCGGGCCTCAGATAGCACGTGGTTCGCAATCTTCTCGACTTCTGGGAGGGGAATGCGCTGCTGGAAGTCATAGTAAAACTTGGTACCAATCATTTGCTCTGTAGTTAGAGAGTCCCACGCATATTCGATGATGTCGTCGATATCTCTATAACCTTTTGCGTAAAACTCTCTAGCTGTCTTATCTCCGACACCAAAAATACCGGTAAGAACGTCCATGGCTTGGAACTTTTCGTCATACTTCAAATCTTCTACTTCCTTGATCATTCCAGTTTCTTTCCATTCCTGAAACAGAGCAGCAAATCTGGATCCACAATGAGGCAATTTGAGGAGCTCTAAAGCGGAAGTCAAAGTATGAGGATAAGCCGCGATAGCTGCTATGGCAGCTTCATACGAACGTGTATAAAAAGCATAGCCGGCTTCTTCCTCGCCCGCGTATTCTCGCTTCTTCTTGATCATCCTTAGCTGTGCTATGAAAGACTCGTTCAGGGAATGTAACGGCGTCGGACGCTGGCAGGCGTATGATCCCGGAAGAAGATAATCTGGGAGAGGCGGCAGATTTGCTACATACTCGTGCTCAGCTGTGGTTTCCTGAGGTAAAAGAGTCGCCCGGGCCCCGTGCGAGTTATGCAGGTTATCTGGAGTTCCCCTATGATGCCTGCGAAACGAATTTGGTGGTGGGGTGCTCTGGAGATCTGCTTTTGCGCGAGCAAATATCATGGTTGGAGTGATTTGCTGCTTGGTTGATTCCATTCCAGGCTTAGGAATGACCTTCCCTTTATAAACAAGATACGGTTTGTGCGGCATAAGCTTCCCCTGCTTCATGGAGTCATGGTACCATTTCAGATTGAGGACTTTGATCGTCTCACCCAGTTTGGTAGACCCAAGAGCATTGTCACCGTCCAGACTCGACGGTACAGCCCGCACTTTACTCAATGGAGTCTTTCGTTGATGGGGATCATCCTCGGATCGCGGTTCGGAGTCTGAACTCGAGTCTAGACTTATCACATCTTTGCCGTCCACATTCTTCGTAATCTTACGCCGCTTTCGTGGATGTTCATCGGGTTCTGGGACAGTCCTTTTCACTGTTACTTCTGTAACATCTTTGGTCCATACACCTAGCTTGCGGAGCTCATAGTTGGCACGTCCCTTTGTATTAACATCCCCGAGCACCAGTTCTGCTTCGCCGATGTTAAAGACGACGTCTATGTCACGCTCGATAGCATGAAGCTCGGAGAGCTTGTCTTCGTATTTGACACTGAGCAGGTATATTTCCGGGAATTTAAGTGGCATCTCAGGAATCGATATATGTATTTGATCCGAATACAAATCGCCGGGGACAGTCTGCTAGGAAGTTAGTTCAAAACAAAGCAAGGAGTAGGTGTGAATTGTACATCTTTTGATAGCACTCATGGTTGATTTTGAGGAGATTTTCGACAGAACTATTGACGAGACAAATGATGCTGCGAAGAAGTGTGAGGTACAGTAAAGCAAGTGGAGAAGAGTTCCGACTTGCTGGAAATACCCCGTAGTTCGAAGATGACGGCTAAAGTGGGGCTTTGTCTTGCCCTGTCCGTCGCATGCAGCCTCGCCCTAAGCCCTTCTGACCTCTACAACATTCGAGGATCTTTGTACAATACTTTATATTTGGTGATGATGCGCCCAGATTTGTCGATATGGACAATGGGGGTCGCTCTGCCAGGAATGAGCTTTTCCAACTTGTAAGTCAATATCCTTGGGACATCACATTTTGCTAATTCTAATGATTGTAGCTCAAGCCTCGTTGCGTCGAGCTTACCCAGCTTGCTCTTCGCGATGATGGAAGCCCAAACAGCACGAAGTCCCTGGTGACGACAACAAGCCAGGTTCTTGTTATACTCGAGAAGCACTGCAAGCGCCCTGATGGAGCGTTTGACGAGAAATTGGCAGAATATGTCTTCTTTCCTCTGTCGCAGATGCTTAAAAAGAAGAAGAAATACACAGACCACCTCGCCGAGCTCATCGTCAAATGTATCCGGGTGTTGCTTGACTCTGGATGGTCTCGGAAGATTCCTCTTGGTCTTGCGAGTCAGCTCCTGATTCTGCTGGCATTTATTGTGGGAGGACCGCCAGATGAGAAGCAGCTTATACCTGAAGAGATCGTAAGCGAGGGATATGGAGCGCTCGTAGCTTTGTTCGATGCTATGGCCCTTACGCCGGGCGGCTCTGCAGCTTTGGTAGAAAGTGCAACGGTACCCGCGCTGGGTCATTGTATGACAGTGATACTCGAAGGTATCACGGACGGCCCATCAGCGCAAGTACAGCTGCAGGCTCTGGCCGCTCTTGATTCTGCGTGGAGATCCATCAAGGATTCGCAGGCCCTGGCAACATTCTTGCCGGGAACGATTTCAGGCCTAACAAAGACTCTTATGCCTGCAACTACAGCGCGAAGGTCACGAAGAACACTCATTAACGCCTTGGAAGTCCTTGAGCGCGTTCTTTCATCTACTCTCAGCGACATCCATACAAGCGGCATCAGGAACACGGTCAAAATCCCCAAAAGTACTGCTGAAAGTGAAATCAACCAAAAGGTCTTTACTCCTGCATGGCTGAAAGCTACCACGGCTCAGATTAAGTTAGCTTTGTCTAATGTTGTAAGACTTCGCAAGAATGATGGACCCGGCGTCCGCCAGGCGCTGAACAGGTTTTGTTTGAGGATTCTTGACGAGTGTCACGAAACCCTTTTTGAGTCCACCTCCCTACTTGTGGAAACCTGTATGGCATTAGATGAAGATGAAATCAAAGATGATTTCTTCGCTGAAAAGACAACTCTAACAGACCTTGCGATCATTCATCCTGATATAGGTGAATTAGTGAAAACAACATCCTACAATTGGGTGACCAGTTTACCAAGGTTGATGCAAAGCAACGATGAGGCTGCTAAAAGTGAAGCGATCGAGCGGTTGCAGAGAGCAAGTCGACTGGTGAAGAATCTCGGCATCGATTCTGCTGTTCTTGAGGATGCCCTTGGCAGCTCACTCAGAGATAGTATTACCTTGACCTTGGAGTCTCTCCCGTCTTCCGCCGGTCTCCAAGAAGCCGAATTCAATCCCAACAGTCAAGCTGTGACATCACTGGTCAAGCACGAGAACCAAGAGATTCAGTTTCGGCCCATTATCATGGCAGAAGAGAGCCAAAAGAAGACGAGGCAAAGTCTTGTGGGCCTAGTCACTAATCTTGGATCCCGAGAAGCGCAACTCAAATTGGGGGGCGAAATGCTTGAATATGTCCAAAACGCTTCAGGTCCAAGTCTAGTAGCGGCTTATTGGTTATCGTTCCAGTCGCTACAAGCTGCAGCGAATGCTAATAAGGAAATGGACGAGTTCTTCGAGACCGCACTCACCCTATCTGATGAGCAAGAGGCAATGGATGAAGAACTTATGGCATATTCACAATTGATTCTTGCTAATGGATCTGAGGAGCAATATGACTGGCTTATGCAAGCTATAGCATTGGAGGTTGTGGCTGACAGAGCGATGCGTCTGAAGAAGAAATTCAGACCAGAGCTTATCGACACTCTATATCCGATCGTCCAACTTCTCGGATCGCCAAATGACAGATTGAGGGATCACGCAATATCATGCCTGTTTCTCCTCTCAGACTCATGCGGCTATGGAAGTGCCAGCGAGCTGATAGTTGATAATGTGGATTATATGGTCAACTCTATTTCACTACGTCTCAATACTTTTGATATCTCACCTCAAACACCCCAAGTCCTAGTTATGATGCTTCACCTTACTGGCCCATCCTTACTTCTATACCTTGACGATGTGGTGGGCTCTATTTTTGCGGCGTTAGATAATTTCCACGGATATCAGAATCTTGTCGACACTCTTTTCACAGTCCTGGATGAGATAGTCAAGGTCGGATCAACATCAAATCAACTACAGATTACCGACACCCCTGATGAACCCATCATGGACAAATCTCCGCCTACAATATCTCAACTGATCACACTCCTCTCAACCTCATCCATCGACGAAGAATCACTCCCCTACGAACCTACTCCACACCAACCATGGAAATCCGCCGCAACCCTGCTCGACGAAGCCGAAGCCCGCACCAACTCCCCCTCTTCCTCAGACAACGAAGAAGAAGGTTTTCCACCAGCACAAGAACTCGAACCCGCCAAACCAACCAAAATCCACACCCTCCTCAAAAACATCACCTCCCTCTCTCAACACTATCTCACCTCCCCCTCCCCACACCTCCGTACCAAACTGCTCTCTCTAATCGCAACCGCCTCGCCCGGCCTCGCAGGACTACAACGCACTTTCCTGCCGCTCATCAACGAGATCTGGCCGGTCGTAGTAAACCTCCTACACGATGACTCTGCGTACGTGGTTGTGACCGCTATGTCTACGATCGCTACACTCGCTGAACAAGCGGGTGAGTTTCTGAGGGGGAGGATTTCGATGGAATGGATTTCTTTGATGGGGTACGCGAGACAGTTTAAGATCCAAGCAAAGAAAGCTGGGGCAGGGGCGGGCAGTCGTGGGGTGTTTAGTGAGGCGAGTAGGAAGTGGGAGGGGATGATCCAGTTGCTGTGTAAGGTTGTGGAGTTTGTCGGGGTAGCGGATGAGGAATTTGATGAGGTTGTTGAGGTTTTGGGGAGTGTGGTTTGGGAGAGGGAAAGCGTGAGGGCGGCGTTAAGTGAGGAGAGGGGAAATAGGGATGCGGTTTGGTTGGTTTGTTTAAGGAAGGGGGTGGGCGGCGGGGAAAAGAGATGGGAGACGCCGACGATGGATGGGTATAAGTTTGTTGATGTTTTGGGATGAGGTTTACTTGGGTGTACCTCTAATAGACAGCCGGTTGGTATCCAATAGAGTGTAGTTATTTCACCATTTAAATTCATGTCATGGAAAAAATAGGCAGAGAGGAATTTCCATTTCATATTCTCTTAATAGCACAAAGCCAAATACTTTTGCATACTAGCGAATACCTAAGAGATGAGATGAGCATAATAACACAAACAAGCAATAGAAATCTATCTTCTGTTCCGCCACAAGACTTTCACCCCATGACAGCACAAGAGTCCCCATTCCTTCAACATCAGAAAAAGCCAGACAGGAGAACAACGCAACGGGTAAGATCTATCACAGTCCCAAAATGTCATGCGTGACCACTGGAGAAGTGTTGTCTACTCGGAGTCGTCATCGCTCTCGGCCTCGGCGAGCCAGTTGAGGAAGGCTTCTGCAGACTTGCGAACCTTCTTGCTAACAGAGAGATCGACATGCTTTCTGCTGGCCTTGGTGCCCCATTTGGTGATAACTTCCTCTGTAAGGAGGTCTTCATTGTACAGGACCAAAAGAACCTTGGAGGTTTGCTCATAGATCTCTGGCTTGTCCTTGCCACGCGATCCGATAAAGCGTTCAACGCCACCAAGAATTGCTCTTTGATGCTTTTCGGAAGTACCAATCTAGTTGATATTAGTGGAGAGAAAATACACGGGAAAATAAATACTCACATTCTTAAGCATTCCGGCACGTTTCGGGATTTGCTTAGCGATGTCATCGTCGAAAATAGACGTGAGCAAGACGGTAAGAGTTCGGTGTTTGTTCTCAATACCAAGCTCCTTTGCCTTCAAGTAGATCTCAAGATCATCTACCTTGTCGACACCTCCCTTTTCTTCGACCTCAGCGTTGACCCAGGTGAGGAGTTGATCGTACTTGGAATTGCCACCACCCTCGCCCTCTTCATCTTCATCATCGCCGTTGAGGACGAGCTTTTGCTTCAAGTCGTCTGGGAGTTGTTGTTGACGGGCTTTAATTGCCTCTGCGGACATGTCAACAGTCCATTCAACGTCTTTGACCTCTGCTTCATCGTCGAAGTCTTGTGCAGCGTTGGTGATGCCGCGTGTAAACTCGTCATCACTACCAGCCTCGATACCGACATCACCGTCGCCATTGGATCCATTCTCAGAGTTGGCGTCATCGCTGTTTCCACTACCATTACCATTCTTCTTGTCTCCGTTTCCGTTCTCTTTAGCCTTGCGGGCAGCTTTGCGATCAGCCTTGTCTTTCTTGCCCTTCTTTGGCTGCTTCTTGAGGATGAATCCACTCAACTTGAGGCGAAGGTCGACGTTGGAACGTTGACCACAGGCTTTGCAGTCAAGGAGAATGTTGCCGTCCTTGATAACCACATCCGTCTCTGGGTTCTTGCATTTTTTGCAGAGAACGAATTTGTTGATGAAACCATCAAGATAATCTTGAAGCTTAGACGCCTCATGGGCTCCGTTAATGATCCAGCGATCGTCTGCCGGGCTGGTGTTGGTTTGGGCACCTAGCTCGAAGCCAAAGTACTTAATGACATAGTCACCAGGGCGGGCAAGGGAGTTAGCAACACTGCTTAGGTTGACAATCACAGTCTTGATACCGTTGCCCTTTCCTTCGATCTTGGACTGGAGTCTCTCCATCTTGTAGCGGTAGAAGGGATCCTTCACATCGCTACGAATATTGATGGTAGCCATGATTGCGGTTGTGTGTAGGTTGGAATAACTTCAAAGATTTTGTTGGTAGGTTCTTCGTTTGTGGTTTATGGGACCGGATGATGCGACATATGACAGCAGATGCGGTTGCTGAGGGACGAGAGGCAAGAAGGAGATTGTTGATGACGGTTTGCTAGCGAAACATTCGATGATTCTGCGGTGGATTACCCGTTACTACTGAAGTAGGGGCTACAAGGTTTCCGCGGTATGCGAAATGGTTGCAGCTCGAGAGGCGGCTGGTGTCTGAGGTCGTTGGCGTGGGGTGTGAGATACATATAACGCAGATGTATCCGTTTACTTGATGTTGGCTTTGTTGATCTTCTCGACGAGTTCGTCCGCGAAACTGTAGCGTGGTCCTGGGGATGACTTGTCCGCTGTGTGTGTCAAAGGCGACGACGAGGACTCCTGATGTTGCGAGAAGCTGGTGGGTGTTTACGCTCTGGTTCTGATTTGGACCGAACGATGATTGTGGAAGTGTGTGGATTGTGGGTTGGAAGTGTTGTTGTCTTGTTGTAAAGACTTTGGTGTTTGTGGGAAGAGGAGGAAGTGGGTTGGCAGGAAAAGAAGTTTCGAATCACGTTGGGGCGACTGAGCACAGGCGTGAATGGAAGACTGGTGTGGAGTGAAACCGACGGACCCAAATAGCATTTCCACGGCGAAGAGCCGACACAAGGCGGCAGTCCGTCGGAAGGTTTGGGGCGTGAGGTCCACGTGATTCACCGGGCCAAATTTCAAACAAATGCGGCTGCTTTAGTCACCATTTCCTTGCTCCCTTCTTGGACATTAGACTGGTTTCTGCTGCCACAATCCGAGGTATTAAAGAGCCATTTATGACTAGATCTACGTATCGTTTCCAGATTCGACTTTATTGAGTTTCTACATCTCCAAAATTGACTCTCTGCTCATCATACCCGATATCTCCCTATTCTGGCCGGTAAGACACCCGAGACAGCATCATGCTCCTCACTATGGACCATGCGACAGACAAGCCTGACGAAATGACCTCGTTCAGCTCCAGTTCCAGACTCAGTATATCAAGTGAAAGATATCGCCAGAACCCCCGAGCCATCAGTCCGAGCAAGTGTGCAACTGCTGAGTGTCCGGTGCCGAGCTCCAAGCGAGATGGCGAGGGCGGTTGATTACTCGTTGTATCTGGTTACGGACTCTACGCCAGCAATTCTTGGTGATCGAGATCTAGTCCAAGTGGTCGAAGCTGCGTTAGAGGGCGGAGTGACTATTGTGCAATATCGAGACAAGCTTAGCGACACCGCCGTACTGGTCTCTACAGCCAAACGGCTTCACGCTGTCACTAAAAAACATAACGTCCCTCTTCTAATCAATGACCGAATAGATGTAGCTTTAGCAGTAGGCTGTGAGGGTGTGCATATCGGTCAAGATGACCTAGGTATGCTTACTGTCATCATTTCAGCTCGGTGTTGACTGTTGGTAGACTTGCCGAGTGCTCGGAGACTGCTTGGAAAAGATGCTATAATTGGTGTCACAGTATCCAGTATCGATGAAGCACAAACCGCTTGCAAAGACGGGGCGGATTACCTAGGCATAGGAACTTTGTTTGCAACAGCAACGTACGTGAACATTCTGGATGACTCGCCAAGTTGTTACTGACAGAACAGCAAAACGAACACGAAAGATGTGATTGGCACTGCAGGCACGAGGCAAATCCTAGAGGCCATTTCAACTGCAGGAAAGAATGTCCGTACAGTGTGCATCGGTGGCATAAACGCCTCTACTGTTCAGCGAGTCATATTTCAGTCTTTTCATCCTTCCAAATCGCTCGATGGCGTTGCCATTGTGAGTGCAATAATCGCCGCACAAGATCCGGCGCAAGCATCAAAAGACCTGTTGAAGCTTGTCAAGACACCGCCGCCATTCTTCACGGAGGCTGGATCAGCAGACTCCCGGTCTTCCGACATTAAAGATGCAGAAAAGTTATCAAAGCTCGTCAAAGCAGCCGCGGAAGTGGTTCAGAGAGTTGGAGAAAAAACGCCGCTATCTCACAACATGACGAATCTTGTAGTCCAAAATTTTGCGGCGAATGTTGCACTGGCTGTCGGGGGCTCACCCATCATGGCAAATTACGGGGAAGAAGCAGCAGATCTCGCAAAATTAGGAGGATCCTTGGTGATTAACATGGGAACGGTCACCCCCGATGGCTTAACAAACTACACCAAAGCTTTGAAAGCATATAACTTAGCGGGAGGTTCTGTTGTCTTCGATCCTGTTGGTGGTGGCGCTACATCTGTCAGAAGAAATGCTATCAAAACTCTGATGGCTGCAGGATATTTCGATGTCATCAAAGGCAATGAAGGAGAGATTAGCACTGTGTCCGGAACAATGGTTCAGCAGCGAGGGGTGGATAGCGGTCCTAGTACCTCGACATTTACTGAAAAAGCAACACTGGTCCGTGATTTGGCTTTAAGAGAAAGGAATGTGGTTGTTATGACTGGAGCTACTGATATCATCAGTGACGGAAGTCGTACTCTCGCTGTTAAGAACGGTCATGAACTTCTAGGCAGAATCACAGGGAGTGGTTGTGTTCTCGGTACCACGATTTCCATAATGCTCGCCGTTTCAAAGGAAGACAAACTAGTGGCCACATTAGCTGCGCTTCTACACTACGAAATCGCTGCGGAGATTGCTGCTGCAAGATCCGACGTACGTGGACCTGGAACATTCGTCCCGGCTTTAATTGACGAGCTATACAACATTCACAAAGCGGCGGAGGCAAATGATTCGTCATGGTTAGAAAGGGCAAAAGTTGAGGCTGTGATACTGTGAACAAGAAGTATCCTTAGTTATGCTTCCAATGTACTCAACAACCGAATACCACCTTCAAACATGTCCGTAATGAAAACCTAACAGATTTGTACCTAGTTTGAGCCTAATAAGTACCTAGGTACTAGGTAGATTCTGACAGCTTCGGAAACCTGGATGTCTTGATCCGGAGAAAACCCACCGCTTGGCATCCATGAACCCCTCGGCTACCCCACCTTCCCCATGTTGGAAGCATCTAATGAAGTTTTGTGAATGCAGCGATGTCGAAACTTACATCCACGACTGCAATAAGACTGTCTTGTCTTTCACAACAATTACCCGCAATGGCAGCTTCACCTAGCAGGCGTTTATGTAACGACTTCCGAATCAAAAGAGTCAAGATATAAGCTAACAGAAATGCAGCTCGTCCCGCGCTCTTGTTCGTTACCCACTCACATATACCGTTGCACTTCAATGATGACGGCCCAGCAAATCGTGGACTGACATAGTTGATTGTTTTAGTATATGCGACATACAAGAAAAGTTTCGGCCTGCGATATGGGAATATGAAAAGATGTATGGCTCCCAGTTGTACTTGCCTGAACGTATAAGACGCAGTAGCAAAGGCTAACACTCTACCAGCATAACAACCTCCCAAAAAATGCTCAAAGCAGCCTCAATCCTTTCTATTCCCGTCTTCGTCACGACCCAAAATGCAGCTCGCCTCGGTCCAACCTGTAACGAACTCACCCCCCTCCTCGAAAAGTCCGTCGAGCACGTCGACAAAAAGGCCTTCAGCATGTGGGTGCCCTCAATATCTCGACATTTCTCTTCCGAAACGCCAAGCGAGGTAGTGATCGTAGGCATCGAGAGTCATATATGTGTTACACAGACAGCGATCGATTTGATTAAAGCAGGCCACAAGGTTTACGTGCTGAGGGACGGGGTCGGGAGTTGTAATAAAGAGGAGGTGCCGATTGCAATGGATCGGCTCAGGGCACTCGGTGTGACGGTTACGAGTAGTGAGAGCTGGATTTTCGAGTGTATGGGCGATGCGGGTATTGGGGAGTTTAAGGAGATGAGTGCGCTGATTAAGGAGTTTTCGGGGAAGACAAAGGAGGTTATGGGGACGCTTTGTAAAATATAGGTAAGTGTTAAATTGAACTTCAAATGCTGATGGTTTTCTAAATTTCTTTGAGGAAATCTTGATTTGAGCCTCCACAAGTTCTAAGCTTCTCTGGTTAGCATAAGTTTAATGCTATGATAAACTTATTATTTCAACCAGTCTCATCGCCATACTGTATATATACCCAAAGTATCGATGCCCTGACCATTCCCTCCCTTCTACCCAAAGATTGGCAAACTTGAAAAGAGGAATCTTATTCCCGTTTGGTAATTATCTCACACCCTCTTTTTACCCCAGCTGACATCTCTAACCTTCCTACCCCAAGCCCACAATCCACAAATGACCGGCATCCCCAATCCAAACGCTACGGCCGCCAAAACTGTATTCCCATAGCCCCAGCCTAGAGCGTTATACAAAGCAGGCGCAAACAACGGGAACGCAAAACCAGCAACGCTTTTGCTAACACTAACAGCGGCCAAGGCACTAGCCGTGTGTACTGGAAATGCATCAATAATGTACGCTACGCTGCACTGTGCAAAAATCTCGTAGCCAGTAGTATATATAACACTACCAATACCGGGACCTACCCAATGGGTATGGGCGCGAGCCGTCCACCCGTAGATGATCAAACCTATGGACATGAACAACACTGATGGTATCATAAGTGGAAGCCGGTGTTCGGCTACAGGAGGATGCGTTATTTCTTCTGAAGTTTGGAGGTAGCGTTTTCGGAGATAGACGTAAATTCTGTCTTGAAAGATGCCACCGATACAGATTCCAGTCGTGAATCCCAGGCCTAACCACAGACATTGGAGTCCTGCTTCTGATGGCGATTGTCCGTATTGATCGATCCATAAGGTAGGGAAAGTGGTGAGGACTATATAGAGAAGTCCAAACGAATAGGCGCCGAAGAGAGCCCAGACCTGGATGATGGGTTGCTGGAATAGCATGAGGGTTGGACGGGTAAGGGCGATTCTTAGACGGGTTGGGAGACTAGGTCGCTCTTTGTCGTAGATGGTGTAGAGATCATGATTTCCGGTTTCTTTTCGAAGTTTTGCGGCCAGTCGGTGCAGGATTACTGGGGCGTAGGTTTCGCGGAATACGAAGAAAGAGAGGATGATGGGTGGGGTTGTTACGATTGCCATGATCCAGAAGGACCATGACCAGTTGAGGTTTTGAGAAATGAATCTGAGGCGTGTTAGTTAAGTCTGAGGACTGATTCGGGTGACTCACCCTCCAATAAGCGGTCCAAAAGCTGGAGCAAGTAGTGGCAGAAAACTGTAAAGTGCAGTCGACTGACCCCTTTCCGCAGCATGCCAGACATCCGAAAGAATACCTCCACCAATCTAAGAATCATTAACAAAGACATCCTCGAACATGTCATAACACTTACACCCAACGGAGCACTCGACCCAATCCCCGCCATAAACCTCGCAACAATCATCTGCTCCTTCGTCCTCGCAAACCCACACACCACAGACCAGATAACAAAATACACATTCGACAACTGAAGCACCCTTACACGACCATAGAGCTCAGATAGCGGTGCCAGAAAGAGCGGTCCAAATGCGTAACCGAGCACGTAAATCGACATGGCAGTTTGTAGCTCCGCGTCATTCTCGATGTGCAGATCGGCGCCGATGGCGGGCAGAGCGGGCGAGATGACGGTCGAACACATGATGGTAACGAAGAGGAAGAGGGAGACGATGCCGGTGACGAGCCATTTCGAGGTCTTAGGCCAGTTTTTGGGGTTCCGGGGGTCGGTTGGGGAGGTCCATGTTACCTTGTTTAGTCAGTGGAAGGTGTTTGGGTTTTTGAAAGTGGGATTACTTACGAGGTTTGGTTCTATTGATAGAGTTTCGGTGGTGTTTGGTGTGGCTTTTTCGAGGTCGCTGGATGAAATTGAAGCTGAAATGTCTTTGAGATTGTTTGGTATTTCATTTTCGTGGTTGGGAGATTCTGGGAGTAGTGTTGAGACTTTGAGATCGGAGTTGACTGCCATAATGAGAGCAATGCTCTTTGTTCAATGCTGCCTTAACTTCGAAGAATATTAGAGCGAATTGAGATGGATGATAAACGAGATTGCTAAGAGAGGAAGTATCCAAGTATATATTGAGATCCAACAGCGATTACGGACTTCTAATCATGTCCTGAAGAGATGTGTTTAGGTCAATGCAAAACTCGCCGCCCCATCTCGGAATTCGCGAGACTGCTCGAATTAGAAGACACAAGCAATCGACAGGGTCGAGATCATAACGATGATCGCAGAATCAGAAGCTAGAAGTAGGTCAATGCTGCCGAAGGACGGCGACCCTTCTGCTTGATGCTGTTCATTGGTACTCAAACGCTCGGGGCCCCGTTAAACCAACGAGCCGCAACCGCATTTCTGGTGCAAATGTAACGTACATAATCAGATGATCTGATAACTTCTCCTGTTCCCACTGGCTCAACGAATCTGATATGAGTCAAATCACATGGGGAGGGTGCATTTTGCCCTGGTCAAGGGTGGGGACGGATATCAAAGTACGGAGTGAATTTAAGCGAGAGCGGAGTTCGAATTTGTCTAAATCTCTAAGCCAGAGCGAGGATGCGGTGGGCATGAAAAGTTTTGGTCTGGATATTTTTGATTGGAGAAACATATACGAGGAGCGAATTAGATGTATGGCAATCTTTTATTATGAGGATCATTTATGATTGAAAACTCAACCCTAATACTTCACCACTGAAGGATTCCTCAGTGTTCGGAAACAAACGTGCTGATTGATTGTAGGCGAGAATAATATCATGCGAGGGACAATTTGAGGTTGATAAATACAACTAGAAATTTGTTTTGTTCTTGCTGGGCTTTGAGATAACGACGATTTGGGTTGGTAGATGAAATCTTGCAGATACAAGATATCTTGATACTTGCAAACCCTCGCAGAAACGACAAGGAAAAAGAAAAATAAATGGCGAGCTGTCTCAACACTCTTGTTAAGAAACTATAGCGTGATTCGTGGGTTGGTGATGTACTGGCAGTACAACAGTAGTGCGTTGCAAGTCTTGAAGGACACCTTCATACAGTAATAAGTTCACGATAAACTTTACCCAAGAAGCTCTCTTCGCTCAATTAATTGAATGAACAGACTTTGTTGTCTCTTCGACCAAAATCATATATACTCATTGAAGAAGGAGCATTAGGATTTCGGCCTCTAAACATTGTTTTACTTGATAATCTGGAGGGTGTCTCGTCGGTATTAATTGCAACGCACTGGTGAATGTTCAAAGAGTGAGAAGGAATATGTTTACTATGACGGGAAATGGTAATTTACGTCAGTGAAAAGTTCCGTGGTTGTGGGGTTGACACAGTAGCGAAGCTTGACCAGACACAAGATCAGAAACGATGCGAAAGAAAGTATAATTACTGCAACTTAGATCGTCGCTAGGAGAATCAGTAGATGAAATTTCAGCCAGGTTTTAGACAGCAGCTGAAGCATCTTAATGTCATGCGAAAATAGATCTGTTCTTGATACTTTCTTTTAGGGATGTTCTCAGCCATGAATTTGTGCTTTGGCTGTCATGCAAGTTGTGTATTACTGCATGCCAAGGAGTTCTTGCTCCACTGCGCCTGGAGTGGGAGAACAATACTTCGAATGGAGGAAGTGTATCAAGAGTGAATACTTAAGTTTGTGTATGTAAGTCCATTTGCAAACACGAATTTTACCTGGTCTTTCCGGGTATGATTTTCTCAGAAATTGTGATCCACTTCAATCGACTTTACAAATGCACAAGATATCATTCTCAGCTCACCATCATGATTCAGCCTACAATAGAAACAAATGACTCCGTCGAAATGGAATAATTGATTGGTATATCCCCACCCAGCGGTGTAGGATCATCGGAGAAAAGAGCACCTATTTGACCCCACCTACCCGTTACGGGTCATAATCATGGCCAAATTATACCTTGTCTAATTGAATTCCGCGACAAAGCCACACATGGCCAAAAACTCTGTGTGTCCAAGGAGAAGAAAACTACCTCATGATTAACACCGTGAGTCCTGAGTAATAGATGATATGCAACAACTTATTATCATCAACATCCCAAGTCATGCATCATACCGAGAAGAGGAGAAACATTCACATTCACTTCATTCAGTGCTTGCTTAACGCTCGTCCCTGAGCCATGGCTTGGACATTGACAGTCCGTCTTATATAATCTCCGACTGGCTGTTGTACAGTTCAGTTCAGCCATCAACGCCGCATTAGGATTATGCTTTCAAGGGGGAATATGGTTCGCTCGCTTATCTTGACACTAGAGGCTTAGGCGTTGTGTTTATAGGCTAAAAGCTTAGCGAAAGCTTGTAATTCAATAATTGAGGAGGGCGCAAAAGCCACCTGGATGGATTCAGCTGAGACATGCATTGCATGTTGGTCTTTTCGGTGCGTCCGCCGCCAACTCATACTTTTATGATGTTTGGGCCAATTATCACGGGACCTAGTGCATTTTCTCGACCTAAACCAGCTCTAGCACTCAATAGTCTGCTCCAAACCTAGTCACTCAGCCCTTAACTACTCCAGATTCCGGTGTCGTGGGGATGGGATAGTCAATAGGGATAAGCATATTCTCAGCCAGCCTAATGCCTTTCTGGTCTCCTTTTTACCATAGCAGGCACTAACTTGCATCTAGATTTCTCGCAATCATCGTCTCGCATCATAATCCTGTATTAGATATCCTTACGTGGAGTATAAGAAGGCATCTTGGTGCCGCATCTTCTTTTGTCTTGTGTTTCATAGCTATCATCGTTTCCTTCATTCTCTAGACTAAGATGTATATCAATATTCTTACCTCTGTCCTTTTGGGCAGCTACATTTCTCAAGCGAACGCTCAACTTACTGCTTGTAACCGCGACAACTGTCTTCGTGCAATTATTGCAAGCAATGCAGCTCCTGGACCTCAGTCTGCTTCAGCGGACTGTGTTTCCTTCTTCAAGGCAACGGTCACACCTTCTACAAGGTATTCATTGTTATACTGTTAATCAAATGAGCTGCTCTAATATCTCACACAGCACGATTTTCTCCACAGCTTCTCTTACAATAACCCTTCCAGTCGTTACTTCATCCTCTACAGTCATAGTAACATCGACAACAACAGCGGTTGGAGGCGGCAGCAAGAGAAGTGTTGATCTCGATGAAGAGAAGCGAGCAGTTGATGCGCCATTGAATCATCAAATCACCGGATTGAAACTAGCAGTCCGTCAGCAAACTGTAATTCCAAGCCGGATTCCAGTCTACGCATCCGCGTGCTCCGGAGCAGTTCGGTACTCTTCAGCATGCTCATGTATTGGTGTCATACGAAGCACCACAACAGTTGCTACTCCCGTTGGCACCACGACCATTACGTTAACCGCAACTCAATCACCTACCTCAACTGTTGTGGTTACTTCCACTGCGATCGCCACTGCAACTGGCTCCGCTTATGCACTTCGAGCAGTTGGTTCGACCGTCGACGGACAATACGTATCCATGAACAACCAGGAAGATGGGATTATTGATGCATTTACAACCGATATCAGCTCCGCAGCCAGATTTAACATCGGAACCGGTGGAAAGCTTCTCTCTTATGGCAGATACCGTGCAAATACAGACAACTTTTCACCCGCAACAATATTCTTCAATTCGCCAGGCACCTTCACGGGCACTACAGACCTCAGCTGTAGCGTTGGACCTACTAGTACTTTGACTTGTACTGGATTCAATGGAGCCAATCAATTTCAGCTCTGTCCGAGTGGTTGTACTACTAATTCTGAGCCTTGCAACGGGATTTCACTTGCTACTTCGCTCGACGTTCGGTGTCAGCAAATTGGGTTCGTGGCTGTCCCGGTTGTATAGCTGTGAATGTAATTAATTTCAAATCTGCTACCGCTGAAAATATTACATACCTGCGACTTGCAATTAATGAAAAAAATCCAACATTTATCCTCAAAAAGTGATCTTGCTATTGACTGAAGAATAAATCATGTGTAACTCCTGTGAAGCGAATTTTGCAATTAATTCATTAGGAAAGAGATAGGAATCCGTCAATTTAACTGGACGCAGTCTTCACATTACCAATCGACTGAGAACCAGGAGAACAACTACCTAGGACAGCTGGCAGAACCCTTTCTTGAATCTCTCCTCGCTTAGCTATCAGTTTGCACGGCGTTAATTTCTAATCTTGTGGTAGAACGAAGAATAATCCGGATTTTATTCCTAGATGATAGTTGGATGTGACATTCGTGAGTCTAACAGATTCATCCCCACACACGCATTGCCATCGGCCTTGTGAAGTTATCGCTAAGCTACGATTCATCCAAGATATCCAGACCAAAGAAGGTGTAGAGTGATAACTTGAGCCCGTTGATTTGGTGTTTTACGCTACATATCCTGTCAGAATTAATTTTCCTTCCCCGAAAATTTTATTCCATTAGAACGTTGGAATGATTGGCTTTCGCAATGCTTACACACTTATGTCAACTCCTGGCTCTCTGATTCTCTACTTCATGTGGATAACCTGGAAAGATTGGAGGTGAAGTGACGCTTCCTTCAGGGGGGCTTTATCACGTGGTTTAATTTCGTCCACTTTTGCTTCAATCTCTGTCACGACTTTCTCATAAAGTCAAGATTTCGACATTTCCAGAACTCAGCACCAGAAAATTATGTAACCGAGATCTTCGACCACAATCGCCGACAGGGGAATCGGTTCCAGAAGTCACTTGATGCCTATTGTATGCCGTTTTTCGACTTGGGCATCAGAATCACCTCTTGTCCGGCCCGTCCACCAAATGCATCGTGTTAGGACCGCTTTGTATGGTGGGTTCAGAGATTATTAGACACTGGATCCATGTGCTCTGTATAGTACAATGGTCTGAAGAATATAAAGATTGATGGCTGACAAGAACGAAGAACAGTCCGGAGAATCGAGATTTTCTTACAGAAACGTTACACGAGCCACCATACGATCTGGTGATGTGTGGGGGTACTTTATTCCAGAAAACCCACTTGTTTCCAGATTCTTGGCGGCGGTAGCAACTATTATATCGAGATTCAAACTACGTTCAAAACGGCTGCAAAGTCCTTCGGCTTTTTCGAAATCCAATACTCGAAATATATGTAGGACAATTCCCGAATTTTCCATGACCTCAACATGTCTTGTAAAGTTTCGCTAAGACGAGAAACCATGGAATCGTAATGGTTTTCGTACATCGTACCCCCTGCATAAATTCTCCGGCGCCCAGACGTGGATCCATTATTGATGAACCTCAAAGCCAAGAAGCCCCTTTCAGATTTACGTCCCAAGTTTATGGGCGTTTAATTTGTTTCTGTTTGTATGAAACGTAGAGCTATCAAAATGGTTCTCTTGGGTGAGGTCACTGCTGGATGAGACAACTTATAAGTGTTTATTGTCCCCAACTATGCCTTTCTTTTCTCCTCACATCGATCAAGTCTTTGTATTTCCAACGTTTCTTCATTTCACCCATACACTCATTCTCATTCTTTAGGTGTGATCTGAGATCCCCAACATTCTTTTATCAAAAACTTCTAAGATATCCGCTATTTTCAAGATACTTAACGCTCACTTCAACAATATGTTCTTCAAGTCAGTCCTCGCCATTTCGCTTGCCAGCGCTGTCTCGGCACACCAAAACTTCCACCAATTCTGGGTCAACGATGTTTCTCCAGGATACGAAGCTGCTATCCGTATGCCACCATCCAACAGCCCAGTTGTGAGTTTAGCCTATCTTTAGTATCGGAACGCTATACTAATAGACTTAGACTGATGTGACATCTAACGATATCACTTGCAATGTCAATGGCAACACTGTTCCATCTGGGAAAGGTACAGCCAAAGCAAATGCTGGTGACACCATCAAGGTTCAGTGGGATTCTTCATCTCACCCAGGTCCTATTCAGCACTTCCTCTTCGGCCCCGTCGATAATGCGGCGTCTGCGACCGGTATCGGTTCATGGATCAAGATCGATGAGTTCGATCAAACTGACGGCGTTTGGGCCAATGAAATCATGATGGCAAACAATATGACATACGAGTTCAAGCTTCCTACTGGACTGGCTACTGGAGAGTACTTGCTCAGAAGTGAGATGCTTGCTCTCCACGGTGCTCAGACTATTGGAGGTGGTCAATTGTGAGTTCACATATTCCCAAGTCCGTTATTACTTCGACTAATTATCGCTCTAGCTACATGGGATGTGCTCAATTAGCCATCACTGGTACCTCAGCAAGTGAGACTTGTGGCCCAAGCATCGAACTTCCAGGAGCATACAATGCAGAGGACCCATCCATCTACATTCCAAACATCTACAATGGCTTCGATATCACCACTTACACCGCACCGGGAGGAGCCGTTGCTTCCTGTGGCGCTGGATCTGGCGCGAGTCCAGTTACCTCTGCCGTCGCAAGCGCAAGCGCCCCTGCTTCTGCCGCCAATGCAACCAGCGCAGTTGTTACTGAGGCTTCAAGTGTAAGCAGCGCTATTATCGAGACCTTGGCACCCTCTCCGGCTGTACCAACCATCGAGCCAGTCGAGCCAGCTCCCGTCACTGACGTGGTTGAGGCTCCGACCGCAACAGCTGCTCCAGTCTCGTCCAAGAAAGACTCGTGCAAGTCCAAGTCTGCAACCCCCACCGTTGCCCCAGTTTCAACCAAGAAGGACTCCTGCAGATCCAAGACAGCTGTTCCATACCCAACTGGTGCCAACAACGGTACCATATCTTCCCCAACTACTCTCCGAACCATCGCCTCCCCAGCTGCATCAGCCGGCCTTTCTACTGGAGGTGTTGCTCTTTACGGCCAATGCGGTGGCTCTACCTACACTGGTTCTACCGTTTGTGCTTCAGGAACTTGCACTGTTATGAACGCTTACTACTCCCAATGCGTTTAGAGGAAGAGTCGTGTTTGTACGAATAAGACTGAGTAAAACGACTGAGGCATTCTTGTAAATATTTAAATTTGTATATATAACTTTGGAATTTCAAACTCAGATTTGATATGTATCACTACTATCAGGCTCTTTGGAAGTCATGTCGCCACAGCCTTTTCAAATCGCTTAATGGACGTCCAATTTTGAATATTTCTGAATTTTTAACTCTCTACAGGAGCTTCCTGGCGAAACCATTCAGTGCACTCTCTAGTAATAAGCTGTCCTTGCGTCCACACCCACCAGACCTAGCTGCTTGATCTTCGCAATCCAGCGATGTACTTATCGTCTCTCAGTCCCCTCATCCAAGGTTGTCCGATCTTCTACATTTTTCTCTAGAATAATCTCTGCAATGGCCCCTTCTAGATGCTTAAACATTGTATAATGTGTGTCGTCCTTGAACTCATGATAGACGCAATGCGGTAATTTCCGCACCATGTAATGTATCATAGAAACTGGTGCATTCTTATCCTCTGCACCATGCCATATCCTTACCGTATTGTACCCTACATCCCCAAGGGAGAAGCCCCAATCAGTTGAACTTAGTAATCTGGCCTCGTCCACTGCCGCTCGACTTCCTTGAGCAAAAGGTTCTTCGAGAAGGGCATGTACCAAGTCTAGTCTGCGCTCTGATGTTGTCTTCTTGCTGGTAGGTGTGGTTGCGGTTTCTTGCTTCGAACCCTGATCCTCAACTTCCTTCTTTTCGTCTTCCAACTCTAGCCAGCGGTCAATTGTCCGTGCTATTGGCCCCGTATTCGCCAACCATTTCGAGAAGCCCACCAAGCCGCCAAAGAATAATCTAAGTCCACCTGGCCAATATTTCGCCATACTACTAACCAATCGTCGATATCTCGAGTTGTGGTGTGCACCGGCAATCCATGGAGGTCCACTCGCGAAAAGACCAACCCCAATGAGACTTTCCTGGGGTAAAGCGTATGCACAAGCAAGTGCGTATGGTCCTCCACCCGAAAGTCCCATGACGGCGAAACGTGATAGCTGCATACCTTTTGCGAAGTTGGAGACATCTGTTGGCCAGTCTAGGATACTTCGATTGGGTTGTGGTGTAGACAAACCAAATCCTGGCCGGTCTAGTGATAACAAGCGAATCTTCCTACGCCGGGCTATATCATCGACTGCATAGGCTTCCAGGCGACAGGCTGGAAATCCATGAAAGTAGAGGAGCGGTGTTCCATCATGGTCTCCATATTCAGCGTAGCCTAGCTGGCGACCATCCGGCAAGATGAAGGTTTGGTTTTGACGAGCTTGACTTGACATTTGATGGAATGGGAATGTTTTGATGCTCGGTGTCGTTCGTTGAGAAGCCGTGAACGAAAGTTTTTGGCACCTAGATCTGACTGAGGAATATCTTTGAATAGTGAATGGCGTAGACACCAAAAACATTTTGTAATGTTTCTTAAGTGAATAAGACGCTGTGAAGAGTTCGAGGTCTTAAAGCGAAATATACTTATAACAAAGTGAGTAGATGGATCCTGACCAGCTCAGTGGCCAAGAACACGACTTTTCCATAGCATGAATTCATGAAGACTGGATGTAACTCAATCAAGTCTCGAAGTTCGAATCCATTCGACATATAGCTCGCTTAGCACCCACCAATGTCGCTTCCAGGCTTCCAACTCAAAAGGTATGACCAGCAACCAATCATTGCCTGCTCACAGAACTCTGTGCGAGATTACGAGGTTACGATTTTACGAAATTACGAGATTACGAAATTACGAGATTACGAAATTACGAGATTACGAAATTACGAGATTACGAAATTACGAGATTACGACTACAGACCCCCGATTTCATCCTTCTCCCGAACATGACAACCTCAACTATGCCAACTCGCCGGCCACATGCGAAGTCGCGCAAAGGATGTTTGAAATGCAAGAGTCGTCATGTCAGATGCGATGAGTCGGGACCTCCATGCGGGCGCTGTAATATTCGAGGAGATGTTTGCGAGTATGCTGACCCGCAACTGACAACCAAAGACACCACCAGTATTCTTACCTCCACCAGCCCGGGCTCAACTTCAACTACGTCTGCTTTACCACTGTCTCGCGAGGTATTGTTTCCGAATGACGGCCATTTACTTCAGTTGCAACTTATGCATCGATGGACTGTCGCAACATACAAGTGTTGCTGCACGCCTGGCTCCGAGGATGATGAGGTGTGGCAGTCCTGGGTACCACAATTAGCAATAAAACATGACTACCTTCTGTATGGACTCTTGTCACTCACTTCATTCGAAATTGCAAGGTTGACGAAGACACCTCACCACAAGCGATATGTTGAGTCAGCGACAGAATATCATAGTCTTGCATTGAGCAGCTTCCGCGTTCAGCTCTCTGTAATCGGCTCCGAGGATATTGACGCTGCAGTTTGCATGTCGTTGATGTTATTAGTCCTGTCTTTTGCGTCCGCACAGGGTCGAGCTAGGAGTTCGGCTGACGACGAGAGTGATGGCATTATACAAACAGTGCTTGCTCACTTCGAGCTCTTACGCGGATGTGCTCCAATAATCGAAAGCAAAAGAGACTATATGTCGCGAAATCCATATATTCAGAAGCTGAAGCCATTTGAAGACTTGGCCCGGACTCCGCTGGATCCACGTGTAGAGGAGGCACTCGTCAAGTTGACCGAGCTCAACGACAAGCGAGTCACGAGTTCAATCCACGACACAGTTCAGCGAAGAAGCCAACAAGTGGAGTATTGGGAGGTATGTAAAACCGCAGTTGGAATTTTAAGAACATTGTATGAGAAGTGTGTGGATGATTTTACTCGTGGCTATGCACTTGGTTGGTTAAACATGGCCGGTGACAGATACGTGACCGCGGTCAAAAATGGGGACGCCGTTGCGCTGCTCATGCTAATGTACTGGGGCGTAATGGTTGAAAAATGTGGAAGTCAGGTCTGGTGGGCTGAGCATTTCGGCAGCTTGTTAGTCGCTGAGATTGCCCATTTGAAGCTGTTTAGGAATGCGGATCTGGCTACCAAAGATCTAATCTCTCAAGCAAAGGATCTCATAGAGAGCAGCTGATAGAGCAGTTGATGGAGCACTCAACGTGGGTATGCTTTATTGCTTGAAGAGATTAAGACTTGGCCCATTCTTCCTTATCTGTGATTCGCGGGCACCAACCAATTATAAATCTGATCATAATGATAACTTCGTAGGAAGTATTCTCTTCCTATATAAGGTTTTTCAACATTCAATGGGCTAAATGCTAGCTACCGCACTCACAACATCACCAACAGCCCCCGCGGCGTCTCCTTTGGGAACTTGCGCCGCTGCTGCCATCACTGTCAAAACCAATAATCCTAGATTATATCTATCAGAAGGTCAGCAAGCCATATCAAATTTCTGTGAGTTCTTCAATGAGAAGTTCGCGTCAAGAAGTAGCACATACTCATCTGTCGCAAAATATAGTTCCAGCATTTTTTCCTTGGTCGTGCCTGGAATGTCTGCCGGCTTGAATCGGCCCAGCTTATTACCATATGAATCTTTCAGCTCAATTGTGCTTCCGACCATGATTGCAGGTTGCCACTTTAACCTCCCAAGAATGGGAGCATCAAATGATTGATATCCTGTCAAGCCGCTGACTCTCATCGGAAATGATTGGCCTTGGTAGGTGATCACGGTGGTATGGCGAAAGTTGGGGAAGGTGGCGTGACCGATTTCAGCGCCGTTGCAAACTAGAAACATGTGAGCTTGAGGTCAACCGATGCACATTTTTTGTTTTATCGATGAACTCGTACAGAGAATTGTGTTCGGCTTGTGGAACCATTGAGTCCGGACAATGAACAAAGGAGTTGGATTTGGAGAATGTGCGAGATGGATGGAGGTGATGTGACTGTCACGATTGTCTGGTTTGAAGATAATCTTGAATATTGGAGTGCTTTCTGGGTTTGGCTGAGCTATCGTGCTCGAGGCTGCCTTGGAAACTAATTTCGTTATAAAATCAGACATTTCTATGGTGTAGATGACGAAAAGGAATATGGCTTGTAAATATGCTAATGCACGGAAACGACACTTTTCAGGTAACTGTTGGGCCGAAAAGATACAGGACGAAAGTTCTCCTATGTACCGCTTACTTCAGAATAAAGTATCCTGTGTTTTAAGGAGGGTCCAGAGGTACGCTAGTCACTAAGAGTAATAGACGTGTTATATGACATCGTGTCAGACTGGTCGAACAAGTAGCGTTGGGTATCATTTGTTGATTGTCGAGTTCCCAGGCGTGGCACGGGTCAGAATACACCTTTATGCAATTATACCACTGTTCTTGTCAACTAGCCGCGCTTGGTATGCCTCATTCAGGAAGTTAGAATATGTCATTGTGCATAATCTCACGTGAATTCGGATCTTACTCACTCGTGCATTCCGAAAGTTTCTTGGGTGCTTGGTGAAACATTGTGACTGAATACCTCCCGAGTGTAAGCACTTGTAGATCATGCTAAATAAAAGAGCTTGGCTGCCGACTATCAGTACTTAAATGGGTAATTAAGTGTATAACAAAGACTGACAAGCAGGTTCAAGAGTTTCATATGCCAAAAGCCAATAAAACACTCAAAAGGTCGAGCACAGATTTGACAGAATATAAGCGACAATGGTTCTCTGTTGAGCCACAAAAAACAAACATTTTTTAGTTAACTTTCCAAATAATTTGATTTTGATAGAACATCGATATCATGGGTGGTTCAGCATCAATCCCCACTGATCCTTCCAGGACACTCAAAGTAATCGGCGCAGGCTACCCACGCATAGGAACACTGTCGATGGCTATAGCACTCGAAAAGCTTCTCGACGGTCCAGTCATGCATGGCGGCTCTCAACTTCTCGGTCGTGAAGACGCATATGTCAAACTATGGACCAAGGTATTCGAAACTCGACATGATCGGCCTCTCCTTCTAAAACTTTTGAGGGAAGCAACAGTTGGTTTTGTTGGGATTACAGATGCCCCGGGAAATTGCTTTGTCGAAGAGCTACTTGAAATATATCCTGATGCAGAGGTCGTCTGTGTTTCTCGTGATAGAGAAAGGTGGTGGAAGAGTTGGGAAATGGTCACGAATACTGCTGGGCAGGGGTTTTTGAATTGGTTTCTGATGGTTTGTCCTGGTAAGCGGTGGTATCCTAAACTTGTGACGCAATTTTTGCAGCAGTGAGTTCTCGATCGCCATCAAATCCCCCTATGAATTTGATTACTCATTTTCACATTCGACTAGACAAGAAGAAAAATTCGGGCCTATGACTATAGGTAAGTTCATGCTCCATATGCTCGGAAGGCTAGTTCAGTCCTAATTTCTTGTCAGAAAGGTTGGACGAGCATAATCCGTATGTTGAAAGATCCACCCCAGTAGAAAAATTCCACAAGATGGAATTGAGTGAAGGCTGGGAACCACTTTGCAGATTCTTGGAAAAGTCTATTCCCACAGAGCCATTCCCAAGGGTCAACGATGCGGAGGCGGTTGATGGACTTGTTTGGAATATTATGAAAGATGCTGGAGCTCGTGTAAGTAATACTCTCCAAAAAATTTTGAACAAACTCACTAAAATAAAATTTGTAGTGGTTCTCTTTATTTATGACGCTGGCAACGGCAGTATGGTTGATCAGAACACTCTGACGGTCAAACTTCATTCGTGATGGTATGGGCAGGTGGATGCAGCAAATACATAGCTTTAAAATAGCACGATGATCACATAATTTTCCCAAACAATAAAGAGTGTCAGTGCTGTATCGTGAAGCTTTCAGTGAGGTATAAAACTCGACCTCGAGCAATCTCTTATAGACACTTCCTCGCAGCGGTCGAGGCAGTGGAAAAATAGACCAATAAGCTGTACCACCACCCATGTAATCTTCTGCATCAACAAGTGTGGAAATAAGCAAATAAGGGCACTCAGAAATCATAAATTGATTGTCAATACAGATCGCGATCAAGTATAGAGTGGAGTAAGAAGTACACCAAACCCTTCAAGGGGCCTCGAATAAGCGAGAACCCCCTTTCGCCTCGGGCCGCGACAAGAAGCCCACCGACCGTTTTCCTCCTTCGCAACAAAGATATTACTAGATCACTTTGGATTTGTTAGAATATTAAGCTAAGTATAATAAGCGTAATTTAAAATGTTCATTTTGCAAAACATGTCAGCATGGCGATTTGATTCCTTGAACGCAAAAAGACCAACAACTAGTGCTTACAATTTAGGCTTTGATAACACGATCCCGAATGCCAACGCGAACGCGAACCCGGTAGGCGCAGAAAAGTGATATTTGCGAGCAGCCAACATTGTTAATCATTAACCCGTGCATGATGATTTTACGTATTCTCTAGTAGATTATGAGACTCTCGCCCAGAAAGAAAGACCTTTTAGTCGTGTTCCAATCTCATACATTTACTGGTTTTTCTGCGATATCTTCACTAGAACAAGAGCTGCGAAATGGCTAACACAAGGCTTCAATCCCTCGAGGATTTTCTAGCGAAGGACGTCCCAAATGTGAAATATGCGACACCCTCATCACCACAATATGCAGAATGGCGACATATTTACATCCAGAGCAATAAAACCACACCATTGATGATCGTGCGACCACAAACCGCTGACGACGTAGCTAAGCTTGTTAAATATATTGTGAAAAATGGTCTTGAATTCACAATACGCGGCGGAGGTCATGAGTAGGTTTAATTTCCTCTGTTCATTAAGTAACTGCTAACTTGCAATGCAGTATGATGGGTCGCTCTCAAGCCCAGGACGCTGTAACTATCGACATGAGAGATATCAGATATGTCAAGATATCCGAAGGTAAAAGGACTGCAACGATTGGAGCGGGTATCAACATGATCCAGTTACAGGAAGAATTGGATAAAGAGAAGCTGGCTACCACAGTTGGAAATGTGGGACATGTAGGCTATACGGGAGTAGGTTCAAGGTACTTGCGAATGCGGAGTTCGACGAGACTAATGTGTTATTCAGTGGGCGATATATGGTGGCTACGGCTTTTTCAACAATAACTTCGGACTCGGTGTAGATAATATTGTGGGTGCTAAGGTCGTCGATAGTGGAGGCAGTGTTCTTGATACCGATGAGCACCCAGATTTATTGAAGGGCATTCGTGGAGCTGGAGGTGCTTTTGGTGTTATTGTCGAGTTGAGAATCAAGACATATCACGTTGAATCGGTATGTGCTTTGTGCTCAAAGATGGATGATGGCTGACGAGTTTAAGATCTTAGCTGGATGGGTTTTCTTCGAATGTCAAGACGTCGGCTCGGTGTTTGACAATATGTGCCGGAATTTCTCGCAATTACTCGAGGAAGATTTTCCTAACGAGATTGGAGTTTCATTGATGACTACAACGGGTCCTATGGGAAGAATGTGTGGGGTCTCGTTCGTATCGTCGTTTGAAGATGAGGAGAAGGCAAGGCCATGGCTCGCGAAGATCGAAAAGCTGGGCACTTGTGTTATGAACACGGTGGAAACCACGACTCCTCTCAAGGTGAGACACACGTTCACTATCTTGAATACTGTCTTGATACTAATATTGATAGTACCTGCATGCGCAATCTGCGTTTGGTTTCAACAGCGCCTACGGCACTTGTCGAACTGCAAATCTTCTTTCCTTGTCGAAAGTTGCCGGTAAATTAGGCGACATCGCTGAATCACTACCTGCTTTCAGTGGGCCCGCATTGGTGATCCATATGATTCGTGGACCTTCGACGGATGTCTGCAATTCCTCAGTGTTTGCAAATCGTCGACCGCACTTCTTGGTCGAGTTGATTGGCACTAGCGACGAGGAATCTCAAGCCCAAGATACCGTGAAATGGGCACATATCTCGCGGTCTACCCTTCAGCATGCTGATCCTGATAACTCCCTGCCTGGTACATATGTTTCATTGGATATGTCTGGAGAATTGACATACGAAAATTTGTTCGGCACAAACCTCCCCACCTACAAAGATTTGAAGGTTAAGTATGACCCGAAGAACGTATTCATGCAACCATTCTCTCTGATCAAGATATGATCCACGAAGCGACGTATGTGATCAATGAATTTGATTAGCTTTCAGCTGTCTGCTTGAGCGACGAAAGCAGCAGAGGTATCGTGTAGGACTCAGTCTATATTTAAGCTATCGGAAGTAGCCAGAACTAGCCATATTCTAAGCCAAAGAACAGATGTGGGAAGGAACAGGAAGTAAAAAAAATTGCTTCCACAGCCCATTCCTAGTATAGTAAGTATTATTTAGAGAGTTGATAAATTTTTTAATTCGTGGAGCAACTGGGTGCATTGATATAACGAGCATGCATATTTCATCAATGGAGTGGTAATCTCGAATGGTACCAATTTATGGAGAGCCGCCCAGTGTTATTTCCCTATTTACAATCTTCATTGGCCAGTCAGTTGTCCACAAATGCTCTTCTGGCATCAACGAGCGAATACTATACGCCGCTCTTGTGCCAGTTCTGCAGAGTCCAGAGCCTTGAATCCACCAAGTTGACGACTTTTCGAAAAGCTCAAGTAGGACGATATTTCGTAGCCATAAAGCCATTGCAGGAGGGTCGTTGGATTGAGCAAGATCGACAAAGTCGCGGGGAACTAGTGGCTTGATTAGTTGGTCCCTTCATTTAAACAAGAAGGAGTTGCATGCAAAATAATGTATATGGGCGTTGTTGCACATGAGCTGCAAGTGTCACTAACCTGAATGAAGAAATTGCACGATTTTCTGCTCAAGCAATACAAATGGTGTCAAGTCTAGTGCAATCATATGGTAGATCCCAATGAGCTCGTTCCTTACCACTGTGTATGTTTTGGCATGGTTTGAGTTTTTCAGGTCGTCCATTTCGCTAAATAACATGTCCAGGTCATCCACAGCGCTCTGAAAGAACTCGCCATGTTTTATTGGAGACGATTGATAAGACTTTGGTGCTGAGCGAGGATACTTGTATTGTATGAGACTCGGTTTACTCTCGGTCAGTGCGATAATACCTTCGCACATGTGGAAGGTATTTTTGGTAGCATAGAAGGTCTGACTAAGAGGCATTGTGTCAAGATGCGCTGAAAGCCAGGTATAATGTGCCTGTTATTCGCGTCAGCCCATTGGATCTTCCTTCATATATTAGATGTATTAATCTTATGATCCTTTGACTCATATAATCAAGCGTTAGATCAACTTACAATAAGGACTGCAGTAAGAAGTACAGGGACTGCGTATGTGTCATCATCTCTCTCAACCAATTGGCGATGATTTACTACGGTTTTATGAAAATAGGTTTTCGAAGCCACTGCCATTGCTGAATCTTCAGGGCATCGTGACGACAGGTCAAGGGCTGAAAGAGCAAACAATGCGTTAAGCACGAGATCTGATGTGAAAGCAATTTGAGGAATGTCAAGCTCCCAAATGCTGGTCCATGGTAAAGGTGTTGAGAGGGTAGCAGATGTTTGGTTACATGTGGACTCTAGGTGTGTTGTTAGTTAGGACATTTCAATAGTATTTCAATAGTATTTCAATAGTATTTCAATAGGAGTAACTGGATCCAATATTTTGGATGAATAATTCGAACATACTAGTAAAGTGATGCATCAAACGTAATTCTACCAGGCTTGCGCTAGTAAGACTTGCGGGATGAGCTACGATATGAATATTCATCTCTGTGGTTGTCGGATTTTTCTGAGCACGCTTTGCCTTTAAGGGTTTAACCTCATAATTGCAGCAATCTGCGTCAGCAAAGCGCTTCTGACATTGTAGGCATGAAGGTCGTGTTTCATCGCATTTGACCTTCCGGACCTTGCAAGATGTGCAGCCCTGCGTTGCAGGTCAATATCAAACTAGTGGCGGGAAGAGGGGGTGACATCGGTCTTACATTGGTAGACTTCTTGTATGGCTTCTTGAACGTCTTGCTTGGCAGATTTGTGCGACATACCTCTGACATGACGACAAGGCAATGTGAACTTATGAATTCAGATTGTATTAACATATACAATCCAAGCGCTGAGGTGCAATTTAACATTACTCAAGATCTAGCCACGTGACAGACATGTCAGCACTAGCCTAGGATGTACTTCCAGGAGAGTCCTCCAGCTGGATGTTTTATGTCAACATGATGAGTGTAGAACTTCCTGCCAGACATATACGATTGCAATTTTGACATAGCTTTCCAGATATTAAAAATATTATCCTCTCACTATGAGCTCCTTCTACTATATACCACGCTGGTAAATAGACGTCTCCTTTGTGTCTGGTTCACATTGGCTCCGGGCTACTCAGCTACTGAAATGGGAATTGAGTCTGGAATTTAAGACATGGCAGGAGTTTTGTCCCGGAAGACGCCTACTAGATAATTGATGGAGGTGAGAGTTCGGAGGCCTACCTGGGTGGGTACCTAGGTATTGGACATAGTCTCCGGTCACCTGATGAGAGCTCTGGCGCACCACACCTCATCATCTGTCCAACTGCGGACATTTTCGCAGCAGAAGAGCTTATGAGGAGCACGGAACCATTCAAAATCTCGAATCAACAAGCCGTCTTCAATGGATTTCGATTATTCAGGTTACACAGAGCCACGTTCCGAACTGGGAAGAGTTACGAAGTGCAAGGTTTTCTGGAATGGAGCACGAGTGGGGTGGGCTTCGTACGGTATCTCCGTAGTTGAATGTCTGTTGGCGACCCTGCGTCTGGATTTCTTGGGCTTCTCACATCTTCCGGCATCAGGAGATTCCAACCCTGGTGAAATCCGTCTTCGCACAATAGTTTGAAGCATCGTTCGTTTACCGGGCTTCGAATGGCTACGACAGTCTTTTTCTCCGTCGGGGGGAACTGGCGACATCGGCGTCTTCCACCTCATTCGACCCACGCTTCCTGCTCAAGTTATGTAAAAGACTCAAACAAAAGAAGCGCTATGGGTGGGATGGCATGAATGGATGGTTGCACCAGAGTCAAGTGGCGGTGAATGGCGGTCCTCCTGCTGCATTATCTCTGGATCTGATTAGATTATCAGATCAGATCATAATCAGATTAGACAAGATCAGAATTTTCTCACCCTAGTCCAGCCGCCTTGCCACATTGAGGGGCACCTCCGCAAATCACACACGCCAATTGAACCTTCGACACCGCATCGCGACGAATGAGCGGAAAGTGAGCAGCGTATGTGCGTGGCCTCGGTCTCTTGGCTGATCCTCCATCAATTTCGTCGCCCACTGAAAGAGCTTAACTGATCCGTTCTATGGACCATCAACACCCATCGACGAGGTTGCCCCTCCGAGGCTATTCCCGTTCCACCTTTGACATGCACAGATGCCTCCACCGGAGGGTTAAGTCGGGATGCTACGGCATCTGCGTGAGCAGGGGAGAGCTCCAGTACCAAGAGGATGAAGAGATATAAACTTCTCCCAGATCCGCGGTGTTGGAAGCTGTCCCAAGCTCTCTCGTCCTCGCAGCACGATACAAGGTCAACGTGGTGTAACGACCTTCAAAACCCTTCGTTCATCGTTTGTGGTCTGTATTGACCCATCAGTCCCTCCGCCATGTCCAACGTCCACGAGAAAGTTGTTGGTCAAGATGTTGTGCAACCATCGGATCGTGACATTGAAATCAACGACAAGGCCCCCTCGCCAACGGCACAGTCATTTGATGGCGAAAAGAGCGATGAAGAGCTCGATAGCAATGCCCAAGATGGTGTTCGAATAGCAGAGGCTACCACCCAGGCATGGAGCAAGGCGCACTTGTACACGGCTTACATTATGTAAGTTCTGATGAAGATGAAGAGGGAACCTTCTTTCTAATGCAATTTAGGATTTGGTGTATATACTTCGTCAATGCTATGCAGCAAACAACTACCGGATCTCTCACTCCTTACGTTACCAGTTCGTTCTATGAGCACTCGTTGACTGCCACAACTTCCGTCATGTCGAGCATCATTGGTGGATTGACAACTCTTCCGCTATCCAAGATTCTTGATATCTGGGGACGTCCACAAGGTTTCCTCTTGATGGTGATCATTCTCACTCTCGGTCTCATCATGATGGCTGCTTGCAACAATGTCAAGACATATGCCGCGGCTCAAGTCTTTTACTGGGTTGGGTAGGTCAAATCATCCAAATTTGTGTAAAATCTCGCTAATACATTATCCCTTAGATACAACGGTTTGAACTACACCATGGGCATCTTCGTTGCCGATACCTCGTCATTGAAGAGCCGAGGATTCGCTTTTGCCTTTATTTCATCGCCATACATCGTCACAGTCTGGATTGGTGGTCCAATCGCTGAGAGTTTCTTGAAGACCTCTGGGTTCCGATGGGGATTCGGTACCTTTGCGATTGTCACTCCTATCGTCTGCATGCCACTCTTCGGATTGTTCATGTACAACTACTTCAAGGCCAAAAAAATGGGTTTGATCAACACCACACCAAGCGGTCGCTCCATTCCTCAGTCGGTCTGGTACTACCTCATCCAGTTCGATATCATGGGCTTGCTCCTGATTTGTGCTGGCATGTCTTTGTTCCTCCTGCCATTTAGTCTTTACTCCTTCCAATCCGATGGATGGAACTCACCATTGATCATCTGCATGTTGGTCTTTGGAATTGTCTTCCTCATCGCTTTTGCTCTCTACGAGCGATTCCTCGCCCCAGTCACCTTCATTCCATTCAAGCTTTTGACCGACCGAACAGTCTTGGGAGCCTATATCCTTGCCGGTGTACTCTTCGTTGAGTTCTACATCTGGGATAGTTATTTCACATCCTTCCTTCAGGTGGTCAACAACCTCACCGTTACCCAGACCTCTTACGTTGCAAACATCTACTCTATCGGATCATGTTTCTGGGCCCTTGTCGTCGGTGCCGCCATTCGCTGGACTGGTAAATTCAAATGGGTTGCCCTCTACTTCGGTGTCCCAATCACCATCCTCGGTGTCGGTTTGATGATCAAGTTCCGTGCACCAGATGAGAACATTGGATACATCGTCATGTGTCAAATCTTCATTGCATTCGGTGGAGGAGCTCTCGTTATTTGCGAACAAATCGCCGCCATGGCCGCAGCCAATCATCAACAGGTCGCTGTTGTCCTCGCCGTCGAGGGTATGTTTTCCTCTATCGGTGGTGCTATCGGATCCTCTGTTGCAGCAGCCATCTGGACTGGTGTCTTCCCCAAGAAGCTCGCCGAACACCTCCCACAAGAATCCCTCGGCAATCTCACTGCCATCTACGGCTCGCTCAGCACCCAACTCAGCTACCCAGTCGGCAGTGCAACCCGCGATGCTATCATCACTTCTTATGGAGAGGCTCAGAAGCTTATGCTAATCTCTGCCACCGCTGTCTTGGTGCTTGCCGTTGCTGCCGTGGCTGTCTGGAGGGATATCGATGTTAAGAAGTTCAAGCAGGTCAAGGGCATGGTCTTCTAGATATTAATTTTGTTTTGCATAGTCAGGCGCTGGGGTAGAAAAATGGTGATTTGGTTTGAAAGCATAATGTTTTCTCTTTCTCTCGTTCATTTGCAACGCACGGCTTAGTCGGTCGTGTGGGCTGCAAAGATATAGATATATTTAATGTCTCAATTTTATCACTCGTTACGAAACTGTACCCAAAACATGTTCTGTGACTGGTAGAAGACCTCGGGATGATTTGGCTTTTGTCTCTTGAACTGCCGCTGCCGCATACACAGTATCTCAAGAAGAAGCCTCGGGTGGCGCTTCAGAGTGCATCAAAACGATATACTAGCTGCGGCACCCACGTCATTCTTGTTGTTTTCCGCTCTGTCATGCGTGTGATGAAGCTGAGACGGTCGGAAAGTTTCCAGCTTTATTAATGATTGAGTAGATGGATCAATCTCAAAGGTAGAGCGTACATCAAGGTGAGAGGCATCGCCAACTTCAACCATCAGCGAGAAGCTTACCTCTAAAAAATCTATTGAAACTAGTATAAGAGCTCTAGTTTTTTAAAGCTACACAACCACTATCTATATCGTTGAATTTGATCGAGAAATTCCGGATGCGTTAGCAGGTATAAGGAATGAAATCCAGCCAGTAGCGTGGAAATTGATCTTGTCTATAACCTGTGGTTTCAGCGATAGATTATCAAACCGGGTAGAGTTTTCCTGTGTACTATATTGGGATGATGTGGTTATTTTAGAGGGCTATGATTAGGTTTTGTACGGCAAGTTGCTTTGTTAGACTCCCTAAGTCTGTACCTAGGAGTTAGGGATAGAGAAATGCTTATCTCGAAGCATGCCTTTTTTTGAGAGTATCGTAGTTGCAAATACCATAATGCCTATACGCAACACTTCGATTATACATTATACCGTAGAAATAAAAGCCTACACAGCCCTATACTGAAATAAAACGACCAATAAACCCCAAACACTCTACGCGTCCTCACGCGTCTCGCACTCGAACGCACCGCCCTCCTATTCGCTATCTAAAGCATGTTGCGAGTCGACCCGTCAATCCCTGCTCCCCGATGAAAAAGGGGGATCTCGGAATCTCGTTGGTTGGAAACGGAATTTGGAAAAATCCGTTTACGAAATTCGGTTCGGGGTTCGGGGTGTTCGAGGGCGGTGTGGCTCAGCTGGTGGATTATAGGGGCAGAAAGGTTTGCTCCTACGCGATAGGGGTGAGTGGGAGTGGAAGAGGTAATTTGCTTTGCGGCGGGGGGAGATTTTTTTGGTGAAGAGATTTTTGGATTTGGGGGATAGGGAGATTTTATATGGGGAGGGGATGATAAAACATATAGCGTGTGAATTTCAGGTGTGTTTACCGGCGTATAAATCCATGGTTTGCTATTTTGGCAGCGAGCTCGTGATCACCATATGCAAATGCAGGTATGAGCTGTAGGTGTCGTGCTCGTGTGATAAGCTGCTGTTGGTATCACAGAGCTCAATGATAAGACGAGGGGAGATACTCGTCAGGTGAGGGGTTTTGATAGAGGATTTGGAGATTGTGTCGTACATGCATGTGTGGTTCGTTTGTGTGGGTGCTAGGATGGTGATAGAGGATTGCTTTGAATCCTACAGTGCTTTCGTGAAGGATGTGTAGAGAAAGCGGTGATACAGAAATGACTTACTACTGCCTTGGAATTACCTCACTGGACGTTCACTGACATCAGAGGCGGAAGTGCGACTTGCAACCTACGATGCAAGCATCATCTATGAGAGACGGTCGTTGTGGCTTGATTCGCTAAGGTTGGGTGCGTGAGTTTCTAATCAAGTGACCTGCATATTGTATGTAAGGAGATGTACTCGTGCTTTTGAAAGATGCGAACAGCTTGAAGAGTCAAGTATGCATTATACATGTACAAAGTCCTTCCTTGTAATAAAGTCAAATTGAGTATAGGAAGTCGACGATGTTTCAACTTGCAAGCGAAGCCTCAATTCACGGCTGAGCCTCTTGAACCCCACAAAACCGAGTCCAAGACAGCGGCAACAGCCTTTCGCCTGAAATTGCGCATTTGGCAGCGGCGTGTTCCACGAAGGAGCGAAAAGGGAATAATTAGAGCGCTTTACGGTTCCTTGGTGACAGATAACAGTCTATCATACAGTACTCGAACCGTACGTCAAACACAGTGACTACAAGGGTCCCGACGAAAAATGATTGACAATGTTGGAAGCCTTGAACGACCTGAGTCTCTAAGCGAGAGAGCACGCGGCTTTGCATCAAAAGCTGTGTCGACGGGAGACGTGGGCGCTTGAGGTGTGACAACGTCCAGGTTGGCAGCCAGGGGTGGGAAAGGATTCGCGAGTATCCTGTCGGTGAAAGCAAATGCAAGTATCGTATAGATTGATTGAAGAAAAAATATTCGACATCAACGACAACAATTGTATCCTCACCGGCAGTTAGTCGTACATATTCGGATCCGGAGAACTCGGCGGAAGGATTGCAAAGTGCGAATGCGACGCGCTTATGTCAGGCAAGGCAATTGTCACCGTTTTCAGCCACTTAGACGTTGAGTTGAGTATTTGCGGATCGCCCGGAGCTCGTTCATATGTGAATTCAGGGATGCGAGTAAGATCTTGGACAAGCGAGCTGAGGATAACCAGTAGGAATTCGGCATCGAGGTATATGTGCATTCAAGTGAAGCAATAGTAAGTCAGTTCTGTGTAAAAATCAGTATATGGGGGTGCATGTTGTCGTCGAAATACTTGTAACCCGCGGTGAACACAAGAAAAGGCGGGCATGAGGCGTCATGTATGTGAGTGTGTAGTTTCTTTGTTCCCGCCCTGAATCTGGTCACAGAACTCAGTTCCATACGGGATTCTCTTTGGGAGAATGCTTGAATGACTGAGAGAAAACGTGTATAAATGGTATAAACGAGCAGATAAAAGAGTAAATATCATGAATCGAAATATACCTGATTACCAAAATCCCCGATTCCAATCTCAATGCAGGGTTGGCTGGGACCAGTTGTGGCTTGTTGCTGGCAAACCTCAAATTACTGTCCATTGCCAAGTCCCGCTAGCACGGGTTAGCAGGCGCAGAGGCCCATCATCATCGCACCTGCAACAAATTCCGGTGCTCAAGAAGACCGAGCAATCCGCCTCGCGCTACGATTCCTACCACTTCATGTGTTGGCTTTCTTACTCGTCCTCCCCATCCAACAACATCCTCACTCTCCCGCAGCAGCTTCTTCCCAATACCGCATTCTCACCCCTCCGACGCATTCACAACATCGCTCCCTCGACCATTACAGTATCTCTCGGCTTCATGTGCAGCTCATAGCATCGATCGTCAGCCACCCCTTTACATCCGCTCGCCGCGAACATCGAACGATCCTAAACCCTCCACCACCACCACCCATCTGCGCAAGATCGAATCGTTCGCACGAGTGGAATAGCTTCTAGCAAGATGCCAGATTCGAACTATTATGCCGCGAGCGCAAGCTCACCAACGTTCTCGAAAGCGAAATTGCCGTTCTCCTGGCCATCGATATTAAATCCTATACCTCGCAGGTATCGCCGCCGACTGAGGTCGAAGTTCCGCTCCGCAATCTCCCCAGCATCCTCCATCGCAAAGATCGAAACATCCTTTGATCCTCGAGACACCATAAAAGCGTTAAGACAGCATCGGTGGTCATATTATGACGGGCAATATTTGTTCCTGATTATTCTCGCCATTTTCTCGCTCTCCATAAGCCAGGCGCCAGGGCCTTTAATGAAATGTTTTGCAGCGACGGCGCTTATGGCAGCTCTGCTCGTACCAATAACGAGACAGTTTTTCTTGCCTGCACTTCCCATTTTATCATGGGTGTTTCTCTTTTTCAATGCTCGGTATGTGCACTTTCCCATGATTTTATTTGGCACTCCTCGCTATAGGTAGTGATCGGCAATTATCACTCGCAGATCGCATGTCCACCATGCTAATATTATCCAGATTTATTCCTGCTGAATACCGACCTCATATTTGGGTCAAGGTTCTGCCAGCCCTGGAAAATGTGTTTTACGGTGCGAACTTGAGCAATATCCTATCCGCGCACACGCATTGGATTTTGGATCTGCTAGCTTGGTTGCCATATGGAATTTTGCATTTTGGTGGACCATTCGTTTGGGCAGCTCTCATGTTCCTTTTTGGTCCTCCGGGTGTTCTCCCTGTTTATGGACGTACTTTCGGGTATGTCAATATTACAGGCGTGATCATTCAGTTGATCTTCCCTTGTTCTGCACCGTGGTATGAGAACATGTACGGACTTGCACCCGCCAATTACTCCATGGAAGGGTCTCCCGCTGGTCTTGCGCGAATTGACAAGCTCTTCGGTATCGATATGTACACCACAAACTTTACTGCGTCTCCTCTCGTCTTCGGCGCCTTCCCGTCCTTACACGCTGGAAACGCTGTCTTGGAAGCTCTTTTCATGATGCACTGCTTCCCAAAGCTCAAGCCATTTGTTATCGCATACGCAATGTGGATGTGGTGGGCAACGATGTACCTGTCTCATCATTATGCTGTCGATTTAGTTGGCGGTGCCTTCCTCGCCTCGATCGCCTTTTACATCGCAAAGACGAACTTCCTACCAAGAATTCAACCCGACAAATTCTTCCGATGGCACTACGATTACGTCGAGGCCGGAGATGCGCCAATGAACGATGGTTATGAGTATGGTTTAACTGTACTCGATTTCAACCACGACAGCGGTGATGAATGGACTATCGGCTCTTCGTCATCCATATCATCCGGCTCAAGGAGTCCAGTCGATGACGGGCAATCCTCATGGGAAGGGGAGACTTTAGCTTCTCAAATATCAGACAGCGAACTCGGCGATGTCATTCCGCGATAGTGGCTAGGAGCTTCGATCTATCGTTAGACCAGCTCGCCAGTTCCTGAAGCCAACACCTAATATTTCATGATTTACGGCATATCACGGCGTCAAACATTATGAACAGTTATGGTTAACTCCATTCTTCATAAACTTTATCCCCCAATTCTTGGTCCCGAAAGATTTCTTGAACGACGATCCACGCATCTTCATCGACTTGTATATAGTATTATCAGCCTTTTCCAACTACAGTTCGAGAGCATCATAGGGACAGGATTTGGGTTCATCTTTGGGAAAGATACATATTAATACTAATTACGCCATGGCCAACATCGACGAACCCCACACCTGACGGCAATGGCCAATCGATTACCGACGTGGCAATCTCTTCTATTCCGCCTATACTTCTTTCCGACCCCCTAGGACCATGATTCTAGGGATTCGGCCTATTCAATTTCAATTTCTGAGTTTAAAATACCACAATCGCTAGAGTAACCGCCTTTTCCGATCTCGAAAGTCACAAAAGGGGAGGATGTCACATTGTGTCGTATAGAGTTATGAATTGTGCTGGGCTCGACTTGTACGAATAAACCTTCAATACTCTCGCTGAAAATAGATTTTGCTACAATGGTGTTTGGACGGCATATTATCGGCGCGGGAGCCGGTATACAGGGTGTTTTTGGGTATGCTGCATCGAAATTCATGGGACGATGTACTCACTGGAAGTGGGTTGTGCATAATAATGTGGGAATTGGGTTCCTAATGGGGAGGATTTAATGGGAACCATTCTTGAACTGCTGTTGTGAGTTGACGAGAGGCTCCGCTTCGGGTGTAGGGGTTTGGAGGAAGATTTTCGTGTTGAGCGGCAGAAGAGGAGGAAATTAGAAGTGAAGACTCAAGCCCGAGGTGGACCGGAAACTCAAGAATCAAATGACACAGTTCAAGAATACTTATGTTGTCTAATTTACAATGCTTTCAGTGACTGTGATATCCACAATTCGTGACCTGTTGACTCAAGGAAAATGGTAAGTATTACAATGGCAGAAGTCATGCCTACGGCCTTTAAATTCCAATACATTCATTATCTTACATCACGGTCTTTTGTAATTCGTTTATAAATCGCGAGCTTCGACATCTTCGGAAAGAATATATGTATATTCTGAAAGGTTGCTCTAGAATTAGCCAGGATCACTAGCCAGCGTTTCCTTAGTACGGTGCTTGAAACTTGGTTCGCAAATGCCCTGAATGCTACTAAGCATACGGTATAGATTAAGTCACTACGTATGAAGAAATAGTAAAATGAGTTCGGTGTCGAAGATAGATAGGGGTGAGAAGTTATTTAGTTGCTCTGACGTATTTATCGCATGTTTCTTTACTTGCTTTTTGTGAAGAATTCCGTGAGCCTATTTGGGATAGGATCAAAGACACTGATTCGCTTAGTTGTCAGCAATTGTACCATAAACTAGAGGAATCAAGTAAAACATATTCTTTTCTTTCATCACAGTAAATTATCTTCTCATTTAAAAGCTCCCAAGCTAAAAAAAACACCCCCTTCATACTCCCCAAATACCAAGTCCCAAAGTACCTCAGCTAGCTCGGTCGATTTCATACTCGTAGTCATCACATTCATTCCTATATTCCATCTTACTTCTCCTGTTCTTCGTTTGTTCTTCGACCATTCTTCAGACAGTCAAAGCTACTACCGCCCCGAAACCTTCGCGTGGCCAACACTCCACAGCCCCTTCGTCGTCTCAGCAATCTTCCTCGTCTGCGCCTCGATCTGCGCTTCCGTCTGTCCCTGCCCGCTGAATCTTTCTACCCCACCCATCTGCGCATCGCCCTGGCTATCATACGCGCCTTGTCCTAATTGACCCGTCCCCGTCACATATCCCGAATCTGTCTGCGCGGCATCGCCCATACCGCCGACGCCAGAGTCGGCCGTCCCTCCCGTCTTGTACTGGTGAGAGGGTAGCGGTGCGGCGCCTGCGGCTGGGTTCTCGGAGGTGACGCCGTCCATCATACCGCCGTAGCCTTCGCGGAGTTTGTTGATGGCGCGGACGGTGTCGATGGCTGCGTGGAGGGTGCGGCGGGCGTTGAAGTTCTTCTTGATGACTGGAAGGAGATCGCTGCCCTTTTCGGTGTTGCCTTCTCTGCCTGTGGTAAGGCCGGCGACGAAGGGGTGAGAGAGTGCTTCGTGTGCGGTCATACGTTGTGTTGGGTCGATGGTGAGACAGCGTTTGATGAATTCTCGGGCTTGGAGGGAGACGCCGCGCCAGTATTCGATGGGGGTGAAGGAGTAGTCGGCGACGAGGATGGCTTGCATTTCTTCGAGATTGGAGTCGCGATCGAAAGGTGTGTAACCGCAGAGGAGGAAGTAGGTGATGACTCCAATCGCCCAAATATCAACGGGTTTTCCGTGTCCTGTCTTTTTGAAGATCTCCGGCGCCATGTAGCCTGGTGTTCCGCATGTTGTGGTCAAGACATGAAATTGCTCCTCGTCCATTATTCGACTGAGTCCAAAATCCGCGATCAATAGGTCGGCATTATCTTCTGGTGTTCTAAACAGCAGGTTCTCTGGCTTCAAATCTCTGTGTACGATTCCGTGATCGTGGAGATATGCGACTGCGGAGAGAGTCGCTCGTATCAGCTCCGCCGCATCTGATTCGTAGTATGATCCTTTTCGGCAGATACGATCGAATAGTTCTCCTCCGAGGGCGAGATCTGTCACTAGATATAGATTGTTGAGTGTCTCGAAGTAGTCGACCAGCGTGAGGATGTTTTGATGACCCATCGAGACTCGTTTCAGGACCGCGATCTCATTGCGCACCTAAAGCCAGAATTAGAGGCTGCTTCCACACACAATTCGAAGATCCCAAGACATACCATATGCTCTCTTCCTGCCATCAGCCTTTTGTTTATCACCTTGGCGGCATAGTATCTGCCTGTGTCGATATGTACGCATTCCTTGACCACCGAATATGAACCCGCGCCGAGGGTCTTTCCGGTCTTGTACCGACATGCCTGGACCTGCGGCTTGCCATCTTGAGGGTTGTAACTCATCGTCGCTGTTGGACTGTAAATCAAGGGGCTGCGGTCTTGACGACAGGATTTAGAGTATTTTGCGCTGTCAGCGCGGGGTCGGCTCGCGAGTTAGTATCAGGCTGCGATAAGAGACGGGACGAAATAGCTCGCGATGGTGTCGGGAGGGTCAATGTCAATGTCAATGTTGCACTACAAAAACACGCGACAGACCATAGAGCTACGATGCTTTTTGTGGAAGAAGTTTTGACGAGCAGGCAGATTGAGTGAATGTTTGTTGTACGTCGGTCAGTCAGTCAGCCAGCAGATCTCAGCCGTCCGAGAAATTCGTCTCATGAACCAGGGTCCAATTGAGCTGTTCTGAGCTATCAGTGGTCGAGGTATCTTCGTCGCGAGCGAAGGATGCGGGGCGGAAAGCGAAGGATGGCATAAGGCGTACCGAAGGGGACTCGAGGTGGCATTAGGAGCTGCATCCGGTGAATGGGCAAAGTGTAAAATGTGGGATGGAATGGTAGCGTTGTAATTGCTCGTGTAAAGAACTTGTTACTTTGGTTTTTTCAGTTTGATAATCAAAGAAGATGTATTATAATATAGTTTTGTTTTCATCCGAGGAAACCGCATTATGTTCAAGTTAATGCGGGCTCACGTAGAACAGTTTCGTTCAACGGCGAGGATTCTAGGCCTCCTTATGTCCGACAATTACCCTTTTAGTCTAATACCGAAACAAGTCACGTGTGTACTTACATACTCATTGTATCAAGTTGATTGCACCGCTCCCTTCCCAACTCGCTCATCTCATCTCCATCTCGATCGATTAATTAATTACCCACCGGTCCGTAACCTCTTTATGTCGAACGCTTGGCCATATACTCGCATCGCTCTTTGACCTACGGAAATCTTTTCATGATTGTTTTACTCATCATCGTCACTTGATTCACTTCTGGTCCATACCTTGGTAGTGACTCGTCACCTTGTCAGAGGGATGATGTCCTGCGAAACTTACTTCGAGTCGTCGACTAACTCGGTGTGGGTTTTTGAAAGGACTTTCTACCGCCGATTGCAGGTAATGCCATTCTCGTCCATTGAACAAATGAAACCGATTGTCGTGCAGAGAAACACCGGCCTTCGTGTAAACAATTTCATGGTTGGTCCTCTCGTTTGCCGGACATGAAGGGTTGTTATTCCTGCCGTCAATGGTCACTGACCGTCTGTTAGAGTCTCCAGAGTAAGCAACTTGGGCTTTCTGCCTTGCTTGGAACTGCTTACGGAGGGCAATCCTTCCTTTGGCTTTCCAGAAGTCCATCCAAATCTCCCAGGCCGGCTCAACATCTCCACTTGCTATCCACTTCTCCATGTCCACGTGATTTTTGCTGCTCGTGCGGGTTTGCCCCGAAATTTGTTTACCAGCTGTCTAAGACCACGCGTCAATGCGAAGGGGTACTAAATCTGGGACGACATGGGATGGCAGGTCCCGTTTTTGACTCTGGTAGTCGGTACGATGGTGTGGACGGAGAGCTCCTGGTTGCCCGCTTTCCACCGGTCTCTGAGCGACTTAACTGAAGAGGTTATCAGCATGCATACACCCTGACCGAGCATTCGTGTGCATTTCTGCATTCTTACATTCATTTCTCTTCTTTTTTTCACTCGTTGATCTTCATTCTTTCGTTTACCTCTTTTTTCCTTTGGGTTTTTGGGCTAGGCCCAGCAATAGGAGCAACTGGTTGATACCTATTCTTCACTTCGATTACATTCATGGATCAGAATAGTCCCCTGGTTGTTGGTGGGGACGTAGAGGTACCTCCTATGATACCATGGGAAAGCATTTCGCCTTCTATACAAGCGGCAGTAACCCCATCAGCAAATCCTACATCAGTACAAACACCATATATTCCAGCAGCAACTTCGAGCACATCGCCATCAGAGTCATCAGCGGCGAGTATTGATAGCCTAGGACTGTCGAGCAAGAACCGAGGAGCCATAATTGGAGGAGTTATAGGCGGGGTGGCGGGACTTGGAATCACTCTTGTGCTGGTTCTGTTTCTACTTGGAACTCGGAAGAAGGCAAAGAAACAGAGAGCAGCAGAAAACAAGAACCGAGCAACTATTGAGGAGCGGAGTTATACAGGACTGAATGAAGCATTTGCAGGTGTTCCATTCCGGAGGAGTGGTCAGAGCCAGGACGTCAAGCTTTTACGAAGTTTGCAATCACCGAGTCCCGTATACTCTCCAACGACTCCTGGAAACTTGGGTGCACACGAGAGATCGATGAGTCGCAGTCCGAGTCCGTATTTGATCACGCCAGAAGCCAGTCTTCGTATGGTTCCAAGTGACCCAGCCCTACTACACAGTTTCATCGACGGAACACCTCCACGCTCACTCAATCGTTCTCTCAGTGCTCGAGAATCAGATAGATCCTTCCGGTACTCTCGAGACCTGCCAGGAACGCCAGCCCGCTCACTAAGTGATCGGGTTACTAGCCGATTCTCCATCAAAGTCGACAGCTCTCGCTTTTCCACCGTTGACGAAGTATCTCTTTCTTCTCCCAAACGAGCTGGTGATTCCATAAGAACCACTTCCGCACACGACACAAGCAAGCCTTCCACCCCAAACCTACCAGTATCTCCAAACTCCTCTACCCCGTTGACACCACAATTTCCATTCCACTACGGCACCACGCGCGATACACTCGACACAATGGGCTTTCCAGTAGGCTCAGACAGCGACTCCGAGCCACCACGAAGCCCCTACACCGATCTCCCCCTCGTCTCACCGATCCCCCGCAGTCCACTGCACAAACAAAAAGGCGTCCTCGAACGCGTAGCCCGCGGCGACGTAACAACCACCCAACCCTCACCCCTCTCCAACATCGCCCTCCTGGCACTCGCCCGCCAATCCAGCGACAGCAGTCACTCTCTCTACACCCCTCCTTCACCCGAACCCTCCTCCCCGCAACAACATAAACGCACCCCCACGACCGCCTCCCAGCGTATCGTCAACGAGATGCAATTCTCCCGCGAATCCCCCGTCCTTGGCATGCGTGGTCCACCTGTGAAAATCAGTCCGTCGACGCAAAACTTCCCGCCGCAGGTTCAGGGTAATAAGAAACTAGGCGCGGGGTTGGGCAGGAAGGCGAGTACGAAGAGTGCGTTGAGTGTTAGTAGTGCGTATTCGGAAGACATACCAAGTAATAAGGTGGATCGTCATACGGTGTGGCCTAAGATCTAGATTTGTATGTTGAACAATTAATTGGAGAGTTGTGTTTTTTTATAAAAAGGAAAGTGAAGATTTTAAACTTCTAATTGTTTTCGAGTTTATAGCATTGGGTTTTGGGATGAGAAGTGTTAATGTGTATTACGAGTAGCATACCTGGTTTTGGAAAGCGCTTTTAGACTTTTTATGTAAATAGATACTTTAGGTTGCAAAGGCAAGAACGAGGATGACATGTATATAGAATGGTATAATGGCTTGATGTATATAAATCGATATCATAGCAGATCGAGCTACATGCATATAGGTTGTGCATTTACTTTATGACTACAAATTCAAAGCAAGAAGTGTGCCAATCCAACAGGTAAAACATATGCATAAGTATACAACATCATCCTAGTAACTTTGCACGTCCCATACTCACGCCCCCCCTTCATACATTCAACCAAAACCAAGTTCGTTATAATCACATCTCAAAAAACCATCCATCACAATTATGCAGTCCATGACTATAAGCCACAGAACCCTCACACACTTTCCGCAATCCCATTACCCCACCATTCTATACCATACTCAACCACTTCTCTCGTGCACCCCTAAAGATTCCTACGCCAAAAACGAATGACCGACATTCAAACCAAGGCATCAAGTATCCCCAAGTTCTTTCTTGAATTCAACAACCACATCGGTATCAACGAATGAAGTCCTCAGCATGGTATCGAATCGAACCCTCCCTAAGAAGTGACCTGTTGTTGCCGATTTGGAAGTTTGATCCTATCGGACGAGGGTAGAGACTCAATCTAAAGTATTGATGAGATTACTGATTTGAGTCAAGACAGCCATCTGGTTTCATCTGCGGAATTAGGTGTGCTAGCATATCAACAAGGCACAAAGTCATTTTCTGCCTTCAGTGCAACAGCCCATCCCTATGGGAAACTCAGGATTTTACGTCTCAAGTTTTGGAAACTCTTTGATCCCATCGCATCAGTTTCTTGCAGCACATTAGACAAGAACTGAATATAAAACTTTTCATTTTCTACGTAGTTCCTTCCTTGAGCACTAACTTCACCCTTAGCTCCGTCGTGTCATCAAGCTATTTTCATATGATTTTGCTACAAAACAACACAGGCCGGCCCGAATCTCCTCTCGTATGTTTCATAAAAGTCCAATCGTTTAAAGCAAATCAAAGTACCTTGAACATATAATTTTCTTTCCACCAGAATTTGCAATGACAGAATGCAGTAGCATCCTAGTCAAGAGATATGCCTTTTTAAGAGAATGTATATCTGTTCATCAAAATGTTCCAGTATGATATTTGTGCCAGAGTCGCTTAGCGGTGCAACTTCGAGATGTTGCTTTTGATTTGACGTCTGTGTAAATGAGTAGTTGTGCGGCACATACCCATCGCGCAGGAGTTGTCGTACCAGCCCATGCGAATATCGTCCATCCACCAAATCTTAGGCTCACCACCGACACTCAGCTGCATACGAAGTATTGTGAGATCACTAAAAGACTGACCAAGGGTGACAGGTGTAAGAGTACAATCCACAAGCTCGGGACAGGCATCGACTGCCAAAATCTGAGAGGCGACAGCAACATCTTTTCCCGCAGCGGCGTCATGACGAAGTCCAGTGAACGTGAAAACGCAAGATGGTCCTTGAGAGTCGCAGCCAACTGAGCCACCATAAAAGTTGAAGCGGAAACAACCGGTATGATCATGGTCCCCATTTCCAATGTCTGCAGAGAAGCCTCCTTCAGCCGAATTTGGGCCAGATGCAGCCGTGCTGTTCTTGACTGTAAAGTTGGGAATGAACTCGGTGAGCTGAGGAGGTGACGATGGCAGATATGGATCTTTTGGGGGTGGGACAACAACGTAGCCATTAGAAAAGACAAATTGATGATACGGGCTGAATACAGGTTGTGGGTCAGCGTCGTCGGAAGCAGCTAATCCTGGGATATCATCAAACTTTAGAATGTTAGCTCAAGTGGTAAGATATAGGACCGATCAATGACAATCGATCAGGAAGTGTGTGGATATTGCTTACATTTAGAGTGAAGTCGCCAATTTCACCACAGGCACTCGTGCTAGGCGATGCGCTTGAGGCAACAGAAGTTGAGGTTTGATTGTATCCGATGGAGGAAGAGCTTGTGCTAGTGACTTGGGAAATGGAGGCTAGTGTAGTTGGCGTACTTCCAATCACAGTGGTCTGGAGAGCAATCGAAGAATTTGATACGAGAATTGCAGTTGAGCTCGATACGGCGCTCGAAGCAGCGATGAAAGTGACATTAGATTCTACGTAAAATGTTAGCATTAACCTTTCAAGGCCAAGGGTGCATTGATAGAGAATGAGCTGTGAAGAAATCTAATGCCATGCATGGCATAATTTTCGTAACTTACGAGTAGATTGAGTTGCCAATGGTGTTGGACTTGAGTGTTGTGCTGTAGGGGTTCCATCCACGTATGTTGGAGTTGAGAAAGCGTCAAAACCGGATTTAGCTGCCATTGTCGATAGACTGATGGATGGGAATGTCTTGGAGAAATCAAATGTTGGATCAGCGATGGACAGAGTACCAGGGTCTGAAGCGCCAAATCCATCTTTTGCAGACAACGAGGTTGGAAAAATTGTTGTAGTGCGTGAGGCAGCTCCAGTTACCTGGGCGGTAGGGTAAACACCTGCGAGCCCAGTTCCAGTTGAGTAAGCTCCACTGGCAGTGCCATTCCAACCACCTGCGCCGATTCCACTGAAACTTGGATTGGTTCCCGGAGACGATTCTTTTGGAACAGATAGGGTACCTGTCACGGTTCGATATTGCGTAACGCGAATGGTGGTTTTCCCGGACAATGTCGTTGTTCTCGGGCCAGCAGAAGGTTCGACAGGCTCGATAGTCACCGTCTCGGGGCCAGCATAGCTGATAGACTCGCTTGCGTCTGGTCCTGGGCCGTTCAAGTAAACAGTTGAAGTGCCGCTGACATAGTAACTGATGACATACGCAGAGCTTGAGACTGGAGGGGTATACTGAGCAGTGACGACTACTGTGTTAGTGACCGTGACAATCTCAGGATCGGACAGGTCTGCCGTTGCAGGCTTATTGTGGTCTACATCGGTGGCCAATGGTGTTGACAAGAGAGTTGGATCGGGGATCGTTGGAGTTTGTCCATCTGCTGCATATACAGTGCTTGCTGGGGCATCGTGGATGGTGATTGTCGAAGGTTCGAGGGTAACAAAGACCGTGGTTGTTGTTGGTGCACAGGTGTCGACAGCAACAAGTCTTCTTACAGTCAGTTCCAGAAAGTGGAAGATAATCAGTGGAAAGATAATTACCCAGCTGGTGCGGCAGAGACCATTGCAGCAAACATGACGGTACACCCGAAGGAGGCCAAAGTTGAGGCGCGCATCTTGAGATATCAATCAATGATATCAATGAAGTTGTTGATGGTAAAGACTGTGGTTGATGCGAAGATCGATTTTTTCGGAAGACGATCTACAGAAAAGAAAAAATAAAAGGAGTGTGAGTTTGGAATGGAAAGAACGTCTGCGCGTCGAAGAAAGACGCGGCTTGGAAGATTAAAAGAACGTGTTGGGGACGGGAGGAAAGAAAGATGATGTCGAGATGAGGGTGGAGACGGGAGAGAAATCGGCTCGGAATATGTTTGTTGACACGACGGCAAACTGCATTACGTCCCACCACATATTCGAGGCAGCCCCTTTCATTTTATCTGCAGTACTCGTCTCGATATATCTGCTACTCCTAATTCGGCTACAGTCGGAAATTCTAACGGCTCTGTACCATATGACAAGTCAGTGAGTGTGATTGCTACCATGTTCATGGTGATATCTTTATCATCTCAACTTGTGGTCATATTTCCCCTGAGCACTGTACGAAGTTGTATTTCAGGTGAATGGACCTAATAAGTTATCAAGGTAGCTCCCACCAGACCCTTGCTTATCAGTGTCGCTATGTTTACAGCTTCCAACATAGAAACAAATGAAGACCTACCACGAGATGGGTAAATTTCTGAATTGTTATCCAGAGGGAGCCGGACGAATTCATACCCTGACCTTAGGATTACAAAGCTACTTGAAAGCTCGAAACTATCTCTCGCCAAGTCCACACAAATGAGCACATAGCGAAGATGCTTTGGTACTTCATACATACTACAACATGGCGACCAAATCGACCCCCAATAAGCACGTGTTAGAGCCGACAGAGAACAAAGCCAGAGGCGTCTACGAGATACCAAATAGCAAAGTCTCGAACTGTCGTCTAGCCCGTTGCATGTCAAATGCACAGATTGCTGCTAGGAAACTGCAATGCAGATGTTACGCTACTCTCTTGTATAGACGCTAGCAAGTTCAAATCCATGTTTTCAAACCTTAAGTATTGTCATCAGGCGGTTGCATTATGAAGTGTTACACCTACGAACACGCCGGCCACGGAACCCAATGCCGTCATAGACGGTGGCATTCGCGTGTAAGCCATTGTGCTAGGTAACAGATGGACAGATAGGCAAACATATTTGCCAACCACAAACATCGTGACAGTCTGATGTTTCATAGCTAATGAGGTTCTTGTTTCAAGAACGATGTGTTTATCGGAGCTCCCGACCTATTTGGAAAAGATATTAGTGATTTGATTCCAAGGACAACAGAAAGTTTCATGTGGATTTTGGTAAATCTTTTGCATTACTTTGAGTAGATTACTCGAGGCCTCAAGGCATAGCTCCAAACACAGCTCACGAGCACATATTGCACAACCCTCCCTCTATGCCTGATGTCGGAACCCATGGCCGACTCCAATGGCTACGCTCAACACATAATGGACATGATATTGGTGTCGGAAGCAATCCATAGAGCGTTATGATTATAGGAATGAATGTATGGGCGTTCATAGAGCTGAACACCCAAGAAAGCCTCACGGAAATAGACTGATTGTCGTTGTTCTGGTGAGCGGATGTTCTAGCCGAGGATAAACTTCGGTAACACCTGCCACATTTGTTGACCACACCCCTGTAGCAGTGACGCAATCATTCAAGCTTCCCCAGGCAGCTCCAGCAGCAACATCAACAATTGCCAACGTTGAAGGCAAGCGATTGAACAATCAACAGCTTCAAATATGCCCGCCCGCGATATCAGTGCTACTGCACTACTTCCTATTCGGAATGTTGTTAGCTCATCATTCCTCTACCCCTTCAAAGGCATCTGGTACTTCTGCGCGCACCGCGAATATTATCCCCTTTTTGGGCGCCGCCTCATACCTCTCACCATAACCTCTATCGTGGTTCTCGGTCTGCTGTTCACATTTACTTATCTGCCTCAAGTCGCGTTCCTCCTCATATTCCATGGCCCAACCGCCTGGGTCAGCGCCGTGTTCTTGGTTCTGGGCGAAGGACAGGTAGTGATTGCATTATTGTTCGAAGCACTTCTGGTGGATGAGACATTGGTCGACGTGTTCGATGTATTTTATCATGTGCCCGTTGTATGCCTGGCTTTACTGACAAACTGAAGGCCACCTTAATCCGCGAAGGGCAAAAAGATCTCGTAGCCTCATCTCGAATCCTTCATGTTGATGCGCCAAATGCCGTTAAGATGCTGGGTAGGCCAACCGAATCAGCAGTCTATTCGCCATTCTCCTTTCGCCAGATAGCCGAATTTATAGTTTTCCTGCCGCTAAATTTGATACCTGTCATTGGAGTTCCATTCTTCTTAGTCCTGACGGGAGCAAGGGCAGGACCATTTCACCATTGGAGGTGGTTTAAGTTGAGGGGCTTGACTAAGAAGGAGAGGAATAGAGAGATTTCGAGTAGGAAGTGGAAATATACATGGTACGTCTCTTCTCGTACTGTTCGACGACTATCCAGCTACTGATCAGGGTTTAGGTTTGGCACTATGGCATTGTTGTTACAACTTGTGCCTGTATTTTCGATGTTCTTTCTTCTCACTTCAGCTTGCGGATCTGCGCTGTGGGTAGCGAAGCTCGAGGAGCAGAAGAGACTGATTCGAGAGGCACCTGTGCCTGTGGTGGACGAGGAGGCACCACCGCCTGCCTATACCGATGATCCTATATAGATGTGACCTTTAACATGTCGAAAGACTTTATGTTTAAGTTCACCGAACGTGATTCTCAGTCTAGTGAGTGGGATAGAGAACATAATAACCTGCCTTAACAAGATATGGCGAGGGAACTCGGAAACGAAGTGCGACAATCCTCTTGGCTTGGTGGGAGTCGAAAGAGTGCAGGCATTGCTCCTCCCTATGAAAACCCGGGATGGTCAATTAGAGGATAGGAAAATCTATTCCTCGATGGCGCAGGACTGACTGGTCATATATGGAGGAACAAGACACCGTATTACTATCTTCCGCTCACTTCTAATTCAGTAACGGGTGCCGTTTAAGGAGAACCAACCACAAAAGGACACTACCCACACCCGCCAGAATTAGATATGGACATTACAGGCTTAAGAGTCCCATGGGGCCTGTTCTTCACTAGCTATATTGTTCTGTTGCTCTGTGAGTAGATGTTCGGTGCGGCTGAAGGAAATTACTCTGGTCATTTTTGACATCTTGGCCTAGAGCCCCTACCTAGCATGTACACGCTAGTATATCAAGTATTACTCTTGCGCAAGAACATGTTTCAAGAATCGCCAAATAGTTTAAAGTTTGAGGAAAGAAGCGATTTTGTAGTTCTACAATTTATCAGGTCCTGCAAATGCAGAATCAACACCGATTATTGTGCAGGTATTATTGGGCAGGTGGTTCAGCTCGGCTACAACCCCTTTTTCTCGCTCAACCGTGGCGCTCAAAATCATCCAATCGGTGTAACATATTGGTAAGGCTGACCGAACATAACATAAAAATAATAGGCCATATCCCAAAAGTTTCAGATTCAGCACTTTTGGTTTCGATCATGAGCGTCTTGGAGTTGATGTTGGGGCAACCTCCTATTAACAACATGATCTTGACTTCGTAACAATGAGCACTTCCGGTGCATGCTCTACATACCCCGACAACTGTGGAGAGCTACAACCAAATGCTGATATCGCCGGAAAAGGGGTAAGCACTTCGTCCCTCAAGCACCTTCAGAACTCAACACAAACTAACAAACCCAGGTCTTTGCCTCTCTCCTAAGTTCAGCATGTCTCACACTCCTCGCCGCAATCTTCAAGTACTTCACAAACTTCCGCGTCAAACACGCCAAATTGATCGAATTCGGAGACTTACCCCAACAAAATTCCTTCCGCAACCTCCAGATCCTCTTCGGGCGCCTCGCAAAACACATGAGCGTGGAGACCGCAACCCTCTGGAACAACACCCTTCACTCCCTCATCATCGGCCTCGCAGACCAACAAGCTTTCGTCGCCCTCGCTATCCTCACCGTCGCTGCGGTGCAACGAGATAGTATCTCCATCTACCACTTTAATATCGTCAGTTATCTCGCTTGGTACTCATCATTTACGCATGCTATGACACTGCTCGTGCTCGTGGACTGGATGGTACAGTCGAAATTCCTGTTTTACTTGCGCATGTCTATATTTGCTGTGGTGATCGGTATGGTCACCTGGTCGCAACTTGCCAGCTTCGATTACAGCGACGCCTTGAATGGACGTGTAGCGGCGTGTCCTAATATCTGCAATGCCCAACCCGCAGCCCTACACACGCGCTTGCGAATTGCATGTCTCTTCGCCTGCGCGATTCAGATCAGTATCGAGATCCTTTGGGCGTCTAAACGCTGGAAAAAGTCGACCACAGCATATGCAATTATAGTCGCCACACGCACGTTCCATATCGTCTGTTTTGTCTCGACGATGTTCATGGTTGCCGGGATTGGCAATATTGGGTTTGTGAGGGATACGAGTCGATATCAGGGGCTGGTGAAAGCGGAGGGATTTGACGAGCAGGAGAATGCGTGGGGGTTTGGACAGTTGGTTCCGTTGATTATGTTGGGGGTACCGGTTGTTGGGGCGGTTGAGGGGTTTGTTGGTATGTTTTTGTTGTGTTTCTTTCGAGGGCTGTGAGGGTTTGAAGGTTAATGTGCTAATTTGATATTCGGAGGCAGATGAACGGAAAAGACTTTCCTTAACACCAAAGGACAGCTCGGATTTCGAAAGCGGGCACAGCAGTAACACCGCTGATGTCGATCATTATTGTCTGAACTGTTACTGTCCCAACTGCACTAGTTCATCTAGAAGAAGAACCCTTGAACCAGGACCATAAATAGTCTACAAACCTCATTCCTGCAGGACTCATCCTAGCAAGTCGAAGGAACTTTAATGACAGATCATCAGAGAGTACTCTCCGTATAACAATACCACTTCCAATCAGAAAACAGAACCCAGAATTCTCTTGTATACCCAACACTGGGAGTCGAGCCAAGCGCGTCCATCATGCTACCGACGGCCAGCGGGAGTAGTTCCCGTCATATTATAAATCATTGACCTGTAACGCAGGCTGATAAGATGAGACCACGAAGAGAGAAACGAGCGTCCTCAATTAAGAAAGATGGCTCAAACGTTGCGAGGAATGATACGGCGGACAAGATCCTGCAACGTGCGTAACTGACAAATTGAGCTTCTCGGGTTGATTTAAATGGACGAGTACGGTGCAGACATGTATATAGATGCTCAATTGGACGAGCGATTGAGTTGAAGAGACTTGCTCAGCTGTAGATCTCCTCCGTTGCGCGGACCGTGCTTTCAACCATCAACTAAAACGATATCCTCACCATCCCAAGGAGAAAAATGAAAACTTCCCTAGTGCCATGACACAAGACCTCTAGGCTCGTGCAATCTTCATTAACCTAGAGCTCACAAAAATGAAATGTTCCCTCGTACCCTCACTAGCATTCCTTTCCCCCTTTCCAAACATCAACTCTTCCTCTGTTATCCAACCGCATCGTGCATTAACAGATAAAATACAAAAAAAGTTTCCCGTCCTTACTATAAAATACCTATGGAAGGCGACGATCGCCACGTTAACCCAACAATTCACGCGATAAGTGGGAGGCCGAGACCCAACATTTCTCCACCGTACTACGGGCCGTCCCGAAACGTATACGATAGGGCAGAGAGCTCTTAGCTCATCCAATGCTAAATCCAATTACCTAGGGTCTTTCATCCTCACGTATATTCAATTGAGCCAATGAACCAACAGACCAATATCAAATCACAAATATAGAAACACAGTTTCACGATCTGCACTGGAATGCGGGGTCGTGGCAAACCCACGAGGAGTTTTTCCCCAGTGACGATCCCCCGCATTGATAGACGCTGCAGTCCGATAACCTCGCCTCGTATCGCGTCCCTAGGGAAGTTTATTTTTAAGCCGCGAACACGAGCCACGAGTCCTGCGGATACGGTAGGGCGAGAAAAGGGCGGGAGAGGGCTGGACCGTCGGGGTGAGAGTGGCAATTCGAGGTGCGGGATGTGCTTGTATGGAAGGTTGTAGCGGGCTCAAAAGAGTGGTCACGGAAGATCATGAAGAGTACAGATTTTATGTGAATAAATGCGATAAATATATTATTCTCGCGACGAATTATTCGTCTGGTATATGTCCTCGTTAATAGATATTGTGGGAGTAAGAATATGGGGTATGTAGATCGAGCCAAAAATAAAAGCAACCGAAAGAGTGCCAAACAAAGAACTTTTTGAATGACATAGGAACCCTCAACTCGAATCATCATCATCTTTCCATCATCGTGACGAGGAAAACGCAGCACCAAGTCCAGCTCGCACTCTTCTCCCTGTCTCATCATCATCATTATGCTCCCAAGTCTTCCAGTCCGGTAGAATCCAACCGTTGCTGTCGTGTAAAGAAACCTCCCCGCAAAATCAAAGCAAAGAACCGAGTTATTTCCAAGGCACCGAGAACCAAGGAAAGAGTTTGAAACGCCGTGCATGCATGATATTCAAAAAGGAAATTGTGAATCGAGAAAGCTGTCGTGGGATATATCGCTGTTGCATGCGCCGAGATAGAAAGCCAGAAATGTGGTGGTGGTGGAGATTTCAGTGCTTGCGCCTTTTGTGGGTGGTGCTGCTGCCTGATTTTGATTTTCGCTGTCTAGGCGAGCGGGGTTGAGGGATGGATGGTTCTGGTGTCAAGCGAATATCCTCATCATAACGATTTGGATCGGAAGTGTTGGCAAGCGACTCGGACTGATAAGCTACCCTTTCGTGCCGCCACGGCTGGACTTGCCATTCCTGGTATGGAGTTGGGCCGGTTGGATAAACCTCACGATAGTGGCCGAAGAGAGACGGATGGGAGGATTCAGTGCTTTGATAAACCAGACCGCTACTACTTTGGCTGGATGCTGTCCCGTTGCGATTGCGATTTGCAGAGGAAGATTGCGATGAATAACTCGGGGTTTGAGCGACTTGACTGCTGGTGTGACTGCCTTGGTTGCCAAACAGAGAAGCTCCATCATCGACATAATCCGCATCCGAGTCGTAAAGCTGAAAGTCCCGGTAAGAAGCAAGAGGTGATGAATTTGGAGAATCCGCAGAGAAAAAGCCGCTGTCATCCGACACCTCGTTGGATCTGGTCCGATAGAGAGAGCTGTTGCCTTGATCATATGCGTTGGCCGGAGCGGGAGATCGGAAGTCAGAAGGTTGCGTAATTCTTCTGTCCATGGCGGAGGCAAGCTGGCGGCCAGTTTGTTGGTAGGCCATTGTGCCAGAATGAAGTAAAGAGGTGACTATTGCGAAGACGATCTTAGGCAGCGAGGTCAGCAAGATGAAGGAAGCTAGAGGTTGGACTCGGGGTGCATCAACTTACATATTGTTTGACGATGTTGAGTATAGCGCTGATAGAAGTGAAACAATTGTATTGTGTATGTTGGTGTTTGTCGAGGGTTGTGAAGAAGGTTGAGGAGAAAGAGGTGAAGAAAGGAATTGTTCTCGGGTGGGAGAGAGAGAAAAGCTGCTGGGGGACGCGAAGCAGAAGCGACCGGCGTGCAGAGAGATGCGAGGTGCAGAGGGCCAGAGGTGCGAAGGTGGAAGTGAGTGCAGAAGCGTGACTGGTGAGTGAGTGACTGCGACAGCTGTGAGAGGGGATGGGTGAGGAGGACCATCGCCCTATGAGAGGGACCCTGGACAGGAATAGGATACAGGACTTCGACCGGAGAGGTTGACACCGACAATGGTACAAAGGTACTTGGAGTCGGAGTCGAGGACTGGTGAGTGAATGACTGGCTGACTGACGGACTGTGTGGGGTCCAGAGGGAGTTTCGCGCAAAGTGCGAGTACCTCTGGCTGTGTGAAATCTCACCTACCGTAAACACGCCGACGCCTTGGATCGGACCCGACTGAGAGGAGAGAGACTGAGGGACGACTTACTTCGGACCACACATTGCACCGGTCACCCAGACCACTCGGACATGGGGCACCGCCAGCGATGGCAGACGGTATAAGACTGAGGGAGACGCACTGGCGGCTTGCGACTTGCGACGACAGTGCCGCCCTCTTGTCTACACTCCGTCGTCCATAACCGTCGCCTTCATCGGTGCCTCTTTGGGGTACGGTGTACGGTGACGGTCTGTACAGTCAGTATGCGACAGAGTCCTGGACGGCCGTGGTGGGTGGAAGTGGTTGGTCGGGTGCGTTGGCGAAAGGAGGACTTCGGTGAGAGAGCAGCACTGGCAGGGATCAGCCAACCAGCGCCCTCAGAACGCAGATAAAAGCGGGGCCATTGTCTTTTTGAAGACCATTGGCTGCTTCTGGGTGTTCTGAGAGACGTGATGGGTCTGGGCTGCCAGCAGACTCGGACTTGCAAGCAAAACATATAAAGAAGTGCGTAGTAAAGCAATTGTGCGCTCAGGGAGTGCGGAGGGCGGTCCAAAAAAACCATCTCCCTTCTCCTCCTCGCGAAGCCGGATGTGCCCTTCTATAAGAACACATCAACATCGCCCTCGCGCAATACGTCCACTCTTATGCGACCGCCGGGCTGATCATCGTACAAGGACGGGTCTCTGTATCTTAACAAATCAAAACCCTTGTGGCGGCTACACACCGCATGTTAGTGGATTTTGCCCTTGCTTGCGACCGCTTCAGTCTGCTCCGGTGGTTGTGTATCCCTGTATTCAGGTTACAACCTGACATGGTCTCGTCCATGATGTGAGCCACCTGGTGCTAATCGTCGGAAAAGGCTGGGGATGACCGGTCTTCAGGCAGAAGCAAACACCCAAAAACAACATGACCAACCCCCGGTCCGGCACAGTTGTCCAAGCATGCAAGAGGCTAATCGAATGAGATTCGCAGACTTCCTGCGTCTTGAAACTCTGCAAGCCGCATATCGGTTACGTTGTAACCCAGCCTCATTCGTAGACCAGAATTGGATATGCGACGCTGACTGCAATCTCCTTGCCGATGATACCGGCTCGACTTGACAGAAGGAATAAAAACGCCCCCAACATGGCGAACAAGGCTCGAACGAGCAGACCTCGACTCCTCACCGAGCAGCCCTATTGTTCCCATTGTTCCCATATCTAGGGCTGACAAAAACAAGAACCGATAAACAAGAATCGACAAACGAAAAGCGACAGATGCACGACTGCTCCAAGACAACATGACACGGTGAAGACGTCTCACGTAGCATCGGACAGCGAACAAAATCTCTGACAGCCCTCACCACAATCGGAAGGCGCGTGCAGCTCATATACTGTTGATACCCTGGGTGCCGCAGCCAACTAACTCGACTCGACCAATCGCTCGAGGCGTGAAAGGGCGCTCAGAACGATATTCATCTGGCTGAGGGAGGCATCTTCCGTTTGACAAACGAGTTGGGTGTGGGTGACCGATATGCATATGTGCGAGCAGGATTCACCGGTGTGGGCGATTATCTTCCACTCTTGTGGATGTGGAACTTGCCCGCTCTTGGAGATCGAGAACTAGAAGGCCTAGACTCCACGTGATTTGCCTCTACCAGGCAGTCACTCTCAGAATTATTTGTGAATATTGTTGATTTGAAGATTGATCTTCCAAGAGATCAATCAGTCATATTGCCGTTGATTCCAATGGATTTCGGGGTGACGATGTTGCATGCCAGAAGTGTGACTACCCTCGTCGATAGGATTGAAGCCGTGCCGTTTGACGTCCGTCGATTGATGGAAACTTGCAGCATCAAGCCCAGGGTCAAAAGTATGCTTTGTTGGGTCAATAAATACCAATGGAATCATAAGCATTGATGTCTGAGATGATTCACAATTGGTCATTGGGAAGTGTGAATTGTGAAGCCGTAGACTGGTTCCTCCGCATGGCCGGCGTGTGTCACGTCCATGGCAATGGCGGCGACATCAATGCTCAGGATAATGATAATGATGATCTTAAAAATAAGAGTCATCTAGTTCTGCACTCTTGTCCGTCATCTTGTTACTATTCCTTTTGCCATCTTTACGAGCGTGTACTGCTTGCTGGCGAAGGTTCATGCATATCGCTCTGTAAAAATGGAACAGGGTACGGACGAACTTGAGAAACATTGAAATGATTGACATCGAATGATTCCGCGATTCGTGGTCTTCCCGAAACACCCGAGTCTATCCGCAACCTCTGACGCCTGTGAAAATCAACTGCTTCTGAATATGACAATGTTCTAGAAATGTGAAAGTGTGATGGGTCAAAACCCACCAGCTTGGTTCCTTCCCCATTCCCGGATTGTGTCACGCTCATGGCAACAGCATCGTCGAAGCTTGTGATAATAATGTTCTTAAAAAGAAGAGTCGCCTAGGAAATAAGAGTCATCTGGTTCTGCCTATAAAACCATTTCAATTAAACATGACCGTGATCGTGGGCTTCATTTTGTGGAGGCACTCGGCCGCTAGTCAATTCCCCTACCCACACATGATCCTCATGCCAATCAAGCAGGCAACTAAAAGTCTACAATAGGTCAATGAACAAGAACTGTGCACGGGTGGAACTCTACCAGTATCACTCTTTCAATGGCTCACCTATACATCAGAAACGGCAATCGAGCATGGCGCGTCATACGACAACACCCATCCATTGTAAAAAAATTTAGAGTCGAATGACCGTCAAAGTAAAAAATGAGTAATGCGTCTCACACACTTTACCGCCACATACTTTACCATCTATCCACCGACACATCGAAAACCTAGGTCCAGAAATGCTCCGGTAAAGTCAATGGTGGGTGCGTTCACAGGCAACAGAGCGGTCAGTTCTGCAAGTCCACAAGTGATATATGTGGGATTGTTCTAGATCCAATAGGACACTTATATTTGGAGTGAATCTTATGCTGTCTAATTCATAATCAGACAGAGATAAGTGAGAATATAGTATTGTTTACATGTATGCTTAGGGAAAAGGTGAAGTTCTGAAGACTTATGAACTGACTTATGATTCATACCTCACATATCAGCCATGCTAGTACGAGTTCTACTATACCTACGTCTGCCTGTTCACTCGCATATTTGTTCTGCCTGTCAAAATATAGTTAGTTACTAACATGACGCGAGCTTACTTACAGACAACGCAAGCTTACTTCCAGATAACTTGAAACGGAATCATTCGTCACCGACCACACTCTCAAGAACCCCACAGACAATTTGGCCCAGGAATCGTCTTATCCCAGCCGGTAGGGTAGAATAAGAGTGATAGGTTGAAGTACGTTGAGCACTTGATTTCCTCTTCCATATCTTCCTTCTGCGTACACCTCCTACCTCTTCCCTGCTTATACTTCAAAATTCACAATTCTCAGAACTCCCCCTAAAAAGAGGAATCTTAAACCTACTAGACTCGCCACCAATGCATCATGGCTCGTGATGGACAAGAACAAGTGATAATTACAACGCTTCGTTTACAAATTATAAAATATCATATACCTAAACAATAGTTATCCATTACTAGGACCATTTCAACAAATTCCATAATATGTGATATTAATCCCTGCAACAAAGTCATGTTCTCTAAAGATAACTTTATGGTTTTTCCATTTAGTCTATTCCTCTTCAAGCATGCACTAATTGGTACAACCCAGCAGTCATGTGACAAACCCAACTCGACCTTAAAGCTTCTCACGGAATACTCATAACGGTTTGTGTATATAACCTGGTATGTGAGCAAACAAGAAGTGATCCATCACGAATACAGCGAGAACTGTGTGAAGATATATGCCTTGAGGTAACAGATCTCACATGATTTCCGTGCCCAACTTTAGCATCCTATGATTGGCGACACTACTGAAGATAAATGTACGTAGCACCTAAACATGTATCAGAAATAACATGTTGCAGCAGCCCCAGCACTGCATAGTTGGGCAGTAAATGACTCACTCACCAAAATCCAATAAGATCGAACCACTTACCGCACCTATCAAAACGGAGCTTCCAATCCCATCAAAAGAGTGCCACGAGTGCCAAATGGTCAGCTTGCAACGAAAATCAACACCCATCTTCACAAAATCATGAAACTTAAGTTCTAATTAATATATGTATTATTCTATATCTGGGTATCGACCGATCAAACTCCGTCAATCACTTTTGTCTACTAATCCCGTCTATCCCGTACACGATCGCTAAGATACAACAAAACACAACTCATTACGCCAACCAGGCCCAGAACTTGCCCCACTTAGTAGTAGGTTCGCTGATGCTCCAAGTGGTATCATCAAGATCAAGTCGTCCAGTATCGATATCCGCCTCGTTCGGCTTGACGAGACTAGTACGCATCACGAGTTTATGACCGACATATAAGACGACGAACAGAATCAAACTAACATAGGCGATGAAGAAATCGACGGTGCTCCATGGAATGAAGGCCGTGAAGCCTTGAGTGAGGATAATGAGGATGTTGAAGAAGAGTCCGTACCAGGCGAACCATGGCTGACAGGATGATTTGTATGGGAGAATTTCGCGGGAGATGTTGCGAGCGGAGAGAGCGCGCATGAAGGCGATGTGGCAGCCGTTGATGCATGCCCATACGATGAATCCTGCGACACCGCAGATGTTGATGAACCAGTTGAACACTGTCGCGCCGCTGTTGGAGAGATTGAGGAGTCCTAGGAGGCCAACTGCTGAAGTTACTGCGACTGCCGCGTATGGCACGCCGCTCTTGCTGGTACGTTTTAGGAAAGATGGCGCGGATCCGTCAGCAGCGAGACCGACGAGGATACGAGATCCAGAATATACGTTCGAGTTTGCGGCGGAAAGAACGACGAAGAGAAGAACGGCGTTGATGAGTCCGGGGAGGGTGCTTACACCTGCGAGTTTGGCGGCGATCACGAACGGAGAGCTGGAAGCGTCCGATCCACCGTTGAGAAGGTCCTCGTTATCGTAGGGGACGAGGAGACCGATGAAGAATATAGTGAAGACAAAGAAGAAGAGGATTCGGTAGAAGGTCTTTTTGATTGCTGCAGGAACGTTTTTGCGTGGGTTTTCCGTCTCTCCGGCTGCGATGCCAACGAGTTCTGTCCCTTGATAGGAGAAGCCAGCTTGAATAAGGACCGACCAGAACCCAACGAACTTCGCAAGAGGTCCGGTCGAATCGAGGAGGTATGGTGCGAAAGCGCCTGGATTACCCCAGGTGTGGAATCCCAGATAGCCATTCTGACCCGCGCCAGCATCGATGCAAATGCCGAATATCAGGAAGCCAATGACGGTGATGACCTTGATCATCGAGAACCAGAATTCCGTCTCGCCGTAGAAGCTGACAGGCAGGAAGTTGATTGCCGTGATGACGACCCAGAACACGGCAATGAAGATGGCAATCGAGAGACTTTTGTCCCAATACTGGATGATAAGTCCCGTCGCAGTCAGCTCCAAGGCATAAGTGATAGCCCATGAGAACCAATAAATCCAACCCATAGCAAATCCAAGACTGGGGTCGACGAAGCGAGTAGCGTAAGATGTGAATGCACCCGTAATTGGGATGTAAGTAGCCATTTCACCCAAAGATTGCATGACTGAGTAGACGATGCTGCCCACGAAGATGTAGGCAATGAGAGCACCAGCTGGCCCAGATTTCGCGATAGCACCTCCAGAACCGATGAATAGACCTGTGCCAATTGTACCACCTAGTGCGAGTTAGTTCCTGTTGCGCAATTGATCACTCTGATCCTATACATACCGATCGCTATCATCTGTAAATGACGACTCTTCAGCTTCCTCTTCAATTCTGGCTGATGCGTCACGACCAGCTTCTCGACATCCTCCGCAGAAGAAGCATCGTGGTGCTTCTCCTGCACCGGGGCAATAGTCATATTATCTTCCTTGTTGGCCATTTTGAATTCGACTCATACACGACTACAACATAACAAAAGAAGAGAAATGAAACAGCATGAAGGGAATATATAAAGAAATCGTCGATGCGAGAGAAAAAAAAGGGTTCGTCGATTTGTTAGTGGACCCATCTCACCTGGGCTAACTTCCCGTCCATGGCCGTTCCAGATGGAAAATTGGGTGCAAACCCTTCAGCGCAAATTTCGCCTCTGGTGGAGAACTGGCCACCAAAGGGCCGGTTATTGAAGGCTTCGGACGAGCCCGATCAGGGCGTATAGCAATCCGGTTAAAGCGGATGTTTGGGAATCTTCTTCTTAATTCGGACATTTTGAGGCCATTCCCGTTGACTATCTTGCTTTGACGTTGGGAAGGGCGTGGTTTGCGATGGCGTGGTCGGGTGGGGGTTGTTCATGACGAGGTTGAGAGGTGGAAAAGAGGAAGAAGCTTTGACCACCCCATTTAGAAAATTCTCCCTCGAGGTCCGCTCACCACTTTCAACCGAACTACCTACTTCGCGGTATCGAAACCCACAAAGCCAGGATGGGCGTTACCTTTGCATTGTAAATGATTTGTAGGTATGGTGTAGTGATGTATCGCTTGTTATATCTCTGAATTACGCGAACGGTAACACAAATTGTGAATCAAGTTACTGCACATCGAGATATAAATCATCATGGACCGAATAAGTAGCCGTCGGTGCTTGTGCTCCAGTTTGTAGTTCTCTAGTATTCTAATTCGTTGCGGCAGGTGCTCGCACTGCTGTTCTTACAACATCTTCGGCGTTTGTAGCCAATAGACCTCCCGTATGCTCATTCATACCATCCCTTCAAATATTTCCTCGATAGTGCAACAAATGAAATAAGGAATTTTTCGTACAGAGCGCTGTGTTTCTGTACGACCAAAAAGAAGAAGCCGCTAATATGCTTGTTCTTTTGTTACTCCGGTCCGGTTGACGATTTGTCGAGATGAGTGTCTCAAAGGAAACTCTTTTTCATGTCCTAAAGCGAGATTGTTGACAGTGCCACATCTCGATTGACCGACACAGTATATGCCCACTCTAGTCTCACGCTTTCTTTTCCTTTTTTGACCTCACTTTAAGGTACACGAAAGGATAGATAGCTTCAGGAATTAACGTCAGCACCATTATTCCAATACTCCAAGCAGATCCGACATATGCCCAGTTTTCGGGCACGTTCAAATATCGCCATAGAAAGACGGAATAGGCAACGAGACATCCCGAAAGACGAGTTATCCTTGTTCCCACATTAACTTATCTTCGATCAAGGAGAGAGTGGGATATCTACCAAATCTCAATAGAGTGACCTGTCGTTCCTTCAGGCTGTAGCAAAGAATGCACACTTACATAGCCAACAGGAAGTTCAAGAATAATGCCAGTCCAAAAACCCGTCATCTGTTCACGATCATCTGGGAAGATGACAGTGAGTTCATACATGATGAAGATGGACACAAGGAAGAGCGCGAAATTTTGCATCGCTATTTTACGTCTTTGGCCCGGCGGGCAAGCATAACATATTACTGTCGTCGAAAAACTGATATCTAGTATAAACCAGACTAGAAAGCACGCAGTCTCAAGGGTTGTAGATGTTGTTGCAAAGGCATAGAAGAGTTCATGAGCCCACATCGCTCCCCTATATTTCGAACCGGGTTTAGTCTTGCAGGTCCAATGTCACAACATCGAGAGACTTACAAGCCGACCAAAGGCCCAGCTAATCTTTTATCCCTATAGGTTCTTATAGCGTAAAAGATGTAGCAAAAAGCATACAACAGTCCACATAAAATGATCAATCCATCTTGAATGTATAAATAAGCTTCCGGCGGATTTAGGTGTAAATCGGCAGGCTGGACAATAAGATGTCGTCCAGCAAACCTATTGGCGAGAGCAAAGGAGACATTCATCTTTGGAACAAAAGATACGATAGTGCTTGAAATTGGCCTGTAAGTCAAAAGTTGTGGCAGAATATCGTGCGTTCCGAACCTTCCGAAGCTTGAAGTGATCTCACTTTCGAATCGTTATGGTTGACTAGCTACATAGTCCGATCAGCGCCAAGCTACCATCGCACTTAGTTAGAGTACGGCAGCTAAGGGCTTACTAAAGAAGGGAGACAAAGCTTCGCTACGGATAGTGCGGATTTGACTGATGATGTGTAGCTCCGAGGAGATTCTTAGGACGCAGGTAGAAAACAAAGGATGTCGAGAATTGTATATGGGAAAGATGAGGTCTTTCTATTTAATTCTCACAGTAAGTTGGTTTTATTGAATGTTAAGTAAGGCCGAGTAGTGAATGCCGACTAGTGGTTGGTGGCTGGAATCTCAGATCACATTCCAAACCAAACCCAACAGGAACGTGACCCAGGATATCACCATTTCCAACCAACAACGCCAGTTTGAGCATGCAAGATCGGGGTTTAGCGCTTTGGTGATTGTTTGAGAACTTTTAAATTATAGCTCGTAATTCGGAAATCTAGCATTTAAATAATCTACAATCTCGAAGCGACGCTCTCACTATCTGCCTTGACCTCGACGAGCAATTTACCTGGAAATAAATGTCAGTAAGTGCAAGCTACAACATGTCGCATTTTGCAACTTACCAGTGTTAACACCGTTATACAACTCTACCAAACCCTTCTCAGCAGCACCGAGCCCGCCTTTGATAATTGTCTCTTTACGCTGAATCTTACCCTCGGCCAACCACTGCGCAAGCTCCTTTCTTGCGCTGGCGTACTCCTTAACATAATCAAAGACAAGGAATCCCTGAACTCTTATACGCATGGCTATGATCATTGAGAAGTTCTGTTGAACGGTTAGTGATGAATAAATGACTGAGGATAAACCCAAAGCCTGACCTTCGGACCCTGTGGTTTGGCGGAGTTATACTGAGAGATAGCTGTACATGATTAGCTTTGAGCACGGGACGAACAAGAATCGAGACATACCTCCACAAATTACAAATCTAGAAAACATCTTCGCCCTCGAGAACGCTAATTCCAAAACCTCTCCCCCAACATTGTCAAAGAAAACATCAATAAGATCCGGGGTCTTGGCTCTGAACTGCTCCTTGAAATCTGCAGCCTTGTAATTAAGAGCATCATCGCAACCCAGCTCTTTCAGCCACGCGACCTTGTCATCACTTCCCGCAACTCCCAAAACCTTCGCTCCCTTGAGCTTAGCGATCTGGCAAGCGATACTGCCAGTAGCACCAGCAGCACCAGAGACTACGACAAAATCTCCAGCTTTGACTTTAGCGATATCTGTCATACCAAAGTACGCAGTGAGCCCGGTAGAACCGAGACATCCAAGAACGTCAGTGATTTTGCCGTTTGATGGGATGTTAGCTAGTTGAAGCGATGGATCTGTGTCGGCGATAACTGCTACTTCAGTCCAACCCGGGTTTCCCGTAACAAGATCGCCAACGCTGAATTTTTTAGATTTTGAAGCGATGACTTTAGCTATCGTTGCACCTCGCATCTTTTCGCCAATCTGAACTGGTGGCATATAGGAGCGAACATCTAAGAAAGTCAATCAGGTGTATTGAAATAGAAGGATGTTGTAAACTTACCATTCAGCCAACCTCTCATGGCTGGATCGAGAGAGAGATACAATACCTCGACGAGAACTTCGCCATCTTTGAGATCAGCCTCAGAGATCATAGGGTTTTCTTTTAAGGCAAAGGTCTCCCCAGGCACAATGGTAGCCTTAGGTCTCTGAGCAAGGACAACGGTTTGGTATGTTGATTGAGCCATGATGTTTCTAGTTCTTGGAGTTGGTTTGCCCATTTCAACTGGGAGACGGAGCTCTATATAATAGTATTCGATGTCAGAAATAAGGTATGCGGTATGATAAATCAACGTGTGGAGAAGATGTGCGATTGCTGCGTTGTCTGAGAGCTGTGGTCTGTTCGGCCGACAGAGCTCGGTAGCTACTATACGAGTAGGGTTTTCCTCGAAGAGAAGCCGAGGTACTTCCTAATCAGGTAATACGGCCGCGCCGAAGCATTCATCCTTCATAGCAATTCTGACTGATTTACAATCAAATCTCGACTTTGAAGAAATGGGATAATACTACGATGAGGGAGGACCAATCCTTGAGTCGGTACCGAGTAGAGAGCTAATCCGTAGCAAGTGAAGTTGGTTGTTATTTAGTTGGCCAATCATACTTAGTGGGGTAAAGTGGGGCCAATGTCTAATTTGTTTTATCGGTTCTGGATAGAGCTATAAATACTTTCTCTTATACTTCAATTCTAGTGAGCCTTAGTCAAACTTTGTTCTCCAGGAGCCAAAATTAGGGTATATGTGATGCAACTAAGGTCCAACCCCCTTTCACATTATTCCCTCCTCTATTCTTTTATATGTGTTGTTCGCTGGAATCATAACATATACTGAAAGTACGGATTCTCCTTGTCTGTCAGATCCTGGAAAGCCATTTTGTCCCTATCTATATCATTCAAGTCCAGTTTCGAACGACGCTGATTCTCCCTGTAGAGAACAACGTATAATGCAATAGCAGATACTATGGTAATACAATAGCTGATGAAGTCAGTACTTTGATTTTTGAGGATTGCTATCGAGCTTACCAGATAACGAGACCAAGCCATAGCTCAGGATAGTGTCTTGACTTGGTCTGCGACTTGATCAACTGAGGACCAACAATATTTCCAACGCAGTAGGCAACGAAGATGGTTGCAGCCATAAAACACTTTTTCGTTTGTCCTGCTACATTGGCCATTCCAATGGTGATAATCAACGAGACGACAGCACCAAACCATCCGATAATGGAGTAGCCTATCACTGGAGCTGCTGCGCGGTGATACCATGAGCTTTTCCAGATAATAGCACAGCCAGCTATGACTGGTAAGCAACACAAAACAAGCAATATAATGCGAATATTTGGTATACGTGACGAAAGAAAACCTGTCAAAAGAATGAAGATAAAACAGATGCCGCCCAGAGGAAACTGGAAAAGTATAGAATCCAACGTCGAATAGCCAAAGGTAGAAACAATCAGGGGACCAAATCCAGAGACAGCTCCATTAACAGTGTAGGCAGAAGCCATCATCAATGCTACCAACCAGATCTTTATGTCAAGGACTGACTCTCGAATCTGATACCATTTGAACTTTGTGCATCGAACACCTGTTTGACCATATCTCAAACGCTCAGTAGCAACGACCCGCTCTTCAGCCGTCAAGAACCAAGCAGAAGCAGGCGAATCGGGTACAAAAAAGCAACATAGACCCGCCAGAAAGGTCAAAGATCCAGCGAGAAGGTATATATACTGCCATCGCTTTAGATTTCCACCTGTGATCTGAGCAAAGCCATAATTCAGAGCGCCTCCGATGATTGTAAAGATGCCCGTAGAAGAAAACCACCAACTTTGACGTAGCGATTGTTCCTTTTGCGTGTAGAAAGAGCTCACAATACACATTAGTGCTGTAGGTATAATGCTTTCCACGAATCCTAAAAAGAATCGCTGCACATATAGGCCTTGCCAACTTGTAACAGCTGCGGTGAGCAGACATATCAACGCCCAGAAGCAGACGATCCCTCCAAGTATGCGGCCCATTTTGAACCGTTGCAACGCGAACGTCATAGGATATAGACCCGCGAGCATGCCGAAATAGAACATCGAGGTCGCCCAACTCAATCGAGAAGTATCGTTCTTGGGAGGCTTCGTGCTTGTGTCTAGCTTCGAGAGGTGCAGGTCGGATGTCATTCCAAAGAGGACCGCTGATCCTAGGATTGCTTCTGCGAAACACAGCATTAGATTATTGTCCGTATCGAGGTACACAGATATTGAGATTCCACTTACTATCATAATAAACAAGTCCATACATGATAATCATAGCCGGTATCAAAAACAGATCAATCTTCCGTACAACTCGAGCTTCAACCGCGGGGTCAATCTCCTGTCGATGTTCCCCCACGATCGCAATCGCAACATCTTGTCCAGCGTTCCCGACACCAACTGGGTGTCCATCCTCAGGAGACCCAGGTATTGTCAAGCTGCCCGTCGCAGATTTCTCGTGTGTATGCTCCATCTCGAGATCTCGCGGTTTCGTTGCTAGGACCAGTCCTCGCCATCACTGGAAAGGTTTTCAACGTGGGTTGTGAGATATTTTTCTATCACCCCACGCCTGCGATGGCGATCTCCCAATCATTTGTCCGCGGCATATTCCCATAACCTAAAACGTTCGACAATATTGGTTGGTGGATTGCGGAAAGCCATCGCTCGTTGTGGTTTGTCTAACTCGAATAGTTGTGTTCGTGTGAAATTGATATAGCTAGATGCATCTGTGCACTGTCCATGCTGCAAGGTCAGCAGAATGGATGTCAGCATATGTGATGCGATGCAGTGAAATACGCGGGTACAAGTACATGGCTGCGCGGTCTCGCGGTGGACAAAATAAGTGGCAGTCGAAGCACGATATTTCTTTGATTAAGTTGACGAAACATCGCTATTTAGTGGATTAACTTGGAACAATATGACTTATTTAGTTAATTATTTTAAGTGAATGAGACTTCTTAAGCTCTATTCGAAGTCGACTTATTGTATCCCAAAATTACTAGGCAAGTAACTGACACTTATTTTGTCTTCCGCGAGGCGGTATACTGGGACTTGTTCATGGTCTATTTTTTGGGGGATTCTTGCTACAGGACCAGTGGATGAAGAGATATACGTATCAATGTGTCCGATCATATATGAAGCTGTATATAGGTATGCTATTAACTACGAGTCGATGTGATATCTTAGACACCAATAATAGCAACATCCCCACGAATCTCCCAGCACAGGCAGAGCAATCCCGCTTCCCCACTTAATCATCTAGCCATAACCATTATCATAACTCATTCCATACAAGGTTCCAATCCAGGTTTCTTGCCTTCCAACTTCACATTGCTACAACACTTGGCTACTTCCATACTCACTTGCTCTAGCCTTCTTCTTCTTTCGACTCGGTTCCGGCAGATCACTTGCTTCCCAACCGGTTTTTTCAGGCTCATCCTCTACAAACTCATCATTGTAACGTTCAGCCCTAATGTGTTTCGGTGTTGCTTCCGCCGGAATACTGCAGTCCGAAGAAGACACACTGCCGCTTCTCTCGACGCTGCTTGCTGTTGTCTCAACATGGTTTTCGACATCTGGTTTACCTTTGAAAGTAGTCTTGGAACGCCTGGATTTTGGTAGTAGATCTTGCGATGCATCAGATTCGTCAACGTCGGCATGTAAATGGGCTGTATCATCGTAGTTGATGACCTTTGCGCGAGTACGGAAATTTCGACGACCGTCATGGCGGATAGGAGTGTCAAGGTCTGGGCTCGTGTCACGAGTGTGAGCAACGGCCTCCATCTCCTCGCTGGATTCATCGATCTCTCCGTTCTCATACCCTACGTTATGAACATGCTCGTAGCCATTATTTGATGGTTGACCGAGACCTTCATACTCTCCTGGCTGGTGCTCAGGTTCTATGTCGTAATCGTCATCAATTTCTTCCTCTTCTCCGAACTGACCAAGCGAGTGATCCAAAGTCCGGCTTTGCTCGTCAACGGCTTGCGTCTCTTCAGCGGACTCATCATTGACAGACCCCAGATCTGGATCGCCTCCTGAATGCGAAGATGGCGAGCTGGGCACTGAACTAGAGCGGGCATTCAATGAAGTTGTACGAGTCCGTACAACGGGCGTCATTGTGTCCAAGTCAATACTTCCAGCCCGACTCGGTGTCCGATTTTCTTCCTCATCGGATGATGGATAAGGAGAAGCTTTTGAACTTCCATAAACCACTCCGTCATCCGGGTCCAATTCATTTTCGTCATAAGCCACACCGACTCCTTGATCACCTTCGAGATCCTCCTCGTCACTCGGCTGAGCCGGCGCCTGGTCGATATCTTCAATTCCAACTTCAGGGAGATCGCCATCCTGCGCAGTATCGTTGGCAGCTTCGTCCTCGCTCTGTTGAAGAGTTGTATTTGCAACCGTTTGAGGATTATTGTCACCAAATTCTTCTGGTACTTCAGGGTCTTCAATTCTGAATCCTCGGTCGTCATTTGACGGTTCGTTGACGGCTTCGTCTGCGTCTTCTGGGTCGAGAGTATTGTCAAAATTTTCATCTTCACTATGATTAGCCTCAATTTGGCGATGATGCTCATGGATGTCGGACTCATCATTATCGATCATTGATTGAGCACTTTTGGAACGAGAATTGCCAATTTTGTCGATTTCAGGAGGTTCTTCTTGGTCGGAAAATTGTGATGCAGACTGGTTGCCTTGTTGGGTTTCATCAACATGATTGACAGAATCTCGATTTCTGCGATCGGCGGTCTCTTCTCCGAGAATCTCTCCTAGATCTTTTCTTTTATTCTTCCTCAGTTTCGGACCCTTTTTGAGACTCTGCATAATCTCACTGATATCTTCAGCGCTTTCATTATGTCCGTTTTCGCCAATCGCTTCTTGACTCTGACTCTCATCCTGCCTTTTCATACTATCACGAAGCTTCTTCCTTTTCTTTGGTTTAGGTGTCTGAGGTTGCTCATCATCTCTAGCAGTAAAACTGGCCTGATTTCTGGATTTTCGACGACGTTGTCTTGTAGGAACCTGCTCGCTTGTTCCGTTTTGCTCTTCATCTCTTGACAGCTCAACTCCAGGCTTCGATTTGGTTTTCTTCTTGCTTGACTGTTTTCCACGGTCCACACCCTGCTCATCCTGGGAAATTTCTAATGCTTGGTTGGATAGATCTGCCTTCACTCGTCTGTCGTCTTCTGCCTGCGTGGCACGCCGCCGCTTCTTCCGCGACCCCTCTGCATGAAAAGAATTCTCAACAAAATCCTGAGACTTCCTTTTCACGGGCCTCACGAATTCGGTGTCTATATAGTGTTGCGGTATATCGGGCTGCGAAGCCTCAAATTCTGCAATCAAGGTGTCCACAATCTCCCTAAAGCGCATATCTTTACCACCAGGAACTCGTCTTCGGAGCTTTCGAAAGCAAAATTTCAGAGCCATACGTTTGCCTAACTTCTCGACTGCTTCGGTAACAATTAACCATGGAATTTTGGACTCCTTTCCTGCACCACTGTCACGAATGGTGACAAGTAATTGCAAAATTTCCGCTCCGCTCATTGCCCGAGCTTCACGGTCAGCCTCTTCCGCTCGCCACTCCGTTGTTGTAATAGCTTCCAAGCCTTCATCGTTGGAGTCTTCACGGTCCTTCAATTGTCTCCACTTAGAACTGCACTGAAGACGACTCCTGACTCCATTCATCTTCTGACTGACAATTTGCCAATCAAGAAGAGATTCCAGAGCATCTCTGCCTATATCAGGTTTCCGAGCGGTTCGCTGCGCTCTACGCAGAATCTCCACGCACTCTGAGACTACTTCACGTAGTCGATCCTCTTCCTCCTTTTCCCAGTAATCCTTGCGTAGGTTGTCTCCACAGATTAAATAATTCCGCCATCGATCTCTCGCGTCCTCGGGAAATCGATTGATCAGCTCTCCAATCTGTTTCCATTTTTGTGGAAACCGTGCGTAAGCATCTTTAAGCTCCTCATCTTGTTCTTTGGTCCATGACCCACGACTTTCAAAATTGTGGAATCTACGACGGCACGTGTCATATACTCTACGATGAGGTATATCTGGAACAACGTCCCGAATAGACGTCCAAAGTTCTTTTGTCTCTTCGCTCGTGTTAGGAGCTTGGATAATCTCATTCACCTTGAACTGTGTGAGGTCGTGCATTTCCCGGTAGGTTTCGACAGCAACATCAATAGCCTCGAGCTCACGAGGAGCGAACTTACCCTTCCGTACCTGCCCATTATGCTTTGAATCTTTAGGCGTCCCGTCGTCCTTGATTAGCTTGCTCCCTGTGGCCGGGGTGCTGAAGGCACCTTGAGGTGTGTTTGGACCATCCTCCCTCTCTTGGCTATCGACAAGAAGTCGGCGCTTGCGCTTCTGATTTGACTTAGGTGGCGAGGGCTGTGTCTGAACCGATGGCTCTTCCTGAGCAGCCTGAGCATCTGCGCTTAGAGCTGTATCATTCTCTACTAGAGATTGAGATGGCTCGTTAGTGGATTTTCTATTCACAGGCGTGAATTGTGGCGTTGCTCTACGTTGTTGCCGGCTTGGTGTAGCGGTAGATTTTGACGCGGATATCACAATTGGAGACTTTGCTTTCGACTTGCGTTTCCCCTTTGATCCAGGCGGTAAAATCGGGCTTGTTTCTGGAATTTCCATAGTGCTCTTAAGATACAGTTCCTTGGCAGTTTGTACCAGATTTTCTGTATCCATCTGTGAACCACTCTTTTCCTTCGAAAATCCTAGCTCGAGTAAACTTGTTCCTGGACTGTCCTTACTTTTGCGTGTTCGTTTCGGTTTTGTTGTGGTATTTGGAACCGAATCTGATGCTTTTCGCTTGCCCAACGCTTTGGTAGAAGCATGGGGTGGTGTATCATTGGTTTCCATTTCGGGTTCATGTTCCTGAACAGGGTGCTCCGCAACCTCAACCTCGTTGTCTTTGTGAACTCGGTCTTCACTTAGCACTGTCTTCGACTTCTTCTTCTTGGCCTTTGCCGATTTTGCTGAAGCCCGTTCCCCCGATTCCATGACGCTATTTTTCTCGGGCGTCGGCGCAGGTATTACGACTGACACTTCTTGCCGCAGCACTTTGTTCGGCTTTTTTGGTTCCGTGGATGTGCTGGAATCGCCCAATTCCTCGCGCGAAGCAGTTTGCGGCTCCAGACCTTCTGCGACCATATCTGAGGTTTCCACATCCCGAGGCAATTCTGGAGGTGCCTCCACGACACTCTTCCCTTTGGATTTCCTAGTCTTTTTCGCTCTCGCAGGTAAACTGTCGGCTAACTGTTCTTCGTCCGCTTTCGTTTTGGAATTGCGTGCTTTCTTACGCTTCTCGGATCGATTTGGCATAGCTTGTTCCTCTTCCTCCACTACCATGCCGCTGTTTCTATCCAAGTCGTTCTCAATGCCATTGATCTGAAATGACTCTTCCAATTGTAGACCTCCTCGATTCGTATCATTATCCTCCACGACATCCACAACATCCGTGACGCTAGAACTTTTTCTTTTGCGTTTTCGTTTCTTCTTGTCTTTCGCCGTCTGGATTTCAACAGTCGCATCCGCTTCCATGGCCGGCTGGTGCTCCTCCTCAATCGCGGTTGAACTCAATGGCGGGCTACTCCTGCGAGCCTCATCAACAACCTCTTCCCCCTCTTCCTTCCTTGCAGGTTGTGAGGACCAAATAAGTCCTTTGATGTAATCCATGCTGCTTTCTCTTCATGCGCGCGACATCGAGGGTTTCGTGGCGCACATATCTTTCATTCGTCCATGAAATAGCAGATAGAACTAATGGACGCGATTGAAAGAGAGAAGCAGATGGTATCGCGTTAGAATGAGCGCAGATGTGCAGCTCATAGACTTTTGAAATAATTTCGCGCTACCCAAGGTGTTGATAGTCGTTGCTCGACGCGGTGGCTGGTCAAAGCACGGACCAAAAACGGTTACGCTTTCACGTGCCCCGCCCGTGCCCCTCTATCACTTCACATCTATCGTGATGTTGAAAAGACAGGCAAATAATCACATATGTATAGTTTTTTATTGAACGATCTTTTTAAATACGTTCTAAACGCTCAAGCTATACGTCTCGTCGCCCGCTGTACCGCGACCCTGTGGAGAACTGTTTCCATTACATTCCAAAAACAATGTCTATTGCCTTTGAAGACCGGTCGCCCGTAGCCCTCTGTCCGAAACTCCTAAAATTCTCCAAAGACTCCTCGCATACCTTTTCACACTAATAATATTTTGTGCCTCTCAAAGCACTTTTTGGCGGAAGTGGAGGAACGGGTGGAACCTCTCTCGGCATCTCGAACTCTACCCATCCGCTAGCCTTTCCGCTCTGTCCACCATCTTGCCATATCATAGGCTTTTTCCCATTTCTTCTCTCTGGGCTATTTGGCTCGAGTTTCTTCACTTCTTCTTCCTCGCCAGCCTTCGACCTCTCCCGACTCCGACTTCGTTCTCTCAGACTGTTCTCGATCAACCACTGTCTTTCCCTCTCGATATCCATTTCCTTTTCCATCTCTGGACTCAATTTCCCTCGACTCATTCTTTTCCTGATCCTCAAGGGTATGGGTAGCGCGGAACTCCTCGTGTGATCAGAATCGTCCGAGCCGACCAAGCCAGCACTGCCTAGAGTAGGAAAGGGCTGTTCGATATCATGTGTTGGAGTTTTAGGGCGACTGAAAAATGTAGGAGTCTTCGGTCGACTGAATAACGTCGGCGTTTTGGGAGTTTTGAGTGAATCTTCCGAGGGGGAAGCTTTAGATATGTCGAGGTACTTGGGAGTTCGAGATCGACCGAGCGAGAAGGATTTTCTGGCTTTCATACCTGGAAGCGAGCCGACCTTCTCATCTTTGTTAAGCTTTCGTGTTCTGTCTGCTGATATTGGCTGTTCCAAAAGTGAAGCATCCTGACTATCAATCCAGGCTCCAGCTCGCTGTCCCTTGTCGATGTTACTGGTGCTCTTCAGCTTTCTTAAACGATTGGGTTCGGTTCCTGAGCTTTCGGAAGAGCTTCTACTGTAGAATGGAGAGTGTTCTCTTGAGACTGATTGTTTCCGACGGAGCAACATATCACTGAAGCTCTTTTTGCGCTTTGTCGTTCCCGCCGGTTCGAGTGATAGGGAATGGTTTGCTCGATAAGGCCGGGAAAGAAAGTCAAGATCCCCTTGTTTTGATCCATGTTCAGAGATAACCATTGAAGAAACATGTTCACTTTGGGAGGTATCGAAATCCCCACTATTCACTGGGTCTGCTGTAGGATGCACCGATCGAGATATGGCACGTCTGATGGCGCGCATTTCGCTGTCTGTTGTTGGATTTGAATGTGTCGTCGAGTGTGTCTCGGTTGCAGAAAGTACTGGGACCGGAATTCGGATTGAAGAAAGTGAGGCTTTAGATGAAAAGTCGGTTTTTGGATCGGTTGAAGGTGAATTGATCGAAGGTTCAGCTGCGCCGCCAAAACCATCCGTTTTCAACGCGAGACGAGTCTTCTTAACGGAATCTTTGGATGACAAGGCCGGGTTGGGAGGGGATTCAAATTTACTGTCTGGGTCGAAAAGAAAGTGGCTCTCCCATTTCAGAGCGGCGTTGCTGATGTTGTTGTCGTCTTTTGCGGCACTGGGACCGCTAGCCGAATGTGCAGAAAACCGATGGTCGTCGTAGCTGGTATTTGCGCTGCTGGCCGAGGCGGGACGATCTGAAAATGCAGAGCAGGCATTACTGATTGTTCTAGAGTGGCCCACTGAGGAAGAATCGTGGAAGAAGTCAATTCCATCAACAGCTTTCGCCTCCTTGATCATGACCTCTGCCAATGTAATATACTCTTCCAAGTGTCTTCTAGTCTCTGGCCAGCTATGCTTGGTTCCAGGAACAAGGAGTTTTTGGACAAATTCTTTAAGAATGCCTGTGCCCTCTTTGTCCACAGTAAGAATATATTTGTAAAAGGTCGCGCGGTACTTTTCCAGTGTTCTGATATCTACCTTGTCATTGGGCATATCTTTCATGCTTGGCGGGAAAAGAGTATTCAGCATCGCTAGAACGTTAGGCTTGTAGAAAGGTTCGGATTTGAGCTCATATATCATGGTCTAAGAAGGCTGTCAGCAGAGAACTTTGCGACCTTACTAGGTGGGTACTAACCCATATCCGCAGATCCAAGAAAATGGCGGCGTATGAAGCCTCAATTACAAGCTCCTGTTTCTGGACGGCAGAGACCCAGTGATATGCTTCTGGTTCATCCGCTAGAATCGTTCTCCAATTCCCCCGCTCAATGCCTAGTCGAAGCGCAGCGTCGCGCAAGGCCGATCTTCTCGTACACTCAAGGTCGCGAAGGTAGTCAATGCAAGTTAGTGCTTGAGTGAAATCGACAGATTGGTACTCTTTTGCAAATACATGCCGGCACACATGCAGAATGAATTGCACTGGAAAGCCTTTGACGCGACTGCAAGGACTCGCGGAATCACCATAGTTACTTAGATCCCACAACAGTTTGTGGTTTGCGTTCAAAAATTGGTCAATTTCTGAAGCATTTGCTTGTTCAGATGAGTTTCCTTCCATTTCCTTCTTCCAATCCACACTAGTCGAACGAGTTTTGGACAGAAACTCGATGATCTTCTGGCCCGAGGGCTCATATTGCCACCATTGATGAGCTTGTCTTAGCGTAGGGAGTTGTTGCCCTTGGGTTTTGTCAGTGTTGTGATTATTTACTCGGGCTGCAAACTCACCTGCGTTGAATGTAAACATTATTCGGAGAGGTAGTTCATCGGATGGCTGTTTTTCCAGAATATGGTACAGAATCCAAGGCAAAGATGTCAAGTGTTTATCAGTGAAGGATTCTGGTGAGATTGATCGCAAATTTGTGTGTTGTATTGTAGTAGTGCGGCTGGTTGCGGAGACGTCCCCAGCAACAAGAACATTTTCCTTCGACATTTTGGGCTCGCCAAAACCTTCGGCAAAGTGTCCCAATTCAAAAGTCCCAGAGCGGTAGCAGGACTTGCACCCAGTTTGGACACGAACAGAAAGCCGGCATACAATTCACGGCTTTCTCTGGTATTTTCGTATCTCAGTCGCTTCTTCGAGGTCGGCCTGAAAGAGAAATATAGACTGGAGGTCGTAAAGTTCTTTTCTCAATGATAGAGTTCCGGAGGATATGTCCAACTTAAGAAACTTCTCATTCGCGTTTCAAAAATTCCGATAAGGAGACCGAGTTCGTCAATAATGAGGGATATTGTCTACTGCTGTGCCTGTGTGACGGGTTCCCTAAAACATGCGGCTGCTAACACCCGGGGCCCTATAGGAACTCTTGCAAACACTTCCGCATATACGATCCGCTTGTTCAAGACAATGTTGATCAGAAAAGGGTGGCTTTTGTAATGTCGAAGCGGGACAAGAATCAGTCCTGGTCGACAGGTGACGAGTGGCATTTGATAAGTAGTTATCACATGTGTCGATGCAAACGGGAATCCATTAGATATTAGATTAGCTTTGAAATAATACTAATTTCTCCAGAAACATAATGAGTAAATCAAGCTGTTTCCGCTGCTGGGCTGTGGCAGAGCACCCGAACTGACGGGACCAGCGACTTTCGACGTCCAATGGCATAGGACTCTGCATGAAGTTCATGCATTATGAGGGTTGATTGACCAGATGAACCCAGACTAATCTTTAAAAAGATCGAGTGGATACGTGACGTTGAATGGCAACCCCTGCGACGATCAAATGCAACTGTCACAAAAGAAACCAGGGTTCTCCACTACCCCCAAACAAAACATGAGCTGATCTTTGGTAGGAAAAGTCAAGTAATAGAGTAGTTCGACAGCCGATAAGAACCCTTTTCGAGCTATTGCTATTTGTTCTGTCTACGGAAATTGTGGAAAGCCGTTGTTCGAGACGCCAATGAGCTCGCGTTTCCTAGTCCCTCGAGCGACGGGATACTCACAGCAAGGCTGGGAGCTGAACGGAGATACTTTAGTACAAAGCCGTTTCTGCTTTGGGTCAGAGCGTGAATATACAGTACTCCCTCCCTATCATCTGAACGGGGATGTTGGTATCTTGGCATAAAACCCAGTTGGGTCAAACCGTCAAATGTCCCACTTCGAGCACGCATCGTTTCAGCGATGTAATCTGCCTTACGGGAGCAAACAGATCCCAAGTCGTTCCGTCTGAACCAAGCCATAGACAGCCGAGTAGCGGCAACCTTGGTCTGGATGTTATTTCGAGCGTCCAATCATTGTTTAGCTGGCCGGAGCAACGGGCGACGAGTTGTTGTTCGAAGAATTTTACCGGCTGTGGTTCTGCTCTATAGAAGTTTATACCTATGTAGGTCCTTTCTCAAACGGAAGGATAGGGGCACTGTCTCTTGGCTGAATTATTGTGTGCACCCAAGCACTTCTAATTACATTTGCAGTGTTTGTGTGGTAGTCTGACTTACCAGCTTCTTTACCAAACAATCATGCACTGACTGTAGGTAGTGCGTAGGACGTAGCCCAAGGAAGAGCGCAAGATAGCCATGAATTTGCCTCCATCATTTGAGCCAGCAGTCAAGAGGGGTATCGTTGTCTGCCAGCGTCTGCTGCCGCGGTTGCGAGCCCCTTACCGTGTGGGAGATCTAGTGGCCTAGGAGCGAAGCATAGTCTATACTAGGCTTTCCTGGCATTGCATGACGATGTTGACACGATTGTAATGATAGCGATTGCACCGCGATGGCTGTGGCAGGCTCTGTGCTGGTACAGTTACTACAGCACGCGTGCTCGAAAGACGTTCGTCGTAAGAGAAGGAAGCGAATGTGAAAGGAAGCGAAAAGGGTAATAATGGCCACGCGGCACTAATGTAACCGTGTGGTCTTCTGGAAGCCCTAGAAGCATGGCCACAGTCCGATTCCCGAGCCGCATCTGCAGCAACAAGTCCATGCTGAGATCATCCGATCTGCTTCTTGCGAGAAAAAAGCCCAATATGATTGCCCATAAGCTGACTCCCGACCGGGTCTTGATGGTAAGATCATATCTTAACCATCGCATTATCATTTGTTTGTTTCCCCGCAAGCATGACTGACCAGTATGGAAATAATCGCAGTCATGTCGAGAGGGATTCCAAGACTCTAGAATTATGCTAATTTGCCAAGTGCTCAGGGACGGCCAGTAGCACCAGCCTACGCGAGACTCCCCAAACATTTCAGTGGCTCTTCCTACAACATCTCTCCCCTATCAACGACGCATCTCCATCTCCTTCCACTCTCCCTGCCAGTAGCCGCCCCTTTTCGCGTCTCCACGACGAAGGGAGGACACCTGCACAGGATCATGCGGCGAGCAGCCAGTACGAAGCGCATCTCCCGGACACCGTTTTCCAGAAGCCCGCGCGTCTTCGCAGCACACGCGCTGTACAGAGCTACGAGAAGCCCTGACAGTGTCGCCCCAAGACGCAGTGCAACCAATCCAGGTCCAGAATCTTACTCCAGCTCTACCCATTTCGAGCCCGATCGTAAGTGAATTATGTTCAGTTCGCATTGCGCTTTACCCACCTGCGGCCCCCAACTGAATAGCGGTGGTTACACGGCAGGAGCTGCCAGACATGTGTCTCCAGTGCTCCACCCCAATAGTGGAAGTATCCATGCTTGCGTCTGGTTTCTGCAGGCACGAAGAAATTGATCAAGACGGCTGTCGCGTGCCAGAATTTTTATGCACCCCAGATTATGCGGCCGAATTGGGTCGGCAGTCAATGTCTAGCCTCATAGGTAGATGCGAAATCACTCCGGCTGAATGGCGTCAGTCATTATCAGGTTCCCCTTTTTGTCACACTCTTCTGTGCTGTAGAACATCACAATTTTTGGTTCAGAATGGCCTTGAGAGGCTCATTCCCTGAGAAGAGCAACAGTCGGGCGTGGAACTCCTTCACCATTCCTTGAATTGGAAGTTATTGTATCACGTGGACCATAGCCATGCCTGTGCCGTTAGAAAAGCGTGTCGTGAGCCAGTGTATTCTTGCTAACCACTCGTAGAAGGACCATCCTCACCGAATGGTGATAGAAATGGATCCCGTCACTCGGAATCCTCCGGCTCGTATGAGGAGCATGGTCCCAGGACACGATTCGATACTTCAGGTCAGAATGATCAGTCCACAATTGGCTCGAAGATGCTTGAATCAGCTGCAACAGCCTTTGCGTCAATTATTGTGCTAGGCACCGGCTTTGGACTCGGTGGCTATTTATATCATAAATTTTACAAATGGATGGTTCTACAGAAGATAGAGGGTGCCTTCAAGCCAGGCGATCCTGTTTTAGAACTGGCTGCGATTGGAAAGCAGATTCCTAATTCAATCACCACCAGCAGAGGGCAAGAGAACGATGATCATTGGATCTTACGAGATGAGCAAGTGAAGATTGATCGCATTGTTGATGGTACAGAACGAGGACACTATCATCTCCTGATTGGAGAGAAGGGAACCGGGAAAAGCTCTATGCTTCTCGATGCTATGAAGAAAGTCGACGGAGAAGGTATCAGCATGTTTGAAGCGCATGCAGATCTTGAAATCTTTCGGATTCGCCTCGGCAAGGCTCTTGACTATGAATTCCACGAGGATTACATTGGCTCTTACTTTTCGGAGAGGGGTCCCAGAGATACTACTGCGTTGTTAGACATTGAAAGAGCCTTCAACAAGCTTGAAAAGGTGGCGTTAAAGAGACGAAAAGACGTTGGACGACCACTTGTCGTGATTATCAATGCAGTTCATCTCTTAAGAGACGACGAAGACGGGAGAGACCTACTTGAGCTTCTGCAACAGCGCGCCGAGCAGTGGGCAGCAAGTAATCTGGTAACTATGGTGTTCAACAGCGATGATTATTGGGTATATGAACGGCTTAAAGTTCTCGCGACACGTATGGAAGTAACTTCCGTTACCGACCTCCCTAAACCTCAGGCGATGTCCGCACTGGCTAAATATAGACAGAGATACTTTGCAGAGACACCCGAGTCAAAAATTCTGACTGAAGTGTACAACCGTGTTGGTGGACGGCTGACGTATCTGAACCGCGTCGCCAAATCCAAAGACATGCTGGAGACATGCAACTTAATCATTGATACCGAGAAGCGATGGTTTCTCAATCAATGCTGGATTCTGGGTATGGAGATGGATGACGACGTTATGGATCAACAGAAATACGCTGTAAGTGATTTTGGTAGTAAACCTGCCATGAGGAAGAGCGATCTTGGTCGAAACTTTTCATCATCCAGCGGCTCGGTGACCTGAGAAAGAGTCCTCGCTTGTTGCGACTGCCACTGCGAGTCGGCGCTGTCTTTCAAAGTGGCCTTGAAAATGCTAAGCTAACGAACTCTTTCATCACAGTCGGCTGCGATGGTTCTCGCCCAAGCACTCGTAAAAGCGGAAGATGCCCTGCAAGCTTCACCAAACGCATCACCTCACCAAATTCCTCAGATCCCTCTTCATAAAGCCCGAGAGATTATGACCCGAGCAGATTTTATTAAACAGTATGACCACGTAAATCTTTTCACTATCACAAGCACTGCTTTCGTGCGGGCAGATTCCGTCCCTATGCAAAGAGCCTTTCGCGACATATGTTCTCAAGAAGGCTTCGACGAGCACCTTGAAGGAACTCTTCAACGAATTGCTGATATCGAGTCTTTGGGCCGAACGAGAGAACTGGTAGCGAAAGATTTGGTTCTGGGAGGGAAATATAACATTGTGATGAAAGACGGCGTGCGTAGAGGGGAAAAAGTAACGGAGGTTACGCTTGAGGAAAAGCCCGACGCAGATGACGAGAAAAATGAATGATATGGTTTAGGCAATTTGGTATGAACTATATGATTATGTAAAACATGGTATATGTGACACTATCCGATTCAGAAGCGTTAAACTCTGTAGGACCTCATCGCATGATCAAGATGTGACTTTTCTCTTTCGCTGTCCTCTCTGCGACATCGAATCTACGTGTCAGTAGCATGAGAAGCTCACATATGCCAAATAACGGTCGTGTTGCTGATGTGTTTACACCTATAGAACGTTTGGTCTAATTTTGTACCGGCTAATGTAGTCTCGCAACTCCCGTCGCACGCTGTGTTTCCGTCAATCACGTCTCGAGGAAACCAAAAGATGTTTGGCTCTGTACACTGGAATGACCTAATTTTTGGGCGTTCTGAGGTGTATTTATTGGACCAGAACTCTTTTCAGCATGCCCAGCTCGCGGAGGGCAAAATAAGTTGCAGTCAATCCTAACCCCCGAATCTTATTTATTAGACTAAATAACATGTCTACTTCGAATAGAGCTTAAAAAGTCTCATTTACTTAAAACAGTTGACGAAATAGTCATATTGTTCTAAGTTGATCCACTAAATTACGATATTTCGTCAACTTAGTCGAAGAACTATTCTGGTATTGCCCCTTCTGAATTGCACCTTTCATCCTTGGTTTCAATTACTTCCATTTAGATTAACAGCAGTTCCAAAAGCTTCAACTATTTTGCATTCTATACGTGATCCACTCATGTCGTTCTGGGGTGTCAGACCAGCAGTCAAGCATGGTTGGGCCGACCGATTGATGCGAAATATTTTCTTTGGTGAGGTCGGTAGCCGAATTTTTGTTCGCGAGTCTGAAAGCAATTAGTTCAATTTGTCCATTATCATCACTCGAAGGACTGACTCCTTGCCGATTTCATTCTCGATCTCTTTGAATGTGAGCATGGTCTTCAGCACTTTTGAGCCTTTCTCCATCTGCTCCAGACAAGGGGATCGCGAAGCGCCTGCCATGGCACCAATTTGCTCAAGAAAGTCCAGAGTATAGAAGCTAGTATCAGAATCTCTTTGACTCATTGTTGTCCGAGGTATGTTTTCCAAGAATCCTTCATATATAATGGCCCGTTATCCGTAAACGCAATGTTAATTGTGGACAGCACTCCAGATTGAGGCTATCGAACCTTTCCTTTATACTTTGACCCTCAAGTTATGCAACTGCCATCTTTGCAAATTCGCTGCTTGGTCCTGTTTATTTTTTGCCCTATTTCGTCACAGTCATTAACGGCCCATGGCAGTAGCTATACCGGTCGGAATGCTTCGGAAGCAATCCATCGCGAGAGTATGCTCTACTGGCAATGCAGCTGATACGTCTTATTATCCATTTTGCCGATCTTTTACTTCTGTTTGTTGTCGGCGTGTTACAACCCCACGGACCTTGGTCTTCGACTCGAAGGCTACTTCCTCTGCCGAGTTTTGTTTCTTGCCTCGAAGATTCAACGCTGGCATTGGCATGAAAACGACCATTTTTGTTATCTCAACGTACTAATATCCCAGTATCTCGAGATGAATCGTGGCATACATCACGGCTAGATGGTTGTAGATACACTTCCTGATGTACTCCATCGGCCTCAGAGTACCATCTTCCACGAATCAATAACAAATTTCTTCCGGTTAGCAGCCGGTAGGCTTTAGAGTTACAAGGAGTTTCGAACAACGTGCGCGGAGGCGGGAGACTTGACTGCAAGATCTATCATGCATTACGATCTACTAATTAGAACCGCTTTCGAATGATAAATCGAAATAGGGAGACCTTAATGGTACTCGACCCGCTACGTCGGGTGCGGTCCCACTCGAGTTTGATAACATTTGATATAAGCTATTGGCCCGGATGCAAAATAATTCTTGGCGACGACTGAGTACAGCATCAATCCTCCTTGTGACTCGGAGGTACAACCCCAAGTTGAAGCGGTGAAATCTAAGCTGTGTACTCGCTGGCAGATTTTTCACGAGACACGGCACTTTCACGACAGCTTCCTGCGTCATCTTTACTGCCCAACGAACTCGAATACGACTGGAGCGATTGGGCGTATATGCGAATTACTGTTACTTTTGTGCCAGATACACGCAACAATCCCACGTTATCCCGCGTCCGGGACGAAAGCGATGTTACCCCAGTGGTGTACATCTAACGGTACGAAGTATGGAAGGTATAACGTGGGAAAGATTACATTCGGCACATGTTGTGCGACAATATACTTCGGAAACGGCAACGGCAACAGAGAGAGATGGTTCAGGTAAGCTGTGGAGAATTGCCTTTCTAGCAGGTGAAATTATTATTAATTGAAACGACAGAGATACCAATACAATTGCACCTATCCACCGGCTCCATTATCCTTCAAAGAGAGTCTCAACGAGCGTATACTCCGTCGCCAGGGATATCGGAGACCTCGATCGCGTTGCCAGACTTTAACAGTCTGTCTTCACAATTGGCCAATCCACCTCTTACGGACTGTCATTCGTGGTTATCGTATTTCGAACCACCATCAGTCATCGTTTGTCGAGTGACATATATCTTAGAGCTGTCTCGACACTTTGCTTAGAAAATCTGGCCGGCGTCATTCTCAACGAGAGCAGAATTCTGTTTGCTTCTTGGCCTCTTACTCTGCTGCTGAGGCCATGGTTGTACTTGCTACTGTCGATTTCCCGCGCGTGGCGCGTTCTGTTGATTGGTATTGTCTTGTTGGTAGCTCGCCTCTCGCCAGATCTCACATTTCGTCACCTTATCCTTCACGGCAGCGTCACTTAAGCCTCTTGTAAGATCTGAGAAGAGCTCCCGAATAGTGGCGGTATTGAGGATGTCCTCGTCCCCGGCTCTAGGCCTTGAGCTTGGGTGAGCTAAGCGTACATTTCTTGGAGCGCTGGCATTATTTCTGCCGGGTTGAGACATAGTTCTTGCGCCTCCGGGCCGTCTTCGTGGTGGATGCCGAATTTGTTGGGGTTCTCGGCCGGGAATTACTCCATGTGCCGTCTTGGACGGGTTCTGTGAAGTGTTGTAGCACCTAAAGCTAAGCAAGGAAACTGTTGCGCATTAGTTGTGCTTTGAATATAACGTGGAGACCGGGTTATTACCTCAATGGACAACGCGGGGTTAGCTGCCGGTTTGCTTCTCTTGATCTTCGCTGCAACTTCCAATTCTGTCGCAACGAAGTTGTACTCTCTCGCAGCTACTTCGAAGTATGTCGTGCAAAAGTTCGATATGCGTCGTTGCGTATCTGGGAAGTGCTCGCCTGCACTCAGATATGTTTTGATGATTCAGGGATTTGCAAGAGGAACAAGTCATTGTCAGTAAATAGCAGCGACAGGCAACAGGTTGGGCAGCAAGCACATTTGAGGCTGTTTTGGGCACCATTGTTCTCTTAATTCTAAATACGCCTGGATCCAGTACCTTAGGGCAGTTGGGTGGCATTCTCCGGAGAATCATCTCTGCTCGCATAGAGCAATTGTCCCGCTATCTCTTACCTGAGACCAGTAATGAGCCCGACAGATAAATTGTAAATGTCTTACCTCTAGGCTTTCACGCATTAACTCCCGTCACATGCCGATACTGAATCTCAACTCTGGCTGTTCAGACCGATACAAAAGTTAAGGCGAAGTAAAGCCTTGTACTTACCTGCACTCGTTACTTATAAGTGTCTAACTAATGGTAGTCGAGAAGGCCGGTATCCAATTCGAAGCTCATGGCAATGACCATAACGCATGAACAACCATATCAATTGACTCATCAGCTACCACTCACCGAAACCTCTTCGGTCGAACGATGTGGCTTAGCCGGGCCGAACGGAGAGTGATGCCGCAAAAGCAAGTTAGCCCTAACGGCTGGAGTAAAAGAGGAACATTGTCTCAATCGGCTGGAGCAGGAAGTAATTGGTGTCAATTATAAAAATCCTGGTTGCATGTATTGTCGACGTCGCCCTCCTTAAGTCGTGCGTTCTGCCTTAATGAGGCGTCTTCGAAGTCATTTTCCATATGAAGAGTACGAAGCCGTTGATATTCTCGGATACACTTTCCTAATTCATTGCGAACCGTTTGCCTCGTAGGCTACTGCCGTCAATCATCCTTTTTCAAACGGACTCTCAATGAGCACTCCGAATAGTACGCTAGAGAAAGCGATACAAAGAAGAAATGAAGAAACAACCTTTGATATCTGGCTGGGATCTAGATGCTACTCCAAATCTGGCACCAAATCTACCTTACCAAAACTGCTGTTGCATACTGTATCTACCTAGTCGACCTGCCCTTCACGGCGAACCGACTGCAAGGCTACATCAATTGATTAAACTTTGAGGCTTTGCTGACCACCCTCAATATCACCGGTGTGCCTCGCCAGTTTACCCATCGAAGCCTACAGACGGTGGTATCCGGCAACGACACATAATTTTTGGGAAGAAAGCGTGTTTTGTTTCAACGTATTTCAAATGACAGTTCCTTGTATTGCTTATTCATTCAGAAGTTCGGGGTTCTTCGTCCCGTCAACATAATTGGGATACTCCAATGACAATTGATATTTTCCCGGCAACAGCCTGCAGCATGGTCATATTTGACATCGCTCTCTAAGCCTCTTTCCCTTAGCTGTGCTATGAGGAGAGCCGTCCACTGCGGAGAAAGAAACAAAGTGAGTTCATGTAACGAAGTATCTAAAATATGCACATCTGTACAGCATTGTTATCGATTCTCAGCTCTCCGGTGGCTGTTCACTTGTCATACCCACCACACCAATTGTGCCAATTGTATTTCTCCAACCCAGGGTTGTACAAGCTCCGTCATTGGCTTCGCGGAAAAAGCAAAAACAAAAGAGGTTCCACAGATCGCGGGAGGTGTCAGATATCAGATTCTTGACCAAGGGCTTGACAACACTTGTCTTGAAGATATGCAGGAGAACAACTGCTTTTTGTATAGGAGACGTCGAGGTTGTGCCGAGTAAGTGGTTAAAGATCAGGTCGCTATATGGAACAATCGCTCGTGAAGTACCTGAAAATGAGCGTTGTCAGATAAGCGAACATCGTCAATCTTAGCCACGAAAGACCACGGATTTAAGAGCCGCCAATTATCGCAGAGGATTGCTCGTTAAGAGCTGACATGTTTCAATTTTCGTGGCGTGCAAGCTGTCTTTGCAAATTTACTTTTTATATCAAAAGTAACAAACATTGCGGCTATCTCGCACGGTTAATAGTAAGTCTTCGGCTATTAACTTGCTTGAGAGTGGCAAATATCAGCATATTTGGCTTAGTACTATCCGTCATTCCTTATTCATCTTTGCGCAAACTCATCGAGTTGGATCACAAAATCTAGATGTAGGTTACCGGTATGGGTCATCTTGTAATGTCAGATGTTCTTGGCAACTTTAATCTGCAGCGATTGATTTCAAATATACTCATTGGTCAAGTGAATGGATGAGCTCTAATATTTGCATTTAATAGGAAGTAGCTGTAATGGTTCGATTCCTTTTCAGCTAAGGTTATGGCTTAGAAGCATAGACTGTCACACCCGAGCATTGGTATGCATAGATCCTGTTAACTGCGAATGTGTAAGACTAACGCCGCATTGTTGTACTCAGGGAATTAAAAAATGAATATAAAGAGGTTGAAATTCTTGTTTCTACTGTGTTGAATTTCAACTCTCCACAACTTCTTACTATATCAAACTGGATCAAAAAGACTCGTCTTATCTCGAAACACGTTTCTCATTTAAAAGTAGGTCTGTATTTGGTACAGCCATAATTCGTAGGTTAGGTTTTCGTAACTTGAATGGCGTCTGTAAATTTGCTGACTTATCAGTAAATCCCAAAATTTTCAATCGTTAAAAGCATCTGTATCTCCAAAAGTGTGCCAGCTCATCGACAAAATGTCTCGAAATCAACAAGAAGACGAAGTTGAAGAAGAGGTCAACCCGGACGATGAGATGACGGAAGATGAGGCTAGGCGAGGAGACAATTCCAAAGAAGAGGGAGCTGGAGAAGGAAACGCTGATCAAGAGGAGGCGGAAGAAGTGGAGGAAGGTGAAGCAGGCGAAATAGACTCCGACGATGATATGGACGAAAGCGAAGAATTCGACGAAAACTTAATACCTGAAGAGGGAAGCAAGAACAGAGATTTAACTCTCGACGACGTTGATAAGTACATCAAGGCCTACAACCTGGAAGGCATTTGGGGGGACAGCAAGAACTGGGCTTTCTACTCAGGTCAAGGCGGCAGCGACAAAATCCGTGCATTTCAAGAGGCGAATGTAGACATGGAAGGTGGTAAGCCCGTTAGCTTTCATGATCTCTTCAGCAAGTCCTTCAAGAACCACGTTCTGGATGAAGTCGACGATGATAATCTTTGGAAAGCGGATGCCATGTTGTCGTACTACTTCGGCTTAATGGCGCAAGGGACGATCCATGTTTTGCTCCCGAAAAATGCGCATCCCTTGAAACCTTATCCGGCTCCCAAGCTTGCTTATTGGTATCTATATGAGCTGCCTGGTATACTCAGGAAAGGGGGACGGGTGAGGAGGATCGTGAGATATGATGCGAAGAAGCCGGATGAGGACGAAGGAAAACTGGTTTGGGAGAGGGGAGTGGATCATGAGGGTCCAAAAGAGCCACCGCGTTTTGAGGTTAAGCCATAGGGAAGTCAGAACGAAGTTGTGAGCGAGGTCATGATCATCTGGGTGTCGCTCAGTTAGATGTGTTCCTCGATTTTGGATTTCTAAAGCTGATCTTGGTGTCAATTGTTACACGCAATCTCTCATATGACTAGACAATATGAAATTTTCTAACCCATATTTCTGAGTTTGCTTTTCGAAGACAACATGTTATCGCCTCGCGGTGGACAAAATAAGTGGTAGCCGAAAGACGATATTTCTTCGATTAAGTCGACGAAATATCGTAATGTAGTGGATAAACTTGGAACAGTATGACATATCCAGTCAACTATTTTGAGTAAATAAGACTTATAAACTCTGTTCGAAGTCGACTTATTTAGTCTAAATATTAGTGGGTTAGTAACTGACATCAATTTTGTCCTCCGCAACATCGCTTACTTCTGCAGCCTATATCCTTCTACAAGGACAACGCTCTCCCTCAGCAAGTTAGTATACTTGTTCAATTAGTTAATAACTGTAGCAGCTCATATTCATGAATTGATTCTCATGAGCATTTCGGGATGTCGGCGTGTTCGGAGCCGAATGCATCCACACCGGGCCGGAAACACCATACGCGACCGACACGATGTTTTCAATCGAATACTTTTCTTCCCGTCGTTGGTACAATACTATCCCACCTATTTATCACAACATGTTCAAGAGTAAAGATACACCGTATTTTTACGCGTCTCTTCTAAGATCAACATCAAACAAGCGACTCTTGCTTGATTGAGGTCGCTTCTTGGTGGCATGCGATGGCAGCAACGCGTCAATTCTGGTGATATCCTTTCCGACACACTTTGCTTCACTGTTGTTGGGAAGCTGCTCCGTACTGACGATATTCCGATCCGAACCTCCTTTGTGGAATGATAATTCTGAGCTCGAGTCTGAATAATTCGAATCTTGTTGCAAAATCGACATGATCATTACCTCGAGCTCGAAAGCTTCGGAACCTCGCTCCAAGGAACACAAACCTTGGCGACGAACCCCCCGACGTCGCGAAGATAACTGATAACCATTTCCCCATTCTGAATGGACCCAGTGTTCCATTGCGTTTGATGGATCATACATATGCATATGTTCTGACCGAAACAGTGTTTGCAGTGTTCTTTCACGAAATGGTTGCCGTCGTCGGTTGAAAGTACCGCAGCGGAGCTACCATGCCGCTTAGTACCTGTATCGTTTTGGAACCGCAAAAGTGGCGGTAATTCAAATTTATAGAGGGCAAGTGCCTGGGATGCGCGGAGGTTTGTAAATGACTTTCTCCTGCAACTGATTGTTGTCTACCAGTAGCAAACTTTGGCAAAATGGCGACTCCTCCCAAAAAGATGATGCAGTTGAATTTCTTTGACGCCGCCTGCACAGGAAGCCACACTGCGATTGGACAATGGAAGTAAGTCGGTACTTTTATGGTTGAAGAGACGCTGGTTAACGAGAATGTAGAGACCCTGAAGATATTGGCAGGAAGAAGGATCGCTTGAATTATTGGCTCTGGCTGGCGAAACTCGCGGAGAAAGGGAAAATCACTTCTATCTTTATCGCTGATAGTTATGCTGGACACAATATCTATGGCGGTTCAGCTGACGCTTCCTATAGGGTTTGTTGAGAATTACTGATAAAGTAAGATATCTGACTAGAGGATTAGGGAGGTTCTCATATTGGAAAACTTGATCCTTTGATGACTATTTCGGCTATGGCAGCTGTAACAAATTCTGTCTCATTCGGAATAACTGCAAGCACATCATATATCCGTTAGTAACTCAATAGGCCTAGACAGTCAGCAAACCTGATCATTCTAATAGCACCATATATACTCGCACGCACATATTCTTCGCTCGACCATCTTACAAATGGGCGTGTTGGTTGGAATATTGTGACAAGTCATAGTAATTCGGCCGCCCAAGCGATGGGCCAAGATCAAGTGATGCCGCACGACGAAAGATACCTCGCAGCAGAAGAGTATATGGATATTGTATACCAGTAAGTCAAAATTTATTGAGTCCCCGGAAAGATGCTAATTTCGAAGATTGTGGGAGAAGTCGTGGGAAGATGGTGCCCAGGTTTGGCAAGAAGAGCCAGAAATGGCATACGACCCTAGCAAAATTCACAAAGTCGAGTACGACGGTAAATACCACAAAATGCACGCTTTTCACCAGACCCACCCATCGCCACAGAGGACGCCTGTTTTGTTCCAGGCTGGGTCCTCGAAATCTGGCATCGAATTCGGCGGGAAACATGCCGAAGCAATATTCTGTGCCAATCCAACAATTGAGTCCACAAAGAAGTACACTACAGCTGTACGTGCGAAAGCTGCCGCTGAAGGCCGTGATCCGTCTTCGATCAAGTTCTTTTTAGGAATCATGCCAATTCTAGGGCGCACCCAGGAAGAAGCAGAAGCCAAGCTTGCAACTGCCAAAGCCCGACTTAGTATCAATGGAGGACTCGCCCGGTTCTGCGGCTTTACAAACGTGGACTTAAGTGCTTATGAGGTTGATGAGGAGTTTGATTTTGCTGGGAAGCATCATGATAACTCCATTCAAGGTGTTATTGATAATATCAAGCTGATTGGAACCGAAAAGGTGTTCACTCCAAGGGTCGTGGCTGAGATGTTTGCACTTGGAGGCTCAGGTCCACGACCAGTCGGAACAGCTGAAACGGTGGCTGATTTCTTCGAGAAATGGTGGAGAGAAGGCGACATTGACGGTTTCAATCTCAATTGTGAGTCCTACCTCCAAAAATACTTGACACTAGCTAACAGTTCAAAGACGTGACCAGTCCTGGTAGCTTCGAGGATATCGTAGAACTGCTCATCCCTGAGCTGCAGAAAAGAGGCATATATTGGACTGACTATGCGGCCCCTGGGGGAACAGCGAGAGAGAACTTGCAAGCTGCTCCAGGACAACCATTCTTGCCTGAATCACATCCTGGACGGAAGATAGAGTTGAATGCAAAGAAGTCACAGATGGAAGAGCCACTAACAAATGGTCACCAGGGTGAGAATAGTGGCACATGAGTATCACGTGGAACGTGTAGAACGTCCATTATCTAGGTGGGTATACCGTATTTCTGTGCTAGAACAATCGAATTATTACCATATTATCCCCGTTAGAACTGGTACATTATCCATCGCCAATTACTTGTTTTGATATGACAATTTTTATTTGTATAATGTGACGTTATTCTTAATTGGATCACCAGTGTGTTGTAAGTCTCATGGGATACCACCACTTTTGTTGGTGGAATAACAGTATTCTTCGCAAAGCGCCATATTTGCTCAATCCGTCTAAGTATACGTAAAATATCACCTCTGCCAAAAGGATTAGGTGTATCAATCGAGGAAGCATTGTTGGATGGTAGCTTTCTAAAACTATCACAGATAAGAGATCTCCCGTCGGGCTTGCAATGCCCTTGTTGATGTCTTAAGTTTCAAAAGCTCATCACACAGCTCCTAATTTAGCGACGTATCAGATTCATTAGTCGCGTTCATCGTATTCAAGTACTTTAACTAGATCCGGAATGGAGCGAGAACGTGATTATGGCGTCGACCCAGCAAAGATAACGTGCTTTCTACACTGGGAAGCAGCGCCGGCTTCAATTTAGGGATTCAAATTACGTGCTCCACAGTTTAACTGGGTTTCGTTAGTATGAGCACTGATTAAATAATTTGCTCTTCCGAATACAAGACCATAAAGAGTGCATGCAGGCCATCGGAAGCACGAATCGGGCCAGGTAATCATGAATTTGAATTCTAGCACTCCAACTGATGAAAGCCTCTAGAAACTATAACGGATTATCGTCAAAACCTTCTGTCTAATATTCATAGAATTCTAATATCTCTAAGCTCGCCTGACACTGCACACCCGCATACTCACACTCTTGAATCTCTTTGATTCTGTGCAATCTCCTTGTCATCGACGTTCATGGCGTCCTTGTGTCCCAGCCCAATATCATCACTTCCATCAAAGCTTGGCGCAACGCCCACAATTGCAGCTTCATCAAAAGGCTCCGCAATACCAACGCCTGGTGGAGGCCAGATCTTATTGACAGTGAAGTAGAGGATACCGCCTAGGACGAATCCGAAGATGTAGGTGATTTGGTATATTTTGACAGCTGCGCCTGTTGTGTGGCCCATGAGAGACATTACGAGTCCGGCTGTGTCTATGTTAGTGGATTACCGTAGAGAACGCGTTTCAGGGGGTAATCTTACGGAATGATGGAATGACTGTAATTACAAAGACGCAGCAGGATCTGAGGTTGACGCCGTGGTAGTACCAGTATATATATTCTGGTCCACCTTTGAAAAGATCAGGAACCTTCCACATCTGCTTGCGGATGAACCAGTAGTCAAGAATCAGAATTATGGTCGTCACAGATGCGAAAACTGTATCAATGTGTTAGTCTTCTTCATCTATAAGGAGTTGCGACAGATGACATACCAGCAAAACTCGACACGACAGATAAGAAAATAGTCGCTTGCGTCAAGTATCTCCATGGTTGACATAGCACACCAATGACGAGCAAGAACAGAGCACCTCTCTTCATTGAGACATATCGAGGAAAGATCCCAGCAAGATCCATTCCAGCACCAACGTTATTTTGCGTAACGTTGACGAAGATTTGATGAGCATAAATTGCCAAGCCAGCAAAGAAGGTCGCAGCTCGAGCACCAGCAGTGTAATGTTCAGTCTGAATGAAAGACAGAATAGTGAGCGGTTGCCACATAGCCTTTCCGTAATGTGCTTTTGTCGCACTGGCAGTCAATGTACCCAAGAGAGCACATAAAGTGATGACAACTGGCATAGCAGTCGCAGAGCCAACAATGTAGGAGTTCTTGTTCTTCGAGAATCGAGTCCAGTCGGAAAATCGGTCGGCTGCTCCGCCATAAGTGCCGCAGATACTAGAGATACATTGGACAAATCTGAAAGCTCGATTGGCGGTAGAGAGTGGAATAGCTGGGGATACAAGATCGCCTGCTGAGCCGCCGTTTGTGTGTACTGCCCATGCCATGATACCGAAAACACACGCAATGGTTCCTACTAGCGCTGGCCACATGAATTTCTCGAGACGGTGTGGTTGGATAAATATCACTATCGGTAGATAAGTGATGATATAGAGAAAGAACCCAATGATATCATGCGTGGTTGTTCCCGAACTGTGCGATTGTTAGTATTTCTCAATATATATCACCTGGCTAGAATGTATACCTTGCGGGAAGTGTGTTTTTGAGATCTTTGAAACCTGGGATTATGGCGCTGATCATGAGTCCGATTGCTTGTCCTGTACAGCGGTTAGATTACCCAGAAGAAGAGAGCGAATTTCTGATTTACCTCCGTACACAGCCTGAAGACCAAACTATGGATTTGATTAGCCAAAAAAGTAGATATTAGAGACCACTAGACTTACGAAAACCATATTGCCCATGATTTGGAAGAAAAGAGGGAGCCACATTCCACGTAGTCCAAAAGAGACTCGTGCCATCATTGTCTGTAAAAGATTAGTCTTAGCTTCAGATCCTTAGCTTTCGACTCACATAGCCCAAATTTTTCTCGGCCCCAGCACGTCCGCACAGCAGTGCATTCATGCTTGATAGGCATGCTCCAATCAAGACAGCTCCAATAGCTTGACCTGCACTCAGGCCAACGGCAATGTAAGAGCTTCCAATGGCAAAGGTAGACAGACCGCCACCACAAGTCAACCAATATAGCAGGAAGGCACCTCGTCCATATGTCCGCTCTTTTGGTACAATTGGGTATAAGTCGTGATTACCCCATTCTGTTGTCCCTCGATCTTGATAGATGTCTTCTCTCGCTGGTAGCTCTGCCCACTTCAAATACTTCGACATGTCTGATGGTGTGTCTCGGCTATTTTAAGGGATTTTGAACTGGCAGTTTCACAACTGTCCCGAATCTTTCCAAGGAGTATAGACAATGCAGAGCTCTAGAAAATCTCAGACAGAATTCCGAAGCTTTATATAAAATCCGTTATCAGCACACTCGTCTTGGAAACACCCACACGCCCAAGATGCTTATCAGACCGCGAAGCCACAGAGCTATCAGATTGAGATATAGACTAGACCTGTTTTGCCATCAAGGGTAGATTTGAACGCTTCAAAACGACGACGAACGCTGACAGACTAAGGCATAGTCCGGTGGCAACATTGTCCCAAGAGTTGAAAGCTGATGAATCGAGCATTCCAATACTCCAATACTGGAGAACGAGTAAGCGGCATCGCTGTTCCGACATGTACCTGGCTTCGGTAGGGACAAACCGTACCATGTCGTTGGGACCACGGCAGCCAATGACGCATAGCCTTGTGTTTTGGGTGTCCCTCTTGCTCCATGGCTGGTATTGCTGCTGATAACTTTATATACATCTCCGATAAGAAAGTGGGGCTCAAGATTCATGAATAGTGGGGAACGCTGAACACAACAAGTCAGGCCGAAGCAGATAAGATACCTAGGTAGATACTGAGATGCGCTCAAGCATTTTTGGTGGCTTGAATCCATGTCCAATTTGTTTGAGACCCATCACGAGTAACCCCGTTGTGCGGCCGTTGATTCCACCTTTTGACGATCCAAATATTGGCGCTATCTAGAACGCCTGAAAGTCTGTTCAGAAACCAGATGTATGAACTGATTTTAATTGAACTTTTCTTTGCAACTTTGATGACGTGAACAAAAACCCTACGAACCAAGGATATGATTTGTATCTGTGTATGGATTATCAAACCAACCACCATTTTCTGGCACTTCCCAAAGCGTACCAGCCTGTGAAGACAAAGAGCCCTCGATAGGTATAGTGAAATCTGGCTCAAGACCCCCCCCTAGGGTCATGTCAACATCGTCCCATAGTGTTATTTGCTCGCCAGTCATGTCACCGATCATTTGCTCCAAGTCTTCGCGGATACCCTCGGTATCAGGATTTACGTGTAGACCTTGTGTGTTCAACTGCATCTCGTCTTTCAAAGATGGCACAGCGGTTCCTGGAATGTGTTTTTCTTCTGAGATGGCATCGAGTACAGATTGTTTTACAGACTCGAACAGATCTCGATACTTTCTCCCAGCTGGCCATTTTTCAGTCATCACGTATAGAATGATGCTACAGTCGGTAAGTGCACCGACACTTTTGAAGCCATTGCTACTTGAGAAGTCATGCCACATGCAGTACACAAGTGTCAGACCTGCCAGTACTTGATCAGTATGAGTTCATAATGCCACTCCTTCGCTATCAACAACAATATAACATACCTGCAAGAAATACCGTTTGGAGCGAAACAGATGTAAAGACTAATGGGATTCGGTAATGAATTCGTTTGTAGGTTTCACAAACTCCTCTACAAGACTCAGCGCAAATTTCGAGATATCGCGGGTTGATCTGCTTCTCGTATAAACGGGGCTGAAGCAAAAGCCGAACGCTTTTGTGGTATGAAGCCATCTGTTCACCAATTAGCCTCTGAACATGAGCAAGTGGAATACACTGCGAGGAGCGAATAGTAGAGAGTAGATCAAACCTACATAGGAGTCATAACTGTGGTATTCGTCGCCCCTGAAATTGTGGCGATCACTTGGAGCTACCTGAGTACTTTGTTGGGGGATGGCGCTTTTCCAGGCCAAAAGTCGATCCAGACACACATCAGTTATCCTATAGATATCTTGAGAGGATATTTTAGTATCGACTCGGTAAATCAAGTGTTGAATATCCGAATCTATTCTCTTCAGTCGAAGAAGATGAATGTAACATGTCATGGTGGTTTCCGGGAGGACGGGAATTGACTTGTCTGCTTCTGAAGCAAGTCGCAACGCATCCACACTACGATTTGCCTCGTCAACATCCAGCGGTAACTTAAGACGGTTAGAACTATGCGTCATCAAAGAAGGCGACGAACTTACCTCGACATCAATATCGTGATCGGAAATCGAGGGTGGACGACCTAGGGCAATTGAGATATCTCTATCCCAGTAATAACATGCCCAGAAGATGCGCTTGTTCAGCTCTGACCTCAGGGACAAACGTGATGATTGACGGCGTCGATGGAGCCCCAACTCAACGCACATTCTCATAGCCAGGCCAACGAAAGTCCTGTTCAGACGGTCAACAAAAGCGAAGGGGAGGTTTGGAGATTGGTATCAACCAGCAGAAAGCCTTACCAAGCACCAGGGTCTTTTGGCATTCTCAGACAATGTTGAGACAAGAGGAGTAGATAGGTAAGGGATCGAGTATCACCCAGCCGTAAGATGGCTTCACGATTGTCTAGCGCAATTTCGTAGTGTCTTTCTGGTGAGTATGCGCCTGTGGTATCCCCTGTCTGATTAATTGTTAATACTGCTATAAGGCAGAATATTCCGGCTTACCTTTTCTAAGAAATGTCCTCCGAGTCCATATATGAGATGTAGAATGCTCTCCTCATAAACATCCGTCAGTACGTGACGTCGCTTGTGCAGATCTAGAACATCGTATGAATACATTATAGGAAAGTTTGTATACAGATGGCCGAGATACGCGTGTACCATGCCATCTGCCTGCTCCTGGTCAAGGTGACTGACGCTTACGTCTTGCACACCAGGCAGAGAGCTCACATCGCTTACTGTAAGGGACCCTCTGCCCATATTGTATGCTCTATCGTAGCTTCCAGGCGGCAAATTGAGAGTTGTCTTGCCAGCTAAAGCCGATTCCAAGGCTCTTCCAAGAGTGATGGTTGATGCTCCACCTACGTATGAACCTGCCACATCCAAGGATAGGTCACGGACTGCGTTAAGGAGAGGTTGAATGTCACTTTCTTCGGTATGGTCGGATCCGTCTGGACGATCGTTCCAGTGGTCATGAGATACAGTAGTATCTCCCCCTCTCGTCAAGAGCATCTCCAATTCAGCTACCCGGTCTTCTAACGCCTTGATGTATATTTTGGCCTGGCCCGGCTTTTGGTTGATTGGCATCACATAGTGACATTCTAAGTTCAACTTGATACATCGACCACAGGATGGCTGGTCACCATTGCACTGCAAACGGAGTCAGACACAGGAGGTCTTCTAGCAGGACTTAGGAACACATCCATACCTTCTGTTTACGTCTTTTACATCTTTGACAAGCCAAAGAAACCCTCGATCTTCTGGCAGGTTTACTCGTATGGCTCGGTGATATTGCATCATCGTCTGGGCTTGAAGCTGGCGGTGGGGTGTTGAGGTCTACTTCGTCCATTTGGCTCTCTATTGGTTTTCTAGGGGTGTTCTCGAGCTCGGCGTGTTGTTGCAATGCGGGTAAAATGATACGATTGACACATTGTACTGCATGTTTCTTTTCGATTGGAGAGTGCCGCTGAAATGCTCCCACGAGCCACTGGAATTCGGATCCGCATAGCCTCGAGATAAGCACATTGTACGAAGGGTGGGAGGTCGCGAAGTTGCTTATCTCCAGTGGGATCCATGCTGGCGTGAGCGCGACTTCTCAGTCACGTGTTCGCGCGTTTGCCAAGAAAACGCCTAGTGTTAACTTCCTCGTCACAACAACTAGGTTTGGCTTTTACAAAATTACATTCGTCTGTAAGGTCGTTGCAACTAAGAACATGCGCTTTATTGAGCCAGATCCAGTGCTTGAATAGGACAGACTGCTCCCCGTGGCTTCGAGGATACGCAAACATGGCAGGGGCTCGGCTTTTGGGGGATCGCAGCTCTATAGCTTCCCCTGAAGACTAGGTACCTAGGTACTCATCAATCTATGCTGGCACGACACGTCTGAAAGTTCACAAAAATCCACCATGTTTCATGAAAGCTGCCTGAACAAACTTGTCGATAATTTCAGTTATTCTCGCAGCACTAAAGTCAACATACCTCTACAAACCAGAAGATTGCTGGTGGTCACTACCTAGGTAGCCAAGTATTCTGTTATCCCACTTCTGCACACTTTTGAGGTTGTCGGAAGCGATTCCCGCCCTGCGGACATCTCCCCATATTATTACAACTATCGGATTCAGGAATAGCGAATCGTCTTCAAAATCAGTTCTTGAGGTGCTTCTATCATGGGCGCCATCTTCGTTGATTCGGAAGTGCTACGAAACGGAAGGCATTCCCTAGGTACTCCTATATGTCGGCTCGGCCGTTGACTAACGCAAACCCATAGCTAGCCTTAGGTAGGTTATAAAGCTGTGGGATCTTTCATCGTCTTATCAATTGTCAACCACTTGCATTCCTCTCTTTTCTCAAACCCATTTCCATTTTCTCCCTGCCATTATTTTCACTCAGTCAAAATGGTTCCCAAAAAGAAGCTCCATCTTAATTTCTTTGATATGACGTGTAACAGCGCTCATATGGGAGTCGGTATGTGGAAGTAGGTATCAAGCAAATCCGACCCAGGGGTTTGCTAACAGTGTAACAGAATCGACAACGATAATACCAGCAAAAAGGATAGTCTGGAGTACTATATCTGGCTTGCAAAACTGGCAGAGAAGGGAAAGATTACCGGGATATTCTTTGCAGACGTGTACGGTGTAGATGATGCTTTCCCCGGTCAATTTGATGCACAATTCAAGGCTGGGTCTAATTGCGCTCAAATGGACCCGATTGTCTTTGTGTCGGCCATGGCTTCAGTCACAAAATCGGTCTGCTTTGGGATTACCGGAAGCACATCATACATAAATGTTAGCCTCCCGTTGTCACTCGCTATTCTAGTCAACTATCGCTGACAGCCTACAGCCTTTCGTGCTTGCGCGAACATATTCTACCCTCGATCATGCTACTAAAGGAAGAGTGGCTTGGAATGTCGTAACTAGTTATTCTACTTCCTCGGCGAAGGCGAACGGTCTAGAAAAGGTCACAGCACATGACAAGCGTTACGAGAAAGCAGCGGAGTACCTGGAGCTATGTTATTCGTAAGTCGTTCTATTTTTGCATTGAGAGCCACATAACTGAGCTAATCTTTTCAGACTCTGGGAGGGCTCCTGGGAGGATGGCTCAAAAGTGTTCGATAAGTCGAAAGACATGGCTTATGATCCCACGAAGATTCACAAGATAAACTTTATCGGTAACCACCACCAAACCTCAGCAATCGCACCAGCGCATCCTTCTCCGCAACGAACGCCTGTGATCTTCCAAGCCGGCGCTTCTCCAGCTGGAAAGGCGTTCGCGGCAGCACATGCAGAAGCAATCTTCGTCGGGGGCGGGAAACCCTCAGACACAATTGGATATGTTCAAGAAGTACGAGCTGCCGCGGCAGCGAATGGACGCGATCCCCAGCACGTCAAAATATTCCCTCAAATGACACCTATCCTTGGTAGGACGCTTGAGGAAGCACAAGCCAAATACGAGCGATACAAGGCGGCGGCGGACTGGAGGGGTGGCATGGCAAAGCTATCTCAGTATTTGAACTGCGACCTGTCTAAATATCCTCTTGATGAACCTTTTGACGTGAACTCAATTGGAAAGTCCGACAATGCAATCCATGCAATGATTAATATGCTGAAGCGCTTCGAGGGTCAAAATATTACACCCAGAATTATGGGCGAGAAGATGGCTTTTTGCGGTTTTGGTCCAATGCCAGTGGGAACTCCAGAGATGGTTGCCGATGTTATGGAGGATTGGGTGAACAATGGGGATGTTGATGGCTTCAACATTGCTTGTAAGTGTTTAAAGACCACTTGTCAATTGACAAAACTAATTCTCGCTAGATGTATCAAATCCGGAATCCTACGAAGATCTTGTAGAGCTCCTTGTTCCTGTCCTTCAAAAGCGAGGATTGATGTGGGATGATTACACTGTCCCAGGCGGAACCTACAGAGAAAATCTGCTCAGCACCCCGGGAGAGCCCCTGACGCCTGCTGGACATCCATCCAGGAATTTCAGATATGATGTTTTGAAGGAGAAGTATGCTGATGCGAATGGCGATATTACGATTGATAAGAGAGCGTCTGAAGTGAAGGAGGAGGTCAAACAATCAGAAAAGGTCGTACCTGTGGTTGAGAGCGTCGTAGAAGCGCCGAAAGAGGTATCTGTTACTGCCTAGAAACAATCTGTATATACAATCGAACATTTCATCAACTTTTCTTCGCATCGACGGTTCTCTTGTGCATCCTACTGATGAAGCCCACTTGGGTGTATTGGCGAGTTTACAAACATCTTGTTGACAAGTGTCCTAAACCATTCTTAAATAACAATGCTCTCAGAGCTCAAATCGCGATTGCTTTTCGTCCGGACTCAAGGAATTGGCATCCCGCTTCTTTCCAATGATAGGAATTGGAAAAAAGCAATCGCTGAATATCGTATCTTTCAAGATCTGTCAGAACGGCGAGTATATACTTCTTAGATGAAATGCTGGGAGTTCGCAAGATATATATTCCATGTCCGAGAGACTACTCGTGGAGCAAACGATAACACGAATTTAAGGACCAATTCTCTGCAATGTCCAACAATAAATATCTCTTCTTGTGGCAGACATGAGGATTTTGAACCCGACCCAATGCAATACCTTTTTCCCGAATGATGTCAACCAATACTACTTTTACGCCTTTCAATGCAACTCGACTTTCCACCATCTTGTTTACAGCATCCTATCAAAATAAGTCTATGCCATAGTATAAAATATCTACTCAGTAGCAAACTTGCTTTTGGCCCTCAATTTCGCACCCCATAACCACAAACAAATTGGTGCAGGTCCTCCAATAGCCAAAGCCACAAATCCAAGTAAGCTATTCCCCCACCCATACCCCAATTTCTCGTACATAGCTGGTGCGAACAAGGGAAATACGAATGCAGCCAAGGAGCGAAGGAGAGACGAGGCAGCAATTGCGGAAGCAGAGTACGTTGGATAGGAGTCTACGATGTAGGTTATCAAGGCGTTGAATCCTATCACTAAGCTGATTGTTAGTTGTGATTCCCAACATATAAGAACGGTACGTACTGATCCCAGCAGCGAAGCACGCCGCTCCAAGACTTGGAAATATCCAATGGACTTTGTACTCCGCCGTCCAACCGTATACAAAGAGTCCAATGGGAAGCATGATTGCTGTTGGTATCATGAGAGGAGCGCGGAACTCTGGAAGACCTATGCCGTTGTTTTTGATTTTCAACTTTCGGTAAAGTTTATCTTGAAAATAAGAAGATAGCTGTGAAATCCCCGTTAGTCAGGAATAAAAAAAAATAAAGAAGGGCAACAGACTTGTATACCAAGGCAATAACCGATTCCAAGCGTGATATAGTTCAAGCCTCCAATGCTGACCGATTCGCCATATTGTTTCTGCCACAATTTTGGAAAAGAAACAAGCACAATATACATGATCCCGTAAAGATATGCGTTATATAGTCCAAGCACTATAATCAAAATCTGAGTTGTCATGAGTTTCATTGGTCTCATAACCGCATCACCAATCTCTGCAGCCAGGCTCGTATGCTGCTTCTCATATTTCGTGAAAAGATACACGTTCCCCGTTTCCTTTGCAAGTCGCACTTTTTTTCTCATTAATAATACTGGAGGATATGTTTCCTCCAGAAAGAAGGTTCCGGCAATCAAGACCGGAAAACCAAATATGGTTGTTCCCCAGAAACCCCAGCGCCATGTGCTATATTCAGTTATAAATCCACCACAAATAGGGCCAATAGCAGGGCCAAGGATTGGAAAGAAGCTGTAAATGCTGACCGCAAGGCCTCTCTCGTCGGCGGTGAACAAGTCTCCAAGAACGCCACTTCCAAGGGCCAATGGGGCCGAGCCGCCTAGACCTGCGATAAGTCGAAAAATGATCAATTGTGCCGTCGATTTTGCAAAACCACAAGCGAGGTTGAAGACAATGAATAGGAGATTTGATGCTTGAAGTACTGGCGCTCGACCATAAATCTCGGAGAGTGGTGCAAGTATCATTGGGCCAAACGCAAACCCCAGGACAAAAATAGATAGAGTAAGTGACTGTACACTTTCATTCTGAATGTGAAGGTCGTTGCCGATTTGACTCAAACTTGGCGCTAGGATTGACGATGCTACCGGTGACATGAATGTAAACGCGGAGACTGACCGCCGAGAGTTATTAGTGAAAGAAAAGGTATTCGAATTTGGACATTACCTAGAGCTATCGCCACCCATTTTCTTGGTCGATTCCAATTCTGAGGAAGGCTCGGATCATCGTCGCCATCCCAGTCAACCAGATGCGAAAGATCAACTGCCGTTTCAGACGTTCTTGGACTTGATGGGCCACTGCTGCCCCTTCTTGGCTCGAGATCTCGGGTACCGGATACTTCTACGCATTTCTCGAAATCGGGTAGATTGCCATGCTTCTGTGGCGTCCTTGTTTGGGATGTGTGAACCCGCTCACAACTGGGGAAGAAGATGTCGCAGGAGTCTGGAATGGTAATACTGGTAGGCAATATACTCTCATTTTGGGTGTGAGTTCTCCGTAGATTTAGATCGTCGCTTGACATTACTTCGAATGATTCGAGTGGCTTATCGCCACAGAGTGTCATATTATCTGAAATCCGAAGAAAGAAAGTCGCTAGTTATAGTAATTCAAAATCTGATAAACTAAAAACATGTACTCGAATGACGGATATCTTCCAGGCACCAAGAAAAAGAGAAGGACACATTTTTTTCAAAGAAGTAATGTACAGTCAAGAGAATGATCATCTGCTGCTAGCATAAGACGAGATTCCCACTTGCCGAAGAGTGCCGATTCTTCTGCCCCGACCATCTTCTACTCTTCTCAATGACGGACTGATCGTTCTAGTAAAGAAGCGGACCATAGACTGACCTGGCGGATGTCCATTGAAAACATCGCTGTAAAGAGCCCTGTCGGATAGGGTTCCCGATAACTGCGGGGCTCAATCCCAATTGAAGCTTTGACCAAAACTGATTTTTCATTTCCTCATTCTATGTTGGTAGGAATGGGATATAGAGCGCTCATCTAGGCAACGCGTTTAAGAGCTTCGTCCGTTTCTGAGAGGAAGCTTGGAACATTGATGAAGTTGAACTCCAAGCGTGTCGAAGACGCGTCCTCCCGATGGACAAGATAAGTGGCAGTATATTTCTGCTACCCTACTATTAACGTCGGTGGTGCTCTTGCCTTAATGATTCTTGGATACAGGCTGAAAAGCTTCTTATTTATTCAAAGCAATTAACGAACTATACAATATTTCGTGTATTACTCTGAGCAACTACCTTGTTTTGACTGCCACTAATTTTGTCCGCCGGGAGGCGTCCTAAAGCACAAGTGGGTCGGCAAAAGTGGGTCTGACCTTTTCAATGGCTCGTGGTGGACAAAAGTGGCAGTCGAAACACGATATTTCTTCAATTCAGTTGACGAAATATCGTACATTTAGTGAATTAAGTTGGAGCAATTGACATATTCCGTCAATTATCTTGAGTAAATAAGACTTTCTAAACTCTATTCGACCTACTTAGTCTACGGATCGAAAAATATTAGAACTTGATGAATGAACACATTCAGACGAGTTTCAGAATCGCCTAAGAAGCGGTGAATCTCTTATCAGGGATACAACTTCCTAGAAAAGAAATCCAAACTATCCAACATGCAGTATAACCCCAAATGCGTGTGGAAAATTCGCCTCTTGCCGCCCGCCATCGGAAGCGAGACAGTTTCAGCGTCGTACCTGGACGCCAACCGTTCCACAACCACTCGAACCATGCTCCGATTGTACCACCTATATTCCCAATCACAGCATCATCTACAAGGATCGTGACTTCCTCATAAACACGCAATTGCACTTTGCCACGCCACCTCGGGTTCCTATTCACTTTCACATCGAGCGTGGTTACTTTGCGTGGCAAGACACAGCATTAGCTATCCGCAACTGTCAATCAGGCTCTTCATTACACGACACATAAGGCAAAAAGGTACAAACCGTTGTGATCGAGGGCACAACGGTGGTTGCAAGTTAAGATGGCTGAGTTACACCATGTCAATCTGCTCGGGACGCTAGGTCCTAAGCCTGAATGTGTACAGCGTGTACGATGTTGGTCTTTGTTCCCCTTCGTAATCTGGTCTAATCATGTGTTCAGCTTCAAGAGGTGCTTAATACTTTGGCTAGTGAGGTGAAAAGTAGAGAACCGGGATGTCTATCCTATCAGATATGGGAATTCAAGACACCTGAAAAGGCTATTGCATTCACACTTATTGAAACGTAAGAGATCTCTAGTTATTCTGCTTGAAGTTGAATACATTTCGGATTTTGTTCTAATGGTGAATAGATGGGTACCCGATGAGGGCTTTTCGAATCACCACAAGCAACCTCATTTATTGAGAGCCGACAAGATAATTTCAGAGGAAAAATTGCTAGCCGAGCCGGAGGAAGACAGATTCATGAAACTCTCTGGGGGATGGATGCGAAGGTGAAAGGGGAAAATCGATCAGAATTCATTCAGGCGTGTCGAAAGGAGATATTGACTGCTGAGTTTGCGTGTAGGATAGGAAAATCGGTGGATCGCAGCCGATCGCTGTTGCAATGCAAAACTGAGGGACATTATCTGGGGGAAAAAATACAACGAACTCAGAAATTGACTTCCTAACACCCCTTTTGGGATGATGGTATTCAGCTTTCACAAAAAAAAAGAACTATCGCAAATTCATTCAAAAGTATTGAACAAATATAACGTGTGAGGAAATTGCTAGTCTACTACTATAATGAGGTGTCCTGTCTGACTTGCAACACACTGGTGGATATTTTCACACGAACCTTTCAACGTGAATGGCAAAGCGGATCAATTATAGTCCGATGTGGCAGATAGTCCAACATCAACTCCGCCTTTTGCTACATAGGCACGTCTCCATTTGTCCAAGAATCAAGCGTTTCTTTCGAAGCTCCTCGCACGATAATGTGGAAGTGTTCCAAGGCGCTCACACTTTGCAATTTTGGCTCGTTCTTGAACCATAGCACGCGATCCTCAAGGCAGCTCTCAGGCTCTTTCTTGTTCATGCGCTTCAAAAAGGTTCTATCCACAAAGCTCTGCACCGAGGCCCTCGACTCATCTGTCAGTTCGCCTGTCGTATCATCTGTTGCCAAACGAATTCCCATCCATACGACTAGGTGTTGGATATCATCTGTAAGTCCGTATGACCAGTCGTTGTAGAGAATTTGTAGTTTTCATGGTCTGCAAATGGTGATTTCTCCATTGACTTGGCACAATTCCCACGCAAAAGACATCCTGCGGCTATCCAGCGAAGTCGTTCCTCTCGAACAAAGGTAGCAATTGACCCATAGTTCTCGATGACCGATTGTGCCCAAACAAGGTACTGTCGTAGAACTGATGACTTTCGTGGAAGAGTTGAGAAATCGTTGATCTCTACACAACAGCTGGGTCAGCAGTGGAAATCAGCGACCACAGCACCCCTTGCTAATCGTTCTGCGCAGATTTTGCCACGTACATGGAATAAACTCTTCATCTGTGATAGCTAATGTCACCCGATCTGTATCCGAGAGCTCGATTGGATTCTTCATCGAAGGTTTTCTTGAGGTCAAAAGATCTGACATGATGAGTGTGAGGAGAATCAGACTCGATTGGCTCAAGGAGCCTCAAAGGATCTTTCTGAAAAGATCTGTCATGAATATGAGAAAATTCGCAATGATTCATCATCTTCGAAGGAATTTATGCAAGTAGGCTGTTGATATCTTTGCCGCAATACCTTCTCAATGATTCAAACATCCCGTTGGAAGATTCATGCGGGTGTACCTGCATTTAGTTGATTTAATTTGAAAAGCCGATTCGGACTTTCTTGGGGACCTGCAGTAACTGAAAGCTGATTCGGCGAGCTAACCTGTTGATCGCAATTCTTTCAAGTCGTCGAATTTTACATATGCAGGAAGCCGCGGACGGTTGTGTAACTACGCCACTTGAACCCTTCTTCTGAAACTCACACATTCGGGTTATTGAGATCTGTCAGTATGTCGGCTCGCATGTGATTCGCGCACCAAATTAGGTAGATGCTGGCTGAGATGTATTTAACACTACGAAGAAATGCTGAATGAAAAGGACCAATCGTATCACTATTAACTGATTCTAAATCTATCTGTGTTGAAGTTCCGGCAGATTCCTGTATAACAATCCCCAAGACAGTGAGCAAATTTCAGACTGTGTAACCTACAGGCCATGATATCCCACTGTTGACACCGACACTCCTTATCTTTTTTTGAAGAAAGTCCAACACTTTTCTATCACCACGTTCTGTTCTTCAACACTCATGCTGTAATGCAACGGCAACCTCACTAGGCACTGGCTATCCGCTGTTGTGAACCTATCTTGGCCAACAAAGCGTCCAGACATGAGGCCAATCGGACGTGAATGGAGTGGTACAAAGTGAGCACACACAACTACTCCCCCTAGATCCATGTGAGCGATGAATGCGTTTCTTTGTTCCGCAGATAGACATTTGAAGAAGAATATATGCGCGTTATGCTCGCAGTCATCCGGAATGAGAGGTAGAGTAATGGCACGCTGTTCTGCCAAGGGTCGAAGGGACTTTCTGTATCGGCGCCAGAGCTTTGACCGCTGTTCTTGGATGATTGAGGATTTGTCGAGCTGTGCCCATAGGTACGCTGCCTGAACCTCAGACATAAAGAAGTTAGAGCCTATATCTTCCCAATGGTAGTAATCGACCAGGCCTCGAAGAAATTGCATTCGGTTGGTTCCGTTGTCATAGACCACCTCGGCCCTTGCCAGAAGCTCTTCGTTATTGATTGATATTGCACCACCCTGACCTCCGGATGTGAAGTTTTTAGTTTCGTGGAAACTAAAACAACCAATGTCTCCAATTGAACCCAGACTGCGCGAGTGATACTTGGATGTCAGGGCTTGCGCGGCATCCTCCACAATGTACACGCCAGAATCACGAGCTAGAGTCGTAATGCTGTCCATTTCGCAAGCTACCCCCGCATAATGAACAACCACAATTGCTCTGGTCTTTTGAGTAATTGCTGCCGCAATGAGTTTGTGATCGATATTCATGGTTCCAGGATCAACATCAACATAAACAAGAGTTGCACCCCGAAGGAGGAAAGCGTTGATCGTTGAAACGTAGGTGTAGCTTGGCACAATAACCTCGTCACCGTATTTGATGTCCATAAGTATGGCTGCCATCTCTAGAGCTGAGGTACAGGAAGTAGTAAGGAAGGTTCGTCCACCGCCCATGTGCTGGGTGATCCATTGTTGACATTTCTTAGTGTAATGACCATTTCCACCCAGGCTACCACGTTTTGTGGCATCGATAACATTGTCGACTTCTCCTCCAATGAAAGTTGGCCGATTGAAAGGGATTTTTTTCTGCATAATATTGACAATGTATTATCGCTGGTGTATTTGGAGCCTCAAGCAAGGTAAACAATCAATTTACTTTGAAGGAATAATTGAATTTATGAAGAAATCGGAACTTGATGGACTTGACTTTGGCCATTGTGGTGGAGCAATCTACCACAGTTGATATGCGTGGTTGGAGAAGCGAGGAAGAAGAAAACTGCCTTACTCCACTCTTTGGTTCCCTACGGCAAGCAGCAGCCCGAAGTCATGTCTCATCAAAGCATGATCTTGTCTATTATCGTCTGACTGTAGCGGTGAAGGTAATTGATAGCGCTAACAGCGGAGTGTGAAGGCTGGCGATGTTTAGAGCTGTCGCTCGATCTCCGAAGGGAAAGCTCCGCGCCCTCGAATCGTGAGTTAGGCGCACAATATGCTTTTGCTGCTTCTAGCCGGATCTTACGTTTCAATATCAAGAAACATCTACACTCAACCTATTTTCCGCATACTAAAAAAACCTAAAAATAAACAGAAGCTGGAGCGACCAGGATTCGAACCTAGATAGACAATGTGCAAGATTGTTATTTTACCAAATTAAACCATCGCCCCGGATAAATAAAAAAAAGCAGATAAAAGACATTTTTATAGTTAACAGCTGGAATAAACCTTATTTTTATAATAAACCTTATTTTTATAACAAACCTTATTTTTATAATAAACAAGGTAAAAAGAAAAGTTTCTTATCCTTTAGGGTTTTTATAGTTCTAAACAATATATAGTTTTTTGCTTTTTATGTGACTTTAGTATATATTAAAGATTAAATCTTAAATTAACATGTTTATACTAGATATTTCCAGTACGTTAAAATAACACATTCTATTTCATCCAACCCTGCATTCTTCGTCCAAGACACCGGACTCTAATTGGTGGTGTTTTTGTTCGGTAATCTGGCTACAGAAGTGCTGCTTGTAGAGCAAGTGGTCCCTGCGGATGCGGCTGTCATCATAAACAAATGTGATACTATGATGTCGCAATGCTAGTTGACATTCTTGTCAAAACACATATAAGGTGTGCAGCTTTGAGGAAAGCTCCCGAGGTTGAAGTTTTGAGATTTTCAAGGCTTCGTCGGTCTCGATAAACGGGTGGGCACTCTAGTGTACCTATTCCGAAAGAAGCTAGTCTGCTCACAGGATCCACCGGAAGTTGGCCCGGAAACTTTAATTCAACACTCCCTTTTCTCTTCGGATGCCAGGGACTGATGAGTCTTCTGCAAATCATTTGTTTACGCCTTCCCCTTTTGATACTTGCCTATTACTTGGTCAAAGAGTAGACAATTGTTATGTAACTCATGTTGGATGACCTACCATCAATACTCTTTACTACCTGCCATAAAACTGCTGGTATTACTGAGTCAAGCCAGACGAGGTTCGAACTCCTCCGGCTGAGCGAGCCTCCCCCGCGGTGGACAAAATTAATGGCAGTCGGAGCATGGTATTTATTCGATCAAGTTGACGAAATATCGTATGTTGGGTGGATTAACTTGGAACATTGTTACATACTCCGTCAATTACTTCAAATAAATGAGAATTTTAAAGCTCTAATCGAAGTCGGCTTAGTCCAGGATTAGTGGGCAGGCGGCTGACCATTATTCTACCCTCCGCGAGCCTGACTATCATGTTATCCGGTTCTCTCATTTCCATCAAGCCCGGTATCTTTTCAAGATTATGCTGTACCATTGGCGTAGCAATATGTCAACGACACAGCAACTTCACTCTTATCCTCTTCGCACATTTGGGTCATTTTCATTGTACGTCTCTCCGTCGTCCCAATCATCTGTATGAGGCAATAGAACCTTGTTTACTTGCATCGTTGCTTGCCGCTGGTCACAAGTGCCCTACTCTAGGTCACGCTCTATGTCATATCCCAAGGAGGGGGTGAATTTTCTCGTAACTGTGATATTGAAGGCCACACAATCTTTGAGAGACTTCACATTCACTACAAAGGCACCTGTGCAAATCATATCGACAACACCTGGGACCAAGACCAAATAGCGTATCAGCATTATCTTATTGGATTTGGACTCTATAACCAACATACAATTTATCCCACGAAGCCTCTAGGAAAACGGGAATACAGTAAAAAACCAAGGGAAGGTTCCTGAGGTTCTCAGCATCCATACCATACCCACATTGATTGAAACCCACAGCAATTTTCAGACTAATCAGTGCAAGAACTAAATCAGCCACTCCCAATCCCAAATCTTTCCTGGACACCTGTGCAATCATTGCCCGAATAAAGCTAGTCGTATTAGGTTTACTGTAAAAATCTTGGTGCAAAAAGGCAATCTTCGTAGCCCAACCCCATGTAACACAGCCAGCCTTGCCATTAAAATTCTTAACGGTTGCGGCTACCGGGTTCCGCAATGGTTGTTGGCAAATGCTTTCGCGTAGTGATCACCGGACCGCTCGCTAATGCCTCCATCGCCAAAGTCTAAGATAGTTCCTGGCTCTACCTCGATGTAAGGTGTGCTCTCTGCTAGTCCCACGTTCCTTTTTCGGCCAAAGCTTCTTCGAAGTTGGCGATATCGTCGGCTGTCATTTCACATAGTGGTGGCCCGTCGTAGTAAACAACCCGTAGTTCTTCCGCAGGCACTAGCAATTCTACATCGACAGGAATGCTTTCGATAGTAGTAGTGTTGCTCACAGCAATAGCGGTAATTCCCCCTATCCCAATAATTGCAAAAAAATAAAGACTTATTAATCATTATCACTGTCAATGAAATATCTGGATGAGTTTGCTTGTGCTTAAAAGAAAGAAAACGAAGTGGCAAGTAGGTTATTAGACGGATATCGAGAAAATGATATCTCAATAAACATAGGTTTGCTTTCTTTCCTAGCCTGTTCATAATTCACGAAAATAGAATTTCAGTTTCGGCTACGTAGCCTACCAAGTGTAGAATAATGGGATAAAAAAGCTCAGCGTAATATCCCAAGCAAGATCTTCATCGTAAGTAGTGTTTTATGCCTTGCAGGCTGGCACAGTAAGATTAAAGTTTCTGCCAAGCAGCTTATTAATTGTAACGAAGTGACATAATATAATTAGTATCGTAAGATCATAGTTTCCGCTCAGTAGCATATTGAGAGTAGAGAATGTAACACAGGTAAGATGACTACAATGCGATTATATTTTCTGTTAAATAGCCTATTAAGCGTAGGAATGTAAATATTATAGATGTAACATGGCAAGATTGTAGTTTCCGCTTTATAGCCTACTAATTATGGAGATGTAACAATCATACGGTTACTGCAGCAAGATTATAAACTTTGCAGGTACCTGTAATAGTTGCAGTCTCTGACCGCCAAGCTGGCCCACCAGTGTGTTACAAGTCTGACGGAACGCCTTGCTACGGTAGAATAGTTATATTATCCCGAAACGTTATATTTACTTAATTCTTTTGTGTAAATAACAGTATTGTCACTGTTGTCGAGGCTCATTATAAATGTGACGGAAAGTGTAGTGGAAAGTCGTTTTCGGAAACGGGCATTGTTAGATAGTGTCCCGTCAGTTTCTCAATGTACTGGTGGCCTCTATCGATATCCCTCTTGGCTTGAAGTAGATACAGCAGTAAACTAAAGGATCTCAAACCTCTTTTAAGCTCTATGGAGGCCTCTCAATTGACTTGACTCTAATTTATCAGGGGACCTGACTGATTGATACTTATTCTAGGCGAGGTATTGACAGATTTTGTTTTTTAGAAGTTATGCCGTATCGTCAGGGGTTAGATTCACGGCCAGGGACTTGACAACTTTCCCTTCTTTAAGCAAGTGATAGCCGCAGCCCTAAAAGGACTAGCTTTATAAAAGTATCAGATGTTCTCAATGCCTCTTAAGTATATTTTGCAACTGACTATGAAAAGTTTAAACCATCACTCAAAATATCATTCAAACCATCTTATAATAAATAAATCTCAAGCAGATACATTAACTACTACCATGCTGAAAACGAATATACTATCGTTGGTTCTGATAGCAGGAGCCTCGTCTGTCCACATGGACAATACTGCTAGCGGGATTGAAGAACCGGAGTTCAGCAGCCTTCGTACTGTTGTGTATGATGGTCTACCACTACGCCAGCTGACCTCTTTGGAAATCAATGATATGGAGAGAGCAACTGTTGCAAACGAAACATGGGTACCGTTGGAAGGCATGCAAATCATCGATCTAGAGCTTGGAACAGAATTGCAACTTAGCAACAGCAGCCTGGCTAAGCGGGGGGGAGACAACCGGGCAGTCATGTATGGAAGGAATGGTTGTGAGGGGGTGGAATATCTTTCGGTAGCCCATTTTGGTTGTGACCTCGCTTGCTTCAATGTCAAAACTGGGGAGGGATATGGGTTTGGGAGTGCATGGTTATGGCAGCAAGTCCCTATTTTCTATAAGCCGACTGCTCAGATTTACCACCAACTAGACTGTGAAGGCTCCAGAGTAGGAATTGGAATTTCAGAAGCGGCGGGTTCGTCTTGTAGTGATGTTTCATTTCAAATCCGGTCATTTCGAGTATACCAGAACTGCCGGACATGACCAGAGGTTGCTGATTAGTCGCAAGAGGCGAAAGTTTACTTTGTGGGCTATGATTCCGCTTATGATGGCACGTAGTTGATCTAGCTTTTGCCGTTGTGCAACATGACCAGCTTTAGCTGAGATTTAAACCCCTATACTCGGGTTCATAACACGAATGTATTCATCTGCTCTCAAAATACCATATTCCAGAAAGAATGCATTGTTTCTCTTCGGCAATGACTCCACTTCATTAATTGAACTATTCTCTTTTTAACTTCGATATAAGTAACCCAGCCTTCCACTCTTCTCTGTTGATATATAAGCCACGAACAGAGATTTTCGCGGTACTCACTACATGCGTGTAGAATAATCATACGTAGTAGAACACAGTAAAGCGAGGTCGTTAATATATCTTTACTACTATAACTCTATATAATTATAATACTAGAACTACGTAGAGTATAGTCCGTGCTGAGATTGAACCTGTCTCCTTACTGCTACGATTCCTTTCAAGTTTCAATCCTGTCTGCCGGAAGCCAAGTGAGGTATTATTCAATTCTATAGAATTACTTGGCCCGGAATTATGCCAATGTATTTACGTAGCCTCTCTTTCACCAATTCCTCATCTTTCTCGAAGACCGACATTTTTTCAGCATACTCATCATGGTCTCTACGGTCCGCCGCATCCGGAACCGCCCGGCAGCGATCTTCCTCCGTAGCTAATCTACTCTCAGAGCTCCGTGTCTTCATGCCAGCGTCATTGCAGTTCTGTTCCATATCCATGACCGTTCCAAACTCAAACCATGGATACGGGTCCTAGCCCATCCATACGCCACTTCTGTCCCACGCCATTCTATCAAACAGATGATTCCTATATCCCAACATTTCTTTAAGATGCCCTGGATTTTCAGATTGGGCCTTTTCGTACGGACTTATTTCTGCGAAGCGCAGGTGTGAAGTTCGCCCGAGAGCGTGCTGAGGTTCCACCAAAGTGACTCTTTCTGCACGTGCGAAGTGAGTTGTGATCATTCCCATGTCTCCGTCCGTTTCGTAATCCCATGGTCTATCACTGCCAAAATTCCAATGTCCAGAAATGGCCAGGTCCTTGACTTTTCGAATGTCATGCTTGAGTTCTTTGTAAAAGTATCCGAATGGCTCTTCTTGCCCTGTGTTGAATCTTATAGTTACTTGCCATGGATTTATTGCAAATGGTAAATCTCTAAGCCCCAGGTAGCAAAAGTCTTTCGTAATATATAGCACATCCTTCTCAAAATTAATCCATGTCTCTGGTGGCATATCCTCTGTCCCGAACGCCTTTGTGTACGATCTTTTGGCCATATTTCTGGAGGCCTGACATACATACAAAAGTGTCGGAGCCGGAGTCCGAGACTTGAATCCTGCTACCACCTTCGTCTCGATTATTGCTGTGGGAACAAGAGTTCCTGCTGTGCTGGATTGCCCTGAGTACTGTCGAGAATTTGCGGAATTTGACTGTGTCGGGACGGTTTGACGAATTTCTCTCAAGTCGACGATACGTGCAGGGTAATTCTGAGCACAAATGTCCCAAACATGATCGCGAATTTCAGTCGGAAATTGTGTGAAGTGGGGAAAGCAATAATGTTTCGAGCTTTCTAAAGCTGCTGGAAGGATCTTGAACATTATGCTGGCAATAGAAGGCAGGTTAATAAGTGTTGTCCAGTGTTGAAAAACGAAACTCTTTTAACAAACTCCAAGAACCAAAACCTCGCTCGGCGTTGAGACGGCGTCTCAAGCGCCGTACGCAATTTGCTCCCTAAGGTGGAGTGGGAAGTTGCGGATTTGTGGCCAAAATTTATATAAATCGCGACGGTAAGACAATATATCCTAGTAAGTAGAGTGGTGTATTTATTGACTTAAAGAATAAAGAGAACAAAATTTAAGGCCTTAGAAAACGTAGACTGTCGAGTGATACCCTTAGAAGTTGCGTTTTATCGTAAAACCCTTGGAAGTCGTGTTCGTCGGCTAATATTTTAGCGAGGCTGCGGTCACAAATTGGTACACCTTAGGTACTTTGCCACGTCTCCGCCCTCCAATATGGGTTAGTCAGTGGGATTGTGTAAGTTTGATTGTTGACTGGTCATTTATCCTTAATATGTGGAGTATAATATAAGTCTCCCTCGAATCGACAAGTTTTACTCGTCCTACTTATACGAGGCCGATGTAATTCTCCTCCGTCATAATGTGTTACACACACATAAACTTAAAATTACTTGTACGAAAGAGGGTTTTAAGTGGATCTAGTATACCCTTGTATTTTGCCAGAATCTTTTGCTAAATCAGGAATGAATCTATTGCTATTTTTATATACAATTACTAGCCTAAAGGTCCTCCTTAGCGCATTCGTACCTTTCTAATTCGTTCTAGCATTGTGTCGATATATTTGTTAATCAAACCTATAGTTATCTCCTTATTCTAGATATCTTGTAATACCTCCTTCAAATCTAAGAGCGACTATCCGCTATATAGCTTCCTATTCCTTATTCTTTGTTTTAGAACCCGCTAGATATTCTCGATAGGATTAAGGTCCGGTGAGTAGGGTAGCCATTCTATTAAGTTAATATAGTATTCGAGGCGGACGGCGTTATAGAACCCGTGATTCTTTAAAGTATCGCTTTTACCGTAAATAGGGCTATTATCTTCTACACAAAAGAAGTCTCCTGGCTGTTTAAAGATCTCTTTTAGTGGCCCCCGAAGAATCTACTCGGCATACTTCTTTTAAGTAAAACCTTTACCTTTACCCTCGTATAAGACGAAGAATAAAGGAGACTTATAATTATAACCGATAGCCGCCTAAGCTATAATAGATTAGTGACCTAAGTAAAAAGTAAACTAGATATAGTTAAGCCTCTTTCTTTTACCCCGGGCTCGGAGGAGCCGGCGACGTCGAAGAATATCGGTCCGAGTAATCGTTTTATCGGTATAAATGCCTCTCCGCTAGTATTCTCGAGGCCGATGCTAGTTCTCGATCGAGAAGATCTATCTTTTAAGCTTGTTTTTCTTCGAGATAAAAGGCTTATAATCTGGCCGGTGATAATAGTAGCCATTTCGGGCAAAAGTAGCTAAAAGCGTATTATCGCAACATTCTAAACTAAACTCTTTTCGAATCTCTTTTAAGGTCGAGCTCCTCCGATCGTAGTGGCTAATAAACTATTAAACTATTTCCTTAATCTTTTAGTCCGATATCTTTAGAGTAGCGCTAGGTGCCTTTCCTAGTCGATTAGGTAGATAAAGCCAATAGTAAGCTGAGGTAATAGGAACCTTTAGTTTTCGGGTAGCGTCTCGTCGTGAATAGCCTTCCTTAATAAGTGTCTTAAATCGAACACGGATTAGAGTATCCCAAGTCTAGCGAGAGCCCTTAGTCGACATTGTGAAAGATGGTTCAAAGATGTAGTGATAGAGTAACTTGCTTAGGGGTAGCCTGGAATTGGGTGTAAAATAAGGGTTTAGAGCAGCAAGCTTCTGGAGCCTTCCATAGGCTCACCGCCTGCAAGGGTGTACCAGATCCACTTAAAACCCCCTTTCGTACACTTCAAGTAATCTCTACTAAAGGCGGTGCGGGTGGGGTCGGTGAAGAGTACGTTACTCGTCACGTGGAACAGTCGTACTATTATCATACTATCAATTAATAATACATCTATCACAATAAACAAGCTTGATGCAGCGGTATATACTCTCCCTGTAATCCTGCATGCGGTCAATCCCTTGTCTCGCAAGTGGAATAGTCGGCTGATGATGGATTTTACTCAACAACTCCTCTTGTTTAGCAGCCCCCTCCTCTCCGGTGGTGGGCTTCACTGGTTGACAAGCTCTGGCATTCATTTTGTTTGCTTGGACTTTGGTGCTGTTGGTGGTCAAGAGAAAACGGGTCTGGGGAAAGACTTCAAGGCAGCCGTGCCTTAAATTTGTTCCTCTGATGTAGTATTTTATCCTTCTGAGGATTTGGGGTCTCGGTTTTGAAGTTCAGGAAGGCGGTCATGATCACGTCTGTCGACTGGACCCAAGGATGATGAAAAAACATTGTAACAATTTCGAATTCTCCATTATGTCTATATCACATAAAAAGTACATCTGAAAAAATTAGTGAGACCGTTATTCACTGCTGAGTTACTAAATAAAAAAGCTCCAACTTAAACAAGTCCATTAGAAATTTGGCCTATTAGTAGTGAATGTTTTCTTTGCAAACCTGCAATACCACCATTGTTGAATTCTCTTTTTTCGAAGATTTTTTGCAACTACTTTGAACAGCAGGGTACAAAGATTATGGGGCATTGTAATTGGAAGTAGGTACCAGAAAGGCAAACTATGCCTTACTTAAACTGCACTATTCACACCTCCAAAAAACATCCTTAGCTTGTGCTCAATTTCCGAGGCTCAATTTCCGTACCCAAATCGACATAGATTGGTAGAACAATTTCCCAAAGTATTTTTTGAGGGAAAAAATTCCATACAAATCAAAGTTTAAAGATTTTGAACGACGGATTGCGAGTTCTGTAATTTCTTGACAAGTTGGTTGCAATGTGTAGTCTCGTGGTGGACAAGGTTATAATATGCTGCAATTGAAGCACGATGTTTGCTCAGAACAAATGACGAAATGGGCATTTCGTCAATCATCTTTAGTAAATGTAATATCTTTAACTCTATCTAAAATTGAAATACGGCTGAAGCTACCTGCCCCCTCTCACGCATACCTTAAGATTACAATATAGTCAGGGGCTTCTGCCACTGATAATAAATGTTATCATTCATCTACAGTTTATGTTATTACTAATACGAAACTAATAATCGCCTACTTAAGGTAGGTTCACTGCATCGTACGTTTGCAAACTTTCATCTTCTAGACTTACATGTTGTTAATATAATCACTAAGCTGGCTGCGTTTGTGGAAATTTTCCATGGTTTTGACCTGGAAAATTCCGGAAAATGTTTCAAGAAGCACGCACAGAGTCGGCAAGTGGCTATGCCATCGTTTTCCCCATCCGCTGCACAAGTAAAAGCCGAAGCAAAAGCTAGAGCAGTCAACATCCTGTCGAATCACGATATGCTGGGTCAGATTCTCGACCGGCACGAAGTGACTATACGAAAAAGATGGTTGAAGAAGACGATGAAGCAGAAAAAAGCTATCCTGCTTACCGCTTGGCCGAATATGGCACCCTCTCATCGACCGGACTTTGAAGCTCTCAAACGTGAAGAGATGGCTGGCCGCCCAGGCGGGGTTACTATGTTTAGGGAGTGGTTCCTGTGGCCTACGATCAACCTTGAAGATCTATCTCTAAAGCGGAGCTTGCTGTACTTCCTTCATGGCCGAGGACGCAATCTTCCAGGCACTTTTGCCCGCTCTGACATTAGCTGTACCGGAACTGCACATGCTAGTCGGGCTGTGGGAGTGCCTTTCATTTCTAGGCAAACAATGTTTCTAGATGGGGGAACGCCGACGAAATACGGGAGGCTTGTCTCATGGGACGATGACTCGGATGCTCTGGGGGCACTCAGGTCCGGACGAGCCTTTTCGATTGACCCTGGCCATGCTCTCCTGACTCTTGAGATCCAAGAAAGACTCATGCAGTTTCTTGTCGAATGCTGTATGGGCATTCTTCATGATATAAGCGACTTGGGATCTTTGATCGACTCGTACTTTCCGGTTCAAGATATCCTTCCCGCAATCATTACAGATGCTGCTGAATATCCCAATACTGTATCTCTCACCATCGAAAGGCAATACCGCGGCCCATCAGCATTTGATTATCAGCAAATGCGGAGCATCATAGGCGCGAAACGGGGAAAGGCCGATAATCATATCTGGTTACTGAGAGAAGATCCAAGTTATTTCGCAGATTCAATATGGGAATGGTGCGAACATCGAAGAGAGCGGCTGTTAGATACAAGGTGACAGGACCATCCTGTAGGCCCCAAGTTAACGCAAAATTATGCCCTTTTTTGGGAACGAGTAATCGCCCAGGCAGTCGCAAATTCCTATGCTTCCCTTATAAATTGGCGTATAATCGAACGACAACTCATCCTCCTTGAGAGGTTACAAGAGAAATATTCTGGGGCTATATCTCCGCAGAAAGAGCTTCCCTACGAATACTTGCAAGCACTTCTCACATTCAGGCAAATGTAAGAGTTGGGTGCTTGTGCAACGAAATTGAGACTACTGATAGCTAATTCTCCTAGGCTTAACGAAGCTAAAGGGCGGACAATGATGAATCTTGAGAACAGCGTACCTCCGTCGCCTCCTTTGCGGTCACACTACGTCCGTCTCCCGCAAGATCCAACCAACACGATCATCACTATCGAGGAGAGACGTAGCGAGTATCGTGATGAGCTTCGTTTCCTGCTACAAATACTCTGGGATCCAGTCATGACGGGGAAATTTGGGCTCTCGGATGTTCTGGATCAATTAGAACATCTTGTCATTAAAGAGCCTGAACAAAAAGCACGTCTCTCGACGCTGGTCTCAATTTCATTGCCGACTTAGGGCTCTTCGCACAACTCTGAGATGAACTCGACAATTTTCAACCCTGGGCAGCTGGTATGGACTACAGTTTTTCCAAAGTGCATGAGAAAATTGGCAAGAGGTCTTTGAGCAATTTAGTACCCGGCAAGTAATTGAAAACAACATAAAGTATGTCTCGACTGGTCTTGAACCGCTCGCATCGCCTGTTATCCGGGGAGGTAGAGAGACGAGAGACTTTTATCCATCGGGAAAGAGATGGACAAAAGAAAATACTGAGGCGATGCGCGAAGCAGAGCAGGACCTGCACAAGTTTTGGGCCAAATTTGATTCCAAATACAAATTCAAGTTCGGCAAAACTATTAATGAGATAGTAGAGGGGTTTCTCTTTGAACATCGTATATTGAAGAGGACTCCGGAATGGGTAGAACCGATTACCATTGCTCTGGAGAAAAACAAGCAAAAAGCTCTCGAAACCTCCTTCTCAAAGTTTGATCTTACTACTGACGATTCTGGTTCATTTAAGATTACCTCGGCACCAAAGCAGAAGATCAAAACCAAAGGTCTGGCAAGCTTAAAGGAGGATGACGCCGCGGATCCCGACCAGCAGCCCTTGCGTAAAGAGGATATACAGCCCATATTTACCGTAGATCAACGAGCCCAGAAAGTGTTCAGAAACCTATTATTTACCCCCAACCTTACTGCAACCCCAGGTGAGTCTTATGCAACCCCAAATCTCAACATTCACGAGCCTTATGCGAGTTGTTGAAATGTCCCCAGACTCCAAATTTCAGTGAGAAGAACTGACATCGAAATCTTTAATAGGCGAGATCCCATGGATTGACTTTCTCCATGCGATGGCTTCGACTGGGTTTTCCCCGGAGAAGCTGTATGGTTCCGTCTGGCAATTTACCCCTACAAGCTTAGATGTCGAGCGAAGTATACACTTCCACGAGCCACATCCACATAGCAAAATCCCTTTCAAGATCGCCCGATGTATAGGTAGGCGCTTGAACAGGGCATATGGTTGGTATAGCGGCATGTTTGTCACATCCTGATACTACCTATTTCTCAAATTTTGAAGCACATATGGTGCGTTCAACGTTTTTGGATACCATTATTAAGCCTTGTGCGTGAGTTGTTAGTACCACAATATGCCTCTCATACACACCGCTCATTTAATACTTCTCCATCCATCTTTGACCAGATTATACCCAGTTGTGCTCAGTTTGCCCTATGGATTACTGAAAACAGTAGACGAAATATATATTTATTTCGTCAATTGTTTTGAGTAAACGTTATGTTTGGACTACCGTCGTCTTCGAGTGTCAGTAAATTGGGACTTCCTACTTTCATAATCGGCGATCAAGTGCTCTCGTCATGAATAATCTTCTGTTGTCTCCGATGTATTTCGGGTTTGAGCCCAAGTAAGGATGAGCTTACGGCCATGCAACTGGACTTGGACAATGTATCAAGAACTTCACTTAAGAATTGGGTGTTCAAATCATTGATTATAGGATAAATTACAGATACTATCTTCTTCCTATCATTCCCCTCTCTCCTTGGGGATGTTGCTATCTAAAATTATCAATCACGATGCACAACCCCCTGCTGGGCTCCCTTTTCACTGTCCAAGCCACCAGTTGCACTAACTACACTATGCCTATGTCTTGCAGCATTGACTAGTTCTGGATTTTCAGCCTTCAGCCTCGCAAAGTTGCGCTCAGCATCCCAATTCCATGGTGTCGGAGCCGCGAACAACAAGTCCATCTCCTCAAGCGTCCTCTGATTGCTCTCGGGATACAAAGCCCATACCATAGGAAGGGTGATAGCATTGCTGATTCCGAAGATGTAAAGAGTCTTCTCACCGATAGCGTTGAACATCACAGGACAAAGAAGAGTGAGCCAACCGTTTCCGATGGACCATCCAACTACACCCCAAGCATTACCCTTTGCGCGAACCGCCAGAGGGAAGATCTCCGCAGGGTAAAGCCATGGTACGGTGAGCCAAGTTGCTCCGAAAGTAGATGTGAAAATGAAGATCATAGATGCTGCTGCGGCACCATATGATGAGGACTTGGAAGTATCACCGGCTGCTGTGGCGTCTAGCCCTAGGCGAGAGAATCCACCAGCTAAAAACATGGCAATTCCTTGGACGATGGAACCCCAGTACAGAGTCTTCCTTCGACCGATTCGATCGAGTGTGAAGACACAGATCAGGGTTGCGAACATGTAGAAGACATTGTTCAGACCACTGATCCATTGACTTTTCTCGGCTGTGAATCCTGCGATTCGGAAGATGGTTGGTGCGTCTAAAGGTTACTGTGTAAGTAAAGAATTATCCCTATCGTCTTGGGAAACTTACAGATAGTAACTCCAGCGATGCCTACCCACTCCTGCATAATCTGGAGCCAAATCACAAGCTGCACTCTTCTTCCGATGTGTAGATCCCCCGATCCAATGCCGAACAACATTGAAAAGTAAGAGTTGCTGTGTGTAGTAGATTTCTCAAGTTCAGCAACATTCTGGATATCTTGGAATTCAGCCTCAGCAGCAGCAACATCAGTACCTTCTGTCCCTCGAAGCCGGCCAAGAATGAAGCGAGCTTCTTTATCGCGACCAACTTTGACGAGCCATCTTGGACTTTCTGGGAACCACCAGACTGCACCGAAGAGAACCAGAAGAGGGATGATTTGAAAAGCTATGGGAAAGCGCCAGCGAATTGGAGACGCTCCGCCATCTATGAATGAAAGACCACTGCGGATGGCATTAATATCGGACTTTGACTAAGGACGTCAGAAACTTACAACTCGAGCCAATAAGCCACTACAACACCAAAAATGTTGAGTGTAAATTCAATGGCGATAAACTGTCCTCGGCTAGTGTGTTCAGCAGTCTCTGTCGCCCAAACAGGAACAATCGCATTCAAGATTCCAGTTCCCCAACCATTAATCAGTCGTGCTATAGACGGGTAAGAACTTTGGTTTAGCCACTAAAGGTTCTAGACTCACCGAAAATCATCCAGGTATGATTTTGCGCCGAACATTGCAATGACGCTCCGAGAATAGCCCACGCAGCGCCAAGTGCGATGGTTTTTATTCTTCCAATTTTGTCTCCGACCCATCCGCCAGCCAGAGCTCCAACAAGAGTACCCAGATAGTAGACTGAGACGATGCCTCCTTGTAGAAGCGAGTCTGTGACAATTGGTGTACCTTCGTCATCCACATAACCGAAACCCATCAGATCAATATAATCTTTTGCATTATTTACTCCTCCCTGAAAAGTCAGCACGCGACTACAAAATACTCGGAGTCTGAGATTAATAGTCTTACCATCATACCCTGATCGTAACCAAAGAAGAAGATCGAAAGTGCAGCAAGAGAATTGATGGCAATGAGAAGCTTGCGCTTCGTCAAGCTGTGAGCCACATTCCACTGAGTTATTTGGTTACCCATTGTCGTTGATTTATCGCTCAACACTCGCGTGCCCTAAAGAACTGCAATAGAAAGAAGGATTCTTCATGAAATGAGAGAAAATTCGGAGGGACCCGGCATTTATGTAGTATGACGGCAAACTTCCCGTAGAATGAGTCGCTGACCACTCCGGGCAACTTTCTTCATGACAATGTTCGACAACGGACTCGCGCAAAGTACCCCATTTTTGAAAAACAGTGTCAAGAACAAGAAGAGATCGACTTCACGATTTCCTGTTAGAGCCATCTGGGGCCCCGTTTGATTAAAGCTTTCACTCTCCGCCTCCAAGCTCTGGAAGTGGGGAGTGGAGAAGTACAGACTTGAAAATCTGCCGCCCCAATCAGAACAACAAAATCCTTCGACAAGCGTCCCCACCAAACTCCGACAGTCGTCACTCTCGCACGAGAATCACGAGAATCTGACATTGGCATCAGAATCTTGTTTTCGCATTTTTTTTGGAACTTGAAAACAATAATCGTCTTCAAATTAGATATGCCGTAATTCTGCTGCGTGACTGCGTAAAATGTCAGTACGAGCGAAAGACAATCATCATCTTGAAGAGCGAGAAAGTTCCAAAACAAATCATAGAATAGATGATTGACAGTAGCGCTGACCAAAATTCTTACCCTGTCTCACGGAGGATAAAATGAGTGGCAGCCGAAACAGAATAGTTCTTCGACTAAGTTGACGAAATATCATAATTTAGTGGACTAAATTGGAACAATATGATTATTTCGCCAACTGTTTTAAGTAAGTGTGACTTATCAAGCTCTATTCGAAGTGGACTTGTTATTTAGTCTAATAAATAGGATTCGGGGGTTAGGTGACTGCCACTTATTTTGTCTTCCGCGAGCCTGTCAACCCCCGGAATGGAAGTCAGAGAAGAAAAACAGCTGCCTTGCTGGAGCACCGGAAAGGTGATTGGCATATTGAGAATTTGCCAGAAAAAGATCCTGCTCCCCATTTAATATAGTTAAAAGTCAGCTCAGGTCTGCTGAGAAAGAAGCAGGATGTCTATAGTCATGTAGAATGCTGACAACGCTTTATACTCGATGACAATCCGCCTTACTGGACTTCAAAAACATGGAAAACTCCAAAACCGAAGGACTAACATGGTCCCTGCTCTGTCAATATTGCTTGTCGCGATAAAGCCGCCATAGCTCCATGTTAAACATTAGACCTCCTTGATAAACCCAACCTCAATGACTCTATCAGTAGGAACCCTCAAATTGGCAATCTTCGTCCTAGTATTCTCCCTCATCCACAAGAAAGCACGAAGAACCAGCTTCCGGAAAAGTCCGCCCTCCACGCGAATCTTCATCTGTTCCTTTCCAATGATGTACAGAACTCTTTGAGAGAAGGCATCGTCCAACATCTTCAAATCTCTAGCCGCTTTGTCTTGGCGATCTTTGAATTCTTGGTCGATATCAGAAGAAACGCTCGAGACCTGGTCTTTGCTGAGGCCTGAATTTTCATCAGGAGAAAACGTGATTTCCCGGATAGGGAGAGGGGCAGAGGATTTTATGATGAAGCCTTTCACTTGATCGCATATAAGAGAAGCAAGATCTGGTGAAATCACTTCATCCATATATCCGTGACGGACAATGAGACGATAACAATTGGGTATCGCAAGACGCGATACACTGTATCGTTGGTCTGGCGCAACCGATGGTGTCTCCAGTGGTCTGAGATGAAAGAAGACCATTACATCTGGAGCGGCTACCAATTTTGCCAGGAATTGAGTGAAGACTGCCGGCGTTGTCTCACCAGCCTTATCAAAGAATATTCCGAGCCCTTTGATCTTGCTAAGGGTCTCGCCTCCAAATGTATCAGTCAAATGCAAAGACCCATCGCTGTTGTCTCTCTGGACCAAATGAGATGTTGGAAAGCGATCAACAGCTTCGGCTTGCCACTGTTGTTCTTTGCCAAACCTCCAAAGTATCAGGATGGAGGCAAGAACGGCGGACAAAACAAGGGTGAACCATGCTCCATCTGGGACTTTCTCGAGAGAAGATGACAAGTAGAGACCGTCCATACAAGCGATGACAAGCCAGGGAAAGAATACCAAATACGGGCTGCGCTTCCAAACAATTAAAGCTGCGAGAGACACCATGCAGGTATCAAAAAATGTGACGAACATGACGCAAACCCTGGGATCATCAGAAAGTGTCTCGCAAGGTCGAAAACAGCGAACATACCCGTAAGCATTTCCCAGAGTGGTAGTGTTATTTGCAACTGCTGATGCGACTACACTCCCTATCATAAGAAGCCAATTAACAATTGGGACGTAAAGTTGTCCGTGGAAGATCCTGGATGTATGGACTACTTTGATTTGTGGAAAGTAGGAGAGTTTCATGACTTGTGCCATAAGCTAAAAATCTGGTTGTGAGCGCATTATTTTATGAAGTGGAATAAAGGCCTTGGGAGTGCTAAGAGAATCTGATAAAAGAAAATAATCGATCATACCTGGAAGGTAGCTGTAATAATAGCTTGCGAAGCAACAACCGCGGCTAGGATAGCGATAACAAGCGAAGGATAGAGCATTCCTGGAGGGACCGAATTATAAAAGGGATTCGAGTATGCCGAAGGATTGTGTGCGATATAGGCTGCCTGACCAATGTATGCTAGGAGTAAACACGGAAATGCATAGCAAAACCAAGAAAGCTGTATTGCTTTGCGACTGAAGGCGCCAAGATCTGCAAAGAGTGCTTCTACGCCTGTAAAGGCAAGAAGAATACCGCCAAGCTTCTTCCAAGCTTCGGTCTTGTTGCGAACGAAGAAAGCTATGCTAAATTAGAAAACATCTACAGCATCATGGATTTGCTTACCAAATGCATACCCGGGACTGAATGCTTTCAAAACTGCGTGGTCGAATTGAACAAGATTGTAAATACCAAAACTTGCGTTGAAGCCAAGCCAAATAATGACAACGGGTGCAAAGCCTCCAGCTAGTTTGGTCGTCCCAAGTGGTTGGATTAGGAAGAGCAATATCAAAATACCACACGTCGCACCAACCACAACCGACTTCGAAATATCAGGCTTCACAACCTCGAGCCCTTGCACAGCCCCAAGAACAGATTGTGCCGGAGTTAAAACCCCATCTGACATAACCATGGACACTGCCAGAACTCCAATGATTTTGAGTAATCCTCTGGCGAACTTACTGCTCTCAATTCCAGATCGGACGGAGCGGTTGACTTTGTACAGGTCATCTGTCAGATGACGCTCCATTTTGATGAGAGATGCTTCGCGTGGGTCACGTTTTGTAATATTTGCCTGGATGGCCGATTAGAATCGATTAGGACAAGATAAGACCCACTTACATATCGAGACAACAGAGAATAAGTGCTAAAAGTGCCTCCCTCTCCGTCGTTATCAGCTCGAAGTATGACCACGCAATATTTCAATGACACCATAATCGTCAGAGACCACTATGCCGTAGTTAGAAATTATCTCAATACTACAATCTGTAGAGATGTCTTGGCTCCCGAGACACTCAGAAACAAGTTGCGAAATTTGAGAGTCTTACAATGATAATTGATAAAACTCCCAGAAGGTCGTCATAGCTAGGCTCTTCGCTGAAAGTAGAAGAATAAACATAGAGGGGGCTGGTTCCAATGTCACCATAAATGACACCAATAGACTGGTAGGCTAGCCATAGCAAATATTTTCCCTTGAAGATCTATTGAGTTCAGTCAGTGACGGAAACTTCGAGTAAGTAATATCGTGCTGTAATGACCTGTTTCTTTTTGAAGTCGCCAGCTCGGCGCAGGCCAGAGTCTTCGTCTTCGGCTGACGGGTTTTCGAGATCAGAAGTTTTGCGACTACGATGATCTGTAGAGACAGCTCTGATGGAAAAAACTCCTCCAATTTCAGGCAGGTCTGAATGTGATTTCGTTGCGCGTATCGTGTCGTCGATCCGGATTGTTGCCATGCCGGGTATGGATGAAGTACAGGACGTGCGTGCTTCGAAGGCGCAGAGGATATATGCTCGGCGATGAAGGAACTGCACCAAAGGCTTTGGCAAAGTTGGATATCAGGGCGATGCTTAGTACCTATAATAACAAACGCCCTTAAAGGATCCAAAAACGACTAGTGAACCCACTTTGTCGACGGGAAAACCATGCCACTAGAAGTTGCAACATAATTGCACCGAATATACTTGTATGAAAATCCCTCAAATTCACCAGGAGAGTCGCTTTACTACCTTCGCATGAGGGGCAATCCTCTTTCATTGTTCAGCCACGTGCGAAATTCTCCCTTCAACACTATGGACCATACTGCAGCAGCCTATCAGCTTTCTGTCGATGTAGTAGTACAGCATACTTGGCGAAGAGAATCAGAACGCCAGGCTCTTTCGGTTGGCGGTGGTATAAGAGCATCGTCGAGAAGATACCAAGAAGCTCGGATACAGTCCCTTCTTGCTTAGCGGCATGCGCTGAGGGGTCATCAGTCTAAGCCCAAAAATAAAAGAATCATCCAATCAAGTCTGCGTACCGAAAACAAGCATCAAGTGGCCCGCCGCCCTCGTCGATCTTAACTGCTTCACCGACATTGACCCACTGAACAGTAAGACGTTTGAAGCCATCAATGTTCCGAAGAGGCTTCATTAAATACGTCAACTTTGGTCGTATCAACACTCCTAGAACCAATAGAACTCTTGTTCTCTATCGGTGCGAAAGGTCGTTCAAAAAAGTGTTGATAACCCTATTCCACATCCACTGCAATTTTTCTTGGCTCGTCCAGATCCAACTTCAACTACCAACCCCGATGAATAATTACGAAAGAATCGTCAATTCAGGGTGTGCGGAGACGAGCGCAGGGGGAGGTAAAAGGTTGGAGTGCCGCTGTTGCAGGGTATGCCCCCACAATGAGGCATATATCTAATTCGATGGGATAAGGACACTTTGCAGTGAGAGCTGAACAAAATCATTGACATCCCGTTGAGCGATAAGAACAATAATCGTTGGCCATATGGGAACACATTGTCGATAGCTCGCGCTTGGTGCACTTGATGGCGAGGTAACTCGTGTTCGGGCTAACTTTGTGATACTAGCGGTAGAACGCGGGCTCTACAATCTGTCAACGTAAGATCTTACATGTAGAATGTACTGGTGATTGGCAGACGGGAAATACCCAATTTTATCATCCCGTGGCTTCACTAAACCACATCCGAGATAAAAATGTCCAAGAAGATACTAAATAGCGTGAGCTGAAGCACATAGACTGAAACCATAACGCAATATAAGCGGCACAAACCAAGAGCGGATATGATAAAGAGTCTTGTAGGCATGATCACCATCTACGGCGAGTGAGCCGTTGCTAAGCGACAATAGGAAAAAGGATTGAGCGCTGTGTAACTCAGGATTCGATGTGTGAGTGGAGAATCATTCGAACGTATGTTGGCAATACCCGGGGAGCTGCGAAGAACAAACCACTTTTGAATTGGAACTGAAGAGCATCGGTCTGCACATGGAGGATAATGAAACTGAGGACAGAACAAAGCTTTATGTAGAAGGAGTAATCGAGCATGCAGAAGTCTGTGGTGCTCAGCAACGGCTAAATTGACTCAAATTTGCGTTATTTTTTTCATGTAAAGAAGAGTAATGGAATTGCCCAAAGTAGATGTAGCATAGATTGATCCAATTGAATGAACTAGATCTTGGAAGGGTGATCAAAAAGCCTTGCTTTCCAACCTGCACCAACTACTAAGGAGTTGGAGCGACTTTCGGCGATGCGGCGACTAAGTCGCAGAGTAAAAGTTAAGCGTGCGGTGGAGTGATTAATCACATTGTGACTAGCTCTTTTTCACCGCTGATTGTCGTGGTAGCGTTAGATCTGTACACATCTTAGCCTATTCCTTGCTTGTGAAAATGAGAAGGGCGACGGAGTGAGTGAGGCCAATTTTTCTGCCGAGAGAAAGAATGTGCGTTAGTCCAGGAACACTATTGCCTGGAAGTTGACACGACATCTTGTATTGCGTCTTCTGGACGAAGAGCTCAGATACTAAGCTCTATGACTCTTGAACTCACTGTCGCAAAATTCCGGACTCGTCCTGTCGTGCTATCAAGGAGGAGGCCGTCCATCTCCAGCAATAATTTGCAGCAGTGAAGACTACGAGGGCATGTTCAACATTGTAGCCCTCGTAAACATGCGGAGTGAGTAGTTTCATCACAAGGAATTGCTCGACTACTCACTGCCAAGCAGCTCAAAAGGATTGTTGGACGTTTGATTGTCTCTTGTAGGCTTTTTGTTCCGTTTATCGGCCTTCCTGTTTCTTTTCACCTCCCGGCGCGTCATCTTCGGCTTCGAAGAAATTTCTGGTATAGTGATACCTAATATTTCCTGGGCTCCCTTCATCATGTCCATATTTCTAATGAATTTGACAGTAGAGATAGCGCTTCCAAGATCTTGCACTTCAGAAATGGGCGGCAGGCCCGCAAGAGTCTCTTGAAGTCTCGACATCACTACGGGTAGGTTTTCGCTTGTCGAATAAGTAAGCAGAACACTCAAAATTTGCTTCAATATCCTGAAAGAATAAAGACTGCTCTGTAGTTGTGCATGATAGTGTAAGATCTCCCAAGTAAGGCTTTCATGAAGCTTTTCCTTGCTTTGAAGAACTTGTTGCTTGACTATCTGTCCAAGATTTGCTTTTGAGTTGTGGTGCGAGAACTGGATATCTTGAACGACCGCCATCGTTGTCCACAGATCAAGGGCAGATATGCTAGGGAACTTTGCAATGGTGTCCTTAAAGAGATTGACCAGAGATGCGCAGAGTCTGACTAACTGGTCACTGCCTGGAACCTGTAGTTCTCTTCCACCCGATTCTGTTTCTTGTCGTATATGCTCAAAGGTCGTGGAGATTTGCTCTTTTTCTGGCGCCACAAGGTTGATTAACCCGTAAGCAAGCTGCCGTACGCCTCTCGAGGGCTCCCACGCCGTGGTTCGTATCGGACAATCATATGAGAACGGAAGAAAAATATGTGGTGAAGAATGAGCCCCTGGGTAAGGTGGCTGAGCTGCAATATCTGCAATAAAGGGGAATTGAAGCACAAATTCAGATATCCGAGGATCTAGGCTCTGGAGAACGGTGCGTATTTGCGGCATGATTGCCGTATTGAGTGGGGAGGCTGCCAAGCTGACATATTCTCTCTGGAAGTCCTCAAACCTAGTCTGGAAAAGTTTGATACTGTGCTCATGGTTAGCTTTCTTAACCAGCACGGGAAGTGAGCCATGATTGTCTAGAAACATCTCAAACGCAAGCGCTTGTAGTCCTCGTGGCCCATGTAAATCCAATCGACCAGAGATTGTTGCTGGTTGATAAATAGGCGCCCATAGACTATCCCCGTCTTTCATTTCTATGTCGCCAAAGAAGACTACAGCACCAAGTGGTCCGAGGTCATGAGCCAGGAGATCCGAGTCACTGGTAAGCACGATTCCGCCAGCATCTTTCACAGACTTAGCACAGTACAAGTCTGCTTCCCCCGGTATGACACTTGTGATATCTCGATACTCTGGTGATGTCTGCAGCGCCTCGAGAATGGATGGGACAAGGAAAGGAACGGCCGGAAGCTGGTTCATGGCAGATCGAATGGGAATCCGGGAGAAAGGTTTAGGAGTACCCTCTTGGTCTTGTACGGGGGACGAACAAGCGGTGACGGGATACATCGCATGATATTTGACGAGCATCTTTGTATTTGCGATGCAGCGAGAGATTCTTGTTTTGTACTTTAAAGGAGGCAAAAAACCGTCAAAAAGAATTTGTCTTCTACACATTCTGCTATCAGCGAACGCGCCCCAGTCTGTAAATCTCGCAACAAAGGCCAAGAGAGTTTTTTGTGCAGATGATGAGACTTTGAAAATTACGACAGACTCATTGAACCACGTTATCAAGGCACAATGTGGTGCGTAAACTCATTGACCAAGTATCAACACTTGGCTGGCACGAATGGTTTTCCACAAGAAGGAAGTTCACTCACATCTTGACTCCGGACACTCGCATTCGATCTAAGACAGCCACAGCTGTCTGCCCGAGCTCTCTGTAGGAGATGCCAGCTTCAAGAGGATTCCTCGCAGTCGTTCGAGTACTTAAACATAAGTAATGAATGTAATAGCAAAAAGCAGGGCCATCCAAAACCACCGTTTGTCCCTCCAGAGGTGTGAACTCAGCATATTGGCGCAAAAGCCACGTCAAGCGCGGAATACCCATGGGATCCTAAGGAAATGGAGACAGACGTCTTAACTGGAGTCTAGGTAGGTATACTTAGCTGTGTTTCCATAACGACTTCGTTGTTCGTTGCAATTGACGTGCCGTCAACGCGTTACGCGAAGTCTGCAGATATTGACGAAGTCGCAGCATGACACTAACTTGTAGTCCACCGTAGCACAACATACCGCTCTATGAGGCTAGGATCATACGACGGTCTTGACAATGGATACCCTCGTTACATCATCTTTGTTGTCCAAATATCTTCGGTCTTGTTTATCTTCACATAGATCGAGAGGGTGTTGTAACTTAGCTTGTCCACACGAGAGTGTGATCCAAAGCTAGGACTCTGGAAGTTGTAGTACGGTGACCACGATCTAGCCCTTCAAATTTTCGATTCGCCAATCTTTCCACCGCACAAACAACACAATTCTTAAGATGCGCAACACACTCATCTTCGCTGGGAGCTCGTGTCCCGCTCTCACGGGTCAAATATGTTCGAACTTGAGCATGGCACCCGCAGCTGTCGAGCTTTCTCAGTTTGCAAATGTAAACACGTCAAGAACGATAATGCCTGGAGGGGACAAGGCTGACTATACTTAGGGAGAGACCAGCGTCAAGATCTTGACCAGCATTCGCGAGAAGGATGTATTTGTGGTTCAATCGGGAAGTAGAAGGATCAATGATAGCATCATGGAGCTTCTGATTTTGATATCTGCTTGTAAAGGTGGTTCAGCAAACAAAATCACAGGTCAGCCTTCCCCGCCATAGTTTCTGCAGCTTCCACATCTGACATCCCTCAGCCGTCCTTCCCTATTTCCCCTACAGCCGGCAGTCGAAGAAGAAATCTCATCGAGGAGCTATCACGGCACGAATGCTCGCGAATCTACTCAACATAGCCGGCGTCAACCACGTTATCACAATTGATTTGCATGCATCTCAGATGCAAGGTTTTTTCAAGTGCCCGGTGGACAATCTCCATGCGGAGCCTATAATTGCTAGATGGATTAAACGCAATGTTCCTGGATGGCGTGAAGCTGTGTGTGTATCCAAGAATGCCGGTGGCACGAAGAGAGTTACATCTCTGGCGGATGCGCTGAAGCTCAATTTCGGAATGGTCACTACAGACAAGCGTCGGGTCGGAAGTAACATGTCTGCCAGTATGATCATGCGACGACTAGATTGGGACGATAACTCGGATGTTAGCAAGTTGCACATTGGACCGGAAGAGAAGGCTATGACAGAACGTCGTCAGTCGAAAGCACAGCTTAGCACTTTACAAACGGCGGTCGAGCCCAGGTCAGACCCCACACAAGTGAACGGGAGTTCCTCGTCGCGGGCGGCCGGTCATTCCCGTCAGGAGAGCTCTGGGTCACAGAGGAGGAGTCAGATTCTGCAGTCGCCATTACGAACTGCCACAACTCCAGTCGACTCAGAATTTACCAGTTCCCCTCTTGCCCGTGCGCAGGCCCCACCGCCGCCTCGATCCACTCCAGTAGAGGAAGAGGTTGAGTTTACGGATGAGCGTGCTCGCGATATTACTCATGGCAGACTTGTGCAAGGACACATTGTACCTGATGATTACCCCTCTCCTACACAGTCCGCTATGTCGACTTCTACGGTCCTGGAGAACCTTGATGAAGATCCCATGGAAATGTCACGAGCGTCATCATTTTTCAATCCAGAGGCTGCACCTTTGGGAGGTTCTGCCGATGCTGGAGAGAGCTCGGATGAAGAGGAAGTGCTTAATGATCCCACACTGGAACAGATGATCACGCTCGTTGGCGACGTTAAGAACAGAACTGTCTTCCTTGTCGATGATATGATTGACAAGTCTGGGAGCTGGATCGCTGCTGCTGAATGTGTTGTCAAGCGTGGCGGTGCAAAGAAGGTCTACATTATCGCTACCCATGGCTTGTTTGGCGGTGACTCTCTTGAGGAGCTGCAAGACTGCGATTGTATTGACACAATTCTTGTCACCAATTCCTTCCCAATTCCAGCAGAAGACGCCAGGGCGGCAAGGAAGCTTGTGGTGTTGGATCTTTCGAATCTGCTTGCTGAAGCCATTCGGAGAAATCACTACGGGGAATCAATATCTCCGCTATTTGCCCATGCGGGTGACTAGAAGATGCGAATTGATTTTTGGTGTCAAGCCATGCCTTGAATGTAAGCTGTTATTTCTCTTGATTTTACTACTAGCGTGGCGTTGGGGAGGGACCTGGGACAACCCGTCAAAAAGACGAGGGGCGTTTTAGAGAATTGACTTCAAGCCATTTTTGGCCCGGCCAGCTTTTTTGTCCTTTGATCGTGACACAAAAGCACACTATACCAGCGATGCGTTCTGTAGAGTTCGCCGGTGTACTTTTCATCTAGAATCGTACGCTGAACGGAGCGTTGGAAGATTGATTTAGCCTTCGCGCTTGTTGGGATTAGAAGGCACCTTATTCATGCGTATGCTACGGCCTTTCATTAGGTTGGTGGATAAGGGGCAAGAGAACTTCTCAAACACTATTATGAGTAATGAACTTACTGGTGGCCGTTACGTTCTTTCTGATCCAGTGTATCATCGCGGTTAGAGCAGGTCTCGCTAAGATAGATCGCCAATCACCAGTGTATTGCAAAAATGACGGGGCACTCTCCAAATATACCAATACTAGGAACCGACTTTCTGACACTCCTTCCTTAATAGGCATATTCCTCTTTATAATGGAGGCAATTTCGTATATTTACTCAAACAGAATGAGGTAATTATAAGGTTTCTTCCTAAATATTGCTATTCTATCATCGGGATGTGTCCTGTCAGACTTGCAATACACTAGTGAATGGAGAAAATGTAAGATTTATGATTTATCTAAACAGTGTTTTATCTGCGTAATCCTAAACATGAACGCCTTCCACCTGCCCTCTGTTCAGGCATACCACCTGCAGCCCTTATCTAAACAACTTCAACATGAGCTTTCTTTTCCCCAAACTCATCCTTTTCCAGCCCTAAGCCACTTCCCTCCACGTTCCTTCTGAAACTCTCCTCGTCCTCTGCCAATTCTGCCATCACTATCTTGTGCGCACGTCTCTGAGGCAGATCTTTGCTAAATAGCCTATCCATAGATTCCAGGGGAATGCCCTTCGTCTCAGGAATGAGAAACCACACGAAGACAATGGAGCACAACATCAGAGAAGCGAAGAAGAAGTAGACTCCGTAGCCCATTCCGGTGAACATTTGCTGTGTAAATCTGGCGACGAGGAAGTTGAAGAACCAGCTAGAAAGTAGGTTAGCTTTTGCTACGGCGCTCGAGTGATGTCTACTTACTTGGATGCTGCAGCAAACGCTTGGCCGAGAGTTCGAACGTTTTGAGGAAACATTTCGGAGTTTATTACCCAAGGTGTTCCATTCCATGATGGGGTGTAGAAGATGGTCCACAGATAGAAGAACGCCATTGCGGATATTCCACCGCTCGATATGGTTGAAGAAGGATTTTCTTCTGGCTTGGCTACTGCGATATAACCCCCCACATAGAAGAGACAAATAGAACCGCCAAGAGCACCGATCATGAGGAGATTTCTGCGTCCAAGATTGTCGATGAGGAAGAAAAGCCAGATAAGGGTGACCACTGCCTTTATGACACCGAAGATTCCAGTAGTGAGTAGCGAGGTATTGGTTCCTGTGAGTCCAATCGATCTGAAAACAGTCGGACTGTAGTAGTTGATTGCATTGATTCCACTTGCATTCTGCCAGAAGAACAGTGAGCATCCGAGGAAGAAGCGGTACATAACCTTTCTGTCATTCCAGAGTGACTTGAATGGCTGCCAGAACCCAAGACCGACAGTAGATTGTTGATACTCGAGACCAGCGTCGATAGCAGCTACTTCTTCCAACATATACATATCATCAGTGTCGAGCTTTCGAATCCAGCAGAGGTTTTTGAGAGCGAGGTCTCTCTTTCCTCGAGTCATAAGCCAACGCGGTGATTCTTTGATGAAGAAGAGGCCAATGAACATCAATCCTGCGGGAATGAGTTGGACGGCAAAAGGAATGATCCATTGGGAATGGTTTTCTGGCATGGTTGTCGAGACTCCGTACTGTTCTGATTAGCAAAGATCTAGGAACACCCATATGTTTCAATGTCTCACATTGATCCAGAAACCGACAACACCACCAAGCTGCCATCCCATTTCATACAGCCCAACAAGTCGACCACGGATAGCCGGTGGAGCAAGTTCACTAATGTAAATCGGTGTCAAGTTGGAAGCACCACCAACTCCAATACCAGCGAGAACACGGCCTCCGTAGATAAGTCCTAGACCTCTGTCGCCATTGGCACCCAACATAAGGCCAGCGCCCAGGATGAAAACACCAGAGAATATCTGCAATCCTCTTCTACGTCCAAGGTAATGCCCTACCGCATAAGCGAAAAATGAACCAAAGAAGGCACCGGCTTGGTACAAGGAGACGATGTTCTCATTGATGAGATTTGCTTCGCTTGTGCTGTATTGTGACCAATCGAACTCCTTTTTGAAACTGTTCAGGGCGAGTGTGCCGCCGATGAATGCAGAATCATATCCGATCATTACAGCGCAAAACGCTGCTACTGTTGCGCAGCAGTAAACACGATACTACCCATCATTAGCTCTGTAACGATATTCTTGCGTCCCTGGGAAATTCGTGGCGATTGCAATGATAAAGTGTTGGATGAGATGTGGAAACATACATTGTAAACACATGGCGGTGTTGGCCGATCTAATCTCGTTAGTTACTTTCCCTAACACAACTGAATGATGTTTTATCTACCTTCTTTAAGAGTAAGAAGGCCCATTTTGAAAAGCAAATATCCCAATTGTTCTGAAAAATCTATGTGTTCCTCAAAGTGGAGTTCCAGAGAAATCTCTTCCAAGAGCTAATGAAGCGAGATCGCAACGCTCTTTACACGAAACTACCACTTTGCGGTAACAACAACGAAGTTGACAATAGAGATGCAAAATAAATAACACGACCAAAAGCTACAACTCGTAACGGCAAACCTCCCTTATATCCATCACGCAGAGATTGTCAAAGATCGACCCCACATCCTGGGGACGCGAAATACGGGTCCTGGGGAGAACTCGGGGGAATCATGCTGGGCCATGTCGGTATCTGGAGAAAGGAGGCCAACTAATAAGCGACGACGCCTGTTGCCGGGATGGCATTACTCAGAGCGGGGGATACCCAACTGGTTGTCTATGCTTGAGTTCGGGAATGTGATGGTTGATTTAGTTGATGACGTGGGGTCTGGGATTGCCTGCAGGAGTGGGCTGGGTGAGGCGTTAAAAGATTCTTCCACTGGTGTACGTGGATGTTTATACGAGTATGCACTACCATGGTCGTGGAAGCAGACAGACGTGATGGAATACTAACACTAGTGTTTGTACGTGGTCTTTGCCAGGAGAACGGAATCGACAACGAGGTACGCATGCGATGTACAAACCAAGTAGCAGCCGGAATACTATATTGTTCCAAAACAATTGACGAAATCATATAGTTATTAGTCAATCAACTTGACACACCATCACGTATTTCGTCAATTGAGTTAAGTGAATATAAGCCTTTTCAGCTTTAGTCGCGACTCTGCCTCTATTGATAGTTGATAAGAAATGAACTCTCTGCGAACGATTACATTCAATTGACCAATGGACACCTTTGGAACGTCTCCTTCTGCCAATAATAACAGAAAAGCCAGATTCAATTATCTTCCTGACCCTGAGCTCGACTTATACCAGTTCCGTCAACTTTCCATCCTCAATCGTATAAGCGAATCCCTTCACCTCAGTATACTCCGGGAGAAACTTCCAGTTCTTGATCACCTCCACATCATCAAGAATACTTTGTCGGATTCCAATTCTGCCTATCATCAGCATATAACCCAAATGTAAAACGTCATACATACTCCTGAAATGTTCCAAAATTCTTATTCTCAATCAAGTGCTTGTGCTCAGGTGCTCTTTCGCCTAACTTCCTGCGAACTTCATCGTCGCAGGTAAAAAGACCTCCGCAATCTACATACATTGTGTTAGGAATGCGCTAACAGATGATTCTAGGTTTATCATGGTGTCTTACCGGTATGATGAATAACAACGATAAGTTGGATCGCTCCAATCGTGCCCATCACCTCTAGACTTCGGATCGCTTCCACCGCACGACCACCTGCATTTCGTATCACCAAAGCTTCTACAAAATCTTAAGTACGTCGTGCATTCTAAAGTCCAGATAGACTTACCCCCACGCTTTATCCCTAAAAATTCCTCTGGGCAAACTCTGGGATCAGAGCAGCTGACTTGAGAGACCATCAGTCAACTTTACTTGCCCCAGAATGTCATGTAGTTACTGATAGCCATTGTTCCCCGCCCAGGAGGTGCGTTATCTTTGATTTGCTGCAGAGTCGGTGGCATGGTATAAGTCTCAACAAATTTTCTGAGATGTTGGTGTTCAGTAGATTTTGGATTCAGGTAATAGACAACTTACTCATTGCGACCCAGCATATCTTGGAATCTTTGGCTCGCCATGATTGCTTAATGTCCTGAATTGCTGAGAGAACTGTGATCGTGAAAGCAATTATATTGATATGTGCTTCTCTTGTTGACTTTGTACAGAAAAGTAAACACTCGTTCAATGAACATGATTACTGATCTATGTAGCATTCGGAACAACAAAAATGGCCGGTTGGCAAAGCATTTCTCAACAGAATCAGAAGAAGCAAATTGAGACTGGATTTCCTCATTCAGATAATGCAAAAGTGTTGAAACTGGGAGGATTATCAAGCCGGTGTGAGATAGAAGTTGCGGATTGGACAACCTCCATGTGTGTAGTTTGTCAGGCACGATATCGATGTGTTCAGACCCAGGGTCAAGGAAATTGTTGAGGGCTGAAGCCGTTGAAGTGATTCAACTTCAGTTGTGCAATGTCCATAGATGTGTTCTAGATTGTCCTCAGAATTTATGAGTGTTCGATATTACCGAGCCCGAATTATTGAATTCCGATTTCGTCAACAGAATTTCTTCTACTTTGGAAATTTGGATAGTTTTGATTGTGTTTCAGCGTCGATTTTACTACGATCTTTCAAGATCTAGATCGCCATATACCGGTGGAAAATTCACCTTGGTAGGCTTTCAGAGGATGAAAATGTTCGCAAACCCTCCTAACTATCATGTCAAGCAAGACTATAATTGAGAGTACCTTAGTTGAGGGTTTCTGATTAGTTGAGATCTTTTTTGTTTACTGCGGAGTCGCAACAACCGCAACTATTTGTTGCCTAATTTTAATAGCAGTTTTGCGAGTAATTGACTGATGAGGGCATTGACTTAACGAACATCGCTAATTTCACTATTTGGAAGAACGCAGCCCAAAATCTTTTCGTTTCTTGGAACAGAAGTCTTGATAATCCCCCAAGTATTATCTGAATGTCATTCCGATTATATATTTTCGGAATCAATCCCAGACATAACATCTTTGATCACAAGAACCAAATACATAGAAAAGTAATTTTATACTTTACAATAATTTAGAAACTCTCAAATAGCCCGTATAACGAATGCTAAGTTGCTAAGAAGATTCCGAAGCAAATCAATGCATATTGAATCTTTTCCAACCCACTATAACTTATTTCCAACCAAAACTTCCCCTATATTGGCTATCTAATTCCGGGCCCGATCATTTTTCAGTCATCAACAACTCTTCCTTTTTAGAACACCAAACTCCTACACAAACCAAAATCACGTGCCCTTTCCCCAAGCCCGCCAAGCTTCGCAAGATGTTCCAAAACTTTCATCCCGCTCTCCACACTTCGCCTCTACCCCACCATTCTCGAGCGACATCCATCGGGTAAAGATTTAAGAGCACCCACTAGTCCAAGGGCCAGGGTTTTGCAGCCCTGGAGTCGTTGAAATTGATTACCAGTGCGTCGGATCTGATATATTCTTTCCCATCTTGATCATACAGTAAAAAAAAAAAACGTCGCAGCAGCTAAGCAGTTCCAATCTTCACAAGATTAGCTGGACTAGACGTTAGAGTCCATTTCACTGTTCAATTGGTTTGAACACGTCCCTTGCGAGAAGCTATAGTCGAGGAATTCCTGGTCACGAATACTGTACTTGCACGAGAGCTAGGGGATTGTTTCTTCCGCGTATGGTGTTGAACTTCAGTGGGTCTGAATTTAGAGCTTCTGGGTCGAGCGCTAGAAGCTCAAGTGTTTCGTGAAGGATCGAGGTGTTTGAATCCATACTATTTCCAAGACAGCTATTTCACAAGTCCAGAAACATTCGAGATTTTGATCTGGGATATCTCCTCCCAAATCCAATTGGCACTTTCAAGATGGCCTCACTCGCTCCCACGAATTCAACTTCAGAAGCATCTATGACAACAGCACCACCACAACCACCACCAATTCCCTCCACAGACCACCTCGAACGAGTCTCCTACCTCTTCGGCTACCCAATAGCTCACTCGCTCTCGCCCCTCCTCCACGGCACAATTTACGAATCACTCTCCCTAAATTACGCACAACATCTCTATCCCTCTCAAACCCTCGAACCATGTCTCGAGCTCATGCGCACCCCGAAATTCTTCGGCGCTTCAGTAACCATGCCGTTTAAAGTAGCAGTAATACCGCATCTCGACATGCTGACTCCCGAAGGCGAGGCAATTGGCGCTGTAAACACTGTGTTCCTGCGAAATTCCCCATCCGGAAAACGGTTGTTGTGTGGGACGAATACTGATTGTATTGGAATACGGGAAGCAGTTTTGCAGAATACACCGAAAGAAATATCAGCGACTATGAAGGGCAAACCGGGTATGGTTATCGGAGGTGGTGGGACTTGTCGTGCGGCTGTTTACGCGTTGGTTCAGTTTCTCGAGTGCTCGGAAATCTACCTCGTCAATCGCGATCGCTCGGAATGTGAACAGGTCATCTCAGAGTGTGTCTCTAAAGGGTTCGGTTCGAATCTGCGATATATCTCCTCATTAGCCGAAGCACAATCTCTGGCTGCCCCAGCAGTAATAATCTCTGCGATTCCTGATTTCCCACCTAAAACAGCTGCGGAAATTGAGACGAGGGCTATCATTACCGAGTTTTTGGGCAAGCAGGCCGGTGTGATATTAGAGATGTGCTATCATCCATCACCCGACACGGCGGTGGCTAGGATTGCTAGGGATAGTAAGTGGCAGGTTATTGAAGGGACCGAGGCGATGATTTGGCAGGGGCTGGAACAGGATAAAGTGTGGTTGAGGAGGAGGGTGAGTGCGTTGCCGGTGGAGAAAGTGAAAAGTATTGTCAGAGCGAAGTTGGAAGCTGGAAGAGCTAGGTTGTAGGATTGCGTGTCTGGTATAGCGTAGGATGTGTTCATGTATTCATGATCTCATGTAGGAGTTAGGGAAGGGTTCTGGTACATGTCATCAAGATCTAGACATAAAATTGTCATTCCAACTGTCTATCTCGGTAGATCCGGTTTCATTTCCCTGGTGAATGGAAAGAGCGTTGTGTTTGAAGCTTCAAAAAAGGATGATCTCCAGGTGTTAAGTGTGACGGTTGAAAAACGACAGTTCCACCGGAAAAGAAATACAGAATTACAAGGAACAGGAGGTAGGTCAGCTACAAGTGGAATAATGAAAGTTGAATACAACTTACTATTCTCGACTTCGAGATTAATCAGTATTCGTTATTAAAGGAGCATGACTTGTTCTACACTGTTCCGGTTATCTCTTGCAAGTTTGTTTTCAGTAACAAACATTTTACACTGCAATTGCAATTGCAACAAACGGATTCCTACACAGCGATTTTCCATCCAATCATCATTCTGGTCTTTCTTCTAGAGCGAGTGTTTATCCCCGTTCACTAAAGTAAGCACGCATGGCTTGTTCCGTTGATGCAGTCGGGTATGGGGTTGTGGACACCCGATAAGCCCCATCGACTGTGGGGGTTGCGGAGTTGTGTTTACGATGCGGATGAACTCTCGGCGGATGAACGTTTAACAGCATAAGTTGATCTAGCCCGATTGGGAGGAGTGATCTGCAGGACACCTAAATGATTTTGTCGTTTATTCTTGTCCGACCTTGCGAGTAAACGACGACGACGACGCGAAGAAGGCCGGAGACTTTCTATGACGGTATTGCTTGAGCTTCTGGAAGTCCGGGAGAAGAGACTTGTGTGTTGCTAGCGTAGTCTACGTTGAAATAGCTGCGCCAGACATGTCTTGTTTCATGTCGTTAGGTGATGTATGTAATTTCCTCATCTCTCATTGCGTTTGGGCCAAGCATTTTCTGACGACAGATATCACATGGAGACATCAATGACGATTCGGCGACTGAGAAATGATATATATTGCCAAGAGAGCAATCAACAACCAGAATACAGTAGGAAACTCGAGGCGCAGGATTAGACGTACGGGAGCTACTCTTTGTAGCGTGGATCTCGATCTCGGCCCGTCGCTTTCCTTCGATACCCTCATTCTCTTCCTCTCTTGAATTCTTTCCCACGCCAATCATTCTCCACTGTTCCTAGCTATCTCCAGTCTACCGGTTCGGGCAGTCGTGATGATTTGCGGGTCTGATATTTACCTGTCTCATGTCTCCCTATACTGCTGTAGAGTAGGTACTTGACCCTCCTCTTCTGAAGCGCTCCTTCCTCAACTTCCTTATCTTTCACAATCTTGATATCTTTCATCATCCCAGCGTCATTGTCGTCATCTTATCGTACCACAGCATCCTATTAACAATCTATCTTATCTTACCTGTTGACCGTCGGCTGGAGTAACCTCACTTCATCTTCATGTAACGGCGTGATTCTTTGAATCTCCTCCTCGATGATACACACGCTTACGGTTACATAAATTGTATCTTATTTAATCAGCTTCAAATCTCGACTTTCCTAGTTAAATCCCTATTATTTCAAACAAACGAACAACAAAGAGAACAGAAATCATGTCTTTCAGACCAGCAATCGCCTCTCTCTCACTCGGAGTAAGTTCATATCTCAAACCTTGAGGATCTATTGACTAACACGGTCTAGCGAGCATGGGTTCATGAACTTCCCCCAAAATTCCAAGCAGCCGCCTCTGTTGGCTTGCCAGCAATCGAGATCTTCTACGAAGACCTTCAGTACCTAGCTTCTACCTTCCCTGGCGGTTCTGCTCTTCCATCAAACCAACTACTCGCCGCACGACACATTCGAGGTCTTGCAGACTCACTCTCTCTTGAAATCATCGCCCTAGGACCTTTTTCTGACTGTGAAGGTTTACTTTCTACCGCCGAGAAAGAGAAGAAACATGCCGAACTTAAGATCTGGTTTGAGATGGCTAGAATTCTGGGAACAGACATCATTCAAATACCAAGTACATTCAAGACCAAGGGATTCACTGGTGATTTGGATGTCATTGTGAAGGATTTACAACAAATTGCCGATATGGGCGCCAAAGAGAACCCACCGGTTCGATTCGCGTATGAGAATCTCTGTTTCGGAACATTCAATGACACATGGGAAAAGGCATGGGCCGTCATTAAAGGCGTTGACCGTCCCAACTTTGGATTCTGCATGGACACCTTCAACATCGCCGGTCGCGGGTGGGCAGATCCCGCCAGAGAAGACGGGAAAATCGAAAATGCCGATGCAATCTTCAGACAGAGCTTGAAGAACATGGTCAAGGAGGTTGCCGTCAACAAGATCTTCTACGTCCAAGTCGTCGACGCCGAAAGAATGAAATCGCCACTAGTAAAAGGCCACCCCTTCCATACTGACGGAATGAAACCTCGGATGAGCTGGAGTCGTAACGCGCGTTTGTTTATGTGCGAGTATGACCGCGGTGCCTACCTGCCCGTCCTTGACGTCCTCAAGGCGATCTGTGACGAGAAAGAGGGGCTGGGATATAAGGGGTGGATGTCTTTCGAATTCTTCAACCGAAGTTTGACGGATGATTCAAATGACGTGCCTATGGAACATGCAAGACGTGCCGTTGAATCGTGGCAGAAAGTGTGCTCTATGATGGGCTGGGAGGATGTGGTTGAGGAGATTGTTCCGCGGAATGTGGTTGTCAGATCGCCTGCTCCGAGGTTGATGGAGTCGGCGGAAATTTCTGCAAGATTGTAAAGTTCTTGCGAGTGGCATTTGAGGATTCAGGGGCGCGGATGGGAATGCTGCATTGGTATTTAGAGGCGTTCTATGGCGTTCGAGGAGGATGAGATTGCAACTTGTAAATACCCACGGTGCTTTTGCTTATAGCCCGGTGCTTTTGCTTATATACGTGCGTAGACTTTGCTGAGGGGGTTTTCCTATTATATATATATATATGTATTTGAGTGATGATTTTGCTTCTAATCTTGTGGCTTTGTGTATTCGCTGTTCGTTACGTAAGAGATTCTGTATGTATGGGATTGTGATGAGTGATAGCGATCAATGTACTCTAGTCAGATGGAAATGTTTGTGTGTTTTGTGGTACTTGACTGCCAGTCCGACCAGATTGCTTACTTTGAATTTGATAAAGAGAGAATAACAGAAGAAATCTTTCCACAAATCTTCGTAAACGCAGGAATGAGAACCGAACTTTCATTTATTTGATAATGGACGATCAAAGAACATCTACAAATTTGCGAAAGGATTTCGTTAAATTTAACAACGGATTAGTAACAACTCTTCATCATCCAAAAAAGCATCGAGTCAGCAGTAATTCTCATCGCCGACTCGCTTACCACTGGGTCCAACTCTCCTGAAAGCGGCAAAAGCTTCATCCCACCCCCACCACAGCTATCCTGGAATACCCCACCATTCGCCTACCACCGGCCACTATCGGCGTCTGCCCCTCCAAGCTCACCTCACAATTCTACTTCCATCTGGTACATCACACACCAGCTACACAATTTATCTTCCTATTTACACGTCAAGTGGCCTGAGACTCAATTGATGAAACAAAACACAGAAGAACAAGATGACGTATACATTGAGCAAATCCGAGCTCGAAGAGATCTATAATTTTGCTCTGGATCTAGGGAGAAGAGCTGGGCAAATCCTGATTGAAGGGGTTGATAAGAGGACGGGGGAAGCGAGTGGGAGGGGAGATAATGTGGAAGTGGAAAAGGTGAATGCGGTTGATATCGTCACACAGACAGATTTGGGTAGGTGTTATCCAATTGCTTTGTGAAGATAGGATGGCCGGCGTGTTTTGTTAAAGCCATTGGGATATGAATTGAGCGAGCTATGAAGATGAGGATTACTGATGTACTCTACAGATGTGGAAGCCTTCGTAAAAGACGAAATAACCAAGAAATATCCCTCCCACTCGTAAGTTCGTGCTTCTCCCTCTCCCTATACAAATCAAACAAGGCACTAACAAGTTTCCAGCTTCATAGGCGAAGAAACCTACTCATCCGGCTCCTCAAAAGAATACTTAATCAAAGACGACCCAACATGGTGTGTCGATCCACTCGATGGGACAGTAAACTACACACATCTGTTCCCCATGTTCTGCGTCTCAATCGCCTTAGTCCTGAACGGCATGCCCGTCGTAGGCGTCATATATCAGCCCATGTTAGATACAACATATAGCGCATACACGGGTGGAGGAGCATGGTAAGTCAATTCCGATCGTCGCACCTTCTTTCACCACGACTGACACAACCCAGGCAAGATGACTCCCACCCCCTCAAACCTCGCCGTCCCCTCCCGTATATAACCAATCCCACATCCCCTCTCCCCCCTAACGCACCCAGCGGCTGCATCTTCGCCTGCGAATGGGGTAAAGACCGTCGTGGCGACACGCCTACCTCCGCGCTCTCGAAAAAGGTAACATCCTTCCTAAACCTCGCATCTGAACTCAACTCCCGCGATGGAAAAGGTGGAATGGCACATGGAATCCGCTCTCTCGGATCCGCGACGCTGGATCTCGCGTATGTGGCCACCGGCGCGTTTGATATCTGGTGGGAGGGCGGGTGTTGGGAGTGGGATGTTGCGGCGGGGATATGTATATTAAGGGAGGCGGGCGGGTTAGTTACGACTGCGAATCCACCGGCGGATTGGGAGACGTGTAGAGTGCCTGAAGTAGTGTTGGGAGGGCGACTGTATTTGGCGATTAGGCCGGCGGGGGGTGGGAAGGGTGAGAGCGGGAGGGAGGGACAGGAAAGGGTCGTTAGGGAGGTTTGGAAGAGAGTGGAGACATTGGAGTATGGAAGACCTGGGTTTGAGGTGAAAATGAAATAGATGAGGTGGATATTGGTGTATATGCTGGATGTGAGGGTGGTGTAATATTAGGTTTGATGGTTTTGGAAAAGACGAAAGTCACAAGAGTAGTTCTTATGCCAGATGGAATTGATACGTCCTCTTCCAAAACACTAGAGCCGCTGGTCTAAATTTAGAGAGAAGAAATGCAGGAGAGATGAGAATAATAATGAAAGTGCTTCCTTGAGCCTTGGAATGGTCTCTTTCGACAAGTGGCTCTGAACCATGCTCTCTTGAAGCGTCATCGATTTCTTGTCCATCATACAGACTAGAAAAAGAAGGATAGAGTCCCCAGAAAAGACGATAGACTTCTACATAAAAGTCGTGCACGCATGTACAATACCTGAATTAGGTAGCCGAGATCATCCTCACTAAAGTGGTCGTGAAACTGGTGCAAGGGATTGATAACAAAGTTGTTGGCTGAGACTCATCAGAGTGCAGAATGCCAGGTGAGCAATGACTTCTGGTCATTTTAAGGCGTTGACGTTGTTGTCGCTGAGATGATTGGTAACTTGTATTCAAAAGTTTCGAGGCCCGGAAAACTGAGCTTTTGGTGGGAGTAGGTGAAGGTGGAAGCTTCCATGCAAATCGTTTTCTGTAAAGATTTGGTGATTCGTACCAAGCTGAATATTGAATTATGCTCATGAAAAGCTCGTCGTCAGAGTGTCTTGATGCCTCTTTGAGGCGTGGCTCTGGGTGTGTACAAAGCCAGAACTCATGGATCCAGATTAGATTGGACTAGTATCACGTGCTCCAAAACATTCTGTCAGTCGAAAGGCATCAGTCTCCCGGTTTGGACAGTTAACAGAAGTCGAGTAGTATTCATTCATTGTAGATATTAATCTAGATTCTTTTTTGAAGCATGCTGACCGTTTGATATTTCCAAAAGTCAATCCTCAAATTATCACGTGCGATCGTCTTCGGACCTCCAGGCTGTGATGGAATCGCAAGGCTGACTTTAGAACATCTCACCAACTACCACCTCATATATCATCACCCGAAGCCTGCATTGCGCCCTCGATTCTTCTTCCAGAATCGGAGTATCGATTGCTCGGTTACCCGATTGACACAAGTCTTGGAGACACAGTACACCACTCCCAAAAAGGCAATTCCCAACTTTGAACGTCTACATAATCTCCAACATCAATCGTTCTCCTCAATTAATTCTTTGAAAAAACACTCGCGATGGATTACGTTGAAAACAGAATGGCTCAGGAAGCTGCGAAGCCAAAGGTCTCACCAGAAGTGTAAGTGCAATCACCCCAATCCCCATCAGCAATCCCTCCTAACGCACACGGCAGTCAGACAATCGCAACACCCATAAACCTCATCCTCTTCTCCCTCTTCGTCTACATAATCTACCGTTCTTTCCGACCAACCCCCGTACCAAAACTCGCTCCTCCACCCCCTCCCGTCGTCTACAAAACCTTTACACCCCCGACCCTCCTGCCCTTTAACGGCACCAACAACAAACCCATCTACTTCGCGGTGCGCGGGAAAGTCTTCGATGTCTCTAGCGGTCGCAACTTCTACGGACCTGGTGGACCATACGAGAACTTCGCAGGCAGAGATGCGAGTCGCGGTTTGGCATGCGGGAGTTTCGACGAGGAAATGTTGACGAAGGATTTGGAAGGGCCGCTTGATAAGTTGGAGGGGTTGGGACCAGAGGAAATGGAGGCGCTAAGGGGATGGGAGGAGAGGTTTGAGGAGAAATATTTGGTTGTTGGAGAGTTGGTTGCTGTTGGGGAGGAGAAGAAGACGATTGCGAGTTGAATGGTGACTGGATTGGAGGATATGCAATATAATGATGAGATATGATGGCGTTTATGACACGACGCGGAGGGAATATTTTGTAGAAATACAATGCGATTTACGGGCTCACTCGATATGGCATACTTATTTCATCGTCCGAATCAGAAGCTTTTGATGTCTGCAAATATGCTCCGGGCTGGCTATTCAAAGACAGAGTTCTCGACCTTTGATTCGGGGAAGACTAAGACTCATTGCTACCCATAGAGTTTATGCTCATAAATGCTACGACGGGCTTGAGATCGAAGGCTTCGGAATCTAGCAGCGCTAGACTGAGGGACTTGCTTAACTAACGTTGATTGAGTCACATGCAAAAGACAAAGCAGGTAAGTAATTATTGTTCTTGAGCGTCACCAAATTTGAGACCTTCCTGAGATATATCTGAAATATCATCTATAACACTCTTTCAATTGCTTACCCGAAATGAAAGCTATCAATTCATCATTACTTTCGAGTTCATCCACCAACTAATTTATGTGCTGATTCTTCATACATATCCACATCTCTCTCTTCGCTATCAACGCTAGTACCCAAAGCCTCCTTAACTTCTCCAGATGTACCATCCCTCATTCCACCAACCCACACAGGCAAATCACCCTCATCCAAAACACCCAGCTGCATCAACCACCGCCCCCTCGAAACCATCCCCCACACCCCAATCACTCCCAACTCACTCATCCCCCTACTACCCCTCGACAACTCCAGCCACCCCTTATACTCAATAATCATATTCAAATACACACTCTCCGCCATCTCAACCCACACCCTCCTAAAATACCTCTGCCACACCTTCCTCCCCTCATCCATTCCCCCATACAACGCCGCGAAATCCACAACCTGACTCTGCCTCGCCCGGAACCGAAGCAATGCGTACCAAGGATACTGATCCCATACCTCGCCCCAGATCTCTCGTCTCTGGCGCTCGGGGATTTGGATCCAGAATTCTTTGCCGCCGGTAAAGGCGATTACGCGGTTGCATTTCTGCATTAGGAAGTCGAATGCTGTACGGTATGATTCCTGCGCTAGGATGTTCATTTGATGGATCATTCCGCCGCGGAGACTTGGTGAGGCGTTTTGGGGTATGAGGAGACGAACGGTTTCTGGGGGGAGAGTGTTGTAACGAGTTAGGAGGAGGTGGATGGCTTTGGTTGTGTATGTACAGAGTTCTTCTTCGTTTCTGTGGAATTGTGGTAGGACGTTTCTTGCTCGAGAGTAGTCTGGAGGTCGGTGGGCGAGTGGTGGTTTGGTTCGGAGTGCTTCCCATATCTGCTGGAAATGTTAGAGATCTTTTGGTTGTGGGCTTGGATTGCTAAGATTTACTTCGTCGCAGTCCCACATTGGTGTGATGGATTTGTTTGCAATAGCGAGATGTAGGTATGCTAGCTTTCCTTCAATTTGGTGATTGACATGGTTAACTCTGGGTAGTTGCTCATAGTTCATACGTGCTGCATACTCGATATTTGACGGCCCATTTTCTTGCATTGTCGCTTCATGGACAAGGCAGTTGATATGCAAAGCAAGTTTGATCAAATTTTGGGGAAAGTGAGTTTGCAATTCCATTGCTTCTACACTTTGGTGGGGTTGCCTTTAAGGCTGTAATTCACTCCAGTTGGCTGCATATCAAAGGGTTCCATTTCTTGAATTCAGTTTCCTGATCATTCACCTATGGTTTCCAATCTTCGTCGAGCAAGTTTCGGTTAGTGGCACTCCGTTATCTCGTTGCCACGAGGAAAAACATTCACCTTTGAGGCTAGCATCAATGTTTGTTTACTGTCGACCGCGTTTTCGATCTCCAAGCAATAGGACGGCCTGTCACTGTCTCAAATTCATTTTGCAATTGAAAGGTCTTTGATCACAAATACGGTTGTCACGCCTGTGGATGCAGTCTGCGCGACACTAGGTTTCGTTCAAGCTTTCAATTCTGTTGACCCAAGTAGGCTTCTGGCCGCATGATAGTAAGCCTCCCGAGTACTACCACTTGTTCGAATTCGTTAGATTGTGAAAAACGGGTAACTCTGAAGCCAATGAAGAATTTCTCCCGAGAGCAGGGCTGACTGTAACTAGTTGAGTTTTACTAGAAACTAAAATGCAACCTCCCACTGAACCCGATAATCGTCAACGGGAGCTCCTTGATCGGTCTGCAAATCTCATTGAGCGACGATATAGTGAACCCAATCGCGAAATTAAAGTTACGAGTGAGCAAGTATGGCGCGGAATGCTAGGATTGGCTTTCGCACAGCGCCAGGGCTTCGGGTTACGTAGAGTAAGGTGGAATGCAGATACTTTTGCGGTCCACTACATTGATTATGAAAGGTACCGCGAGAATCTTGAATTCGATCGGGTTCCATTGTCTTCGGTTGATTATTTTGTTGCTCATGGACTTGGATTATTTGGCGGCAGTGTTGTTTCATTCCAACAACTCTTCCCGAGCGTCCATTGGGGTTGGATGGAAGATCCCGCACTCGCCTTACTCATTTCTAAGTTGAGGGCTAAGGCGAGAACTGCAGATCAAATTGCTGAAGAAAATAATATTCTGGTCAACCAACTCGAAAAACAATCTACAGCTGCGAGGGAATCTATAGCAGAATTAAACACACGATTGAAAGAGGCCGAGCAAAAGGGAAACGCTGAAGATGTGCCGCGAGATACCACAGGACTCGAATACGTACAAGTACACGCCGATCTTGCTAGAAAGAAGGAACGCATTTCACAACTTAAAGAAGATCTCAGGGTATTTCGTGACAAGCTGTTGATTAGAGAAGCATCTCTGGAAAGGAACAAAGAGCGGTTGAAACTTGCCCAAGAAGCCCTTCAAAAAAGAAACTCGGATGTCGATTCAACTTCGGCGGAGAGAGCACTGCAGCAGAAAGTGGATGAGGCAGAACAAGGCCGGAAAAAATATATAGATGAAATCGAATATCGTAAGGAGCGATATCGCCAGGTCGAAATCCGTCTTTCAACAGAGGAGGTCGCCAGAAAGAACGCAGATGACAAAGCTGCTAGACTTCTCAACGAGCTTTCAGTCTCCAAAGACAGTATCGCAGCAGCAGAGCAAAAGAACGCCACGGTATCTAAGCTGTTATCCTCATGCCGAGAAAAACTGAAAAGAGCGGAAAATGGCAAAAGATCTGCAGAAGAACAGGCATCCCGCCTCAGCGACAAGCTTTCTCAATCCGAAGAGGAAGAACTAAGATTGACGAGTGTCAAAACTGCCGCTGAAGCCAAGATTATTGAACTTAGAAACGAATTATCAGCAGCTGAAAAGAGAGTGTCGAAAGGTCCGACGCCGCAAACGAAGAAGAAGATCACCGCTCTCGAAGAGTTGGTAAAAGATACCGACCTCACAATCGCCGAACTGACAGGTGCATTGTATGCCTCGCTCTCACATCTTCCGAGGAAAAATTTCAAGGTCCAGATCGAAACGCTACGGAATCATACCTTGTGCAGATATGAGAGCTCGAGAAACAAAAGCGAAGACGCAGTTGTTAGACACGAAAGGTTCAACAAAAGCATCAAGATTGCTGAAGACATTAGTGCTTATTTGACGCTCATTGGAGAGAATGGTGATATTGAAGGAGAGGACTGGTCGATTTCGGCAGGTAACAAGAGGAAAAGGGTTGATTGAGAGTGAGAAGATGCGACGACTCTTCTGTGTTGGAAATATTTGTGGAAGTCTATTGAATTGTGTCAAAGTTATGGTGATGGATTGGATTGAGTTGTTCGACTTTTGAGAGTCTTGAAGTGCATAGGGTTGTGGGAGGTCTGATTGCTAGAAGGATCAAAGGCTCTTGATACATGATGATTTTAGTCAATAGTTAGTGATGGTGTATTTATGCTATACATCAGCACTGTCCAGGGAACAAGGCTCATGTTATTTGGTCTCTTCATATTACTAGACCGCGTGACTGTTTGGCAAGTCCCACGTTCCAATAATTGGAGAGCTGCCTGATAAAGAAAACCCAACAGTCCAATGAACCAGCAAATGCGATATATTGAAAAGGTTGGCTGAGGACGTTCGCCCAAGGCTTGGCTTCAGTGACATCACGACTACCTAATGGTTGGTGATCGAAACTCAGCCCCGATAAGTTATGTTGCTACCAACATAACTTCTCACAGTTTCAAAAGTACCATGTGCTCGGCTGCTAACCGCCTAGTCGGGGCCTGAAAGTTTGTCCCAACTAACGGTCAACAAGAATGTCGTTACCAACAACATAGCGCCTTGCAAACAATTTCAAGATGCTGCGCCTTGATGACCGATTTGGCCTGCTGCCTCTGAGTTGGCTCAACATGCAGATGCTGGTAGCCTGTCAAAGACACAGCTCTGCAGCCATCTCCTACACTGATCCAACGAGAGTGCTTTGATAGCGCAGCTTTGAGCGCAACGGGGTCGGTTCCGTGTTGACGGGTTTCTAGGCTTCTGCCGTAAGACTCCCTTGCATATGACACGGCAACATGCATAGACTGGTTGACCGAATTTTTCAAATTGGTTTTGAGGCGATCTTTTTCAGCCTGCTTGGGATGGTCCGTTCAGACGGCTAATCCGATTCTGAGCAAGCCCAGCGTTGCACAAGAATTGTGGTTGCAACCATTTCGCTTCGATTCAGATAGACTTGTTCAAAAGAGCTAGATATGTGAAGATGATACGATCTGGACGCAAGGGAAATAAATACGAAAACCGGAAATTTATCGAAAAGCTGGTGTTGTCTGAGGTCAATCTTTGACAGAACATGAGGGGTAAGGCATTGGGTAATACGCAGCTGAGGGAACATCTTTTGGGTCCAAAGCTAAACTGAAGAAAGGTATCAGTACAATCCCATGAACACATTATGAGAAACAGATTTTGAAGCTTGCGATAACGACTTACATTATAATGTCGAGTTTTGGCAGGATTATGATTTCTTCTGGGTGGAAATGGTTCTCTTTGACGATAACTCAACGAAGTGTCACTTGTTCCGATACAAATCTGAAGCGCCGGCAGGTCGTGATATATCTTGAGACTGAGAATGTTATTTAATCTGTGAATTGAGAAAATCATCCTGTGAATTGGATGAGGTAGAGAAGAAAAAGAGGTTACTCGGTCGGTGTGGAAGAAGTAGAACTGTACCACAGGGGATAAGCGAGTCAAGGGGTTTCACGAAGGCAGAAGCATGGATTGTATGCGGCGTGCCAGCTAAGGCCTGTTCAAGAGCTCTGAGACAGGGTCGAATGACTGTATCACCACTGGCTGCCACCAGTTCGACTGCCCCGTCTTGTCAGCTCACGAACTCCCGCACTTTTGCTGCACACAAACGGATGCTTTTCTGGATGGTGCAGCGCAAGCGAGTGTGCATCTCCAGGTGCTTGATCTGTGGCGCACTGCTGGATATCTATCATGACACGCTACTGTACATAATCGATCCATGACATCTCCATTCCTGGTCGCCCGGTATTCGTCTTATTCGCCCGCCAAAGCCTGTCACCGCTTTTCCTGATGCTCTGCGGCTTCGGTCAGGCGTCACTTTGCATTTCGCAGACAGCACTGCAGTCGCGGGCTTACCGTGCTTCTTCAATGTTTGACATTAAATAAAAGAAGCAAGCGGTAAGGTCTGAAGCTTTTACGCAGTCGTGACTGAGCTGTCAAGACTCTGGAACATAGGCTTTCTACAACGCATCCGACACGTTCCTGACCGCCGTTGTGGCTTTACGCCTGCCTGTATGCTCGCCAATGCCGATTCCACCACATTAATGTACGGGAAACAACGAGACTTATCAACGGCCTGTCCTGGAGAGTTTGCGGAATGGCGGAGGCAGCGCTGGCAACGATGAAGTCAAAGCGCAACACGCTGCTGGATGGCAATTGCTTTCTTTTGCAATGGCTCCGCATCCCCAGGCCCTGCCATCACCAAAACTCCATCATCAGGAGCCCACGATCGATGTGCCGTCTGCACACTAACAACAAATGATTCCGGGGCAACATGCAGGTCCATTCATTCGGGTTCCATTCGAGGGTGACCAAGCGCCATCTCCTCGGCGTTTTCTTTAGTAGCTTTGGAGCTCTCAAGCTATGAAGGTGGATTCCCGCTTCTATATCTAGACGACTCGAGGCAGTGGCACGACACTTGACAGCATCGTGATCGTGCAACACAACAAATCCGGTTTGAGAACGGGCATAACGGAACTACCTGGAGCAGCTGACAATTCAGACGACGCTTTATTCGAGCGGAATAGCGATCCTAGGAGGCTGACGGACCTAGAACCTACTGCTGACCAGCTTCGCCTGCATCATCACTTAAGGCTGACTTTTCCTTCTCCAGAATCAACGTCTGGCTATCCTCGAGGCCGTGAACAGCAAATTCGGGGGCTGACAAAGTCTGAAGCACAATAGATTCACTCTGATTGATTTACGATAACCGGGCGCGAAGATTGCAAAGGCGAGACCTGTATCCACACGGTGTGGCAAACATCCAGTAGGCAATATACACCTCACCGAACACCAGACCGCAGGCCAGCCAACCAACATAGCCGCCTAGAGTCACAAGTCATCAGGTATCTCTCCTTATTTCATACTGAGTTCCTAAAACACCAATTAGCGCTCTTCTTGTCAATTGGGTTCCCCAGCCGGGATAAGAAATGGCATAGCCCATCATGGCCGGCATTTTCTGGAAGCGAAAAAGGTTCTAGTTTAGAAGCATAAAGAGTAGCGATTTTTTGCTCGGTCATTCCAGTGAATGATTTGCCTTATAAGTTTGCCTTTCATCTTTCCAACAAATTTTCCCTAGTGACTCATCTTTGAGATACACCCGGATGGCACCTCTTGGTTAAGTTGCATCATTCGTCTCGTTTTTGCTCTTACACCATCGCGCTTTCCGCGGCTGCAGCCTTGTACCTGGTTAGCTACCGACTTCGTACCTGCTTACCTGCTGCCTCGACAAATTCTCAACGTCAGATTAATTCTTGGATTGATATATCGAATACATTCCTCTGTTGTGTTGGACCTCTGACATGAAATAGAGAAAACGAGCTGGCCACTGAAAAACACCGATTCCTATCCGAAAATTGGCAAGTCGATGGTACAACATACACTCAAGATGGAACCAACAATGGCCGCTACCACACCCACTTCTGTAAGTGTTCTCGTCTTATTATGCCGTATGATATCAATTGGCTGTTTGATGGCGATTGATCTGGCTGTGAACCAAAAATGAAACAAATACTGCTCAGCTTTGCTAACCAAATATCAGGTTTGGATTGCGATTGCAACTCTTCACTATGCCTATCCGGCTCTGACATTCTTTTACTTCCTATTCGCTCTCACGATCACCGTTTGCATGCTACAGACACAATCTCTCCGAGTTCAAGATGCCCAGGTTCGCCGCGATGTCATGCTTGGTTTGATATTTGCAGTTGCCGGAACATATGTAAGATTTATTTCCTGGACAACTTGGAATTACGCAAGATAGCTGTGCTGACACCCCAATAGCTTATTGAGTCCGTCGCTGTTCTTGTCGAAGTTTTATTTGACTCCAATGAATGGTATCCGACGCAAGACCATGTTGTACGTGTTTCACTCCAATTGAGAAGTGAGTTCTGAATGCGTTGGCTAATATTCTCTCCAGGTCTACCTCATCTCTTCCTTGATTGCTTTTGGCATCCAGGCTGTAGCACTGACCGACGCGAAATTTCCAGTCTGGTACCCGTACTATGGCACTTGGTTCATCGGCATATGTGTCGAAATCACGTTACTAGCACTCTCAAATGTCTACTATCCGCCAAATTCGACTTTTAGCTACGCCATTCTCCTTATACAATGCCTCCGAATCGTAACTTTTATTATTCTGGTGTTGCTCTTCTTCGTCCTTCGTAACGATACCAAAGAGTATGACAACGCCGACGCAGAACAACAGTCTCTTCTAAGGAATAAACTCGCTGGAAAACCCGGTAGCTCCGAAGATTCGTCGAAAGGATATGGAACCTCCGGGACCACCACCGCCATAAGCAAAGCATCGTCACAGGATTCATGGGTTATCAAACAAGCCAAGGCACAAGAATTGGTTCAGAAGAGACTCAAGCAAGACGGAAACTGGTTTACTTATGCAAAAGGCTTCGCTGTATGTTTCGCTCCTCGTGCCGGCGATTTTCACTTGCTGATATTTGATAGGTCTTTTTTCCACACGTCTGGCCTATGCATAACAAAGGGCTCCAATTCCGTGCTCTGCTTGTAGCTGTTTGCCTTCTAGCAACCAATGCACTTAACGTTCTAGTACCGAACCAAATGGGAGTCATGATCGACAGTCTGACCAAATATACTGAAGGAGACCACGCTCGAAATGTTTGGCTTCCCGTGGCGATATACATTATTTTTCGATTTGTCAACAGTGGAGCGTGCGTTGGATGGATTCAAAAGTGGCTCTGGCTACCAGTCGAGCAGTACTCTTACGATGCGCTCAGTACTGCGTCTCATGCTCACATTATGACTTTGTCTTCCGATTTCCACGACAGCAAAACCAGTTCAGATCTAATTCAAGCGGTACAGGGAGGAAGATCAGTTGCAGACTTGTTGGAAACGGTGTGCTTTCAAGTCGTTCCAATGTTCATAGATTTGGCCATCGCCTTCGGATACCTCTGGTCGATATTTGGTCCATATATGGGCCTGATGATGGCTGCAACAGCGAGCACCTATTTATATGTCACCACAAAACTAATCAGCATGAGAGCAGAGAAGCGTCGAAACTTCATTGCAATGATGCGAAAAGAGTGGAGCGTCGGCTATGCCTCACTGGACGGGTGGACTACTGCAAGCGTAAGTGATTTCATTTCACTTTGTTTCTCCCATTTTCATCGCTGACGTGCATCAGATGTTCAATATGATTCCATACGAACAGGACAAATACGCCGGTGGTAAGTAGTACCCAAATTACTCAACGGCTCTTGCTAAAATATTGCAGCTGTCAAAGATCACCTTGGAACAAAATACCACTATGATATGTCTGCTCAATCAATCAACGCTGCGCAAGGCCTTATCATGACAATTGGTCTACTGGGAGCCTTATGGCTGGGCGTATATCAAGTTGCCTTTGGTGGGCTGTCCGTTGGAAAATTTACGACTTTGCTTGTATATTGGGCTCAACTCGCAGGTAGATACATCTTCTAGTCTCGGAAACAAGTATATGCTAACGAAAATGCAGGCCCCTTGACATTCTTCAGCAGCATGTTTAAGAATATTTCTTACAGTTTAATGGATGCCGAAAAACTTCTCGAGTTGTTCCAAACCAAGCCAACCATAACGGACTCGCCCAATGCGAAGATGTTGAAACTCGACAAGGGAGAAGTTAGATTTGACAACGTCTCTTTCGCTTACGATGAACGGAAGCCAACTTTGAAGAACGTCTCTTTCACCATTCCGGCTGGTAAGACGGTTGCTCTTGTTGGTGAAACAGGTGGTGGCAAATCTACAATCCTGAAGTTGCTTGATCGTTTTTATGATGTTAGTGGCGGCTCAATCACAATCGACAATCAAGACATCCGGAACGTGAAATTGAGCAGGTATGTGATGCATGGGACTCCTAACATTCTCTATGACTAACAATGTTTCCAGTTTGAGAGAGAATATTGGCATCGTGCCACAGGACCCAACACTTTTCAACATGTCAATCATGGAGAATATTCGCTATTCCCGACTTTCAGCCACGGATGAAGAGGTCTATGATGCTTGCAAGGCTGCTGCGGTTCATGACAAAATCATGACCTTCCCTGACGGTAAACTTGTCTTGTCTAGCAGAATATAAACTCAAGCTAACTCGTTTAAGGCTACGATTCTCAGGTCGGTAACATGGGAGTGTAAGCAATATGAAAGTGAATTATATTGTACAAAGCTAATGCACATTGTAGGAAGCTATCTGGAGGGGAAAAGCAACGTGTTGCAATTGCTCGCGCCATCTTGAAACAGCCCGAGATTATCTTACTTGATGAGGCAACGAGTGCTGTAGATACCGAAACCGAGCATCTCATTCAAGAAGGATTCAGAACTTTGTGTCGCAACCGTACCACTTTCATTGTTGCGTAAGTTTTCTCATGGTCAAAACAAAAATACACCACTGACTTATTGCTAGACACCGATTATCCACAATCATGAGGGCTGACCAAATTCTAGTCGTCATGGATGGTGAGATTGTGGAGGCCGGTTCACACCAAGATTTGATACACGCAAAAGGAAAATATCACAATCTATGGACAAAACAGATCTTTGTCAAGCCATCCGATGAGAGATCACGATCACGAAGCCCGAAAAAGCAGGACGCGAGTATAGTTAATGATTTAAGTCCTTCGAAGAAGACGGTAGAGCTGGGAAAGGTTCTGAACACGACTGAGCATAATTGTGATCCGGCAGTTGAAGAAGAGACGAAGAATAACGATGGGAAAAAGAAAGATTCAAGTCATCAACGTGAGGTGAGTTAGAGAACACATGATGCAATGATTCCCTACGTTGAAAATCAAGTCCGATGTGGCTTTTGTGTACTGGATATTCTGCAAGATGCAGCTTACTTGAATAGCAAGTGTGCTACTTGGCTTCTGGCCAACCAACAAAAATAGAACATATAGAATAGAATATCTACAATTTACCCCCCTATATATACTCCTTCAAATCATGGCTTGTATTTTCCTCTTGAGGATATCTAATACTCTTTAGGGTTCGAAATTGAAAGCTGATGCGCCCGAGTTCGTTCCGTCTAGCCTCAAGACCGACGCCGCTGAAGGAACTTCCAAGAAATATACGCCAAAGGAAGCTGCAAAGGCTCAGAAGAAACTTGAAAAGGAAGAGAAGAAAGCTGCGAGCCTAAGAAAGAAAATCGCAAAGAAAGCAAGATTTCAAACGACGGGTCAGTAACTCTCTTGCCCAAATCAATGGAAGCTGAAACTTTAGTAGAGATCCAAGGAGATACAGAATCGATCGTTGCAGAACACCGAGCTGAACAGTTGCCGAGCGTGGAAGAACCTGCTATTGAAATTTCAAAATCCAAGCGTTCTAGGACGTCGAGAAGAACCACATTTAAAAGCGAGCCTAACCGAGTTCAAAATTCTCACGATGGAGCTCAAGATTCAGATGCCCCTACTACTGGCTCAGGAGAAAGTCAAGCACTCTTACAACCCCCTCCAACAGTAAGCCCACCCTTAAATCCTTCCAGTCATCTGACCTAACACACCTGAAGCAAAAACGTCGCGTCTCTGCACCAAGCGATCCTCCAACAAGCACTCAGGAAATCCGAACCAACCGTTCTCGTCGGATCCGCCACTGGAGAGTCAGGAATCATAGTGTTAAAGACTCAGGATCGACCCTGGGCTCCGCACTTGCTTCGTACGATCCGTCGACTGATGAGATGAGCTCGCTTGCTGCGCCGACGACGAGTCCTGCGGATGAGGGTTCTGGGGTGGGGGCGGTGAGGTTTGCGGCTGGGAGTTGAGTGGGTGATGTTCTGAGTTGTCCTTCGTCTCAGTCAAGATCGATACCGACTTTCCATCTTTAAATTATGTCAGAACACGCTTCGGGCTCTGGTTACTACCCCGGAACGCAGATTTGGAGGCTCGACAATTGGTTTGGCGATAGGATACGTGTTTCTACTGTGCTTCAGTTCTGGTTCTGGTGTGCAGCTGAGGTCGTGGCTGAACTTAGCTCACATAATTCTCTTGAAGGTTGTCTTGTCCATCCGGCTGACCTTTCACAAGACTGTTGGGCGGTAGTTGCGGGCTTTGGCGTTAGATCAGTATTGTGTTGGCCTTTCAGTGTTGGGGACATGGATTGTATTCTTGTATTTTACAGCATCTTTTGATCGATTGGACTTGTAGTCAGTGGATAGATAGACTTATGTTGTATTGATAATAGATCACTTGACATCTCCTTCGCCGGACTGGGTGGAAGAGCGAGGATACTACAACTCTCGACTGTTCTCTCCACAGGTAGCCGCTCATCTTTATTTCAACTTGCACTCACAACAGCACTAATGGACAGGTGTGAAACTACTGCAAATGATTTACACGGCCGAAATTAAAGGTGACGAAGTAAGAACCTCTATTACGTTACTACATGAAATTTTGACTGCCTAGATACCCGTCTTCATAACTCGTGAAAGTCATAATCAATCAAGAATGCCCCATTGCCAATGTCTCGCTCAAGAGTATGCTATTAGATGGCGCACAGGCAAAATCACGCAGATTTAAGCTCCTCGACCACGACCTGCACCAGGTGCTCCTCCTGGTGGTCCACCTGCGCCTCCTCCCATCATGTTTCGTGCCCTGATTGTATTGTTAGCCTCTGTAAAAACTTGTTTTGCTAGCAGAGAAGAAAAACTTACATTTCGGCAATGCTTGGGTCTTGCATCAGAGCAGACAAATCTGGCATACCACCACCGCCTCCACCTGGAGCACCTCCAGCTCCGCCGCCGCCTCCAAATTGGTTGGCCATATCGCGCAGACGTGGATTACTCATGATGTTATTCATCATATCCGGGTTGCTCATGAGATTCTGGGCCATGCTAGCGAACATTGGGTTGCTCATGATTGAGCTGAGATCTGGCATGCCCCCACCACCACCTGGGCCGCCTCGTCCACCTCCAAACATGCCCGCAAGAGCAGAAAGATCTGGCATGCCGCCAGCTCCTCCAGGTCCAGCTCCGCTGGCGCCTCGATCCATATCCTCGTCATCAGAACCAGCCTCGTCAATCTCAACCTTCTTCTTTGCGGTCTCGTATCCTTTCTTCATGGCGTCACTACCTCCATTACCCTCATATTCAATACCCTTAGCATAAGCTTCCATGCTTCCCTTTGCGTCGCCCAATGCGAATCTCGCGAGACCCAGACGACTCCACGCCTTGGTGTAAGAAGGATCTGCGTCAACAGCCGCCTCCGCATCTGCGCGCGCAGATTCGTGGTCCTTAGACGCCGAATGTGCAGCCGCTCGATTGCTCAAGAAAATCGGGTTTCCAGGAACCAGCGCAAGGGCCTTGGTGTAGAAGTCTACGGCAGAAGGATAATCCTTCTTTGCCATCGCGGCATTTCCCTGGCTTTTCAGCCCCTCTGCTTCCTTCTTTTGAGCCTCAGTAGGCGCCGAGGCGCTCGGTGTGGATTTCTCGCCCGCAGCATTTGTGTTTGGTCCTGCTGGAGTCTTGCCCTTGAGTTTCTCGTAAATGCCGTAGATTTGGAGGAGGTTCTGGGAGTCTTTTGGCGTGGCATCGGTGGGGTCGACTTTAAAGCATTCTGAGATGCAGGATGTTGCTACTTCGATCGATTCGCGATCGTCTTCACTGAGAGTGCCGTCGGTCAGGGAGGTGTTGAAGAAATCGATGATGGACAGGGCCAGGCGTTGCTTGGTGGTAGCCATGTTTGCGATATGGATATTGGAGAGGATGAGGTTTTTCAATCGTGATGATGTGGCGGGCGGGAGATAATTTACATTTCAGGGCGGACATGTGTTGCTCGATCGTAATGATGACAGGGGTCTTAAGCTTGTTCGCTTAGCTAGTGCGGGGCTTTAGAACGTTGGTGGGGAGGCACGTGGAAGGACATCGAAATTGGTAGGAAATATATCCTCAAGAACATGGCAACTCAATGAAGGGCAACCCTTGTGATTCATTGTTGAATTATCATTAGGATGTTCAAAGAACTGCAGATACCCCTTCGCTCTATCGCGTTCGTATTACAACCTCCAGACTGGAATTTCGCGGAGTCCACAGGCCAAGTGCTTCTCCCTTGCACAACCCAAACATCTTAGAAAACTAAACTTGATGGTACCCAGTCTTCTGTTCGATCACTGGGGACTAGGCTTGGCTTATCAACATTTCAAGCTTGATTAGGAGGTTTATCAACTGCTCTACCAGTATTTCTTGACAGTTCTAGGAAAATCCAACTGCCCGGTATATAAGTTACTGAGACAGAATTTCGAAACTCCAATTCACGGAACATTCATCTGGGGAAATCCATCCTCTGTTCTAGATTAATTCTAGAAATCGACGACATTCTCAACTTAACATTTGCGGACGAAAGTCCCCATTTTCAAGATGACCTCCTGAGCACTTTCTTCAAAGCCTAGGATACTAGCAAGTAGGAAGGTATCATGCAATGCAGCATCTTCCTCATGAAAATCGACGTGGTTGTCTTTCACGTCTTTCATCTGTTTAACCCATTTCTTGTTCGCAACGAAAAATATCTCTGCATTTCCTGCGTTGACAAATATCGGTACCGACGTTGCAAATGGATTGCCCAGAGGTGTGATGTACGGGTCTGATGGGGAATTCAATAGTCCATCGGCGTAAGTATGCGCTCCCCATCGAAGGAAGGAGGTCGGTAGAAAATCAGAGTTGCGATTAGGATTTTGTTCGGTATTGTAATCGAATGGTGCAACCCATGGCGAGAACAAGGTAACACATCTTGGTCGTGGTATTGTAGTACCGAATTCTTCAAGGTATCGTAGAAGTGTTATTGCCAGATTACCACCCGCACTATCACCACAAAGAACGATCTGATGAGATGGTATTTGGACCTTTTCGACGAGGAATAGATAGGCAGTGAGTGCATCTTGCAAAGCAGCTGGGAAAGGATTGACCCCCATCCATCCGGAAAGGCGATATTGTAGGGAAAAGACGGCATCTACACCCCCTCGCTCAATCATGGTCTTTACCGGATATCCGCAAAACTCATTTCTGCCATCTCCTTCCACAAAAGCCCCTCCGTGTAGATAGAGCACAACTATTTTCGAAGCAATGTCCTTTCCAGGTGCCTTTGGATACCAGGTTCCACCAACCGATCCAGGCTTGACGATTAGGGATGTCAATGGTCCTTTATAGGCTTCCGAGTTTGACGGTTCAATTACTTGAAAACGATCTTCTTCTTTGCCTTGTTCAAGCGAGAGCTTGGAGGTCACTCCAATGCGAGATTTGAGATCCGTCAATGCATACGCGACTTGAGCCATAAATGTCTGCTTTGCAGTCCACTTGGGGTGTGGCCGCAGAGGTGCGAAAAATGCAAGTGTGAGCCAGAGAGGTAGACGAGCGATGATGGTTGTGAAATATGCTAGTTGGAACAAGAACTTGAAAGGTTGGTAGGCCACCAGTGGGTGCTTATTTGAGGCGACCATGCTATAGAATTTGACTTTATAACTATATGAGGGCAGTGTATGAGGGAGTAATATAATGTTAGACGAATGTTCCGGATCTCAATGTGATAAAAATCCGAAATTCGGAGCAAAAGTGTCGAATGTTGTTTGAGGAAGCACTGATCATGTCAATAATCGTCGTGTAACGCTCGATGCAGATGCAGCATTTAGCCATCCCAACATCCAACATGTTAGTCTACGGCGAAGCAAAATTTCTGTACTGCCAGAAACAGAGTTTTTCTTCAATGGTACAATCTTCACTCAAGTTATCATATCAAAGCAATCGTATACAGAAATCAATACGACTTGTACGAAAGCTCAATCGATAAACAAAGGGGTAAGATGTTAAGCGAGACTTTGCTGTACCTTGCGGTGATGATGACTGCATTTTACAATGTAAAGTATTAGTGAATACTTCAACCATTGCTAAGGCATTTTCCTTTACCTAAATATGCAGGTAACTCTGAATAGATGCTATTTTGATTCGGACTCTCCAAAGCTTATATCATTCTCATGTGTGCTCACTCAGGGACTTCATTATCTCGAGCAATACCCAACTATAATAAAGATCGTCCGCAACGTAGTCTCTATAACTGACTAATCATCATCTAACTAGCAGGCGACTATAAAAATTTGGGCGTTGGTAGACTGACGGGGTACCTCCAGGTATATTACTGTCCGAGAACGACTTATCGGTGCCCCCTCTGTATTAGATACCTTTGGTCCAATTAATAGAGACAATGTAGCAATTATAGCCTTTAGTGGTTGGGTTATTAGAGAAAACTTTTCTTAGACAATTCACCTCAGAGGCAGAGCTCTGAATGATATCCGACTGTTTAGAAATATGGCTCATCAATGTTTACTCCTATTACTACCAGATATTTTCTTCTTCATTATCATTCGAAGGCTCGAAATATCACAACATCAACTGCAGCTGATGCCTTTATGGTGAACAAGTACTAAGATCGATTCTGAAAAAATAGTCAAGGGTCTCTTGAGAAATGAACTTGTCGAAAGACCAAAGAAAGCGCCATTTTACGAACTTGGCTAGATCCATGGTGGATCAGGCTATCAAAGGTCCTATTCACTTGCCCTCATCCAATATTTCGCTTGCTCTCATGATTACTAGAGATTTCTGTCGTGGGCAATGACGGAAACGTTTGTATTCTAATCCATCACTACTCAGTGCTTAACTTCCACAGCCCATCACCAAGATAGTGTCCCTCCTCTACAACTGGTCCTTTGCCCTTCTCCTTCACCTCCTTAGTCCCCATACTCAACAACCCGACCGCACAAGCTTCTTCCTTCCCTTCAGCGCAAATCACAACAGGCTCTCCCGCTTCTAACTCTCTACCGCCGTACCAACCGCCACCTTCTCGTACTCCCTCCCCTACCTCTTCTTTATCGGTCTCGCCATACACACCTTCCTCGTCTTTGTTTCCATTCGGTAATCTACCTCCAGTTGAAGTAAGGCCAGGAGCCATTAGTGTCGCGCCTGAAAGAACAAATCGGATTGCACCTCGATCGATTCGAATACTTGGGAAGCAGGTGGGAAACCTGTGGACGAGTTTGAGATGTGGGAGAAGAGCATCAGTCATATGCTGGAAGAAAAGTGGCGTTGAGCCAATGAGGTAAAGAGTGACTCTGTCTGGACTATGTAAGATTGTCAGTTTACAGATACTTGCGCACAATCTGGAGGCTCGGTGCCGCGACAGAGGCCTTCATAGCACCTACATTTTCATAGCATCCAACTGCTCTTTCTTAGGTATAATCTCATCGATGAAAGGCGTTAATAAGGGATATGTCGTAGTAATCTGGGTTCTGATGGCGCGCTGTACGGAAGATTTCACCTTGGACTTCGATCCAGGGGAGATACTGGGTTGAATTAGCATATTGTCACCTGCAGAGTAGCAGACAAGGAACTCACTCTTTCTTAAACATCTTGAACTTGTGCTGGGACGAGAGATTTTGTATTTTGGCGGGGTTTTGTTGTTCTGCGATGAAGCAGGATGGAATTCGCGACGAGGTGGTTGCCCCGCGATTGGGGCAGTCAGTAAGACCAAGTATGCAGAAGCTGGAGGGGTAATGTCAGGTGATATCGTGGACCCTTGTTAAAGGGCACATGTTATCACAGGCGGCATTTATTAATGAAGCACATCAAATGTAATCACTTGAACTCTTTCTGTACAAGAAAGTAGAGGAAAGCACCTAGAAGTACTTCGTTCAATTATTTATCCACCAATCTAATAAGTCACCAACTCCCGTACAGCGTGTCAGCCATTCTGCCCATAATCCAAAACACAACGAGAAAGCCCTCGCTCGCTCGCTAGCAAACGCCGGTTACAAAAGTACCTCCCTTCTATTCAACACATTATTTTGCCCTGTGGCAACTTATATCTGACACAATCAGCTAATCCATGTCGTTCGACGGGCCCGCAGCCACTGCGCTAGCATTGACTTCGACTTCAACACGTCCATTTGACACGGGTGCAGCTATTTGCTTTGCTGACTCTAGCTTAAGCTTTCGAACAGCTCGCATCATTCCTTCCAATGCAGTTCTTTCCCTGATGATCATTCCTTTCGCCAAGTCTCTCAGGGCCTTCTTCCCCATTTTCTCATGCAAATCTTGCCAACCAGCAAGTTCTGAAGCGACAACTTGTTGAGTATATCTCAATTCTCTTCCGACCTCTGCACATTCCTCTTGCGTCTTTCGAACCTTCTCTTCTTTTTCTTCATTGAGCCGTTGACGAGTCTCGTCAAGAAGACCTAGTGGCCAGCGCGTGGAACGTGACAGAGAGTTGTAAGACCTCTCAATCGACTTCCGCGACGTATTAATCTGTTGAATTAGAGTCGTAGGCCGGGAAAGGGAAAGTAACATAGCGATTATAGTACTATGTATAGATAGCATCGTTGAATGAAACGTCGTATAGGGTGAAGACGAGGTGGGTGCAAGCGTCAACACATATGATTCCAAGGCCGAGATGTGAGTTTTTGGAATGCAATCGAGAGTGGCGAGGGCTTTTGTAGCTATATTGGCGGCATCGTAGAAATCTGGGAAATATTAGGACAATACGCTCACCAATTATAAGAATATTTAGCATACCTGTAGAAACGACGCGAACCATATTAGCCCTACGCGCAACACTCTTTGTTGAATAGTTGACACTTCTAACTGTGTCTCGAGCATGATCAATGAACTGCTCCACATCACGAATATCTTCTACCGGCTCGTATTCTTCTCGGACTTTCTCGATTCTTGTCTCCGCTTTGAGCTTGCTGCGCTGCTCCATCATGTCTGATTGAATATCAGGCACGAGGAAAAACTCCCACAACATTTCATGAGTCGAGAAAGTCGAGTGAGCCAGAAGAATCTTCAGAAGGCCGTCCAGACGGACTTGAATGTCCCGCAAGACGGCTCGAGAGGGTTTTGATGGGAATTGGAAGGGCGAGCGCATGCCGGCAATGGATGGCAACCACGAAGCTGGGTTTTCTAAAGCAAGTAGCTTTACCAAATGTTCGAAATCCGTAAGGGATCTCCTACAAGTAGTTACGGTAAAGCTCTGCTGAGTAGATGGAGCTCCCGATTTTACTACTAGGCGGATGGTAGCATCTTCGACGAAAAACGAGCGTACGACAGCTGTTATCCGACCATCTGCTGCAGGCTGGCCGGAGAACAGAATCAAATCGTCAATACGATTCCTGACGTCGTCATCTTTCGCAAGTTCAACAGCTGTGAGTCCCCGCAACTCTTTTGCAAAAAGATCTACTCTTGGGTCACCAAAGAGAACTCGTACCATCTCCAGCCTGCCATATTTGCTTGCCACCATCAGCGCGGTGAATTTCTTGTCGTTCGTAGCATTGACATCCGAATCGCAATGTAACAAGATTCTAAGAGCAACTTGAGGATCATTGACGATATGTAGAAGTGTATTGCCTTTCGAATCGATATGATCGTCAATATGTAGTGGCTGGCCATCTCCCTGCGAGTTTGTTGCAGCAAGAAGTGCGCTTTCAACCATAGCTCTATAATTTCCATGGTCATATGAGCGGCAAAGTGCGAACAATGGCGTTTGGCCATTCCTATCTTTCTGCCGCCATGGCAACATCCGACCCACTCTAGGTATGAGAAAGGGGGCGTTGAATAAATAATGAGCTACGCTTCTGCCACGAATGTCTTGTTTCGCGAGGTAGTTCGTAACAACGGATTCTGGCCCTGACTGATATACATAATCCAGAATAATATCTATCAGTTCAGTGTGTCCTAGCTGAACAGCAGCACTAAGAAGTGTGGTGCCTTCATTGTTTGTATCTTCCAGCACAACATATGGGGGAAAGTAGTCGTATAACGAGAACAAGTACTTGAGCGATTCGGGTCTTTCGTTTTGAACGGCCATCATAGGCACAGACTCTCCAAAAGAGTCCTCAGTTTGTGACAAGCGCTCGATCGAAGTATCTCCTTCAATGCCACTTGTCATAGAATCTATAGTAGTTGCCCTAGACCGGAATGATATTTCGGAGCTACTAGACATGCTTCGCATATCCATGGTAACTTGCTTGGGTTTTCGAAGGGGAGGTAAGCGCTCTTCGTCGTCGTTATCGTCATCCAAAATTTGAAATGGATACACATGGTTCAGCGTCGATGCTTGTGATATCCTACGATTACTATTCCTCGAAGAATGTCTCGAGTGGCCATTAACTTTATCCCAGGGGTTCTCCCCACCAAAGTTGTCTTCCTCTCCACGACTATCGCTGCTACAAGCATCCTCATCTGAAGTAACTTCCTTATCCGGCTCCATTATGCTCATCATGTCTTTGATATTTCCCTTTTTTGTAGATTCCCACAATTTGAAATTTCGTCTACTAGCTTTTCTCAACCCGCCAGAATCTCTAGCGAGATATGAGAGAACTGCTTCAAAGGTGCTGAGGGCGTAACCCATCTCACCACTTTCCACATCGTCTATGAAGATAAAGTGGCGCATATATAACAGGCGAGCTTGAAGATAACGCACTTGAGATCTTATTACAACAATTAAGAGTAGAGAGACCAGCGTATCGGCATTGATGGTGAGAACAGTGCTGACCTTCTCCGACGTAGCATTTGCACCGGCAGATTTTGAGTTATCAGTCACTTGAGTGACCGTCTTTAAAGTTGACAGCAGAATGTCCATCATTTGCTGTGGGCTTCTAGCAACCCCTAGCTTTCGGAATTCTTCCACAGCTCGCCCCAGTCGCAATGTTAATTCGTGTTTTCCAGTAGGCCCTCCTTGAATCGATATCCCAACTTGCGAAATGTCAACGAACTCCATATGACGAATCTTTGACTCTAGCTCGAGGTCATCGGGACGCTTCATGGCACACAGTCGGGGATAAAGAACCGAGTCGTGTACTTGCTCAGTTACATAGCGCTCAATAAGACGCTCGACAACCGGTCCAGTAAGATCAGTCGTTGCACCCAAAAGAGACAGCTGTTGCTTATCGACCATCTGAAATAAATCTATTGCAGCTGTCACGGCCGTCTCCAAAGCGCCCCTCATTATATCTTCATCATCCTCGGCAAAGAAATCCTCCAGTTGTTCAGCATAACCATTCGATCTCGCGGTTGGCGCAGAACCCATGCTATTTGACCTCGCTTTTTTCATTGCCGTTGCTATTGGCCCATCGGGTTCAGGATCCGGGATTATCGTCGCAGATGGAGGAGGAGGTAGCGGTTTATCGAAAACAGTATTGAATTCTTTGAACAATCGTTCTAGTCCCGGTTGCATTTGCCTTGCAATCATCGGGAAATTATTGAGGAGGTCATTGAAGGTTTTTATATCCTTCTTCCTAGGCAAAGGACTCCCTGGAACTCCCTCGGAATCTGTATCAACCTTCGGCGCAAGAATAGTTTTGGTGCCTACAGCGCGCACAGACAGAATCGCCGGGGGAATCTTTATTTCTTCAAATATCCCTACCAAAGGTCTCGAAATATAATATACCAGCCACTGTCTAGGTTCCAAGGAATCGGGGTACCATATCGTATCGGATAATAGTTGTGCTTGGTTGAGAGTCTTGAATCCTATCATAAACTTAGTACAAAATTCCCATAGCATTACCTTCAACCAACCTTTATTACTATATATAAATGCATCCTTAACCACTACCGTTCTGCCGTTAACTGTAGTATACTGCTTGGCTTTCCCTCTACTCTCGCGCATGTTTGGCGCATCCTTCCCTCCCGCAGTAGCATGGTTAGCTGGCACTCGCAAGACATGGCTTCCTAGGAATTCTTCAGATCCAGCAAGATCTGAATAGAGGGCGCCGGATTCGCGATCGCGGGAGGTAAGGAGGACATCAGTTGTCGGTACAAGGAGAATCTAAAGACAATTAGGGCTGATTTGGGCGCGAAGGAGCAGTCCTACATGATGATGGACCGGCGTACACTGCGCAGGAAGGGTGCTCTTGAAGAAGGCACATAAGAAGGGGTTTAAGGGTTGCATTCATTCGACATTCGTGCGCCGCATCAAGGACCGCACCACGAAGTGCCAGTCCGGTAATCCAAGGTATAAGAGATCCAGAAAGCCAAGATGTCTGTTCGTTGGCGACGATGATGTGGTTGAAGATCGCGGACGATAAGGTGGACAATTTGGTGCAACCGGAGGTGCGCGGATCTGGTCACCAGTAAGGAGGTCTCGGCGAGTGTAATGAAGCCTGGAAGGATGTGGGTGTCGTCTTGGATGGAGATGAGATTTCCAAAAACTGTGGCCTTGATGCGCCGTGCTAAGGTACCTTCGTACCTGAAGCAATCCTAGAGCTGTGAGCTTGAGAAGCATGTGATTTCGAAATGCTGACTCATCAATATGGGTGACGGCGGCAACGTCTTCAAATGTAGAACAGCTATAGAGTTAGAAGAGAATACTTATACGAAGAGAATGTTTCAACCCATGCCCACCTGTAGATTCAAGAATATTAACTAAATTCTTCAAAGCTGGCAATACTCGCACTATAACTCGCAAGGACAATAAAGCTCACGTGATCTCGCCTCCTTCTTATCAGTTGCCGATAAAGCTCCCCCATGGTCACTCAACTACTTCCCCACTATTGAAGAAGCCGCTTAGAAACTGTCCTATGATGTGGGCTTTCCTGTACTTACTCAAATGGATGTGGTACAACTTTGAGCTAACTAGTACTGGTAAGTAGTCTATGAGGAGTATAAAAGAGGTGGGGTAGTGAGAACTCTAGCTTCAATCTTTCCATTGCCTTTTACACATTTTCAGTCACCTGTCTCCAAGTATCTCTCAAGCAACTATCTTTACTATTAACTTATAAAACACTTGATTGAAATTACTTCAAAATGGTTAAAAAGCGAGTCCTTTGTGGCTATGGAGTTGATATCGATGCCGTTGCAGGATGGCTTGGAAGTTATGGAGGAGAGGACTCTACGAGCGATATCTCACGAGGTTGGAACTCCACGTCTGGTATATTATATATAGCTGACAGCAAAAGGTCTCTTCGCTGGTACTATCGGAACCAGAAGATTGCTTAAGTTGTTCGAGAAAAACAATATGAAAGCAACTTGGTTCATTCCTGGTCACTCATTGGAAACGTTCCCAGAAGAGTGTGCTATGGTTCGTGATGCTGGACGTAAGTATTTTCAGCAACCGTTTTCTCAGACCGCGAGGTCAATCCATAATGTAGCTATTAGTGGCCGTTCAACTACATCCGTCAAGATCTATACTTGACCTATTGATTCGCAGTCGTTTATCGGTGATGTATACTAACTTCCCATTGCCCAGACGAAATCGGACTCCACGGCTACTCCCACGAAAACCCCTCCGACATGACCCTGGAACAACAGCGCGACGTCCTCGACAAAACCTACCGATTACTCACAGACTTCTGCGGCAAGCCACCACGCGGAAGTGTAGCACCATGGTGGGAAACCTCCAAAGAAGGTGCCGAGCTCCTCCTCAGCTACGGAATCGAATACGACCACAGCATGAGCCATGACGATTGTCAAATGTACTGGCTCCGTGTGGGAGATACGTGGACGAAGATCGACTATTCGAAAAAAGCCGAGGAATGGATGCACCCGCTGATCAAAGGTAAAGCTACTGGACTTGTGGAGATACCGGCTAGTTGGTATATTGATGATTTGCCACCGTAAGTAGCTTCAATCTTGACATTATACAGTGTCAGAAGCTAACGCCGTCGAGGATGATGTTCATCAAGAAAGCTGCAAACAGTCACGGCTGGGTCAACCCTCGGGACGTCGAAGAGCTATGGATGGATCACTTCGACTACTTCTATGATAATTACGACGAATTCGTCTTCCCGATGACCATTCATCCAGACGTGTCTGGTCGTCCTCACGTCTTGAAGATGCATCAAAGGTGTTTAAATATTCCACAGAAATCTTACATTGTTGCCACTTACTCACACACTACAGAATCATCGACCACATAAACAAACACGAAGGTGTAGAATGGGTTACTTTTGAGCAAATGTCAGATGAGTTTAAGAGTAAGAATACACCTGAGGAGGGAGCTATGATGCCTGCTCCGGCTGGGGAGATTTTGAAGAAGTAATTGAGTGTTTTTTGGGCGGTATAGTCAAGTCTTATGAAAGGGGAATAACCAGCATCGCACATGTCTGATTATTTGTTGACTATGAAATCCTAGCTAAGATAGGTAGAGCTTTTTAAGACGTCTACGAAGCCAAAAGATGATTCAGACTCCGTTGCCAGGGATACATTGCAAGTCGAAACTCTTTTGGTGTTACGAAACCGTGACCTGAACATCGAAATATCGCAGACTTTTCCTACAACTGACAAAAATTACTAATATGAGTAAGATCGGCAATGCCACATCTCTAATATTGCACATAACATTACAGACACTATTATACATTTACAGCCCTTTTCCGCCTAGGGTATCAAATCCGAAGAGTGGTGTGTAGGGTGGTTCCCGGCCAAAATGATCTGTACTAATTTCACTTTTATGTAGTGACCCAGCTCGAGGGTCCTTGAACCACGACCTAAACAATAGCTTCCTTGGCTATGCAAACTCCTAAACGCCTGGAATGCATATGATATATGATGTACAGTGGTGTTTGTTGTGGATCCCGTTCCACATTGGTGCTAAGGCTGCAAACTCCTTCGCGAGAGGCGCCTTCAAAGGCAAATTATGAAAGCGATGGGTGAGAAAGAAGACGAAGGATTTTGAAAAAGAGAGATCATATGTAATCTCTACCACTTTTCTGTAACTCAATCAATCTCCATCCTCTTGTTTCGGGATTGTTGACATCTTCTGGGGTTCTGGTGACGCCAATAGCGTATGTCACCAACTGCACTTTGTCCTCCATCCCAGCGGCCAAATCGTTCGTCTTCGCATTTCGGTAGACATGGACTTCCTGAGTACGGCAAGTTACGATGAATACGGGGACATCACCGGGATCCAAGATTCGAGCAGACAAGATCTCGACATTTCGAATATCAAGAATCCGGCCATCTGACTTTAAACCAGCAGTGGTATATTGCTTTGTCAAAGCATCATAAACCTGGAACTGAGCAGCACTTAACCAAAGGCGCAGAGTTTCCGTATCGCCCTTGACGTATGCATCCAGGACCTCAGGGAGAATGTACTCCCTCATTTCTCGTAGGAAGGGCTCCATTTGGAAAGCCGGGTCCATTTCGCGAAACTTTTTGATGACCATTGCCGTCTCGTTTTCAGCAAAGAATCCAGCAACACGGTCCGATATACTGCGCGCGGTGGAGATGAGAGGGTTTTCCGACTCGTTGTATGCCGATTTCATGGAGAAGAGGCCTTGCATCAGTTTGTTAGAATCCCGGAAGTCCCGCCATGATTCTTTCCAAGCCGCATCTTTGTGAAGAGTGACATTTGTGCCAGCCCTTGAAAACGTTAGTATTTCGATCGTCATTGAACCCGATGGTACACTTACTCCGGGTCTTCCTTTGCAACTTCCTGTCGCTTACCTCCTCCAGCCTGTAATTCTCTTAATTCTCTAGCCTTCCGCCTCTCTTCCTTTTCTACCCATCCTCCATATCTTGAACTGCTACCATCGTCGATCACATTCTTAACATTTTTAAAGGCTTCAGTTTCCCTGATAGGGCGCGTTCCCTTTTCGATCACACTAGCTGTGGCATTGACAGTAGTTCGCACTCCTTTGACAACAGGTGTTTCCCAGGTCCACGCCGCACCTTTACCCACCGCACCAGCAGTACTTTTCAGGACAGTACCAGCAGTAGACGATACCGCCCCGGTCGTTGAAGTATACGCCTCGCGGGCACGTCGCACCGACTCATTCTCCGTAAACTGCTGCGCACCGGCAGCGAGCGCTTTCGTAGACTCATTCCATTCCTTGGACGCCTTAAATTCGGTTTGCAAAGTCTCGGTGAAGACTTGCCATGGAGACTTGTCACCATGAGGTGGAGGAGGCGGCGGCGCTTCTTTTTTGTCCTCCTTCTTCCCATCACCATCTGTTTCCTCATTTGAGCTATCCTTCTTATCCTCCTTTTTTGACGATCCCTCAGCCTCAGCCTGGGATGAGTCCTTCACATCCTCTTCAGTCCCTGTCTTTGCGGTCTTCGGCTCTTTTTCTTGTCTTAAAGGGGCGCCATTATGGAATCCCCGAGAGGCGGCAGGTCCCAGACCAGTGCGAATCTCGACAGGAAGGAAACTCGATCGTAAAGGAATGTTATATAATGAAGATGTAAAATTTGATGAACTCGATGATGCGGAGCGTGTCAAGGAAGATTGCAGCAGCTTCGAAATCGCCGCTCGACCTGAAGGTCTTATGCTTGAATTGAGTGGCGCATTTGAGAGCACTCTTGTGGATGAAATTCGGAGACTGTTCATGTCGAATGCACAATATTAGGAGATTAAAACCTTTCTTGTCGCAAATTGGCCAACAAAATAACAAGCGGATGCAAAAGAAGTCTGGCTCTAGAGAAATAACACGGCAATATTCTCGACTTTTCGCCGACCCCGGCCGTCTTTTCACGGGGCCACCAGCCAGCTGAGGAAGAAGTTTTCTCCGGTTCGAGGACGCGCCCCGGCTTGGCATCAACTTTTCGAATGTCGCTGGCGTTCAGGTCTGTTAGGATTGGCATTACCACCACATCAACATCAATTCGGGCCATGAGTAGGGCAATTCCACGGCGCATACTGGCGCGGGTAACACTCTCAAGTGTTGAGCCACCATTAACACCATCTCAGTGGTCAACGAAATGCATTCGATCGTTCTCCAGTTCATTACGGACCGCTGCCGAAAATGACAATGTCAACCCTCCCTCTCCACCAGCTTCATCCCCCAATTTCCTAAGCCAATCTGAGTCCGCTGCGCCGACTTTGCCGGAACGAAGACGCTCGCCATCTCTTTCTAAAGCCGCTAGAACCTCGGATGGGGGCATGAATAAACTGCTCACCATGTTTGACGCAACAATTCGGCAAAATACCGATACCCGGGCGCAGAAAGACGCAGCTATATTTAAGGCGGATTACAAGGACGGAATCTCTCTTCATACACCCAAATTTGAAGAAAAGCCGGAGCCACACCATTTCCATATATACGCCACGAGACACAACACTCATATTACTCTGACGGACCCGAAACGAAATCCCATCATATCTTTGTCGTGTGGAAACATAGGTTTTAGGCACAGCGCGAGGAAGCATTATGATTCCGCCTACCAGCTGGCAAGTCATGTTATGGACAGAATGGAGGATCGTGGCATCAATTCCCAGATCAAAGAACTGGAGGTTATTCTTAGGGGTTTTGGGGCTGGACGAGAAGCTGTGACAAAGGCATTGTTGGGTTTGGAAGGAAGGCAGTTGCGGCATAAGGTGGTCAAAGTCGCAGATGCTACGAGGTTGAAATTTGGTGGCACGAGGAGTAAGAAACCAAGACGTCTGGGTTAGAGGGGTTATCATCTTCACACGTTGTTTTCGGGTGGAAAGGTTGAGCAGAGAAAGTCTCAGAACGCCTATGTATAAAAATGTACTGTACAATTTGTACAAAAATGATGGTATCATCCAGCGCCAAACGCCTTATATAAAAATGCATGACCGCCAAACGCCCGCTATGTGGCTCAAAATACGTCAAAGGATCCGTGATTAATTCAGCAGCTTATGGCGGGCAGTCACACCCCTTTTTGGCCGTAGGAGCTCTGTCGGCTGGAGGCACAACCCTTCCAGATGTATCTCGGACTGGGGCTTTGCCTTTTCCTTTGCCATTCCCACCATTCCGCCTTTCTTCTTCGCTGTCCCATTCATCATCATCCGTTAGGTCTGGCCGTCCATCGTCAAAGCTGTACCTCGCATGGCTGGTATCTGTGTCTCCTAGCATCCGAGAGCGTTCGTGCGAATCGTTGTGACCCTCATCATCCAACAATTCTCCATCGGCTGTATCGAAATCTGGAGGCGCGATCCATTCCTTAGGAACGACACACGGCAGCGCAACTCCAATACTAGCAGCACGATTTAGCCAAGATGGACCAGGCCTTCCAGTGAGCTTTTCGCAAAGATACGCCGTGAAGTGGTTACAATTTCGTGTCAGTAGGTTGTAAGATGTGCCTTGGAATACTTCTGAAGCTTCCTTGATAATGGCTTCAATCTCTGCCTGTGGGTATATGGTGAAGCCCTGAAGTATTTCCATCTTGAATGTCCCTCCAGGTGGTTCGGCTTTGGGTTTCGTCCAATATACGCCTGTCATATTCCGCTTGTCATGACCACCGTAAGCGTATTCTTTTCCATTTATGACAACGCCAGAGTGCAAGAGTGATGCGCCGACAGTCCAGAGCATTGATGCAAGTCTACCTGGCTAGGAAACTGTTAGCCGAATAAATGGTAGATGATGTTGTCTACTAGCTAGATTTTCCAGGAGATTCAAAGGTGAGCGGAATAACTTACAGGGAGTAAATCATAGACATTGATCATTATCTCAGTCTTCTGCAACGAGAGCGTGGAACGGTGGCTCTGCGTACTCCGTCGAGAGTTCTTTTTCGAAGACATCTTGCTAGAAACGCGTATTCTGCTGGGGTAAGAGAACAGTAGTTCCGGATCAAGAGATCAGCGCGACAGTCTGGTGTTGGATCTTCACAGTTGTCAATTCACAATGCTCAATTGCAGGGATTGTCTGAAGACGTGAAGTCATCGTAGAGCAAACATCACCAAGTGGAGTAACAAGGCAACGGCCTCGGCGTGACGCTGGAACTGGCAGATTCGCGAGGGATCAGGGCACAGACCAAGTGCCTACAGCTTCTGCAGCTTTCTTCCTAAAATTTCTGCGCACACATTCCTTAAATACACTTGTAGGCGATTCGCCGCACACAACCGCGCAGAGAGAGGTTCAAACTTTGGGCCACTCTTATGCAAAAGTCGTCCACTCTCGGCGCCCAACTTCTATTCTCTTCTCCCCTCCTCACTTTTAACCGGTCCGCGGCAAGAACTGCGACCTCAACTCAAAGCCTGCTTAGCTGCACGGTTTACATTACAACCACAAGAAATTACGCAAAGAAACCTAACAGGATGCCACCAAAGAAAGCTGTTAAGGAGGAGAAGCTCCTACTGGGCCGGCCTGGTAACAACCTCAAGAGTGGAATTGTAAGTTGCATCTACCACCCCGCTGTCACCCCAAACTTGAACGCACAACTCATTCGTATTTAGGTCGGTCTTGCAAACGTTGGCAAATCAACACTCTTTCAAGCTATCACCAAGTGTTCTCTTGGTAACCCTGCGGTAAGTTCTGTCAAAATCGTGTTCCTTCGCGACCCACCCTAATTAGCATCATACAGAACTTTCCCTTTGCGACCATCGACCCAGAGGAATCTCGAGTCATCGTACCTGATGAGAGATATGACTGGCTTTGCGAGAAATACAACCCAAAATCCCGCGTTCCTGCGCATCTCACGATCTACGATATCGCCGGTCTGACCCGAGGTGCTTCCAAGGGTGAGGGACTTGGGAATGCCTTCTTGTCCCATATTCGTGCGGTAGATGCCATCTTCCAGGTGGTACGCTGCTTTGATGATGCAGAGATCATCCATATAGAAGGGGACGTTAATCCCGTTCGTGATCTTCAGATCATCAGCGAAGAGCTGCGGATCAAAGATATCGAGTTTACGGAAAAGGCGCTCGAGGCGTCGAAGAAGCTTACCCGAAGAGGTGGTCAAAGCTTGGAGATGAAGAAGCTTTTGGAAGAAGAGCGCTGCATCGAGAAGGTTCTGGCTTTACTTCAGAGTGGTGTTGATGTCCGAAAGGGCGACTGGACTTCTAAGGAGGTATGTTGCGATTCTTCATTTACACCCCCCCCCCCACCATTTTTCCTGATGACAAAGGGCCATGAGGCCTGAATAATCCCAGCTCGTCGAACTGCCTCACATAAACGCAGAGTGCAGCATGAGATAAGAAACCCGTTCTGATAAAAAACAACCCTTTCAAAATTTACCGGAGATTTTGTCATGTGAGAGTTGCTGACATAATTTTACAGATCGAGTTCATTAACCCTCTGTTCCTTCTGAGTGCCAAGCCAGTCGTTTATCTTATCAATTTGAGCGAGAAGGATTACATTCGAAAGAAGAACAAGCATCTTGCCAAGGTCATGGAATGGATCAAGGAGCATGCTGCTGGCGACCCAATCATGCCAATCTCCATTTGTCTCGAGGAACGCCTTACTCGTTTCGATACCGAGGCCGAGGCCAACGAAGAGCTCAAGAAATTGGGCGTTGAGTCAGCTTTGCCAAAACTCGTCACCACTATGCGAAAGGTGCTGAACCTGGGAAGTTTCTTCACCACAGGAACTGATGAAGTTCGCCAATGGACAATCAGAAATGGTACCAAGGCACCACAAGCTGCGGGAGTCATCCATGGTGACTTCGAGAAGACATTCATTCAAGCTATCGTCTATAACTTTGATGTTTTGAAGGAGCTGGGTGAAGAATCCGAGATCAAGGCCAAGGGTAAGATAATGACAAAGGGAAAAGACTACGAAGTTCGTGATGGAGATATTCTTTTGATAAAGGCTGGAGCCGCGAAGGGATAGATAATTAATATCTCTTTGAAATTGATGATACCCTCAAAATAAATGGTTGTTGTGTTGTAGAAAATGTGGTTGTTGCAAATCACGTGATATGGATTTTGGCGAGAGCCCCCTGCATGCTCCGCACTCCTCGACAACACAAGTGGCAGCTTACTACTAATCTGTCATTTTGAACTGTACTCAAATTTATACAGGCCTTGTAATTCCTTCGAGTGAATGTGGTATACCTCTGCTATGTGATACTGATGAAAATTGTGACATTGACTAACAATGTATTTACAACCAGGGGCGGAGGTGGAACAAAGACGTCCTGGTCGACTTCAACAGCGAACGCAGGAGTTGGCCCAACTGTTTAATTGTTTCTGTCCTATATGATCTCCAGATTCCCACTTTTGACAGGTTTCATCGCTACCAATCCAACAAGTGTGCAATTCAGTAGAAACGTCTTACTCGACATTCGAAAGATAACATATGGTGGCAATTACCCGGACAAGTTTTTGGTCGACTCTAAAATGTTTTTATTTACTGACACTATGGAACGCATTGTTGAGGTAGCTGCAAAAGGAGGGGAAATAGTAGTAGTCGAAATACCATATTTACCCGATAGGATTGACACAATCGAATAGTTCGTCAATTGTTTTGGGAAAATGATATTAAAAGGGGATTCCTATTTGGAAGCTGTTAAGATGAGAAGACTGGCGACGTTAGATAAGATCTTGATCCACGCTTGAAGTAGACTACATAGGGCATAGTCTGAGAAATTACATTCGTTCGTTTGAGTTGCCCTAATATTGTCTATTTCGTCACTAACTTCCAAAAAATCACTTCCAAAATTCATATCTATTTGAGAGTTACCAAGGTGAGAAGACTGATACTGTCAGACAAGGGATTGTGCCTGCAGCGAAGACGACAACTACTGGTTAGACCATGTGGATTATTCGATTGAATTGACACATTATCGCATATTTCGTCGACCGGTTTGGAGAAATGCTGTCCTATGCTAAGATTGGGTTGGAAGCTGTTGAGGTGAGAAGACCGTGTGACTAAGAGTCATTGTGTAAATTATACTACTATGATTGATCTGATTTCATGCTTACAATAGCTCAGTCATGTACTCTGGAATTCTAGTATTACACGTTGTAATTGTCTTAGATTGGTAATGGAAATAAAGCGGACGTTTCAAGATGTTTGCTCATTCGCAGTTCACTGATACATTATCATTCTTTTAAATTATCTCGAGTGTGTAAAGAATCTAGATCATTGCGTATATTTTGTTGAGTCAGATTACTATGTTGATTCAGTAGTGCAGCAAGTTTCTAAATCTTCAGGTTGGGCCTTGAATTCAACGATGTGGTTAGGAACAGGCTAGTGAATTTGTTACGAAGTCTAGGGTGACATGTTGCAGAGTTTTAAGGACCTTAGAAATTTACAATGAACCATGGTGTCATAATAAAAACATTATTCAAAAGAGATAGGCCTAGTCATGCGGCCGAAATGCATTTTTGTGATACGACTGGTTGATAAGAATTAGTTTGATAGATAGGACTGGAGTGAACAGTCTTTGTATGTAACCCTAGTGAATCTATCTTACGACATAACAAAAAACTAACTCGCCAAGACCAAACAATGAAGACATAATGAATTAGAGGCTCATACCATGTACCAAATTACATTAAATATCAACCCCATTCCCCCGTCTTGTCATTTTTCAACCACGTTCATCACACTCAGTTCTCATTCAAAAACAAGATCAGGAGCATGGACTCCTGTGTACAAGCACGACTGCAACGGTTGTCAAAACTAGGCATCCCAGCTGACTCACCTGAAGTCAAGACCGCAGCAGAACATCAACAACTCCTTATGGCTGGCCATGAACAACCCAACATGCACGCGATCTATCAGAATCATCTCGAAAATGTAAAGGCATCAACACCAACACTACAGGTCAAGAAAACTAGAGGACGTTCACAGATCGGACACCAAAATCAGCAGACTCAATACGAATATTCTCTCGATGTAGTTTCGTACGAAGGAGGTGACTTCGACGGATCAGAAGATGCTGGATATGCAGACGAAAACTACAGTGAGTACGGATCGGTCAACAGTTCAGGCAACAAGATGGACGCCGGCACAGTCTTGAGAAGTAGGAAATCTCATACACATGAACTGCGCACTATGACATCTACAACCCAGCTATCTCAGGAACTACGGGACACACTGGTCGAGCACCACCAAAACGCGCGAGGCTATTCCGAGCTGGACGACCAACGTTTCTACCCATCTTCCGGAAAGAACCTACCACGATCCCCGCCCAGAGACGAGGTGATCGTCCCCAAGAAAGGTCCAAAAGGCAAACACCAACGCGTCAGAGCCAGAGCCATCGACCCAACATCCGCCTACGCCCAAGAGAAATCCTCATCCACGCAACCACCCCTCCCAGACTTCTCAGCAGAACCAAACCAATACACGCACCTATCCACAAACAGAGTAACCAAACCCTCATCCCGCCGCTCCACAATCATAAGCAGCGCCCTCCGTCCCGATTCCCCCGCCTTCTCCTTCGCTCAACCACGCCCCCAGCCTACCCCCCACCAAAACTCCCTGCTCCAACTCCTCACACAGTCGCAGTCGCAATCCTCGCAGCCCCCGTCTACAGACGCTAAATCCGCCGCCGCGTACCTGAACCAGGTGAACCGCATCGCGCAGGGTCGCGAGGGCATGCTCACACCTAACACGTACAGTAACAGTTACAGCACACCCGCCAATTTCACGACGCTATCACAGAACTCTGATGAATTCGCCTTTGGCTCTTCTGGGTTTCCGAATACGAGCTCGACGGGTTATTTTGATAGTTATGCGTATCAGGGTGCGCCGGCGCCGAGAGTGTCGAGGATGGCGCAGGTTCCAAGGTATGAGGGGATGGGGTTTGGAGGGTCGGGGAGCCAGGCGTTTGAAGGGGTGAGTGGGGTTGGGAGGACGGGTGTTCCGTATCAGATTCTGAGGGGGACGACGCATTATGGGACTTATTAGGTGTGAGGGTTGGGTTCCGAGTTTGGAGGTGTGGAAGTGATGGAGAAGACGACTTATGATGGTAAATGACAGCTCATGACATTTGTAGGAATGGGTTTCGATTTGGAAATGGAAAGGGCCTCTTGGATGGATGGATGCAATTGATGCAATGGGTGAAATAGATGGCATTTTGATGTGAGGGCCGGGTATTCATGTTGTCGAGGTATGAAAAGATGATGGGGTTTTATTGGATTGATAGCCATGGACGGCTTGAGGCACTGTACACCAACGATTAGCTGATTTGCAATAAATGAATTTCAGATATCAAAATTATACTACTCTGTACACATACTATGACAGCTGCGTCTTGAACCACTGTACACAAGCGGATTAGCTAACCTGGAATGAACAAGCTTTCCTATATCAGATTTATGCTATTCTATATGCATTCTATTTTACAAGCCCGGTGCTCACCCCTCAACACCTACATACTTTCTATCCCGTTTCAAATTCTCCTCTCCTATTCTCACCTCTCCTCAGCAATCCTCCAAGCCCTCAATGGCAACGCCTGCAACTTCAACGCCGCCGGTTTAATATACCCCCAGAAAGTAACCACACCAATAATAACACACACAATATTCATAACATAATACCCGTCGCGCTCAATTTCACATACGCCTCCACCGTTCACACATCTCTCTTTCTCAGCGCTAAGTGCGCAGTCGAAGGATGCGGTGATGAGTGGTCCGATGAGTGTTTTTGGCGTGCTAGAGGGTGGGATACAAGTTGCTGAGGTGAAGAAATCGACGAGTTTGAGGACAAAGAAGCGGGGAAATGTACCGCCTAGATTTGAGACGCTAAGGTTTTGTTAGTGTGACAAAAAAAGGAGTGGATGAGAGACCTACGTAGCTAGTAAAGTCATATAAGTTCCACCAATGACTGGATCCGCGATTCGAGCGTGGAATGCTGAGATAGCGACAAACATGACTGTGTTTGTAAACGTGGAGAAGATGTGTTCCGCGATGACGACGAGGAGATACCAGGTATCGACACCGTTTGCTGGGAATATGATGACTGTAATCTGAGCAATGACAGCTGCTAAAAGACGGCCTACAAAACCCCAGCACCAGAGACGCATGGGGGTATACGTGGTTGACCATTTTCCAGCGTAGTACCCGAGACCAATCTCAAATGGAAAGTCGATGAGAACTGTAAGTGCCAAATCCTCTTGACTGAATCCCTTGTCAATTAACTTCAAGTTTGTGACCGCGTCGTTGGCTTGAAATCCGATTTTGGCGATGAGATGGATTATGATGATGGTTTGGATGTTTTTGAGTTTCAAGACTCCCCACATGACCCTGTAAACATCCCAAATACCATCTTCGTTTTTGGTTTTCTCTTCTTGTTTCAATAATGCCAACCCAAGTGTGACAATGATATATGCCCAACCCCAGAAAGAAAGATAACCTCCGAGCGTCATGATACCTTCTGTTGAAGGTACAGCTCGGAAGTATTTGTTGGCGAAATCGGGAGAATTGAAGGCTAAAAACACAGTGTAGGACATGAACTGGCCAGCGGTCAATCCTACAGTCTGTGCAGTCGAAGCATAAGAAATGTTGCCAGGAGTCAACAAAGTCAAAGCCCAACCGTCAACCGCAATATCCTGTGTAGCACACATAAATACCAAGAAGAACCACCACCATGTAAATCCCCAAATGCCAGAACCATCCTCTTTGCCTGCTACAACCATCATGCCCTTGACTTGCGAACCTAACCAGATCATTCCAAGGCCGGACAGCATCTGGATTGGCATGATCCAACTCTTTCTACGCCCAAGTCTAGGAGTCCATACTGCATCTACAACCGGACTCCATAACAGCTTCAAAGAATATGGATATGAAGCCAAACTGAACACTCCAAGTGCACTATACGACATGTGCGCGCCCTTTAATAAGAACGGCACAGATCCGGTCGCCAACCCCATTGGCACACCCTGTAAAAAGTACAACAACACCAATAACCCAAAATTCCTTCGATCTTGCATTGGCAGTTCAAAAAAGCCGTGATTATTAACTGTTGGTGTTCGCGGGACAGGTTCGTCCAAGGAGAATGATTCGCGGGCCATTAAATTCGCCGTCACACCAGGAGATTCGAGAGACGCATTCTTGCGCCTATATTCGACGTTGTTATTCATGCTGGAGGTAGTTGAGCCGTTTTCCCCTTCTTTCGTAGAAGATGAGCCGCCTAATGGCTCTAGGGACTTTGGCTTTCGCGATTTCGCACCCATGAGCTTATCTTCCACCGAGTCCTCCTCACCCGAGTCTGAATCCTCGTCTTCGAGAAGATGCTTCGTATCCTCCTTGCCTTTTTTCTCGCTTCTGCTGTGACGTTGTCCTGATGGGGAAAGACGATCGAGTTCCTGCGCGTGGGGGAATTGAGCGTCGTGATGTAAAGGGAGTTGCTGGTTATAACTCGCTGCTGAATGAGCGTGAGAATGTAATGGCGAAAGAGTGTCGTTCAGAGGGGTAGGCATCCATGTGGTGGTAAAAATTCGAGCTCTAGAGACTCGCTGGCCTCTAAAGTTCGCGAAGCTTTCCTAGGAACAATTGTGAGCCTGTTGTTCGTTGGCGGCAGTGGGTTCAGGCACGTTCAGGCATTGGGAACGTGGCCTTTACGGAGGTAATGAAGAGGGGTAGACCTACTTGGGAATAGTGGCAAAAAAAATTGGTCAAAAAGATGATTTGTTTACGTTAGAACGGAGATGATTATTTCAGAATGACAGATATGTAAAACTATTAAAAGGTTTCAGTGGCTGATGCAAGTACTCCTTCAGTATCCACGGTCTTCTCAATGCGGTAACTTTGGTCCCTGGCTCTGAACCTAATCGGATACCCAGCCGCGCGTGTAGATAAGCCGGCGCGTCTTCCAAACCAAGTCGCGACGACATCACAAGAACAAAATAGCCAATAATTGTAACCTTCAAACCACAATTTTATCAGAAGACTGCTATATTGATAGCATCTGTTTCATGATCTATTCATCATGGACACATCAATTATAAGCAATGAACCCGAAGACCCAATCGGCGCGCAACTAGATGAAGAAATCGCATCCCTCCAATCGCAAAGTAAACAAACCTTTCCCCTCCTCCAACATAGCTAACCTCCCTCAGTAAACTCACTCAAATCAAATCTCAAACTCCAAACATCAACAATTCTCTCCTCTCAAGCCACAAGAAACACCCTCCGCCGTCTCCAAAAACCAACCCAGGAACCACGTCCCCAAAGCGCAATCCCCTCCACAATCCCAACCGACACCTCCCCCCTAAACTCAACCACCACCGCCCAAACCCTCCACAACACAACCAACCTCTACCGCGCCTGCAACTCCCTCACCACCTTCCGAATCCACGACCCCGACCCGCACGCCGTAGACAACGGTTCCATCCTCGCCCTCCGCCTCGACATCTCCACATCTAGCAAATTCATCGCCCCGTACTACATCGTGCTGAACAAACCCTTCCCATCCTCTCCCCTTCTACGAGTTCACCGCCACACCCTCCCGCCTTACATTCCGCTGGCGCATCTCGCGGAGCGGTATCTTCCGCATGGCAAAGGTGCTGTTGCGATGGGGAGTAGAGCGCCTGGACAGAAAAGGCAGGATTTGAATAAATTCGCGAGGGCGTTGAGGAGGGAGGTGGTGGCGTATCACAATCGCGTGGCGGTTATTAAGGGGTTGAGGAGGGAGTTTAGGTTGGATAAAAAGGGGAGGGGCAAGGGGAAGGAGAGGGAGAGGGTGATTGAGGATGTTAGTGCGGCGGATGCGGAGGCTAGACAGGTGAGGATTGAGTGGGTGGATGGACGGATTGGACGGGCGGTGGTGGGTGATGGGGGAGAGGTGATCAAGTGTGTTGTTATGGGGGAGGGGGGACGGGATTGGGAGAGTGAGAGGGCGATTATGGGGGGACGGATGGAGGGGGTGGGTGAGAGGTTGAGGGAGGGGATTTATTGATCTCTGGAATTGGGATTGGGAATGGTGTTTGGAGTTCGGGTGGGTATACCCTGTTTAAAACTTGATTTGTAGCACGATATTTCGTCAATCAGGTGTATAAGGAATTGTCGAAGTAAAGGAGATATCAGTCATGAGAAAGGTATTATTAATAGATATCTGAAACCTAAGCCAATTTATCACCACTAAAACCAGTATATCTTCGTGGTTGGGGGACATACGGCGCCGAGGGCTTTGGAATAAATATTCTTGTACACCGTATTAAGTCCAAGTCCGGAGCTTGATAATCCTACAACCTTTTGTTGATTAACCCAAGACAACATAACCCACAATTCAGAACTCCCGTTCTCTCGCATAAACCGCTATCTAGCATCAAAACCACCACAACTTTCATAATCAACATAACTACCTCGATCCCATCATTACCACCCACACAACATCCCTCATGTACCATAATTACAAAACAGATTTCTTTCGAATTAGCCATGTAGAGGTTATAACCAACCGTACATCCCTTCTAGATAGGCTTAGCAAGTAGTAGTGTTACATAAGCTATCCATTTCATTGATCGTTCCTCTTAATAATAACTTAGTTTTTATTTCTCTCGCGTAACCAGATTAGATATCCTCGTCTCTTCCACCACTTATTTGACCGATCCGCTCCAAGTTATAGAAATTACATTTGTATGTATGTCAAGATCTTTCTACCAACAATTGAATTACCCAGGAGTATATCATCATTCCAAAAAAAAAAAAAACTTACTTAACTATAAAAGCGATTCATTAACACTCTATCTATATTCCCTAACCCTATCTCTTAAATGAAAACAAACCCCCCCCTCCTCATCTTTAAACCCTCCCCCCAAAAAAGGCAGTACCCTACCCCAACACAAAATCCAACTCTCCAACCATCCACCAACCCAAATATATCTCGCACATTCCCAAACGCCTCCCTTCCCTCCCTTAAAAAAATCCACCTTCCCCCCAGGGCCCCCACAAGGTTCTCCATGACCTAGATATTTTTTCCCAAAAGCAAAATGCAAAAAATGGGTAGACTTCCATTCTCAATAAACCGTTCCGCCTCTTCGAGAATATAACACCGCAAACATCCCAACCACTCACCCCCACCCCTTCGTACATGCAAGGCGCGCGCCAAACTGTCGCATCTCTTGGCGAAAACCATCCGACTGGCACCCAAAGGGCCAAAACCCTGGTTCCTGTCCTGTCCTACTCCATTCACGCTTCAGGACCCACGATCCACGCAAATCAAATCCACGTCAAAATCCGTAAAACTCACTTAGCTGTACACTCCGTACTCCGTACAAACCCCCGTCCCCATTTCTCTGCCTGCGAAAGCGGTTGGCGATCTTCACATCAAAACCACCCCTTTCTCGAAAAAAAAAGTCCACAAGAAGAGCAATTCGTTTCATTTCATCCCGCATTCTTATAATTTCTCAACAACCCACATCCACTACCAACAGATTGCCACAAACACACACATAATTCCCTTCCAAATCGAATCAAATCAAATCATAAAAACCTTTCATCAAAAAAAAAAAAATTCCCTGGGTATATATATATAAAGCCTCGTCTTTCCCTCCCTTCCCCCTTTTATCATAGGTTCATTGCTCATTTCTTTCATCCCTTCATTCTAGTGAGGCGTGTATACTCAAGAACCATTCTCTTATTACTTCGTCCCACCATCGTAAGCGAGTAGGTCAGTTTCTACTCTCAATACCCTTTTGCTGTATTACCTCGTACCGCATTCTAAGCGAGTGAGATCCCCCTCCTTTTTTCCTATTCCTCCTTTTGATATCCTTGAAAAGAAACTCCCCTTCGTGTCAGAATTCCTACGAACAAAAATCTCCAAACCATTAAAGCAATTAAATCACGCTCGTGAGTGACCGAATCCAAACCCAAATTCCCCTTCCTCGTATTTGGATCTTTTCGACGCCAGTAGACGTGTGATTCCTTCAGAGGCTTTTTGTGAATGAGTGTATGAAACAAGAACAGATTGGTGTACTCCATGCATATCCGATCTGAGCATGTTGTAAAGGTCCAGCATGTATTTGATCGCCCCTTGTCGCTTGACAAATCGATGTTCGCTCCTGATATGACCCAAGACTGCGATCGACGTCCGCCGAGAAATCATTCTTTTACGTTCTAATACCATTTCAATTTCATCCGATGGGGCACTGGTACATTAATTATCCTGGCTCAGAACCGATATCGATCGCCTTCTCCTGCAAGGTTTGGATCGAAATTTTGCTGAGATTGGATAGGCGATGTCGGGTCCATTGATGCGGGGTCCACGTCAGGTACAAATCCAGATCCAGTGTTTAGCTGCCCGAATTGTGGGAAACCACCGGCAGCTGATTGGCCGAAAGCCTGCTCGGGATTGAAATTTTGATCAAGAGGAGTCGTATCGAAATGTTGACTCCCGTAGATAGGTATATCAGTTTGGGTCGTAAGTGGAGCAAACATATGTTGCCACGGCTCATCGTAAAGCCCATGAATGCTTCCCATTGTCGAAAATCGATCAAGAGCTTCAGATGGATTGAGGGGGTTAGCCGCATCCTGCGGCGAGAATGCTGGTTCGAAGCTAGGGGTTCCGACAAATGATGTGTGCGAGGCAGGTTGAGTTGTCCACATTGCTGTTGCGTCGGAAGACAAATGAGCACCTTGGCCATGTTGGTATTGTTGCAGATTGGCTTGGGAAAGCGGGTTTGGCTGGCTGGTATTAATTAAGTCCGACTGCGGAGCGTCCAGTCGATGCCAGTTATATCCTGGTGGCATCGGCGCCACAACAGGGAGGTCAAAGACTGTGTAATTGCCTCTTAGCGTGACTAGTCTTATAAGCTTGTCAAATACCTCCCAAGCCTTTCGGGCGGGAATTGAAACAGACGCCATTAGCGCCAACCAAGTAACGCCCCTTTTCGCGTCTGCAAGAATCTCACCAAAGTCTTCTGGCATGTGTTGAGAGCGAAATGCCATCTCAAGTATCAGCACGGAAAGAGCCTGGCAGATATTGTGGATGGTACTCCACCATGGGGGTATGGTGTAAAGCTGATCAACCGTAGAGCAGGACCAACACAAAAGGCCTATCATGTTTTTAGCAGACAAGATGCAATTCTCCACCGCATCTTGATTGAAAGCCCTCGATTCTTGATTCTTGCTTTTTAGACGGATGTCAAATCGGCACAGGAATGGTCGGAACAGGAGCATCCGCGAGCTGGTGTAGAACATCGCTAAGCCGATTTGAGGAATAAAGTAAGGGTCGTTCCAATTGGGCGATGGAATCGTATCGATGTTCATGTCAAACTCGCGCGGCAATTTCCCAACCCATTCTGACAACCTCTGGTCAATCTTTCTGATGGCATCTTGAACTTCTGACCATCTAACTTTGACCGTGGCCGCGCAATACAGCTGTGTGACAATTTCGTGCGATATGATGGAAAGCTGGGTGCGATAGATGAAGTAGGTCGAGGGCGTTACGGGGAGTGGGACAGCAGGGAAGGGGATGGGGGAGGGTTTTGGGTCGACAGAGGATAGCGGTAACGAGTACGTCGCAGTCATGCGGCCTTCCAAGACACACGTTAGCTACGTCCACACTGTATGTTTGCAGACATACCTTTGCCTTTGGGTGACCCTCGACGGCTAGGATGACCTACAACCATAGACTCTCTCCTCTCATATAATGATTGGCCAGGGTGGAATTCGTCTTCGCTCACATTAATTGGAAGAGGGGTGCTGATGTCAGTGTCGGAGATACAGCTTGGCCGCCCTGTCGATTCGTTCAACAAGCACTCCAAAGAGTATAAAGACCACCAAATCCGAATCCGATGTTCTTTCTCGACATCCCCCACTTCTTGTGCTTCTGAGCGAATATGCAGCCCTAATGTCAATGATTGCCGGATCGCTAAGCCACAGAAAGTCCAGGCTCTATTGCCGTTAGTACAGAATGGAGCCAAAACAAAGGAGAAACGATTGTCTTCTTGGTGACCTACCGATTTATGTGGCATGTCGCAAGATAATAAAGACACTGCAAACCCATGGCGGAAACATTGGACAATCTGGCATCTCGGTATAAAAGTCTTTCGTCCATGGAAAGCTTCTTTGCCCGAGCGCAATATACCTGATGATCATAATGAGCGCCCCGGTGCTGGGCGTTGGTTAGATGTGCATGGTATGCTGCAATAGCAAAGATCAAGTTCAGGGTACTGAGCCAAACCGTCTCGTCTTCGCTCAAAGAAGACGTATCCGGTGTTGCACGCGTGTACCAGGACTCAAAGCTCAACTTGTCAATGATTGGAAACGCGTTGTGCACATGGGCAAAATAGTTCCTGACCAGCTCGTGCGCTAGGCGAATATCTGGCCATTCGAAAATGTCAAGCGTCTCCTCGTCCACCACGTAGCTGATATCGCCGTCCTCGATATGGTACGAGGGCAGATTAAAGTCAGCTTCTTGCAAATCAACGGACGATTCCTGACTGCTGGTCTTCCGAAGCTCATCGGCGGTTCGCTGGGCCCAGGCAACGGCAGATGACTTCCCCAAATGGCCTCTTGGTCTATTGTCTTCTCGGTCGGGATCGTCATGAACGGCGTCTACAGATCCGGTTGAGCCTACCTCATCATTGTCATCATCATCATCGTCGTCGTCGTCGTCCTTCGTGGTGTCAGTACCTGCTACTCCCTCGGGTGAAAATATCCCCATGCTCAATCCCCCCATCTCTCTCTCTGGTGGACTTGATGCCGGCGTCTGTCACGGTCAACGACGTCCATTCACGAAACTGATCCTGCTTACCTTGGCAAGCACATTATCGATCGCCGCTCTCATCCCTTCCGCTGAAAGGGCACGATCCAGCTGGATTCGTCGGAGAGCATCTGTGAGATCTGCATTCTGCTTGGAGAGCACTCCCGTCTCCTTGCTCAGTCTTGACAACGTCCTACCCAAAGTTTAGCTCGGCCAATCCTGGGTATAGGTGATTCGCACTTTTTCTCTGCTTCGCGTTTGCCGTCGCCATATTGACACACGATTCCTGCGTTTCTACATCTCGGGCATGGGGTTTCGCCCGTACAGCCGGCCTTGGTTTTTCTGCAGTTGTTGCACGCATGTGCTGTTCGACCTTTCTTGACCGTCTTCGCCGTCGACTCGGACGAGTATGTCGACCGGAGTGGTGGAATAGCAATTTTTCCCGGGGGAGGAGCCAGTCCCGAATTGCTCACGGCGCGCTGCCCCGTGGGATTGCCCACGCTGAATGCTGATGCCGACGAGCCTACGTGCTGAGAGGCCTGGAGATGAGATAGGTGATACGAGCTGTCGGAGGAAGGCTGACCAGCGTGCGTTGGAGATAAGGGCGTTTCGTTCTCGCGCGACGAGCCGGCGGGGGCTTTATTTTCCTTTCTTGGCCGTTTGGCTCGATTCTCGGGCTTCGACATTGATGGCGATGGGGTAGGCGGCGGCAATATCGTCACTCGGCCGTTGGCAGTGTTTGTGGGCTCATGAAAATGGTGCCACGGGGGCGGTTTGTCGACCGCTGGGAGAGATGTGGGCGGTATCAGAACGAGTCAAGCTGAGATGAATGTGTATCTGGCCTGGTGGCGGTGCTGGTGCATCCACTGCGAATAGTGTCAAGTGAGAGGATATGGAAAATAATAGGCGACCGGCGAGGGTGTGAGTGTGAGTGTGAGTGTGAGTGTGAGTGTGACAATGATGGTGAGGGTGAGGGTGAGGGTGAGGGTGAGGGCAAGTAGTGGGCGAGTGAGGGAGAGGGAGTGGGAGTGGGATCCGGGACTGCACATCTTTAGGGTTAATGCTACTACGTTTAAAGAGGGAACATCCGCAAGTGGCGCCCAGATGTAATTCCTCATGTGGTGCTGGTCTGGTCCTGGTGCTGGCTGGGACTGGCAGCTGGACCCTAAGTGGAGTTGTGAGAGGGGAGCAGAAGGGGAGCAGAAAGGGGAAGGGGATTGTCTTGTAAAGCGTGCTTGAAGGGTGCTTGAAGGGTCTGTGGAAAGAAAGGACGAGCCTACATCAGCGACGACGATGAGGCGACGGCAACCTCCCGTCCATTTATATAGCTCGACGGCGAAGGGTCTGGCGGTGCTGGTGGTCGTCGATGTTCCGATGAGATGGCTGCTCATCTGAGATGGCGTGGTAATCTGGGTGATCCGAATCGCAACGCATGCTGGGCCCGGGATCGTTTTCTTTTGTCTGAATTGCGCTGTTGAGGACAAATGTCGATGCGATTTCTATCGTGGCGACTGGGCCGGACCTGGCATCCACGAATGAGACGACGTGCGGGCCATCTGCGGGGCAAACGGTCGCAGCTCGGTCCATGACGTGCCAAATCCCGACACCACTGGGCATTTCATCCGTTTTCCATCTGTCTAGCCCGGAGGCTGCTCCGCCCGCACGTGATCCGCATTTCTTACCAGTCATTTCTCTGTCCCATTCGAAGCAGAAATCCGTACAACGGCCCTGGTGGCCCCTGAAGAACTTTCGCAGCAGAACCCTTTCCTCTCCTCAGCATCTTCATGACGATGCACCACCTCCCGCGCTCTGGTCAGGGTCCTCAGGGTCTCGAGGGATCCGCAGCTAGTTTTTGGTGCTTGCACAGGGCAATTCTTGGGTTCGTTCGGAAGCTCCTCCATAAGCTTACAGCCAATAAAACATGGCTAGTTTAGACAAGTAGCAAGAGCTAAGGATGACAACTGCGAAGTAGATTCCCTGACGACACTCCCCGTGGCTCCTCTGTCGTTCTGCGGACCACTGCCGTGGAGGGTGCAACTCGTATGTAAAACTAATGGCCACGAGTAGCAGGTAGAGAGGTCTCGTCAGATTGAAAGGGGTACTACATGTCCAGACGAGACAAGACATTCGCAATATAGCCTCACGGCAATGTCCACGCAGAGCCAGCAAAGCGCCTTTGGGAGGAAACCATCATCTTTGGGTGAAGCAATTGCTACTTTGAGTTAGTCGTCGCGGATGCAAATGCTAAAGTAAGTGCATCTTGTTTAGGGAGGAAAAGGGGTACGAGCAGCAAGCGATGTTTACTTTGACAACGAGCAGCCTCCTCGGCCCCGGGGCTACGGTCACACGTGCCAAGCCAAAGACCCTGAAAGCGTGATCGGGATCGACCGTGGACAAGATAACATTCACGTGATAAGACGCTTTTTTCTCCAACTCACCGCCTTGTTTGATCAGCCCATGCGCGGCAGAACAAGGGCAAATGTTCCCCCCTCGGGACATCAGCAAACACCACCAACTCACCAGTTCGTTCTCTCTTCTTTCCCATACAACCTGTCGAAAGGGTATCAAGCACAACCTACAACTTGGAGTTCTTGCTGTGTTATATTTATCTGCGACGCACGATTCCAACCTCTCATTTTGCTCTCTAACACCCAATTGTTACTCCCCCGCAAGTCATCCGTCATCCCACCCCAAAGCTTTAAAGCTCCCGTCGCCCGGCGGTGTCAACGCCAGTTATTCCCCGTTCACATAGCGTCCGCTAGTACCACAAACGTCAATCTCCAGTAATTGATCCCCGGCATTCGATGACCGAGGTTTATTCATAGCCGTAACTCTGCATAGGTACCGACTACCGCAAATGATGGAAGCATAAAGACACTGGTGAGGCCATTCCAGCCATGCCAAATACCACGGTGTTGAGTCGCCAAATTCAACAATGGCTAACACTATTGAAGCATCCAGTTCCCCAGCCGTATTCAGGTCTTCTCAACCCGACCCTTCTCCTCTGAGAATTCGGACAAAGTCGACCCCCCACTCAAGCAGCACCTTTACCCTCTCCTTTAACCTTCCAGAGTCCGTACCTTCATCCCCCACCTCATCAGTATTCTCCGATTCTTCAGAAATCACAATGTCAAGTGCAAGCTCGCGGCCGGATTCGACAAGGCAGACGTCGGCGGACGTTGCGGAACGAGATTATTTCAACGAGAACCCCGCCCCTGCATCACTTGAGAAATACACAAAACAAGCAAAGGAGTTCATAGATTTCCACGCGGCTGCTGGCAGACGCGTGGTGCTGGTAACATCTGGTGGGACAACGGTTCCACTGGAACGACAAACGGTGAGGTTCATCGACAATTTCAGTGCGGGTACCCGTGGTGCAACATCTGCCGAATACTTCCTCGAATCAGGTTATGCCGTTATCTTTTTACACCGGCAATTTAGTCTGTTGCCATACTCGAGACATTACAGTCACGCGACAGATTGTTTCCTGGACTTTCTACACGAGGGTCCAGATGGGAGCGTGGTCGCGAACGAGGAGTACCAAAGTAAAATGCTCAAAGTGTTAAGACAATACAATTCGGCGAAAAAGCAAAACCTTCTTTTGACTCTTCCATTTACCACAATCAACGATTATCTCTTCGTCCTTCGATCTATCGCTCAACTCATGCGTCCACTTGGTCCGAGTGGACTTTTGTATCTCGCTGCTGCTGTATCTGATTTTTTTGTGCCACCAGAGAGAATGGTGGAGCACAAGATCCAATCAACAAATGCAACCGACTCGCAAAAGAATTCTGCAAAGGAGAACGTTGAATCAGAGGAGACATTTGACAACTTCGACTCATCCCCAGCCGTGCCACGGAGCAAGCGACTCATCGTTGATCTCGACCCAGTGCCGAAGTTCCTGAAGAACCTAGTGGATGGATGGGCGCCAGAGGGAATGATTGTCTCATTCAAGTTGGAAACAGATCCTGAGATCTTGGTACACAAAGCTCAGTATTCACTTGACCGATACCAGCATCATCTTGTGATTGGTAATCTTTTATCAACGCGCAAATGGGAGGTCGTTTTCGTAGCGCCGGGTCAATCAGATAAGTGGATACGCGTACCACGGAGAAGAAAGACTATTGTTGGGAAAGAGAACATACCAGATGGAGGTGAAGAGAGTGATAGGCCGTTAAACCCGAACGATCTCCCCGAAGGAGAACCGGAAACGGAGATTGAGAGTTTGATCATTCCGGCTGTTGAGGAATTACATACGAAACATATTCAGAAAGCGAAGGCGAGATCCTGAAAGGCAGCATCATAAAGTTGGAATTGTAAAGATGGGGAGGGGAAATTAGGATATAATGGCAAGAATACTACTGTAGGTACATTACAGACAAGTCCACGCCAAGACGAATGGCTCGCTTAAGCATTGTCCTGTACAACAGCTACGAGAAAAGGAGGTCGAGAGAGATGTCGACACACGTGACGTGCATATATCAGACTTATATGGGAGTGGGAAGGAAGGCTAATTCGGTCGAGGACATGTAAAAGGAGTAGACATGTAGCATCGATTTAGAAACTAAATTTACAAAGTCTACAGAAGACTCGAATTTTTTTTTTTGAAAGTAGTTTTAACATCTGTTACACAATTGATAAAATACACATATGATACGGAGAGGCGTGAAGTAGTAGGTAGACTTCCTACGACGGGATCAACGAGGGGGGTTTTTTTCTAACCCCGAGATGTATGAATGGGTTTTGGTTTCTTGGAGAGAGGAGAGTGTTAAGATGACAGGAAATTTGAGAAATTCCGGGTTTTGAGATATATCTAAAGGTTTTTTTTTTCATTTTAGCGCTTGGAAAGCTGGAATTCTAGGTAGGATTTTTTGTTTGTTATGTATAAGGACCTTGTAGTTTTTGTATAATGTAGTTGTGGATTTGGTTTACTGGGTATAGAATTTAAGATGGGAGGGGGATCTGTGGGTTATTGTAGATTGTGTAGGTGTGAGGTATTAGGGTAGTAGGCTTTACATCTTTGTTGCTATTATGTTATTATTGAAGATTTTACTTAATGTTGAGATTTACGGGTCTTGGAATTAGAGATATTTTAGATTTCTATATCCTCGTATAGATAAAATATCCTAACTTGTTTTTCGAAAAAGTTATTAGCGACATGGTATTTTCACTATAAGTAGATAGGTCGATTCTATCTATATCCTTAATGTTAATTAATCCTTTACGTTTCCCCATCTCTGGATTGTGGTTTTGTTAGGGGTATTAGTTCTAGTCAGTGATTTATGTTAGTGAGTGAACAAGGAAGAAAATACAGGCGAGAAACTTCCGGGTGAGCAGTTGCCAGTGGTTTGATGGGAGAGCTGGCGTTATCAAAAGGGATTTCAGGATACTAATGGCTAAATTGGCGCGCACATGTTAGGAGGCTTAAAACGTAGTTAATGTCATGTGAATGATCAAAATACCCAAATAATTTTAAACAGATAAGTGGAAAAGGATATTACATATTTCACTTCTCCTTCAAGTAATGAAGTAAAAATCTTTGTCTTAAATCCTATTTTCGTTAATCTCATAATTATCCCTTTTTCCCCCCGCTTAAAACACACTTTTTCCCCTTCCCTCTACCTCGCTATTCCAACCTCCCCCCAACATCCCGTCTATACATCGTACTCCCCGCCTTCGGCGCCCTCGTGATCCCCGCAGCCTGCAACTGGCTCGCCAGCTCGAAGATCACGGCGTCGCAGCCGGGCGCCGCGATGATGTCGACGGCGACGGGTAGGTACTCGATGTGGTTTGAGATGGTGGAGTTGTAGGGGGCTTGGCCGACTGTGGAGGTTGTTAGTTGTGTGTAGGGAGGAAGAGGGGGAGAAAACTAACCAGGTACAACCATATCGGGCACGCCTGCAAAGATGGCGATGTTATAGACACCCCATCCAGCGGGCAAGGAAGGAGGATCTAAATACACGTTTCGATAATTCGGCGTCGCTAGTGTTCCAGGGTAGAGCAAGAGGTTCTCGGAACAGGTCTCCGCGTTCTTAGGCATGACCGATTCATTCCACCAGTCCTTGAAGATCGTTTTATTCTGGATACCATCTTCTAAAGTGGTGTTCTTAGATTTTCCGTAACCCCAGCGGAATTCGGGAACAGGGTCGATGAAAGGCGTGCGTCCGTCGTTGGCGGCGGCGTAGTCAGCGAGGAAAGGTGCGCCAAGAAGTTCCCATTGTTGTTTGGTTATTAATGTTGGGTAGGTGAGGGCGAGGAGAGAGGAGAGGTCGGGTGCGGATGTGGAGTTTGCTTGGGCGGAGGTGGACCACATGGTATCGTAGTCGAGGACTGAGGAGGTGGTGTTGAGAAAGCCTTCGAGTTTGACGAGGAAATCGAGGAGGACGCCTTCTGCTTCGGTGGATGCGTTGACTGGGAAGCCGGTTGTGTAGAGAGTTTTGGGGAAGGAGGTAAAGGTTGTTAGGTTACTGGTGTAGAGGATTTCTCCTGCTGCTTTCCAGATGTCGGCGTCACGAGTGAGAAATCCGGCTGTGTCCATGAGAGGTGATAGTGGCATGACATTGGTGAGCGCGACAAGATCGTGAGTTGGTCGATTGCCGTAACAGCCATTTACTTGAGCGGGGTTTCGGACTGAACCACCAGTGTCAGATCCTAATGCTAGATCAAGCCATTGATAAGCCCCAATACCAGCTCCTGGACCGGAAGAGGAGGAAGAAGGATCCGAGTAGCCTTCTCCTCGTGGGTTGAAAGGAGAGTGATAGTCAACCCAATCAGCAGTTGCAGCCTCTCCATTAGCGAATTGACTAGTTTTCATTTTACCAACAATGATACCACCTGCATCGATTATCCTCTGTACTGCCAAAGCAGTCTTATTGGCTTCAGGGTATAGATCATAGTATGCTCGGCTTCCGCAACCTCTTTTGGTGCCAGCTACATCGTAAATGTCTTTGATTCCAACACGGACCTGGAAATTGATTAGTTACTCGCATGCATACAACGGAATAAGCACTTACACCTGCAAGTGGTTGCGATTTGGTCTTGGTGTAATACAAGCGAGACGGAACCCCAATGGTGGGCGATTGAACGCCCTAAGATAGTTATTAGTAGAGTACGAAATTTGGAAGCAGGTTACTTACAGGAATAGAAGCAGAAAGTGTGCTGTAGTTTCCTTCTTCGGCCCCAATGGTCCCTTCAGTAAAAGCACCTTCGAAATCGGAGTAAAGACGGAATGCTTGGTAGATGCTGCCAGTATAGGCGGAAACAAAGTAAGGTCCATTTGGTATGGCAACAGTGCAATCTGTTGTAGAGACAGAAGAATTACTGGTCGCAGACACCATAAATAACTTGTTGCCATAAGTCGAAAGAGTATCGGTTAGATTTGCATGGAGTTCCGATGGAGTTGTAGAGATCAAATAGACAGCTAGTACCGCAAAAGTCAGTAGTGTTCAGTTGGAAGAAGAGCGGTTTTACCTTGTAAGAATCCACGGCTGAAGACATCATCCTCCGCCGTGAAATTAGCGATTGCCGAATTTAATGTACTTGCATCGAAAGTACTGAAATCCCCAGACATAACAGTCATCGGGATCAGATCATCCCCAGAAGACGTAGCCACCTTCAATTCGTTCCATGAGACACCAAGACTTGAGACTGCGGTCGCAGGCACATAGTAAAATGTCCCGTCGACATTGACAGTTCTCCCAGCACTGCTACTGATGGCAGTTGCCAAACTTGCGTAGGCAAGAACAGCAATGCCTCCATTGATGAAGCTGGAAAACATCGTCGCGGCTTGATGGAAGGCGAGGTTGGTTGGAAAATAAAATCCATATTGCACAGGATGTTGACACTCTTTATACACCAACGAATCGAGCTCTAGAACGTCCTGAGAATGGGAGATGGGATGTACTACTGAGTACTATTCCAGTTATCATGTCTTTCCTGCAATCAACCCAATGATACGTCCCGCGGTGCATGGAGCAGATCATTACGCATCCAAAGGCGTAGAGTCGAGGACCCGCCGCACTGTCACATCCTTATCCCAACCTCATCCCACTCTATTGGCAGTTTTCTGGAAAGAATTCAGGAACGGCACGCACCACGTCCCACAATTGTAGAATCCTGAGCAAATCATAATGTTCTCTGGCCCCGAATGCGGTAAGCATCAGGTTCTAGTTCAACTTGACAGCACTGCTGTTCTTATCTTGTCGAATCTTACCGACAAGAAGTGAGGTTTTTTTCCCGTAAAACAAAGATAGAGCAGGCTCGGCCAAGTAATCCTTGGGAGTCGTCACTGACGAGTTCGAGCCCGAATCCGAAAGCTTTGTTGCACAGCAACTGAACAGGAAATACAAGCTAAGATTCCAACAATTGATGGCTAACGCTTTGAAAAAAGATGTTAACGGCCTTTTATGCCAGAAAGGCGAGAAACAAAGGAGACGAGTGGAAGAGCCAATTCATACGCCGTCTTGAGTTCTTTCATCCAATTCAGGTACCAGGCTTCCCGGATATCCCGACGTCGGCCAAACACGACATCGTGAGGCTCTGCTGTGCTGCAGTTTTGCGGAGTTGAAGGGGTTGACAAGGATGCGTTCCAATGAACGTGACTATCGCGAGGAGATGCATGCGACATCTTGAAGCTCCTCAATTCGATACCGGGTTCTTGGTAGAAAGTGGGAGACGGATAGCTTGTGTCTGGATGATGAGTTCGTTGTTTGGATTCAATTAATCTCCTCGAGGAGGACCATGTGGTCACGTGGTGTTACACCAAGGTGGAGGTGGATTAAAAGTGCATCCAGGCTCCAACCCCAGCCTTGTTAATTTAGTTCTCTTTAATCATTGTTAACCTTCGGTACAGATTATCGCGATATTTACGTACCATAAAGTCATCTGATTGAGACCAATCCAGGCGAGACGTGCGTGAGCATAGAAGACACGGGGAAACAGAGTTCAAGAACAATCATCTTGTCAACTCACGAGTCAACTTGTTATAATGGCCTCCCGCGAATCCACATCTCGCGCCCCCTCTATTTTCGCCATTTCCACTGAGCTCTTTCACGGTATCACATCCAACTTGAATGTCCTCGACATCCATAGTCTGCGGCTCACCTGTCATCACTTCCACGCCGTGATCCCTCCAGTGCCTCCACCAACACATTCCGACTTGCTTAACGCGGAGACCATCCACTTCCTTGCATGTGTTGGTTGCAAACGTCTACGGCGATCTGCCAAATTCAGTACGAAGATGGTCAAAAAGCACAAGAGACCCGGTGGGCGTCAAGCGCGTTCACGATTCTGTATTGAATGTGGTCGTCGACCACTGCCAGGTACTCATCGATATATGCTAGGTCAACGCTGGGAGGAAGGTGTGGTGCCCTATGTACGATGCATAAGGTGTACAGAGATTGATATTGCTCCGGATGACAAGATAGTGAAACTTTGTTTATCTTGCCATCAGCAAAACTTGGAGAGGAAAAGAGCAGCTGAGGAACAGGATAGACTGTGGAAGGAGGTTAACGACCAGAAGCAGAGAAGGTTGCTACGTGAGGAGAGGAGGCGAAATTGGATTCATAGCGGACGTGCCCAGTCTGAATTTTCATCGCATGATCCAGCAAGCGAGCAGTACAGCGAGAGTATCGATTGGGGATTCGGCATTGACATGAACTCCGCACATTCATGATTTAAGGATCTCTTTCAAATTTGGGAGGAGGAGCTTAGCTCGATTCATTGTACCTGTCGTTCAGATAAGTCATGTAAGTTCCCGGATGGGTTTTAATTCCTATTGCGCAGTAAGGACAGAAGTTTAGTGCGTAAACGACAGGCTGTGGTAAGGACTTTCGGTGGCTACATAAATCTCATCAGAGGTTATCTATAGTCCTTAGCACAGCCTGTCATTGACGCACCAATCTTCTGCTCTTATTACGCTATGGGAGGTAAAATCCGTCGAAACCCAGAAAAGTTAATTAGTACCGTCGAGACCCAAATTGCAAACATATTTCTTACCCTAGGTTTCTGGCGAGAGAAGAGGATTCTAGTACGAGAGAGGCACCAGTGAAGGCGTCACAATGTCTGACTGAGTTAAGAAGTATGTTTCGTAGAGATATCCGCTTTTTGTAATGTGGTTTACGTCGACTCTCCATGCACCAGTGCATTGCAAGTTTAACGGGACACTACCTAGGCATAACGATTTCGGAGAACGACTTTCTAATGATCTTTTTGTGATGTTTTATGTTTAGCCTCCACAATAGAGACAATATCGTATTTACTCAAAAGGTTTAAGTAAACATAATGTTTCGGGTATAACGTTGCTATTCTACCTTACTAGGGCGTCCTGTCAGTCTTGTAATAGACTAACGTTTAGTTTCTATTCTGCAAAGGAGTATACGGATATGCTTGTCACAAACGTGCCATACATAGTACATGACGGTTGATTGGCCATTTGATCTAACATTAGACCCCATAACACTGGAGCGATCCTCAGAAAATTCCGAGCAATAGATTAAATAACCCCTGATTTACACACCATCACACCCAGGCAGAAAGCCACACTAGATTCCAGTCTTTTATCACTGACAAGCCATGTTAATAATACTATTGTCATCGCCTCACTAAAATCCAGTCAATCACATCTACTCTTTCGGTATTACAATGTTCTCTTACAATGGCGCGTACATTTCAAGTTTCTCACTTAAACCCCTCCTGTCTACTGTTCTAAACTCCTTCCCTTTGCGTTTATCTCTTTTACTAAAGTAAGCAATTTGGATTAGTCAGAGTGTTATCACCCGTATATTTGATTAAATAGAAAGAAAGAATGGCATATACCGCGTGGCTGGGTTGTGACTAGAGTAGTGGTTTGTCAAGGAGTCTACGGGGAACGTTCTGGATACATTAATTAAGGCGAATGTCATTTGGTTATCGAGGTGCAGGCAGATGCGCTGTAATGATAGATACAGGAAAAACTTATTTCTCTTCAGTAATTCATTACTGACGTTTTGATGACAGAAGATTATGCCGAGCAAAACCTTTTGATATCGACATCCTCAACGCTTTCAGTGTCCCTCTTCAAGTGAAACTTTTCGGCTCATTGAACGTGGATATGACGGAATTGCGAAGACAAAAGAAGTGACTTGTAAGCGAAACGCAGCTATTCAAATGTGTCTCAGGTTGTGAGTGAACCGAAAGCGTAGAAGAGACGCATCGTATGACAGCCCAGCGTGAAGAGTAATCATTGCGACAAATGAATAGATACGAAGGCTTTCCGTTTATTGACTTGTGAACAGCTTTCAGTACTTTCGTATCTTTGGGCAGGCAGGGACGAGATCGATGGTGTTTTCTGCTTTTTTATAAAACTTACTGTGCATAAGTGATCGAACTCCGAGATCCCACTTTAGAATATCTCGCAGTGTGTACTGATTACTGCGTTGTATAACTTGGATTTGATAGATGTCCGCGGTCGTAATTACTTGGATGGAGACAAGTTTATCACCGTAGTTATACTCCTGGATTTGAGCTTCAATGCCCATGTACCAGAGGCAGAATGGCAGCTGTATAGCGAAGGAAATTTTGAAAAATAAAGTGTCGTGAGGGCTATAAAAATGTCGACATTTGAGGTTCAACAAAACCTTACTATAAGAGACACTAACAGCTCTAGATCCCGCTTTGTAAAGGACGCGTTGTTTGCCCCTGAGACGAAAGACTTTCTTACGAAAGATGTACATCTCATTTTGCATCAGACTAGTATGTAGAAGTGGTTAGCCATGCGTAGGCGAAATCTCGCTTTTGATGTTTTAGTGCTCTTAGCCTTGCGAATACTCCACTCAATAGACCAGTGTATTCCCGATCCGTGATTTGATTGCAAAGTATAATAAAGTGATAATTTAAAGACGTTGTTCAAACTTCAATAGTGATGTTGGCCATGTAAGAGTCGAACCATTCTGCACCTCTCTCTCCAGGGAACAGGGTGTTACCCATTACACATACCTAGGTAATTGCATCTCGAGGTCCATGATGTAAGGACTGGAGCTGATGTGTGTGACATCCGCTATCTGTGCATGCATTCCCCGGGTGGACATCCGGCGATGAAGCCAGACCGCGAACTTATGTAACTCATGTTTTGTGATGTCTGAACAACAGAGTTGGGAAAGTATGTCAATTGCGAAGGAAGCAGACTGGAACGCTGGATTCTGTAACTCACCACAGTAGATTGATTAGCATCGAATCATCATCATCATCATCAGTGAATCTTTTTGACTCTCCATGAAGCTCTTGACGGGTTGTATTCCGCATCCGTCTCACCTCTCCTCGATTTAATGCCCGACGTCCAAGGTTGGCGTAGATCGTTTCAAGCGAGACAGTCCAACGGTCAAGCGTCATGGCGATGCATCTTGCCAATCTGATCTGGCATACTTCGTAGAAGTGCCGACAAGTTCGAATTAAGAATTGGTAGGCAAACTAGCGGCGATGGTGATCTTGACACTTTGGGTGAGAAATCGACTTAGTGGAGATTGGTTGATGTTAAGGTTCGCAAGGAAGGAAACGGAGGAAGAGATGGGATGACAGAAATGCAGACGCCGAAATGGGCATGTTGCTCGCCCCCCAAACTTAATCGCAGCCCCCAGTCGTGGCTCCCCACCAGTCAAACCCGAGTCCCACGATAAACTGACCGACCCACCCAGATCAAGCACCACCGAGTAAACATTTCCATCCTCTAACTGGCGACTCCGCAAGAACCAACCTAGAAGGCGTTCTTCCTCGCTTCTTCCTCATCGCACTCACCGTTACTTCTTCCCTTACTCCTTGCATTTCCTCTGTCCTGAACACTCCTCAAACTCTTCCTTAGATGACTTCCTCACCTTCTCCACCGCCTGAGAACGAATAGTCCAACCTCCAGCAGTCAGCCTGCATCGACTAGGGGTCGCATCCTCCTGCGGCCGGCAGACAGGCGCCGAGAGAGGTGTAGTGACGATCACCTCACGATAACAAAACCCCGCGCAAAGAACCAGTATTCGAGAGTTCGGATGTCGATAGTAACGCTGCGATATCTTGGGAGTTTGGCCTCACGATGACGCCGGTGCTACGAAAGCGCTCACTTGCCGACACGCAAACCCTCACAGCAGGCGACGGGCCCGTTCCCACCGAGTACAACGATGCAGACTACGTTCGCGAGGTGCTACAGCTGCGTCCCGGGCAGACAGAAGCGTTGTTGGACGATCATATCATACGGGAAGCGGGGAGTTTAGGGATCACAGTGGTATCACGGCCGGCGACAACGAAGCTCGATAATGCCATTGACAACTCTGTATCCGACTCGGTGCTGTCGCAGCATGCGAGGACCGTCTCTTCTGGATCACAGCGAAGCCAATCCACTGGCATGACATCGAGATCATCTCACGATTATCACTACCATTTAGACGCCCCTCAATCGAAGCGAGGGCCGGCCTCGAAGAGGAGTTTATCATTCTCTGGTTATGAGAAATTCTTGGAACAAGCCGATACATCAAATACGACACCGAAATGTACGATACCTATTCCTGTAGAGCGAGCGCCTTCGCTCTTTTCCGTGTCGACGAAAAAGTCATATGCTAGTATCAAACGTGGCTTGAAAAAGTTGCGCTTCCGAAAGGGTAGTGCATCTGCGCCGAATATGAAGTAAGTTGAGCTATAGAATCCGCGAATAGAAACATGCTGACACTCTAGTTCTTGTGTGTGCTGCCGGGAAGAATTTCTAGGGAGCGAATCGTTGCATACGTTACCCTGCGTCCATAAATACTGTAACACGTGTCTGCGAATTTTGATCACTCAGTCCATGAATGATGAAGCTAAAATGCCTCCACGATGCTGCACACAACCGATTCCTGGGCCCATTATTCAGCGCGTTTTAACGAAAGACGATCAACTTATATTTATGAAGAGTGTGGTGCAATTCGGCACACCATGGGAAGCTCGAGTATATTGTCCCAGTTCTTCATGTGGAGAATTTATCCCAAGGCGAAATAAAATCGATCCCAAAGCTCCATTCGAGGTGTCTTGTCGAAAATGTGGAACCAGGGTATGTTCAACATGCAAACGGGAAGCACATGGATTTGGACAGGATTGTCCTGCAGACATGGAACTTGACGCTGTTCTCAAGATGGGCGAGCGTTCAGGGTGGAAAAGGTGTTATAAGTGCAGAAATATGGTGGAATTGACACAGGGTTGTAGTCACATCACTTGTCGTTGCAAAGCACAATTTTGTTATATTTGTGGCGCTGTCTGGGATCCGCTAATCGGATGCCCCAATTTCTGCAATGGTGAAGAGGAATTGGAACGCCGAAGACTTGAAGAGGAAGCTCGATTGTTAGAGCTGGAGAAGGAGAAGGTAGCGAGAGAAGAAGCAGAAAAGCTAGAAGCTGTAGAGAAAGCGGCGGCTGAAAGGCGCACAGCAAACAGTCGAGATCTCAATACACTCAGAGAACGCCAAATGAGAGAACGCGATCGCTTCACTTCATTCGAGAGGAAAATGAAATGGGTAATGTGGACTCGCCATGGGCAAGCGAAGCTTGATGTCTTGGACCGTTACGCAGAAGCTCTAGCGAAAATGAAAGAACGCCATGCACGTACATCAACACATCTGGAAGATCGTCAAGTGGCTGCAGAAATGGAATTAAGAGCTAGTCATAAGCAGGCGGAGAGAAGTGTTAAGATCCGGCTGCGACACATGGAGGCGTATTGTGACGGTCTTGGACGAAAGGGCGGTGAAAGAGCCACAGCCAGAGTAGTTACGGAACGAGATTTGAGAGAGTTGGGAAAGCAGTATAACTTGCGCGACGACATGGAACGGCTTCATCAAAGCAAGGTCAATGTCATGCGGGATAAGCAATCAAAACAAATGGAACAGCTCCTTACCCGGCAAGAGGAGGAGTTAGAAAAGCTTGCCGCTAGGCAGGATGATGAACTCGATGCTTTGGAGCAAAGTTTTGTTGACGAGGAGGACGGGTTCTTCGCTGTTTTCCAAGAACGGAAGATGAAGTTAAGGATACGATGGGATGTCACCGAGGAAATTTGGAGGAAGAAGCTTGAAGCCCGAAACAACGTCAAATATGCGCCAATTGTTCCCGTGGAATTCGAACAGGATAATATCTTGGATGATACGCTCGCATCTGTCCTTGAATAAGCCAATAACGCAAACCCCACGAGCACTTGGCTTGACAAACGCAATCATCGATTATCACAACCGCCAGAACAATTTGGTTTCCTCTCTACTTTTTTTGTATAAATATTCGGGTCTCACGACGACATAGCGACGGATTTCTTTTACATCTATTTTACGGTTACACACACGATATGATCAAATGGCATCGAGATACCTCGGACGACTTTCAGGCATTGCGAATCGATATTTCAGCGTCGCATATTCATGTCAGCTGGTGCTTTGTCCGCACTTAAGTGTCGGTTATATATTGCTTTATGGGTGCCACAAGCAACCTGAACTCTGAATTTTCGGACGATATATTTTTTCTGTTTGCAGTACATCTTTGGTTTATATACCCATGATCTCATGATATTTAGTATCCAGCATGTGTTAGCTGCTTGGAAATAGTGGAATGGTTATGGGAGATATTGAGGGAGATATTGAGGGATAGCCGTCTCGAACAAACGCATGAGTTAATAATAATGCATATAAACATGAAAATTATGATCCTCTTATTGGTAAACAGGAAAGCCATATGGAAATTCAATTGCATTTTGCAGAATGCCTTTGATAGGCATGCAGGTGATGTGGATTCCCATCTCACATGAATATCTCGGCGATCTTAGCCGTTGCTTAATCTCTCAGAGTAACAACTTTTCAACTGTGTTCCTTCTCAACCTTCATTTTCAGTTATTTGGCTGAACTCCTGATCCCAATCTCTCCTAATCACAACTATTATCTTTGCCAACAGAACGGTCTGTCATCAAGACAGATGCATGACTCGCGTTAAAGAGACCATTCGGCACCCCGCAGTTTAGGGGGATCCAGACTTCTGGGATGAGCACGGACTGGGGTCCTGGCGTATGCGGAGATCCTGAGGTCATCGGCAAACCTCTCGGGTATCTTGTGAATACACTTGCTTGGAAGAGGAGGGGTTTCGGTTGTTCATTTGTGAATGTTATTTTGTTATTTTTGTTCTTTGGTTTTAGATATGTTGTAGAAGTGTGCTTGTGATTGTGCTAGAAAGAGCAATTAGATTTTAGAAGGATTCGCAAGAATCGGAGTGAGAAGTGCTGATACTTGGAAATATCTATCTATTATTTGAGCTGGAGCCTTTGTTTAGACAATTGAGAGATCATGGCAAAAGAGGAGATAGAAAGGATTGAGTATCCAAATACTGATATATGGTCAACCTTATTCGACAGGAAAAATAAAGGATTCCCCGACGACACAGGTATCTCCAACTCCCTTACACCTCCCTTTCGACCCCAACTAACAAACACCTCCAGTAATCTATACCACCCCCTCCTCCTCGCATTCCTACACCTACCAGCAAACCCGGCAAACCACAATCGCTTTCGCAACCGGTCTCCGTCACCATTTCTCCTTCCAAAAAGGACAGGTCCTCGCCCTCTTCGCGCCGAATTGCATCGACACCCCCGCCATAACCTGGGGCACTCATTTCGCAGGCGGCATCGTTTCTCCCGCCAACCCAGCCTACACCGTCCGCGAACTCGCCCACCACCTCAAAGACAGCGGCTCCAGCATCCTGATCACGCAAGCGCAGCTGCTCAAAGTCGCGCTCCAAGCCGCTCAAGAAGCAGGCATCCCAAAAACGCATGTTTTGCTGATCGGGGAAGGAGGTGCGGTCGATGGGGTACGGCACTTCTCGGAGATTCTGAAGGAGGGAGGGAGCGAGGGGGATAGGGTGAAGGTGGATCCGAAAACGGATCTGGCGTTTTTGGTGTATAGTTCGGGGACGACGGGGCTGCCGAAGGGGGTTATGCTCAGTCATGAGAATATTGTGGCGGATTTGTTTATGGGTGCTTCGGTTGAGGGGGGGTTGACGAGGACGGGGAGGGATAGGGTGTTGAGTGTGCTGCCGTATTATCATATCTATGGTAAGTGATATTGTTGAGAGTTGGAGTTTGGGCTAACTAGTGAGATAGGACTGCAGTGCTTGGTGCATTTTCCGATGTTGTTGGGGTTGACGACGGTGGTAATGCCGAGTTTTAATTTGCCGGATTTTTGTCGGATTATTCAGGAGCATAGGATTACTTATACGTATTTGGCGCCGCCGGTGATATTGTAAGTTCGGTCTGTTTGGAAATTTCCTGTCATGTTTTTCTCGAACTCACGTATAGATCTTTCTTCAGAGTTCTTTGACAGATTTTCCGCTATTGGATTATAGTTCATGATTTTCTTGCCTCCTGAAAACCAAAAAGCTAACCTTCCACTTCTAGACACCTCGCCAAATCCCCCATAGTCTCCGACTACGACCTCACCTCCCTCAAAACAATAACCTCCGGTGCCGCCCCCCTAACCAAAGAACTCATCTTCGGCGTCCACAAGCGTCTCGGCATCCACGTCAAACAAGCCTACGGCCTCAGCGAAACAAGTCCCGTAACCCACATCCAGAAACACTGGGACGTCGCCCTCGGCTCCGTCGGTCCTGCCCTCCCCAACCAAACCGTCCTCTTCATGAGTCCCGACGCCAAAGAGGTCCCGCACGGCACCGAAGGCGAAATCTGGATCCGTGGCCCGAATGTGTTTAAAGGGTATTTGAACAATGAGAATGCGACGAAAGAGTGTTTAACCGAGGATGGGTTCTTTAAAACGGGTGATATCGGGTATAGAGATGAGGATGGGAATATGTATGTCACGGACCGTGTGAAGGAGTTGATTAAGTACAAGGGCTTTCAGGTTGCACCCGCGGAGTTGGAGGGGTTGTTGATGGGAATGGAGGATGTGCAGGATGTTGCTGTGGTCGGGGTGCATGATAAGGAACGCGAGACGGAGATTCCGGTCGCGTGTATTGTGCCGGCGAAGGGGGTGGTGAGGGGGAGGGAGGCGGAGGAGAGGATTGTGAAGTGGGTTGCGGAGAGAGTCGCGGGACATAAACAGTTGAGGGGGGGCGTGAGGTGGGTGGATGAGGTGCCGAAGAGTGCTAGTGGGAAGATTTTGAGGAGGGAGTTGAGGACGTGGTTGAAGGAGGAGAAGGAGAAGGGGAGGGTTAAGGCGAGGTTGTAGGGGGTGGTTTGGGAGGGCCTGTGGAAGTGGTGTATGTAGGGGCTTGTAAATATGTATATAATGATTCGATTTTGATCAAGTTCTGAGACTATCTAATCAGTTCTGGTGGCTTTATAAGATTGTTTGCTAAAATAACCTGGAAAGTAGAGACGATGTCCACATTATGTGCTTGAATAGATTCAATTCAATAATTTAGTCCTCTGCTTACACACTTGACTTGTCTTGACAAATTGAATTGCGGGACTTAACTTACAGTGCAGATCATGTACCTAAACAACTATAATAACTATCAAGTACTCAGCTTGAATACTCCACTACACTTCGCGAGACGAAGCGTAAAACTTAACCTAAAGTCAAAGCACTTGTAAAAAGCCGAAGCATGCTACCCTCTCCGTAAATCCACGAACAGAACAAACATGTCCCGGTTAGACTTATGTCTAAAAAGATACGCTCAAAATAGGCACTTGACCTCGCTTGTTACACAGCGCACGGTACTCACTTAACACTTAACGATAAACAGCCGAAGCGTATCAATGCGCTCGGTTTTCTTGCTAATATCATTTGCCTAATTTTCTAAGTGTTTGAATACTAGGTTTGTTTTTGTTTATATTTACTTAATTAGAGGAAGTAGGATATAGAGGAGTATGTGTATTCTGGTATTTATCGGATATTATAAGAGAAGAAGGAATGGAAAAAGGTAGATTGACTTGCTCTTAACCTCTTTTATGGTTATGCTAGTATTTAAATTAACGTATCTTCGGTGAGGTAAATTTAAGGAGTACCTCTTAAGCGTAAATATATTCTTGCGACAATTGTTAGCTTTGAACTTTTGAGAATTGAAACAGAATAGAGAGAGTTCCCACATCTTTATATTTGACACTCATTAGTATAGCCTAAATGATTATTCAATCAAATGTCCTATGAACTCACTTATGTTCATTTACTTGTACACTCACTCCCTCCTCGCTTGTGAATCCCACGCAATGACGTCACTCCTCCGCCCCCACCCCATTCAGCTCTCTGCCTTGCCAACCACAGCAGCTGTACGTCAAAGCCACGCAACCCCTCATAAACGACCTCTCCCCCATATTCAACCTCGTCTCGTCTCTCCAAACCTCTCCATCATCCATCACACAACACAACCAAGCCAAACCAAACCAAACCAACAAAATGCTCGCCCAACTCCTAATCAACTTCTCCCTCCTGGCCTTCGCCATGGCAGAGGAAACCCTGACAGCCACCACCCACGGCAACGCCTGGAAATACGGGTCCGGAGGCGGTCTCATCGGGTTCATTGTGTTGATTTTGGATATTCTGGTTTTCAGTACGTTAACCCTATCTTACAATCATCTTTCCATAAAAGACTTCGAGTTTTTGGGAGGGTTGCTGTTTTGGAAGAGTTGATATGCTAACAAACTGTGCAGTGGAACTCCTCAAATCGAACCGTCCACCTTCCCATAAACTACTCTGGTGTATCGGTGTCTTCTTGTTCCCGATCTTGGGGTTGGTCGTGTATTATCTTTTCTCCAACCGCGAGGCGCACCAGGGGAGTGGTGGGTATGAGGCTATTCCGTAGATGGGATGGCGGTGACGAGTCTGTGAATGCATGGAGATTGGAGGCTGGATGTAAGGAGCGGATTTCGTGGAGGTAAATGAGTCTGATATTGCGAGTCTGAAGTGTGGCGTGGTGGTCATATGGATAGTTTTGGTCCGTCAAGTGCGGTTGATATTTCGTAAGATACCATTATCGCTGGTGCAGGATGGCGTTTTGCAGATTGTCAATGCTATATTTACACCCGAATTGTATTTCGAAATTTGCCTCCTGTGGGATTTGCAGTTTGGCAATACAGTCGCTCAACAGATTTGTCGGTTTTTGCGCTTTATATTTTCCGGAGAGGTCGGCCACAGGCTTTTGTTTGAGTGTCCAATAGGGGTATGGTTGACTTTCTTGACTGAGGCCTGACATGCAACTTCCTAAAAAGCGCGTTATTCATCCAGTATCTTGCTTCCTCTCTACTACACGGGGCATGTTTGGCTGGATAAATTGTTATGTTCATCAGGTTTGCACCTTCGCTTTTTAAGCAAGCTGTTATTCCGAGCATGCCATAGCAGTGTGACGAATCCCTCCCAGGCCGTTGCTTTTTCGACTTCATAATGAAGTAATGATGCATGATCTCAAGTGGACGTTTGACCGCGGCTTACCGAAGCGAACGCTGCTTTTTAATTGTCCGCCGAAACGGCCTTTTCCTGAGTATTTCAAATTAAACTAAACACTATGATGCAGACTTAAAAAGACTAAGCAAAACGTATTCCTGTATCTCTATATCCTTCATCTATACATTTTTGTCATCGTCGCACCCCTGAGAAACCGCTCGGCTAATTTCAAGCAGATTACTGATCCTAAGCGAAACAACATACCGGGACTCATCCCACTGCATTATGTGCTTGCGATAGTAATCATGGCGCTACCGTTGCAAAAGATCAGCGGAGAAGCCACTGGAGCCTCATTGCGGGCGCGTTGCGGGCTTTTGTGGGGGGTGCGGATCCTATCAGAATTGATGTATGTATGGTATGGCGTCTTTGCTGCTTGTTAATCTTGAGTGTTGTATAGGATTGAAGGTGTATAAGATGAGGATTGAAGGTCTATTGAATGGACTTTTGTTCATACAGAAAGAGGATCTTCAAAACGGTAGCTTTCTTATTCGAACTTTACCCAACGCTATTCATCTTCCAGACTACAAATCTTTCCCCTAGCCGGCATGAAGGATCTTATTAGAGAGGCCCCACTGGGTCAAGCACTTCGATTCGTATCCGGCAATCGCCTGTTCAAATACCCAGAAGAAGAACCCAACTTCGACATACCAATCCAATACATTACTCAACTAGATCCGGAAAAAGGATCCAAACCAACGCTCTCAAATTCCAACACCAGCAACTCTCATGCAGTTTCTGATACTCGCTCTAGCAACACCCCAGACAGCGACCTAGAAGCTCTCGGTATCAAAAGGACAAAGAGTAGAGCAGACACTCAACCCTACAGCAACGAACGGTTCGAAGTAGAACAACAACTCTCTCTCGAACGCACAAAGACCACACCTATCGTTCCCAAGAAAACCTCTGATGGAATCGTCCTCGTCGACTGGTATACCACCGACGACGCCGCTAATCCACAAAATTGGACCAGCGGCAAGCGAGGCTTCGTCACATTCCTACTCTGCGCATACACATGGGTTGTCTACACAGGCTCATCCATCTACGCCGCAAGTGAAGGTGGTGTAATGAGTCAATTCAGCGTCAACCCAACTGAAGCAGTCTTGCCACTTAGTCTTTATGTCCTCGCCTATGGCATCGGACCATTGGTATTCGCACCCTTAAGTGAGATTCCCAGCATCGGACGCAACCCAGTATACTACCTAACCTTCATCGTCTTCTTCGCGCTCTCATTCCCCACAGCCGTCGTCAACAACTTCGCCGGCCTCCTCGTCCTTCGCTTCCTCCAAGGCTTCTTCGGCAGTCCAGCACTGGCGAATGCAGGCGCGAGTTTCTCCGACATGTATTCCTTGCTATACGTCCCGTACCCGCTTTCCTGGTGGGTGTTTTCCGCGTGGGGAGGACCTGCTCTGGGTCCTTTGATGGCTGGATTTGCTGTTGCGGCCGAGAATTGGCGGTGGTCGCTTTGGGAGATTGTGTGGATGGCAGCGCCGATGTTGGTTGCGCTTCTGATTCTCCTGCCCGAGACGTCGACGCCGAATATCCTGCTTCGAAGAGCGCAGCGGCTTAGGAAACTTACTGGGAATGAGAGACTCCAGGCACAGAGTGAGATTGATCAAAAGAATATGAAGGCTTCCTCGATTCTGGTTGAGGCGCTTATCAAACCTATTGAGATTACCATTAAGGATCCTGCCATATTCTTTGTCAATATTTACACGGCTTTGTTTTATGGGATATATTATACATTTTTCGAAGGTAAGACCATCCTCCATTATCAGAACAAAACACATACTAATAACACACTCAAGTCTTTCCCCTAGTCTTCCCCCCAATGTACGGTTTCAACCTCGGCCAAATCGGACTCGCCTTTCTCGCCTGCCAAATAGGCGCAACCTTCGCGCTACTAATTTACTTTGCCTACCTACACTACTACATGATTCCCGACAACATCACCCACGGTCTCCGGGCACAAGAACACCGTCTCGTGCCCGCACTTTTCGGATCGTTTCTCCTCCCCATCGGCCTCTTCATCTTCGGCTGGACAGCCAACCCGTCGATCCACTACGTCGTTCCGCTCATCGGCGTTATCATCTTTGTGATGGGCACGTTCTTCGTCCTGCAAAGCATCTTCGTCTACGTCCCGCTTAGCTATCCGCAATACGCCGCGAGTCTGTTTGCGGGAAATGACTTGGTGAGAAGCGCGATGGCGGCGGGCAGTATCGTGTATGCGCGTCCACTGTTTGTTAATGAGGGGATTGGGAGGGGAGTGAGTGTTTTAGCGGGGCTGAGTACGTTGGGGGTCTTTGGGATGGTGGGACTTTATGTTTTTGGTGCTAGGTTGAGGGCGAGGAGTAAATTTGCTCAGGCTTGAGATGGTGTTGCATTTGGACGGTTAGGTGTTACGATGCTTTCGGATAGCGTGGCGTTTATGTATATTTAGTTAGGAATAGTTATAGATTTCTTTGAGTGTTATATAGAAAGGATAATGGCGGCATCGAGGTATTTAATGGATGGAACTTTTGCTTTATTCGCGATTGTACAGTGTGAAATTATGACATGCACTCAGTTGGACGGGCCACGGTAAAGTAGCAATATGATCCCCGAATCGCTATGTTTACTCAATCACTTTGAACAAATATACGATTGTCTCTATTGTGAAGGCTAAATATGTATACATTAGTAATGACAAAATTCTCGCAATCTACCAAACACAGCGATCCCTGGGCAAGACCTTGTTGCATCGAAGTCGTAAAGGGGCAGGCAATAAGGGAATTTAAGCGAGACCCAAATTTTGAACAGCCATCGTGATTCTTAACTTTACTGCATGAAGCAAAACACTTCGGTGTCTAACAAACTAAATCCCACTAATTGAAATCTATCAACTTGAATCGACCGATAAAACAGGGTTCAATATTTCGTCAATTACCGCTTAAGTCTTAAAAATTTCAACTTTACCATTTTTCCTAGACTTGCATGTAGGTTTATTCCATTTCGGTATCGGATGCATTATTAAAAGACAACTTAAAGCGTAGATAAGAGGAATGTTAAGATTTTCTGCATGCGTATCATCAAAGACAAGTTTTGTAATTGATAAATTCGAGTATCTCAACCATCCTTTATCAAAATCTCCGGAACAAAGAAACAACCGCATTCAGACACTTTTACTAATCAACCCTTTTAAATGTGAACAAAGACATAAACTCCCTTCCTAAATGCTTTTACCCGCAGATTCAGCATTTCGAACGAGAAAATCCTACAACACACTCGAACGAGTCTCAAACCCATCACATCATCGCATCCAGAATGAGCCGCCAACTCAGATCCCGCACCACCCCAACCAGCGTCCCTCCTCCTCCCCCCCGCAAAACCGCATCCCCCAAAAAGACACCCGTCCCTAAATCGCCCTATCCAAAACCGCCGCAACTACCTCCCTCCTCCTCCTCCTCAGAACTCTCCGATCTCCCAGAACAGCCTGGGTCAGATGATCCATCTTCCTCGTCATCCTCCAATGCATCATCAAATGGAGACGAGAGCTCCGACTCAAACGCAGAGTCCATCCCCGATCTCGACCACGAGAATCTACGCGAGGTACTCCGGATCGTGAACAAGAACTTTGGGGTCCTGGACCAGCGCGTGGGACGCTTAGAAGTGCGCTTGGAAGAGCGATGCGACGTGCTATGGGAGCGGGACAGCGAGTTATGGGGGCGTTTGAAGCGGGTGATTCGGAGTTTACGAGGGGGTGCGGATATTCCTGCACGAGGACACCGAGAAGAGCGAATCGGTAGGGTTGTTCGGGGTGGTGTGGGTAATGAAGCCAGACCGTTCCATGTCCCGGGTTTAAGAGATAGAGGTGAGGGGATTGTGATTGATCTTGTGGAGGATGAGGTGCCTGAGGAGGGGGATGGGAGGAGAGTACATCCTATTGAGCAGGCGGTTAGGGATGCGGTTGCGACGGTGGGGGTGGTGTGGTTTTTGTGGTCGCTTGGGACGATTGTTTTGGTTTGGTGGGTTGCTACTGCTAATGTTAGTAAGTGGGATAGGATTCGATAAGGGGTGGAAGGTGGAAAGGGGAAGTGATGGGTTTTTATCTTTTGTTAGTTTTGTAATTGGAGTTTGAGTTTGGGTTTTTCTTTTGTATGCGAGCGGTGAAGAACCTGTGGAATAAACGTGTAGTTACTCTGGAGCTCAAGTTAGAAATACAAGGTTATAATCTTTCAATCTAAAGTATTTTGAACTTTCATTTGATATATCTGTGACTCACAAGTTAGGAAACGTAGATGGTTAATCGTAAGTCAGTGATGCGAATCCAGATCCCAGATAGTCTGTAGCTGAAGTGACGCCGTTCAACTCTTTTGCTCGAATCCTACAAATAATTTCTGTTTTATAGTTCTTGGATAGAGAAATCTTTATTTACTGAGTGACTGGTAGTATTATGTTATTTACGGATACCAAGAGGAGGACGGATGGAAGCGATCCAATCACGGTGCATATTCCAAATTTATTAGCACCAGAACAACTCAAGTCAACAGAAATGGCCTACACATTCCACTTTGAAGCGTCGTAAGAGGAGTCAATAATTTCCTTTTTATGTGTTGAAACCACAGATCATCTACATTTAAAGTGACATGATCAAATTTTGTTACTCGAGACGTTCAGATTAATTGTTAGATATATCACAAGTAATTATTCTTGCACAGGTAGAATTAGTTACCATGGTACTTGCAAAAACCTGTTAGTGCTAAGTTGGCTCTTTACAACTAGCCACTTTACTAGCTGTACAACTTCGAAATGGTCAAGCATGCTTATTATAAAGTATTTTCATTTAATTTGATTTTGGTATACCCAAGCAACTTTCTCCACTCCCACCCCTCTTCTACAAAAACCAACTAAACGCCACAGCAACGACACCAACAACAGCCGCACCCATCAAGCTTCCACCCTCTCTATGCGCAGCACTCTTCGTCGTCGTCGAGTTCGCAGTCGTATTAACAACAGCAGCTTGCGAACCACCAGGAGTGACATACGCCCCGCTCACACCCGTACTATTCATGCAAACCTCCGAAGACAGCGCAGTGGCAGCAGCCGCGAACGTGATATCGGCGCACTGTTCCCTCATTAGCCCCCGTTTCCTCATCACTACATAGATGCGAATATGGACAAACTTACATTATACAAAGCACTCCCACTAGCACCACCCGTCACAACCTGCAACGTCGCATTCAAGCCCTCGGTAACCACCAATCCAGCGGGCAATTTCACCTGCGGAATACAGAACGTGCCGTTCCCCGTGACGTTGAGGAGGGAGGTGGTGATGGACATGTTGCCCGGGAACGCTGGGTAGTCGGTTCCGATGCCTAGGTTGAGGTAGACGTAGGTCCATGGGTGGTGGAGGTCGAGGGCGACGGCGCCGCCGGTGAGGGGCCATAGGGTGCGGTTTGTGCGGGCGGTTTGGTTTACTCCTGCGCCTTGAAGATTGCGTTAGTGAGGAAAGTGAAGGGAATGGGAATGGGGGGGGACGGACATGGGTAAATCCATTGAGAGGCCGGTGCTTCGAAGGAATCACCGCGCATTTCTGGGGATTCGATGGAGAAGTGAGCGGATGCTGTTGCGAGCAAAGATGCTGCGAGGAGAAGGGTTTGGGCGAGCATCTTGAAGATCTATTGGTGTTCTGAGATCAATTCGGATGTAGATCGAGGGTTGAAGATAAAGAGAGAAACCACAGGGGGAATCACAAGTTCTTGTACTCCCTCTCAATCCCCCTCGAATACCCTCACTCCCGTCTCCCCCACCACCTACATATATCTCTTACCCAATCACCATGCCTCCTCAGAACATTCACCACATCCTCGGGTTGCTGCAGCAGCAAACATAGCACAAACTTGCTCGCCAAGACCTGCGAGGCTATCGAACCCTTCAAAAGAATTTTGTTTGCTCGGCTTGTGTATCCAATGAATCGACTCACTTGACCAGGTCGATGGGATAACTTGCTCACAAGAACTGCGAGGCTGAGAAGTGTAGATGCGCAAAGTACCTGCATGCGGAACATGGGGCGTGGATGCCAAGCGAGAAACTTGCTCATTTGAACTCATATTAACGCCGAGGTATTATTAAAATCTGGGTTGTGAATGGGGGTTCCTGTTATTTTATTTTATTTATTGGTTTTGTTTGGGAATTCTGAGAGAGGTTTCTTTTACTTGTTTGAGGATTTTTCAGGTGCTGTGATGGTTGATGGGAGGTATACTTGAGGTATCGCCGGATTGGGAGATGGTTAAGCGAGGACGATTCGCTTCGAGGCCTGCTTTGGGTGAATGAGGTGAGATGGATATCTTCATTCAATACGTTTCCTGCTCTTGTTATCAGGTCTTGTGAAAATGGCATTATAAGCTTTGTTTCTCAGCTACTGGTGGGAGAGTTTTCCGAACTAAGGAGGAAATGAGTGTTTACTTATAGCTTTCTCCAGGTAAGTCACTCTCTGTTCATCTCACGGCACATCTCCTCAGGGAATTTGTCTAAGTTATCTAATTAAAAACTATTAGATACATCTTAGATCTGATTTCCACAGCTTTGAAACGTCCGTAGAGAGCTATGTTCAAAATTAAACCACTCTTACTCCAGAAAATGCGCAGCAACAAGACTGCCCGCCACGTTCTTAAGAACCTCAAAAACAATATTCCACCCACTTACCTAGTAGCCCGAGAAAATAACAACTCCTAGACCGTACTTCTCATCCAAGTCCTCCAAACCACACCCCCCCAGAACCACCCTACCGCACAACAAAAAACCCACTAACAAACATCCCCTTCTCCTTCTCCTCATCCCCGGGACTTCTAATCCCCACACTCGAAAGACTAACCTTCCCCAACTGTCCCAACGCCACACCCTTCACATCAGAAACACCACCCACAAACTTCGCAAAGCCCTGCAGTTTCTCACCCCGTCGTAGCGCAGCCGCTGCCTCGGGACTCCACGCCATTTCATCGAGCACCATCATCGCCATGGCGCGGTCGTCGAAATCGACGTAGTTGAGCTCGGGAATGGCGCCGGGGATTGGGATGGGTGCAGCACCGTAGGATACGGGGGGAGGGGCGCGAAGGTAGCCCATGAGTTCTATTTCGACAGAGGAGAGTGGGGGGATGGAAGTGTCGATTTCGGAGAGGAGTTGGAGGGAAAAGAATAGCTTGTTTGCGGAGGAGATGGTTGCGCGTTGGAGTTGTGCGGATGTGGGGGGGAGGGCATGGAGGATTATGGATTGCCAGGTTGAATCTACGCTCTCTTCGGACTTTTTGGGGGGTGAGAAGCGTGCCCATCCGAAGTATGAGCCGATGATGTTGGGAGCGAAGTTGGAGACGTCGGAGAGGGTCATGGCGAATTGCGGGTCGGGATATTCTTCTGGTTGGAGGATGTATGGTGTTTGGGTTCGTGCTGTGAGGTGGATGGGGTAGAGTTTTCCTGGACCGTTTTGGAGTGAAATTTCGACGCCTCCAACGACGATGACCGACTCGCCAAGTACCTGTTCAAAATCAGCAGATACTTATAGAAGCACAGGATGTTTCTTACCATGGCAGTAGTATCACCCGCCGCCTCCGCCGCCATCGCAGCCCCCTTTTCCATAACCGCCAAGGAAGTTTTAGCAGCTCGAGATTCAGCCATCTTCGTCACAGAGCTCATGACAGCCTTCACTTTCTTATTTGTGGTGACCTTTTGGAGTTTCTCGGTAACTGCGATGGCTGCATAGGCAGTTCCAGCCGCAGTTTTAATACTCGTTTGAACTGCCATCGTGCCGACCTCGAGGGGCATCGATAATAGACTTGCTCCCCTCAGGCAGTGAGCGTTCATGGACAGAGAGAAAAATCGAAATGTGGGACTGGTGCACAACACTTTCTTCTTCTCGCCGGCGCAGATGACGAATTGGTAGTAACCATCTTCAACCACTGCTGGAATACGGATAATTGCCGTCTCTCTAAGGATATGCTTTTGTCTCTCTTTACCCAAAGAGCGTTTCCTGAATTTGGCGATGCTCTTTTGATATTTGTCTTCCTTCTGGGGAGACAACGAGGAAGCTTCAAGACGTAAGTTCGGCGTCACCTCGAGCCAATTCCCATTACTACCAAAGAAAGCTTTAGCTTTCATGCCGGCTTCCCCGCTCCAACCTCTCATTTGCAACCAGATAGTTCGGTTTTCGGGCAAAGGTTTAGCTGCGAAGATACTAATGGCAAGTTCGGTTTTAGTGCCGTTGTACCTGACAATGCCGGATGAATGTTGGATGACGCTGAAATGCTTGTTGCTTTCTACTGGGTGCGGGACAAAGTTGTCAATGCGGTCAGCGGTTTGTTTGAATGCTCTGGATGCGAAATTGACTTCTTTTGTATTGGGGGTTCCGGGTGAGCTGCCATCAGTGCCGGCGGTAATAGGTAAAGTCTGAGCTCTGTTGACTAGAGTTTTGACTGATAATTTGCTGAAACTGCTAACAACACTGGTGCTAGAGGCGGTAGGACTTAGAACAAGAGTTTCAGCCGAAGCGTCAACATTCTCGTAAACCTGCTCTTCCATCCCCAACTTCTCCGTGTTGCGTCGAAACATGTCGTCCGACGGCTGGTTTTGAAACTGCGAATGTTGTTGTATTTCTCGAGTCCGAACCTGTACAACTTCCTTTCTATAAATTTTAGGTCGAGGAGGCAATGGAGGAACAATCATCGCATTATTGTATCCTTGTCTCTGATACTCCCGACTGCTGTGAATGGGTGCCATTTGTCGACCATTGTGAATGGGCCATTCCTGACCCATCCTCTCATTGGGCCGTCCGTCTCGATGGCCATGATTTTGCGCCCAAAGATTCACTTCCGGAGAACTCTTATACGACCTTAAAGGCTTTCGCGGGACTTTGAATTGACTTGAACCCGATTGAATCGGCGGCGTCTGAGAATCACATCTTGGAGGCAGCGGAGGCCTCACGGGTGCCGGCTCCTCAAAATAATAGTCGTCTAGGAAATCAGTCTCTGAATAAGGGGGCGGTGGTTCCTCTTCATCTATCTGATAATGACTCGGTCGAAACGCCATAGTTCAAACAATGAAAATATATGTACAGAGATGAAAAGAACATGGTGAAGGACTGTCGTTGAGATGAACAAGATGAGTGTCTCGCCAATGTGACGATTCCAGGGGTTGATTTCTCTTGGGATTTCTGGGGTATTTTAAGCGAGATCCACATTCCTGGATTTGGGGTGCGGTTCGAAGTGGATCGTCTCCTAATCAGGTAAACAGTACGCAAAAACATCAATTGATCTTGAGAATTGCTGTAAATTGTTTGGCCACTTCGAAACAATGTCCTAAAAGCAGGAAATGCGCCATCAGACACGCGGCAAGCAGTAAATTGACCCGTCATCAATTTCCATCTTACGAGCAGAAGGATATTCCTTCGCCAATTACACAGGAAGCAGTGATTTGGCCATCTTCACCTTCCCCCATCTATTTAGCCACAAGCACGTAATGCATCACGAAAAGTCTTACATACTTGTTCGCGGATGATGTAGACAAACTGGAAGTCGAGGGTAATGTTAATCTGACCACTGAGTGCCACATGAAGTCTTGTTTTGACTCACACATAGTCACCAGTAATCCATTCAACAGTCCAACCTTCAGTATCCAGAATTCACCAAAAGAATGGAATTATCCTATTTTATTGCCACATCAAGGGTATAAACCACCATCATCAAATCCCATAATATCAATCTCAATACACCCTTTTTCATCCCACCATTTCAAACCTGGAATTCACAACTCCCACCCCCCAAACGCCTTTTAAAAACACCACCCTCACAACCCCACTACCTCCACATATCCATCTGACTACCCCTCTTCCCCCTCTCCCCCGCCGAACTACTCGGTCTCCTCCCATCCTCCGACGGCACCTTCAACAACCCGCCAAACCCATTCCCGACAATAATACTCTTCCGTGCCCCCGCATTCGCAGCCCACGGTTTCGCAATGCTATCACTCAATCCATAACTACTGATCGGGCGTGGGGCGCTCGCGCTTCCAGAGCGGTTGTGTCCTCTCGGCGGTTCGACTTTCGAGAAATTCCACTCCATTTCGTCGAGGCCTTTGCTGTAGACTTCTAGTTCTTGGCGCAGGACCGGCCTGGCGTGAACCATGTTTGCGAAGGGGTTGTTGGAGGAGAGACGGTTTTGGGTTGGGGAGGAGGCGTAGGGTTGAGGGACGTGTGAAGGGTCGGATTGGAAGGGGGCGGTAGGGGGTGCGAGGCCGATGAGGGATTCGGGGAAGTCGGGATCGCGGACGTAAAGTTCACGGAGATTAGGGAGGCCGCGGGAGAGGAGGGAGGAGGTGAGATAATTATAGTAGCTTGAGGTGGTATTGTTGTAGGAGCTGGTGGATGCGCTGGCGGTGATTTCGTAGTGGAATGTTCGGAGGGATTTGGAGGATAGAGGGGGGATGCCGGCTGGTAGGGAGGTGGATACGCTTTCGACGATTGTGAGATTTTGTAGGATTGGAGCCAGGTCTAATATTGGTTTCAGTGTTGTTGGATGAACGCCTGTTTCTGTAAAAGACAATGTCTTTAATGTATGCTGTACGTCTCGTCGCTGCAGCCAAGCAGTCATCCCTTCCACCGTTATGTTGGGTACGTTTTCGAGGAGGAGCTCTTTCAGGGCGGGAAAGGGAGGGAGGTAATCGTTATGCTGAAGTATCCGGTCATTAAATGCCTCCATATCCGTAACTTTGATCGCATGTAATTGTGGCAGACGTCCCAGTGCTTGCCGCAGTATCGACGGATCCATATTCAATCTCGACAACTCCAAGACCTCCAAATTCCGCCATAGTGTCCCCGTTACCAGCAATTCCAAATTCTTCTCCGACCCCTCTTTATATGCCATTTTCCTAATATCTGGACATCTTGACTGCAGCTCCAACCTAAGAGGCTGACAACTCAAGTCATCCGTAAAGAATCCTTCTGGGAGATCCAGATACCGCAAATTCGGGCAGACTGCTACCGTCCGCGCCAGATCCGGCTTACAAGTCTCTCTCGTCATATACGGCGTCTTCAAATACTGCACCCTCAGCGCATACGTATCCCAATACTCCCTCAAAGTTCTAGACAGCAGTATAAGTCTCGCCCTCGCCGTATCTTCTGGTTCCGCATTTCGATTCAACTTCGTCCTGCGTTTCCTCTTCTCGGCCAGTATATCCTCCAACGGACAATAATGCACCGCATCAATCCTAATACTATGATACCTGCACACAATCAGCCTCGTCCCCTAAACCCCCCCAAGCATAAACACAAGAAAAAGCCAAACTCACAAAACACTCCCCGCAACCTCCCTCCACCGTCTCGACACCCGCGCACAATGCGCCAAATCCCTCAAATCACACAACGGACACGTATCCTCGACCGCGCTCCCCTCGGAGCTCTCGAAACTCTCGTCGCGGGCATGCGGACACACGTGCGCGAAGATACACTGCAGCACCTTCGGCGGCAGCTGCGCAACTAGTCGTCCCGAGGCGCTCGACGCCAGCGGGCTGCGCGCGAATGCGTCCCACGGAATCGAGACCGGCGCGTCGGCGTGGCCCAGCGATTTCGACTTCTTCTTGCGGAACCACTTCATGATGTTGAATTTCGCCAGGTTTGCGGTTGGAATCACCACTGAGGTGGTGAGTCGCGGGTTTAGTAGATGGGGATGGGATGGGAATGGATGGGGGATGGATCCCTGAAGCGTCAGGGGTGGGCGAATCAGGATGCGGGAGCAGGCTATTTGGAGTGCCACGAGGATTTTTTTGGGCGTTTAGTTTTGAGGATCAGGAACAAGATGATGGTGATGGGAGAAAGTTAAGTATATTTCAGCTTCGCCGTCCGTTATATTGTTGTTGTCGTGAATATTGATCTCACCGCCGCGCTAGACCTGATTCACATTGTGCGATGAGAACAATCAACAGCTTCTGTGGATCCTTACACATCCAGGCCGTTCCGTTTACGAGTGGCACAATGTAATCAGTGGTCGTACACTATCCATCCAACAGAAGCCTGGTCCAACATTGTCAAAAAATCCCAAGTTTGCGGATACTTCCTAACTTAAAATAGCCGGGAAAGCGGGTTCTGGAATTGCGGCGTGTAAAAAGTTTCTTCCTGATACGGTTAAGAGCACAAGACTTATTGCGGCGTGGAGCTCAGGAACGGAATCCCATAGTCAGTCAGGTATGTGGTTTTCTTTGTTATCTAGACACGCGACAGTTTTTGGATTTGGCATTTCTTTGTCCTCCTTTGTCCGACTTAGCATTTGTGTCACACAACGTGTCTGTAACCCGGTAAATTGAGATCAGGATGGGAAAGGATCAAGGAGCCTGGAATGTGAGTCTTGCTATGTTCTTTATCTTGTTGTTGGTTACTGTTTGAGTTGTTGGTTGCGGATCATTTCTTCCGCTTCACTCTTAAACCGAAGGTTCATCTTACAAAGGGCAAGCTGAGATACCCTGGCGTATCCAAATCATTCTCTTTCCAGTACTTTTTTGCAGGTCAAGATATAGAGCATTGGGTTATTAGTCACTCGATTCAATCTACAACATCAGGATGAAAATTATCGGTATGTCATAAGAATAATTGATCTTGCTGGGAGCAATACCCCAAGTAATGAAACAAGCGAATCATGGGTAGATATTTGTTTTATTCTATAGTATGCTAAGCTTAATATTTTGCGTATCGTAAAAAGTCATGACGAGATAGTATTTATGTCGGCTATATCAATAATATCATGTTCCCTTCCATCCCCAACCACGAAAATCATATCTTTAACTCCCCTTGAATCAAAATCTCTACCCCAAGCCCCTTTCATAGCATTCAATTTCTTTAAAAATCATCATTTCCCCATCCACTTTCATCCACCCTCATCCACCCCCAAAATCAACCCTGGCAACTCCTCGAGCAACTACACCCACCCTCAACGGCCTCTCCCTTCAATCTCGCCTCCTCATGCCCCTTCAAAACCGGCGCCGCAACCACCTCAATCCAAGCCCGAAAAGAGCTTCGATTCTTCGTAATCCACTTCTCCACATGTTCCCAACACCACGTCCCCGCAATCTCATCCGGCGAAACGCTGAAGACCGCCAGATACTCATGTCTATACCAATTATCCGGACCGTAGATATTCGGATCGCCACATTTCGGCGTGATCTTGTAAAATTCCAGTTGTTCCATCATCGAGAGCAGCGGAAGGCCCTTTGCGATTCGAGCTTTCGGGTTGACCATGACGAGTTTGGTGACTGATGCGATTTTCTTTTTTTCTTGTTTCCTTTTCGATTCTGGGGCTCGTTTGTTGAAGATTTCATTGTGATCGCTACTGAAGGAGATAAAAGGGGTTTGCTTACGGTTTGCGTAATCGGCATGGTTGGCAATATGATGTGATCGGCGCTCTGGCGTGTCTAGACGGACTTCGTCTTTGAATGAGATGAGGCCTTCCGAGGCTTTACGAAGCTTACTACAGGACGAGTCGTCACTTATCCGCCAGAGCGCTCCGTAGGGGAATGAATTGATTGTTTTCATATCCTTTTCATAGCTCGATTCGGTTGGCATCCAAGGATTCTCTGCTTCTGCATCGTGGTCCTTGGACTTTGGTAATAGCTTTACTAACCGGCCGACTTGTTCTTTGGTTCTTGGGCGTTTAACGGGATCATTGGTTCTACTGGTCACAACCCTCTCAGTCGCCATCTTGTACTTCTCAGCCATCGTGAAAAGAAGATTGACGTAGTATTTCCGTTCGCCTTCAGGTATGTATTGTAAAATCTTTTCGATGGCGATTGCTTTCAATGTGGCGAACTTCATGTTTTCAAGAAATTTGGCGTAATATTGTTGTACTTTGCCGTCGATAAAGAGCTTGCAAGGGCGGTTTGCGCGTCTGATGCCATCAAAGTTGGTCGTACTTCCGTCGTTGTATTTCGTGTCGGGGGCCTGAGTTAGCTTAGATTGGATGTCGCCTTCTTCTCCCCTAGTATCAAATTCATTTTCATTCGACTCTTCTTCCTCTTCCTTCTTTGTGTCGGACGTCAGTGATTTGATATCTTCGTCGCTATCTCCTGTATTTAGATCGCTAGAGAAGCTCGACGCGGCGGATTTATCCATCTCAGGGTCCACAACCAAGACACCCGCAGGCCTTCCAGCGTAATCAATCACCAGCTGCTCAATCTCTGGTGTTTTTACCTCAACTTTCGGCCTCTTCACCTTAACCTCCTCCTCGAACTCCTCTAAATCATCCTCTTCTCCCCCTTCCTCTTCCTCGATCACTTTTCTTTTCCTTTCACTGACCCCAGAAATACCCTTACATTTCTCCCCCAACGTGAAAACATCATCAAGAAATCGCTTGCGTTGATCTTCAGGCAAATGAGACACATCTCTCATTAACCTTAGGGTTAGGGTAGCTGGTGAGGTATGGGTAACGAAGCAAGGATAGTACTTGACTTCGACCTTGCCGTCTACATCGATCATCGAAGGTCTTTTTGATGTTGGGATGTTCTTTTGGGGGTTTGACTTTCGCGAAGAAGATTTGTGAGATGACTTTAATCGAGCCATGTTTTTTGGACTAGTTGCTTCTGATTTTTGCTACTTTCTGATTTGACGATAAATATCTGCTTCCGCTTGGTATTTGAAGCTTTCCAGTGTAATTTCTCAAGCGCAAAGGTGAAGAGAACTCTTGTTGAGAGGATCTAGCAAGAATAAAACTTGAAGTTGCTGAGAGCTGAGCTGTGATAGTTGCGAATCTGGTGTTATTGATTAGTCGTACTTCAAAGAAGTCGAAGATGAATGATAACTGTTGAAGTGAGAATTAGACTCTCAGTGATAAATACGAGAATAGAGATCAATTAGTTGCGTAGAATAAGAAGAAGGATCGTAGATAAAGCTAGATGATGATCGGCAGTATCGAAGATGGGTGTTGTAGATGTAAGATATGGGTTGAGTATGTAATAAATGTAAAGTTTGAGAGAAAGATGGAGATGTTTGAAGATGAGAGTTGATTGAGGTGGTTAAATAGTCTTCTGACGCTAGCGTATCATGTTATGAGGCAGGTACGCTCTGGAAGATGTGGGTTAAGAATTGTAAATAAGTGAGATAAGTCTTCGGCTGATGATGTTGAAGGTGAGGGAATTCAAACCGATAATTGAGCGATTGTTGATGGCGAAAGAAGTGAGATCGATTCGATGATCTTCACCCATCATTGATCCTCATCCACAAAAGCAAACACCTCCTTCGACTCACTTAACCCAAACCTCCATGTCCCCTCCTCAAACCCCTTCCTCAAACTAACCTCGACTTCCACCTCTTGATCCGGCTCCATGACCGCCGCCGCAACCCCCGTATTCCTCGTCGTCGGCATCGTCCACTTCCCCGTCACAGGCTTCAACTCAAATCTCACAACACACATCGCAACCATGGCCAAAATCTCCGTCGTCGCAAAGTGTCTACCAGGGCACAACATGGTCCCGCCCCCAAAAGCGCGAAAGCCAGATGCAGACGCTTTCTTCATGTTTGAAGAACGCAAGAATCGATGTGGATTGAACTCCTCGACGTCAGGTCCCCAAATTGCAGCGTCCATATGCACGACTCTCGCAGGCATCTGTACGAGGGCGTCTTTTTTGAGCAGGTATTTCCCGTCGAGGATTGTGTCTTCCATGACTTGACGGACGGAACTGATCATACCTCTATGACGGAGCGTTTCCTGGAAGGCGGAAGCGAGAAGTGGGCATTTGGATTTGACTTTCGTCAAGTCGAGGAGACGAGTGAGGGAACCGTCTACATTCTTGGACGTTTCAAGTGTGGGATCGAGCTCGGCGCGGATATCGTTCAGAAGTGCCGGGTTGGAGTAGATGAAGAAGAGGAGCCAGAACATGGAAGGATTGGTGTTGACGAGTAGGGCGATGCACATTGCGACTTCGAAGCGGGCGATATCTAGGATTGGAATTCCATACTGGGCGTTGATACGATGGCGGCCTTGGATAAGAGGTGAGCCTTTCATGTGGTTGTCGTTTTGCAGGTAGGTCTTAAAACTATGAGCGACCCTTTCTCGTGCGGCGAGGCCTTTGCGGGCGAGTAACGAAGGAAAGAGTCCGATGATTACGGAGAGGAAGTTGTCTTCGAATTCCCTGGATTATATCAGTATATCCTGGTTTGTGTGATTTAAAAAGCGATATCATACCAAAACGCCTCTTTGATGCTTTTCTTCTTGAAAGGGTTCTCAGGACCATAGATAGCATTAGTCGTCGCCTGCGTCACACAATCCTTGATCCACGACTTCAAAGAAAGCTTCATTGGCGTTTTTCCTCGAGCGCCTTTAGTTACTTCATCCAAAGCCCTTCCAATCGTCGCCATCATATCTTTATTCATCGCATCCAGCGTTGCACCAGGTGCCATTACCTCTCTTATCATGGGGTTAACATCGGCAAAAACACTACCCACTCCTCCATCACCATGAACATTCGTCATGACAATCTCCCTCGTAGTCTCTGCAGCTCCACATGCAAGCGTCGACATTTTACCAGCCACTGGAAAGAACGAGAGTGCCCTATATTGCTTTTGCACCTGCTGGATGAGCGGGAGGGAGTTGACGATATACAACGTCTTGCCGGGCATCAACATAGTCAGAATTGGAGCGCTTTTAGTTTTTCGACTACTCTTATCAGTAACGTATTTTCTTATAAAACTTTGAAACTCACTAGATGGATAAAGGATAATCATGCTTCTGTCGCAACATCCCAAATGCATGCTCAAAATACGGGATGCTGGTCGGTGCAAGCGGTGGTTCTCGTGGGTCTTGCTTTCCGATCAACACTTTTTGTAGCACGAATAAGATGGTGCAGATACCAACGAAGGTACCCAAGACCGTCTTTGCTATAATCCCGTCCATTATGAAGAACAACGTAGAATTGATGAGGTCTACACCGTCGCCGACAGGTCGTTGGTTTTGTACGACTGGGAGACACGCTAATGCACATCCCCATGGGATGCGCCGCATCGGCTGATAAGCTGGAAGCTAATAGGTGGGGTTTACGGGTAGTTCAGGTACCCAATTGACGTTTCTTTTGGGACAACAACATTTTGCTTGGATGGATCTTTTCCTTCTTTTACATTCTGTATTATGCATTTGCATTCTCACTCACGATAACTACCTGGTGGTAAAGCTTTTCTTCTTATGGAATCGACACTTACGATCGCACATTATTGACAAAATTGACATTAGATACCTATAATTGATTGAAAGACTACATCGAGTATAATCAAATTTAATGCGCTTATCTTCGCGTCTAACGTCCTTTGTGGAACTTGAGAAAATCAAGTCACTTCCTTCATCGAAGGCCATGTCGAAAATACCAGCCAGAAGTGTCTGTTAGAACGACTTTCCTTCGATTTTGTTTCACGGACTGATGAGTATATAAGCACGTCATTCCTTGCACGGATGCATGTTGTTGATATTCGGTCAATATTACGGATTGTATTCAACAGACCAACAGTCTGACAGATATACGTCAACAAAAACCCAATCAACCTCCACTTCTCATCAAATTACAGACTCAACCCTCTACCCTTCTGCTAAACTCAAATACACCTGTACTTCCTCACCTCCCACGCCAATGCTGCGCACACATACCCTCATCATCACAATCCTCGCACTCTTCCAAATCACTCATCTTCACATCACCATCTCCCTCTCTACTCATCTTCCTATGATACTCCCTCCCCAACCCGCCTGCCCAAGCAAATTGCTCATTCCCAAGACTCAACTGACGCTGCGTATAGGACCTGGTATGATACGCTGCATGTCCTTCATGGAGATGATTATAATGCACTTGCTCAGCGTCAAATGCTCTCTTCTCAACCGGCGAATCATCTTCCCAGCGCGACTTCTTCTTGATATACCCATTGCCGCCGCGAGGATACACGCTTACGTTCGGCGGCTGCACATCTAGTCCTGCTGGACCTAGCGTTCGCGCTTGTGGGCAAGCTGTTGGGAGGTGATTCTGATTGCAAAACATACAAGGTCTCAGTACGTAGCCGCTCATCGTCAGAACTTCACCTCCACCACCTCTGTTCTTGCCGTGTTGCTGCGGACACTGCGATGCATAGTGTGGTCCTTGGCAATTTCGACATACAATCGGCGAGCCGTCCGGCAATCTCCCGCTCTGCGCGGTACATTCAGCATCTTTGTGCCAACCTAGACAGGTAGAACATGGACGTTGGAGATTTTTCTGCGGCTTTGAGGTTTTGCAATCGGCGGTGGTATGGTTTCCTTTCTTTTTGCATATCTTGCAATAGATGGACCCTTGGGGTTGCGCTTGATTATGTCTATTGGAGTTGGCTTGGTTATTCTGATTATTTTGGTTCTTCTGGTTGTTTGAGTTGTTTTGAGTGTTTCGACAATCGGCTGTGTTATGTGTAGTCGTTTTGCAGTTCTTGCAGTACTTCTGAGTGTTGCCTTGTTGTTGGCCGTGCTTTTCAACTCGTCCGCCTCTGGTGCTGTGGTGGCTGCCTCGATCGAATCCTCTGTTATTACCACCACCTCCATGATCTCCTCCACCTCGATCGCCTCTGTTAAAACCACCGCCTCCTCGACCCCCACGATCTCCCCCTCCACGGTTTCCTCGGTCACCTCCGCCTCGCCCACCACCATCACCGCCACCGCGATCACCACCTCCTCGACCACGTTTCTTTCCGCGACCCATGATTTGCTTTGTTGGTAATAATGAGTTGCCAACACTATCCAACCACGCTAACAGATATTCACAGCCTCGAAATCACAAATCCAACTTTTGATACCCAACAATTTGATATCTTCGCGAAAATGTTGGTAGCTGAAAGAAAACCTACTCGGTGAAGCTCAATCATTTGAGAGTAATATGGGACAAAGAAATTCGATGAGCTGAAATTCCCGATTAGGCAGCGAAACAATTTTTCCTTTGTTCTCGACGGCAATACCGAAGATACCTATAAAACTGTTGGAATGTGGAGACAAAGGAACGGATTTTGTAAGGTGCATAAACCGAGGTAGGGTATGTGGTTGATGACAATGAAATTGTAAGATCTTGATGGCTTCACTGTGCTAATACTGAGAAAAAAATACAGATGTCCCTATTTTCTTTGCGCTCTAAGAACTCCTTGACATGGAAAATATGAATCGATACCTTTGATGGGGACTCGACCCGTCGTGTTATAGATCCAGCCTTCCCATTCCAGCATCCATTTCGGCCAAAACCCACAGGATCGAAAACAAAACAACTTTAATTAAGTTGATTTACCGTCGGAGAGGGCTTCTTCAAATGTGCTATTTGGGATTGGAGGAGATACCTTGCGACTGTTGCCATGCTCGAAACCGGATGCCGAACTGAATCTGCACACCTGAAGCGAATGGCTCCTCAGTCTCTCCTTGCGAGAGTTTTGCCGATGGCCAATTGCGAAACAGATTCCAATATAAGCTCTTGGACGGAAACACCTCCGCAGTGCAAACGAAATGGCGACTATTGGAATTGGATCAGCGCAATTCGTCGCAGAGTAACAATACGAACTAACCCATATCTCGGTTGCCAATGCTTGGTGGGAACTTTTCCCAAAACTCGTCGTACTCGTACGATTTAGACAGAGTTCTCGCAGATATTCAGGCGAGAAAGTCGATGTTCTTGCACATGCTCACGAAATGGCCCCCTGCGCGGCACTGCGGCAGACATTCTGGAAACAAGCAGCCGGGCTGGGAATAATACGCGGTCCGAGGGCGAATACAATGCGGGGGATACCAGTACCAGGTTGCTTTCCATACCACCCCTGAATCGAATTTACTTGCCGATAAGCATCATTGGATGTGATCTTTCAGCTGGTCAGGGCAGACTTGGAAGTTGGCCATCGCTTAGTTTGTGTGTGAATTGTTGGGAATTTCTGAGTGAGTAGCACTTCTCGATTGGGGTGCAGAGGCTTTTAAATACATATTTCACGGTCGCGTTGGCTGTTTAAGGAACTGGCCCCGACCTGAGATGGCATGCTTACTGCAGATGATCACTTTGAGTAAATCTCCCCCTTTGCACTACCAGCGATCACCTCCGAGGTGCGTACGGACTGCGTAGTGCAACTAGTGACCCAACCAACCAACTGATTCGCTCAAAGGGGCTTATGGGGGCTGCCAGCACCGACACTACACTAAAAATGGAAAGGCTTGATACAACGTCCCGCATCTCCAACCTGACCCATCCGGGAAATTTTGCACATGAAGAGAGACAATCCACAGTGAATCAATCAACGTCTATCAACATATTGACGCATCCATTTTGGGATCCCATTACACGCAAATAATATTGCTTTTGTATTCAATTGAGCTTTCATGATTCCGCTGCAACTTCCCTAACTCGCTCAAACACTTGCGACATCCACTCGAGGCCATCGCCGATCTCATGTCTCCTGGACCAGGACACGAAAGCATCTTTCAAGATGACAACCAAGCAACAAGATCACGTCTCTCACGCTTCAAAGACTCATTCATTCCTCTCATAACACCAGCGATTCTTAACAAAAGTCCACGGAAACAGCTTCATCCAACAGCTTATCTTGACGGTCTCAGGGGGTTTGCGGCCTTCCTGGTTTACTGGCAGCACCACCAAGTATGGGCGCGCGTCGCCATTTCAGCGGGTCACATTTTTGAGAATGGATTTGGTTACGATGGACAGTATTACTTTGCCTGTATACCATTCATCCGAATACTTTTCACTGGAGGTCACGTTGCGGTCACCACTTTCTTCGTCATTTCCGGCTATGTATTGTCGATGAAACCGTTGAAGTGTATCCATGCAAAGGAATACACCAAATTAGAAGACAGCGTTGCTTCCGCGTTGTTTCGACGATGGCTGAGGCTGTATATTCCAGCCATTGGGACGACCTTTGCGTATTTCACCATTTGGCATGTTTTTGGAATCTGGACTGCGTATCCGAAGCATCAAGATACTTATCTGGGAGAAGTTTATAATTGGTATCTCCAATTCAAGAAGATGAGCTGGGTATTCCAAAATGAGAAACCTGGAGAGTCATGGTTCGAATACAACTTCCATCTATGGTCCATCCCCACCGAATTCAGGGGATCGGTTGTGATTTACTCTCTCCAAATCGCCATCTCACGATGCACTCGCAACGCCAGATTAGCAGTTCAAGTAGCACTCATGTTCTACTTCCTCTTCATCGTAGACGGTTGGTTTTGCGCCATGTTCATCGGTGGCATGTTCATCTGCGACCTCGAATTGCTCGCCCAGAACAACAACCTCCCATCATTCTTCAGCATATTCCAAAAACACAAAACACGCATCTTCCAATTCCTCTTCATCTTCGCCATTTACCTCTCCGGCGTCCCGAGTTATAACCCCTTCGACATGCGCATTATTCAGAGCACCCCAGGATGGTACTATCTCTCCCTCCTACGTGCCCGAGTCATGAACGACTATAAATGGTTCTACCTTTTCTGGTCGAGCATGTTCATCGTCTCTTCCATCCCTCACCTCCCTTGGTTCCGCAAATTCCTGGAATCGAGATTCTGTCAGTACCTCGGGCGTATCTCCTTCGCCCTCTATCTAGTCCACGGACCTATCCTCTGGACGCTCGCGGATCGTATGTACGCCGTCGTCGGCTGGCTGCGCGAAGACCGCAACGAGGGGTTAAAACCTTATGAGAATCTATTCCCAGTCAGTAAGAAGGGGCCACTGGGGTTAGAACTTGCGTTCTTGGTCCCGCATTTGGTGATCTTGCCGTTCACCTTTTGGGTTGCGGAGATTGCGACGAAGGTGTTTGATGAGCCGAGTGTAAAGATTTCGCATTGGGCTTATAGGAAGGGCCTGGGGAAGGCTTAGGGTGGGTATTTTTATTTGGGATGGGCTTTTGGGTATGGCGTACTGTGTATAGGTATGGATGGTTAGGATGGTGGGGATTGGTTCCATACCTAATCGTCAGGGGGTAGGTTAGCAAATGCTGGAATTTGCTTTAATAGGGTAATGGAACACTTACTGGGAAGTGTTCTACGTCGATCGAAGTCGCGGGAGCGGTACCAACAGAGGTTAATAGGGTCCGGGATTTGACCACGAGGATAAGGACACGAGTGTATAATATTGATTGATAGCTGGGGCAGTATTGGGGTTCTGTACATAAGGCGAGCTGGTAGAGAAAAGCTGCAAAGAAGCTTGCATAGGTACCTAGGTAGTAAGTAATAATCTTTGTATAGCCTAGCTGATGTACCAAGCACAGAACCTTGGTTTCGACGATGATCGATTCCAGCTCATGTGGAAAAAGAAAAGATTGAAATATTCTAGATCGTAGGTGTGGCCAAGTTGAATGGGTTCAAGATCTTCTGTCTGTTGCTCGTTGATTGTGGTGTCACAAGAAGCAGGTTTCCGCTCCAGGAAAGCGCGTATGCGGCCACCCCAACACACCACCTGGGCAGTTCACGAACTTCATCTTCGATTATTGACTTTAAGTCGCTCTTCCTGTTTGAGACTAGTCTGTACAAAGTCCTGTCAACAAACTTAGGCTAGTAGCCAGCACTCCTCTTCACTTTCACTTTCACTTTCGTTCTCTCACTTCTACCTCTTTGTCTCTCCCATCCCTCACACACGCTCTCTGTCCCTCACACACCCCGTCTAAAGTTTCGATTTTGATTCAAATCCATCACTACACCAAAATGATTCCAATGAAGGTGGCATACTGCGAGGACTGTAAAAAGCCTTTCGTGTCACCAGAAGCTCTTCTCCAACACAAAAAATACACTCTCAAGCATAAGAGAAAATCCTGCCCATCGCCTTCATCTTCAAGAATAAGCAAACTGAAAACGCAGCCTTCAAAGATCAAATCACAGGTGTCAGCGGCAGTATGTTCTTCCCAGCCAGCAAAGCCTCAGAAGGAAGTCACAAGTGCCGCGCAGCTTGATCAAAAATCCAGCTCACCATTGATATTGAAGCAGCCTCAAAGCGCAGTTGGGTCTAGCTCTAAGAAGTTGCAAGTGCAGGGGAATAAGGAAATTAAAATCCAGGTCGCAAGCCTACCTTGGTCAACTGTTCTCGAATCTGAGCATGAGACTTTGCTCGAGACTCTATCTCAACAATGTCATTCGCGTCAGGACTTGGAGAACAGCGGATATATCGTGGACTCATACAATGCTTCGATCTATATGGATACGGAAAAGTGCAAGAATTACAACAGTAAGTCGGTAGATCCACTCACAGAACTGTCCTGATCAGAGTAGAAAGAAATAATTCCAAGCCTTTGGGGAAATGTGTATACCACCCTGAGAAACGAGACAAATCGGTAAGTCTGACTTCCCAATCCCTCTGACTTCCAGACACTCATTTCTGAATTTAAAGAACCCAAATAATTCTTACAAGTGTTGCAATACGACAAGTACAGGGTGTAGGACTTCAGCGACACACGACTTCCAAAAATCCATCCGAGCTATTCAACACAAACACTTCCGTAATACACCACCAATCTCTGATGGAGCTCAGAGATGGTCTGCGGTAACGCTTGATTGCGAAATGGCCGGCGTAAGCGGCGGTGCAAGCGAGCTAATCCAGATATGTGTCGCTGACTTCATCACTGGCAAGGTATTGATGGATCAGCTCATATATCCTTATCAACGCATCACCCAAATGCGCCAAAAAATCCACGGTATAACGAAACATGCGCTCCAATCCGCGGCTAACGAAGGACGTACACTTTCCGGCTGGCGTGCAGCTCGAGCAGAACTCTGGAAGTACATCGATGATAACACGATCATCGTAGGTCACTCTCTCGAACATGATTTAACTGCGCTGAGGATCATTCATCCCCGCATCGTCGACGCAGAGATGTTGACTCGATATAAAATCGCGCCCAAGTCAAGAAAATACGGTCTAAAAGCGCTCTGCTCTGAGCTACTAAAGCTGGAGATTCGTGCTAATAAGAAGGCGGTTCATGATTGTATGGAGGATGTTATGGCTACTAGGGAGGTTGTACTGTTTTGTTTAAGGAAGAAGAGGGAGTTTGGGCGTTGGGCGGGGAAGAAGAGGCGGGAGGAGGAGGAGAGGAAGAAGGAAGTGGAGAGGTTGAGGAAGGAGAAGATGGCGAAGAAAGAGGCGCAGAAGGTGGATGAGAAGGAGAAAGTTACCCAGGACAAGACCGATTCCAAAGATAACATGCTCAAGAAAGACAGAGCAGTCAAGCAAGAGAACATCCTTCAAACAAACACCATCGCCGCGAAAGAGAAAGCCATTACCAAAAGCTGGGTAGATACGACACAATCCGAGTGGTACAGGAAGAGAATCCTGGAAATGGGATTGCGCGATCGGGCTGCTAAGAAGATTAAGAAAGATGTTGAAGATGAAGATCCGGAGGCGGGGCTTGATGACGACGATGATAGTTACTGGGATGATGATGATTCTGAGGATGAGGATTATGAGGATGAGGGTGATTAGGTGGATGGGCAGGAAGTGGTAGGATGGAGGGAGTGAGGGTGTTAGATATTGTGTAAGATACGAAGGTTATATACCTAGGGACTGGGTATGATCTTCGCTAGGTCTGGGCTGATTAGGATGATGTTGATGTGCTTATGTATTTGATTTGATTTTATGAAAATTTTGCTGGGTGTTTTTTGATTTAAAAAGCCCTTCATAAATAACGATGCTTTATCTCTTTAGTTCATCGTGTCTCGGTGTGGGGTAGACAGCTAATTGAGATCTCAGAAACGTGGATTGGAAAATCAATCGCTAACATGCCTTACACAGCATCTCTCACCCATCATATCTCACCCAATGATACACCACCACCTAGATACTGTCCTTCTAATCCATCAGTCAGCAACCCTCCCCCCCTCTCGCTCCAAAACGCCTCGCTTAATTGGTTATTGATCTTCATGTGGGACGATTTCTGGGGGACGGGATAAATGAAGTGGGGTATCTGCTGTGAAGGTAGGGATGTGTAATGTAACACCCCGCATTATCGTCCGAGAGTTTGAGGTTGGAGTATATTGAGGGGTCGGATGGTTATCGTGGGGGAAAGGCTTGTTTGGTTTTGTTTAATATATGTCTCTTCTTGAGAAAGATTATGTTAAGAAGAGTGACGTGTTTATTAGTGATTAACCTTTGAAGTGCGGAGGTTGTTTTGATAGATTTGAAAGAGGAGAGGAAGTGAGGAGAGAAAAGCAAGGGAGGAGAGAAGAGGAAGAGAGATAGAAAAGGAAGAGGAAGATAAAACAAGAGCAGAAGAAGAACGGAAAGAGAAGAGAAGAAGAAAAGGGATAAGCAAGTGAAGAGAAAAAGAAGGGGGAGACAGAAGTCAAAATGGGGCAAATCCTCCTCCGTCCTCAAGAAGAAGAAGAGTTGCGAATCGCGGAGGAAGCAGAGAAAAAAGACAACATTACTCGCAAACCCCATCCCGACACCAAGCCTTCAAACCCTCTTCACACCGAGAAACCTGTCGACGATACTCATGATGTCCCGATAGGACCGATTCTGGTTAAGGTGGATTCGTATCGGGATGATAGGTGAGTTGCTTTTTGGGATTTTGGGGGAGGTTGGGTTGGGAGGGAGAGTTGGAAGCTTGTGAGGGAGAGGTTGGAGGTTGGAGGTTAGAGGTTGTAAGTGCTGATGAAGTAACAGACATGTTGAATTGACTTGGAGGTCTTGGGTTGTTGTGTTGTACGTCCTTCTCACGCCCTCTTCCCCCCTCTCCTCATACTACATTCCGTAGACGAACTCCGCTGATTGTACTGTTTTTTGGTGGGATAGTGTGAGTTGTTTCGCGTAAGTCCCCCCAATTAACTCCCAGTGGAGATAGTTAGGAAGGGTGGTGTCTTTGAGGCGCGTGGTCGAGAGGTACTAAGAACCCATAGCATCACAGCACAAGTCTACGTCGTAGTAGCAGCCGGTTCGGTCATAGGATTCATAATCCGCGACTTAGGTGATCCTGAGATCGCGGGGTGGATTATACAAGTACGTCTCCTCCCCTTTCCCTCCCCCTACCCCCATCCTCTCTACCCACCATCCTCCCCCCTCCCCAACAACAACCCACTAACCTCACACTCCAGGGCCCCCTCCTAATCCAAGCCGTCCTCTCCCCACCCCTAGGCCGTCTCTCGGACGTGTTGGACAGAAAATACCTCGCAATAATCCCGACTTTGCTATCCCTAATCGGCGCCATCATATCCGCGCGCGCCTCCTCCATGCCCACCCTCGTCGGCGGCGGCATCCTCATCGGCTGCACGCTCGCCACATCGAGTATCACGCAGGCGATCCCGGCGGAGGTGCTGCCGTTGAAGTATAGGGCTATTGCGAATGGGGTGGCGGGGTTGGGGGGGAGTTTGGGGGGTGTGATTGGGAGTTTAGGAGCGGGTGCGGCGACAAACGCGAGTCCCTCTGGCTGGCGGAATATTTTCTGGATCCAAGCTGGGTTTTTCGGGATTACCATCTTAGGCTTCTTTGCTTTTTATCATCCGAGGAAGGTTAATCGACCAGAGAAGCTATCGTGGAGAGCGATTTTCTGGGCGTGTGATCCGATTGGAAGTTTGTTGTTTATTGTTAGTGCAACGCTGATGTTGCTAGCGTTGGATTGGGTGGGAGGTGTGTATGAGTGGAGTGATAGACATGTTGTTGCGCCGTTGACGATTGGACTTGTTTGTTTGGTTGGATTTGGGGGGTATGGTGAGTGTTGTGTCTACGGGTGGGTAGAATGAGTTGAAGCTAATGACAGTGTGTAGAGTGGAAAGGCAGACAAGATGGACTTGTAGCCCATGCGTTCTTTAGGGGTGGACCTAATTTTCCGTTGTCGGTGTTTGCGTTTGCTATTGAAGGGTAAGATAAGCAGAGAGTTGATGAGCGCTGCTAAAAGAAGACAGGTGGATCTTTTATAGCGCCGTCAACAGCATTACACCGCAAGTAGTGCTGAATCTGGGATTCGAAACTTCAGCATGGAAGATATCTTTGCGACAGCTATCTTTCACGGGAATGGTGCTTCTGATGCCGTTTCCAATTATGTATGTTCAAAGTCTCCAGAAGCAGTGAGACATCTGTAGACTTGGCTGACTGGAATTAGGTGGTATGCTACCAAATATAAGGATCTCAAGTCACCACTATTGGTGACGTTTGTACTCTTCCTGATCGTGTTAGTTTTGTCTACCTCAAACCAATGGACAACAGAACTTACTCATCTGAATAGGACTATCTGCTACGCCAACATCAATCCCTCAATGAACCATGCTCAAATCGGGTTCAACATCATTGGTAAGTATTGCCTCTGCCTATACCCATATTTCAAAGTCGCGCTCATGGACTTACTCTGCTTCACAGCTGGAATCGGTCAAACCGGTCCTCTAATGGTCCTTCCAGCACTCATTCAATTCACATCACCTCACGCCTTCCTCTCTACCGCCACAGGCCTCGCATTCTCAGCTCGTGCTCTCGGCGGTGCATTCGGCTCCGCAATCCTCAACACCATAATCAACAGCGAGCTCTCCCGTTCCTACGCTCGCAAAGTCTCAGCAGCCGCCCTAAATGCTGGTTTACCTACCACTTCCATACCCGAACTCCTCGAGGCCTTCGCATCCGGCAAAGGATTCGAGAGTATCCCTGGTATTAATGCTGGTATCTTGCGAGAAGCGACTATCACAAGTCGTGAGGTGTATGCCAGGGCGTATAGATTGGCGTGGTCTAGTATTATTCCGTTTGTGGTGCTGGCGTTTGTGGCGGTTGCGTTTTTGAAAGGGGTCAAGGAGTTGATGACGGAGCATGTTGAGGCTACCGTTGAGAAGGTTGAGGATAGAGAGGAAGTGAAAGTCTAGGAAAGAGGATGCTGATATTTGAAGACTGATGAGTTTTGGTACCTAGTTAGTCTATTATTTGATACTGTCTTTAGTTGGGATCTTGCGTAGCCAGCGTAGCATGATTGATTCCACAGCGTCTGTGACGGGTATTGAGCCGTACAATCGGTCAGCATTCCACGACTGGCAGGGGCATTCAAATTCATATGGTGATATCCCAGCAGCCAGATATCGCGTTATCATCAGTAAATGATATTCGTGTGTCTTGTATCGAGCTCTTGCATGTCTCTTGTCTTGTGTGGTTGGATGTTGAGAAGGAACTGACCCACTGGGATTTTCCCGGAATAGGGGGTGGCACGTGCTCATTTATGAATTTCTATCCCAACGGCGATTCTTTTCATCATCAACATCACCTATCCACAATGCAAATAGACACAAAACCTTCTCGAAAACATGACGTTATACTTTCACATCTCAGTCTGTGCCAGATTTTCTACAGCTAATTCCCGTTACAGCGCACTAAAGCGCGTTGGACAGCGCTCATGAAATCATGCGAAAACATCTTTCCAAGGGCACTAAGCCGATCTCGCGCTTTGCCATTGACTTTACACTTGTTAATATTGTTACAGATTACCCCTCTACATACAATGGGCTTAGATAGTACTAATTCTCGAGCGTAACGAGATCACGATGCCGAATGCAAGCTAGCGATATTGGGCCTACTTTGTACCAAATGGAAATATACATCCGAAAGCTGATTATCTACCTTATGTACCAAAGTAGACAAGAGGGAGTACTGCCCTACAATATTCATTGACCACCTGTCAAAAGTCGACCCGACGCGCACAAATCCCAAGTAAGAAGACTCTTTCAGGTATGTGCATTCAACTAGCAAGTGAATAGGGTTTGATGTTAACCATTGAAGTCTTACTTCAGTCTTATCGCCTCGAATGGTTTAGATCATTAATCGACTATTCTTTCTGTCTTCATCGTAGGCGATAGTCGATGTCCTAATGGGGTATGATGCAACTTCCGGTACTTATGCTGTATAGGAAAGGCAAAGGGTTTTACTTAGAAGAGTAATTAAGCTCATTTTTGTGTTTTTATTTCATTACATACTTCTCATTGTCCGACAACAACACATACTGGGATTGTTCTTCTTCCACACACTACTATGCTTATTTCAATACTACTATTATCGATTTTCTTCGGTCTTGCCGTTGCAGGTCCATTTGCTCAAGTGCCAGGACAGGCACCACTAGAGGCACCAACGCTCGTAGTGGAAGCATTTCCGGAAGTATCGAGAGCACCAGAACCAGAATTATGGCAGGGTGAAAGGGATCCACCGGATGAGCGGAATGATAAAGGCTGGCCACTATTATCTGACTTTATCCCCAATATTTTTGTAGACCCCAAGTGCAGCAGTGAACAAAAGTTCACACTCTCTGCTGCATGGGCAGATGCAAAAAATCTGTCAATAGCACAATCAACAGCCATAGAAGACTATGATTTCGAGATCCCGCATGTAGCCTGGTTGGGTCTGGGATGGGACGGCGCAGCTTTGGATAACACTAACGACGACGCCAAGGAACGTGCCATACGCAAACAACGGAAACACTACATCGAGCTTAACATTGTCAACAATGGGAGACTCTACGAGGGAAAGAGATATGAACCTCATGTTATCTATTGGACATGCGAAGACGTTGAAAAGAAATGTGAGCCCAACCAGATATCAGGGAAAACTCACAACGACGAAGAGGGCGTGAGTGCCTATCCGAACTGCCACACAACAATATGGTGCCCGGGCTTTTTTGGGCTGGAGTTACTTGAAGAACAAATTCAGAGGTATAGAGGCGATGAGCTCGCTATGTCGCTTATAGACAATTTTGCGATTAATGCCGGTACAGTTAAGTTCCACGAAGTCTACAAGTATGAATGGCTGGTATCCTTTCCGGCGCTCAAACCAGATGACTTCATTCAAGGTAATGATCGAGCGGGAAAAGTCTGGAATTTTGCCAGAACGGAAGCACCGGGTGGAGGGGGTACCAAATATGCGTATATAACAGCGGATTCTTACGTTATGGACGCGCTTGCTATTTTTGTTTACCAAAGCTACGGAACTGAATATCCGCCTATACCTAAGGCCGTCAGGAATCTTGCAGATCCTCCACCTGGTTACGACTCCGAGCCGAGGCCACCTGCTTACACCTATACCATAGCAATAGATCCAAATCCACCATCTTCCACCTCTACTACAACACTAGATCCAAATACATCTTCTTCCACCTCTAGTCAACCTGATCCGAATCCGTCTTCTTACACCTCTACCACAACACCAAATCCAAATCTACCTTCTTCCACCTCTAGTCAACCCGATCCAAATTCGCCTGCTGTCGAGACACCAGCACCAACCCGTTGAGAGTTACGTGCAGTACTATTCCATCTTTGTTCGATGACCGCACGACCTATTAAGTTTTCAAACTACTAGAAAAGCTGGAGGGACTTCCTTGCATATTTCACTATTTTCAGAATTGAGGCGGGACATTGGCCGTAGGTATGGAGTAGCTGAGAGCAATATTTCCTCATCTTAGCTACGGGGGGGGATGATAAGAGAGAAAGACGAAGTCTGGGAGAACTTTTGGGAAAGGAGACTGCTTAAGCCTATGGCCTATAACTCTTAATTTAATCAATTACTATCTTTTGTGTAAGAAACCACTTATCTAAGTCTTATAGTAGTAGTTATGTAAATTAGTCTAACGTTACCTTGAAAGGTTTCTATCGTTTAATAAACGATATATTATATCTTAAATAATAGGGGATTCTTAATGTCCTAATAAGGTATAACACATCTCCTAGTATGTATACTATATGTAGTATATATCAATAAAGGCGAATGATAGTACTTAAACGATTATCTAAGCTTATCTTTATATTATTTCCTTAATCATTCCCTACTTCCTGTCATTCTAATACTAACAACAACAAATCAATACGTACTAGAAATACTCTTCTTTTATAGGCACTATGCGTATTCTAGTATTACTAGTTTCGACTCTTATAAGTCTCGCCGTTGCAGGGCCATCTCCCCAAACGCCAGGACAGGCCCCACCAGAGACACCTGTGCTCGATGTTGACGCAACACCAATTCCTCCAAACGAGAAAGGCTGGCCACACCTTTCAGATAGTGCTGAAGGAATTCTTGATCGCCCACCCACACGTCTCTTTTTGGACCCCACGTGTACCCATGAACAAAAGTCTAAACTCATTTTGTCCTGGAATGAGGCTCGGGAGCTGGGGACATATCTAGTAGAACCTCATCAAGGCTTCAACAACGACATTGCCCTTAAGGACTGGTTAGGTGATGAATGGAACGACACGAGTAGCGATAGAAGAAGGAAGGACTCAAAAGCCATCGGTCAAAGCTTTGCACGCCTTACTAAGCTGTTTAATGAACCCATGGATCCCACTACACTCATCTATTGGTCTTGCGAAGACCCTGATCAGAAATGCTTCCCCGGTCAAATTTCAGGGAAGACCTTTAAAGATCTAGAGGGTACACCTTATTCTATAATCACTTACACAACAATCTGGTGCCCTGAATTTTTCAATACAGACTTACTAGTGGACCTTCTCGACAAACACAAAAACGACAACCGTGGTCAGGAGATCATCGAAAACTTTGCGTTCAGTTCCGCTGCGATAATGTTACACGAGATCTTCAAGTATAGAGGGCTGGTAGGCCACTATGCAATGAGCTCCCAGTCAAACTTTTTCCAAGGTAGCAATCGTGCGGATCACTGGTGGCAGGAGGCGGGTGATTATGGGACAAGATCTGTCTTTATGAAAGTGGATCCTTTTGTTATGAGTGCAACTGCCATCGTTGTCCAACAACATTTTGCGATGCCTGGACCGCCTGCACCTAAGAGCATCATAGATTATAAGTTTCCTCTACCCGATTACGCGTCTGTGGACCCGCTCCTGCCTTCTTATACCTCTATCAACTCCCAGTCAACATTGCCTACTTCGAACCCGCCTGCTTACACCTCATCAGCGACATCTCCTTAAGCTTACTTAGTGCACCTTTTAGTCATTCATTTAGTCATCATACAGCCCAGCACGCTCGGAAGTATATGACAAGTAGTAAGAGGGGTTTGGTTGCGAACTTTGGCATGGGAAGTGCTGCTGAGAGGTTAGATTAGCGGTAGTATATGGTGGCTGGAAGCTAGACTTCTTCATGTCAGCCGTAAAAGCGACGGTGATACCCAATCACACATTTTGGAAGAGACGGCTACTTGGTCTTATGGTTCATAATAATTTATTGATTCGTTACTATCTTTCGTGTAAGAAACGGATAGGTTCTCCTCTCATCTCATCCCACCAACCATTTCCCATGCCCTTGATACCCAGTCCATACTGATCAATGCCTCGCCACAAACAAATCCATTAATTTCACAATCCCCATTTCCACTCCTTCAAAATTGATCAAAATATTCTCCGTCCTTCCGTCTCCTACTTAATCCCCTTGTTCTTTTACTACAACGCCAGTAAATTTAGACAATTGGTCTGAAGTATCTACGCAAGCCTCCACGACGTATATCAGATGGCCCAGGAACCACTTCCGGGGCCCACGCTGGATTGCCAGGCACCTTGTCGACCGTCGGTTGGAACGGAGGCATCTCGCCGTTGACATTGTTCCAGCGAACCTCAGCTGGTTGCTTCATGTATATCGGCGGCGGTTCTTTTCTCCTTCCGTTCGCTCGATACTGTACTGGTGGTATGTTTCCATTCTCGTCTAGTACAAGCGGCTTAGGATAACGCACCTGGCACGAGACGCTCTGGAGATCCTTGTGCAGCTTTTTCAGCACCGGGTCTTCTCGTCCCCTGTATTTCAGTTTCTCGTCTACAATCCAGCGACTGACAGATTCCTGTTCACCATTTTCGTTGATCCATGAAAACTGTCCGTACCAATATTCGGGATCCGTATTGGGCGGTGGATGTTTGGGTTCATCTGGATGCTCCAGCATGAACGCGTTTTTCATTGCCAGTCTTAAGCGAGTTTCGTTCAGATGTCGTTGAGTTTGATAGAGGGAGATGGCTCCATCGCAAACGAGGTCTTTGGTAAAGCGCGGCAATGGGTAAGGGTTACCAAGATTTCGATTTGCAAAATGGACACTTGCAATGCGTTTGCTTGCCAATCCGGGAGTCCAATGATCTTTGAGATGCTCCGGGATTGGCATTCTCAACGGCGAGCCCAAAGGTGCTTCAGGAGAATATGGTCCTCCGCCAGTCGTGAAATGTGGTAGCGTACCTCGAAAGATAACGGCCGAGAAAGGGTCAGTCGTGACTGTAATTCGCTGAGCTGGGAGGTTGAAACGTCCACAAAAATGATCAGCTGGATCCGTAGATAGATTGATCACAACCGTCAAGCTGTGTCGTACATCATTCCCATCAATATGAAGCTCTCCATTCGACTTGATACTACCCGGCAACATTCTTCCACCATTCGGCACCATCGAAATAGGCGAGATATTGACTTGATGTCCACATAACGTGAAGTTATTCTCATCAGACATAGAAATCGACGCATTATCAACAAAATAACGCTTGGCAGCCTCAACCATTTGATCATCTTCCGAGACAAATGTCTCAAGCAACGTACACGCATGTTTCGTCATAATCCGACTCGCACGACAAAATTCCGGATCTCCATGCTTCAGAATCGGTCCACGAGCATTAAAGCGCGATCCCATCTGATGCGTAGGTCCGAAATCCCATGCCTCTCCCTTAAAAGCCGCTTGATTAGAATGCGCCATCTTCTTAAGTCTGGCTTCGAGATCAGGCGCTGCATATATCTTCTGTATAGCCTTCAATCCTTCCTCACCTTCCAAAATGCCGTCTTTCAATCCGAATATCATCTCCGCGGATATAGCGAGGAAGAGAAAGATTCTCACTCCGTGATTGGTGACGAGATAGTGTGGGATTCCGGGTTCAATATAGGTCCATCCCATCGTGTCGAGTTCGGCTTTAGTCCGTAAGCGAGATTTGTTGATGGTGTCGTGGACATGTCTGCTCATCTCGTTGCGAAGTGTATCGTCGGTTTTGCCTTGACAGTAGGATTGAAGACTGTGCTCGTACCGCTTCTGGCCCTTTTCTTCGACGAGTATCGTTTTATAGATTGGACGGTCGTCGCCCCAGATCTTGATTTGCTCAATGGCTGCCTCTCGCTTCAGATTCTCTCTCCTGGCAGTGAGACTCTTTTGAGTCTCTGGCTTCTCAGGAACTTTTTCTTCATCCTCAGCCTCTTCGTCATCTCTCTTCAACAACTTCAAGTTTCATTTTATCTTTCTTCGCCTCTTTCTTGACTTTCATTCCCTCGTCCGTCTCATCATCTCCACCCATCCCCATCAAAGTCTTAACGATCTTATCATCCGGTCCAATTGGAGAGCGCCAATTACTTCTGATGGGCCTTCTCGTACCATCCGTTTCGGCGCTACTCACTTGACTCCTATACACTTTGTTGTGTTCCTTCTCCACATAATCGGGATCAGAATCCTCATCATCGGCAGATGAGTCATGGAGATAATCTAAGGGTCGTGCTGTTCTCTTCTTGGCCTTTTTGGAATGGCGGGATCGAGAAGATTTTGCACGCTTTTTCAAGGCGGGTGGAGGTGCCACGGTTATGGTTGATGAGATCTCATCTTCTGTACGCTTGAGAGTTGCGGTGTCTTTACTATTAGGCTAGTGATTCGGTAGGTTAGTGTACAATTTTCAGAGAGGCATGTAGATGTTGGTGCGCTTACAGGATTAGCTGATATTGGCAGCTCCTCTTTTTCCATTTGGCAGTCCATGGTGTTAAGCAATGTTCTAGCATAAGAAACCTAGCTTGGACAAGTTGGGATTGATACCAATTAGTTTGATGAATGTTTTTGTAAGTTCATTGTTCTATGTCCCCAGATAAGAGAGTAAATATATATGGTATAAGGTATAACAAGAACACCTGGCCTAAGAATGAGACCACAACCAGGTAGTGATAAAAGGGAGGCTGGGCAAAATATCGACATGTTCGTGAATATGGTGTTGCTCTAGGCTAAACTTGATCACAAGAGTTAATTCAGAGGTGTTTGGAGGTAAAGCATGTTAAGCGAAGTCCTGAAAGAGATTGGTTTAGGTTAAAGTTACTTGATGTTCAGCCAGGTGATATCTTCCACTCGGTGAAAATGTGGATACCTGATGGAATAGTTTGTTCCAAAATGAATCCAAAGGCTTGTGTGTAACACCAGCCCTCGAATCGCACTTGAGTGTAAGAGACGTGAATCTGTATTTTAGAGTGTTAAAAGTGATCATAGGTTTTGGTTTATTGTGTTGGTGGGGCTGGATTATTCTCATGTGATTTTATCTTCAATGAAAACATGGACTCTTTGTAGGTTAGTATCTTCCATCCTAAGCAGTTGAGACGTATTAAATAAAAGAGCTGAGTTTAATAAACTGAGGCTACAGACTTGTTAATCTAAATACATAGTGTGAATCTTCTTTCATAGTTTTGGTGAAAAGGAGGTCATGAGATTAAGCGAGGTTATTGTGTAAACAATGTTGTGGCTGGTGAAGATGTGGATATATTCACACACTTTCAGAGTATCACATGGTTATTTGAGATGAGGTGAAGCTATTGCAAACAACCCAAATATGAGGACTTGATCTTTGAAAAATGAGTAGCTTCAAATGTTTGTTTCACCAAAGGGAAAATAAAAGGGAAAGGTTGATGTTCGTACACTAGAAGTCATGTCTACATAGACCTTCTTGAAAAATCGTTCTCAAGACCAGGAAATCATGTCTGCTACAAGCGACAATAGAGATCTAACAGCATGTTTAATATTCTCAAATAAGCCATCTTGATGATTGCCAGCCAAAGCATCATCACCTTGTGAATAATCATTCAAAATCAGATATTGGAAGAGGTAGCCTGAGTTTTCTAGAATGGTTTGGCAATATGAGGTGTTTGAACTCACCTTCAAGTATCCCTGGGGTGAGTCTTCCTTGAGAGCTTGACATTTAAAGGTTACACCGAAGGTTCACTAGTAAAAAGTCCATCTGAACATTGCTTTGTATGTTTCAAATCACCCGCCACATTTAAAAACAGTGAAACAAATGAGAGAGCATGATTTAAAAAAGGCCTATTTGGTTTCCTAACTTGTTGATTGGCGGCTCTTTACGCTAGCTGATACGTCTGTATAGATAATAGACTGCTTCTAATCAATAAGAGCGAAATAAGCTAGAAATCGTATAAAATCAGATGTCTTCAACAGCTGATCACACATCACACCGACGTCTCTCACGAAAATCCCCTAATCAAACTCACCAACCCAATACCCCTCATCATCCTCTCCAAACTCCTCTAACACCCTCCACTCAACCTCCACCCCCTCATTTCCCTCACACCTCCACACACTTCTATCCCCGTCAACACCATCCTCACAAGTGACTAGATGCCTCACATTCACCTCACCAGCATCCCAATCCATCGTCCAATCCCCCACCACATTCCCCGCACCCTCACCCGCTTCTTCAATCACATCATACAATCTACTCATTGTCCAAGGTTCATCGCTAGCAAATGAGGCTTGCGAAATCGTTTGGCCTCCGTCGTATGTTTCTGTTTTTGTGACTACAAGGGGCTTGGAGGGATTGTTCCATGGTGTGGACTCGGTGAGGTGGGTTCGAATAGGAAACATGTCACGCCAGGAAGCGCCTTTGCGAGTGAATGCTTCACGACGTGCGATTTCGTGGGGTGACTCGCCATGAGACTTTTGCCAGGAAGTGAGTTTGAAGTGTGATTTTACGGGGTCGGGGAAGTATTTGGGGAAATAGCGGATTAGGAGGGTGTTGAATTGTTTGGTGGTGTTAGATGATTGTGGAGATGATGAGAAAAATAATAATTGGCGAATAGAGCATGAGTTAGCGATGATGTTGTTCCAGTGGGTGTTGACGCGGTTGCAAGATGTGATGAGATCTCGAGGTGGGATGTGGAGGAGGATTTGGGTTAGGATTTCTGGGAGGAGGAACATTCTGGAAATTTCGGCCATTTTATTATGGACCGCGTTGTATTGCGTTTTATAGTCTTAGTAGCCACCAAATACTGCGATGGGTTGGTTGTGGAGCTTTGAGAGACGTCGAATGTTGAGTCTAGGCAATAGCCCACTCTCGTCATTTGTCCAAGCTCATAATCCCTGCCGACTGTTGTCATAGATGACAGAACGACACAATTAATTAGAGAATAGCTGATAACATGTGTCTTTAGAAAGAGGAAGCCAAGGTTTCGCTATGGGCAAATCGCTCTTCAAATAGCATACAAATCTAAGACAAACGTGAAATATCCGCTTGTAAGTGTTTCATAGCGCGTCACCAACCTGATAAACAACCTTAACCCCACTCACCTTGCCATCCTTCAAATACTGCATTCCATCCAAGATGCCCCCCAATCCACCTTCCATCAGTTTGATGGGATGATTTTTGATCAGATTTGCCTCCAACAACTTCTCAGAGAGCGCAACAAATGTCTTAGCAAGGTCAAAATCTTCAGGACTTGCGGGCCATTCTTGACCTTCAATAACGAAACGCTCTCCACTAGCAGTGTAGCCTAACATAAACCTGGACTCCACGTCTGATCGAGGATTTTGGATCCCGAGAAGGTTGACGTATAAAAGTGGACCGGCATCGCTGGAAGATGATAATGCATCGGCGCATATTTGAGCGGATTCGGGAACAGCGATTGTGTCAAGGACATGCCGGAGTTTGTTTTTTGTCAATTCGCGGATGACCTTGCCGCAGTTTGGATCTCGCTTTATAATTAGTTAGCAAGTGGCAGTAATAGACCTTAGATTATCCTGGGAACAGGCAAGGAGGGAGCAAATACATAGTCAAAAACATGGTCAGCCCCGAAGCCCTTCAGCATATCGAAATTTCGCCGGGATGCAGTCGTTATAACCGTAAATCCGGACCTGTTAAGTAGACGTGAATTAGTATTTCACATTTTATTCGTGCTCCGTATAAATGATGACTTACAACTTGGCGAACTGGATAGCAATTGTTCCTGAAGCCGAACTTCCACCATAGATAAGAACAAATTTCTCCTCTCCACTGCTTTGTTGGATAGGAAAAGTAGGAACTTGAAAACCAAGTGTCTTCGGTGAGTACATGCTCAAAGCCGCAGTATTTATACCCGAAGCAATGGCAGCTCCTTGTTCAAACGAAACATGGTCAGGTAAATGAATACCTATATCGCCTTTCATGAGAATATATTCGGCAAACGATCCATCCGTAGGCTCAACCTCATTACCTATCATAGTTTAGTACCACGAATATGAAGCGATGATGATAACATACCGCCATGAGCAATACAGGCAATTCGGTCGCCCTTTTTCCAAGGCTTGTTAATACCTTTACCTACTTCTACCACTACACCAGCTGCATCGCAGCCTAGAAGTAAAGGCGGTGTTGATGGTGGGTTTTCCTCATCGACTGTCTGCCAATCTGTAGGATTGAGTGCCACAGCGGCGGTCTTTACTAGGAGATAACCATCACGAATTTTGGGGATCGGAATTGTGCTGAGTTTTGCTTCTCCAACTGCAAGTTTGACGACGCCATGATTGATTGGAGATGCCATTTTCTTGAGGAAAGGATGAGATATCTGCCGTTTGAACCCATTGTGCTCCTACGATTAATGGTTTATTATATAGTAATGTTGAAAATCGACAAGACCTTAGCGCTGACGATGTATTTCTTCTGTTGTGAAACATAAAAGAGAATTGAGGCATGATTTCAAAGCAGTGTGTGCTCGCAATTCTGTAAGCAGCATCAACTTATAGATTCGTCGGAAGCCGCGGGGACCGCGGGGTCCGGTCACGTGAAAGAACGCAAAGTCGAAAAACACAACTTGAATATGTTTCAAGTAGACATAATAAACTCAATTTCCTCTTTCAAATTCTTCCAAACTCTAGTTTCTTCAAACTGGGTGGTGGAGCCACACGGTTGAGACCAAGATTTTGCGCAAATGTAACAAGACCGAGGTCTTGTCGTAGCCCGAATACAATCCTAACTTCCAACCCGAAAGTTCTAATGATAATTAATTCTCAGGCCATAAGATTTTTTAAAGAGGTGACGGGATTACCGTGATATCTTATCCTCTCTCAAGGAATATCTCGTAACTATGCTCAGTTCAATACGACGTTCGTACGCGGATGTTATTACACAGAGCACCCACCCGAGTGCGTCCCGAACCTCTCTGTGATGTTGATGAACGTCCGGGCCGAGATGTTATGTACATTTTTGAGTGACGACTATTTAAAATTCAGAGAGATGAGTATCGGTTGTAATCTTCAACACATATGTTGATGATATTTCATGGCGGAGAATCTGCATGAATGCCGTCACCAGCTCTTCACAACCCCCCCTTTTCGAATGCACCACGCCAAGGATATAACCGACACTTTATTCTATACCTACACATCCAGCAAACACCGCGAACATCAAACCATTTATCCCGCAATTCTCAGCACTAATCTGCAATGCTTGCTTATAGCCGACGAGCTAGGCTGATAACGACTACCGAAATATGTCATTACCGTGCAACATTTCGACCTGCTGTATTAGGCTTGGCATAAAATCAGCAGCAACTGCAGATCGCACAATTGCGGGGTCTGCAACAGAGTATAAATGTTTCTACATATCTGTACTGAGCTGATTTCATTCCATCAATCAGATTCAAACTTCTGAGCATTGTCGAGATGGTTTCTGTAAAAGTTATAGCTCTTTTGGCAGCAGTCTGTGGGTTACTAGATGCCACCGCAATTCCCCCACATCATGAGGTACACGAGAAGCGAGAAGTCTTACATCCAAGATGGACAAAAGAAAAACGTGTCGAGCCTCGGAAACTACTTCCCATGCGCATTGGTCTTGCTCAAAATAACTTAGACAAAGGCTACGAGCACTTAATGGATGTGTAAGTTCGTTACAACTAACCAGATTCTACTTTTGCTGATCGTTATTTAGTTCCGACCCATCATCCTCAAATTTTGGCAAGCACTGGACTGCTGATGATGTGATCAACGCATTCCGTCCGTCAGATGAAACAGAAAGAGAAGTCCGCAACTGGCTAATAGATGGCGGTATTCCATCAAGCAGGATATCTCACTCTGAAAATAAAGGATGGTTTGCCTTTTACGCTACCGTCGAAGAGGCCGAGAAGCTTCTGTACACCACGTACCACGAGTACAAAGATTCCGTTACCGGAGGTGTAATGCCTTCAAGTGACGAGTATCATTTGCCAAAGAATATTCGTCGTCATATCGACTACATTACCCCGGGTATCAAACTTCTAGCTCCTGTTGAATCGTGGCAGAAGAAACGGGATTCCAAAATACCGCAGGCGAGGAAAGACATCGAGAAGCGCATTTTGCACGAAGTCCTTCAAACGTCTCCTAATGGTCACTACAATAACAGCGACCTAAGCACGTGTGATGTAGCAATTACACCAGCCTGTATTGCCGCATTATACAAGATCCCACCAGTTTCCCATAGACTACCACACCCAAACAATAGTTTGGGTATCTTCGAGTCTGAGCTACAATTCTATACTCAGTATGACTTGGACTCGTTCTTTACCAATTATACTTCAGGCAAGATTCCGAACGGAACGCATCCGGTAGCAGCAAACATCGATGGAGGCATGCAAGCTTCTGATGATCTCAACTACGCTGGTACAGAGTGCAACCTAGATCTTCAACTCGCTTATCCTATTGTATATCCCCAAACACTTACAGATTACGAAGTCGATGACTATATTGTGCAATCCGACCAAGAAGATACATACACCTTTGGCTTCAACACTTTCCTCGATGCTCTAGACGGAGTAAGTCGCTCTCACTCCCCAAACCACATTTTACTAATCGTCAACCCAGTCCTACTGTACATTCGCCGCCTACAACGAGACCGGCAATGACCCAAACCTAGACCAAGCCTACCCAGATCCCAGAATCGGAGGCTGGGCCGGAAAACTCATGTGCGGCACCTTCAAACCCACAAACGTGATCTCCCTCTCCTACGGCGGTCAAGAATCCGATCTCCCTATCTCATACCAGAAAAGACAATGTCTCGAATACATGAAACTAGGACTCCAAGGCGTATCCTTCCTCTTCGCCAGCGGCGACTCCGGAGTGTCAAGTACGCAACCCTCCCGCCATCATAGACTTATACTAACTTGTACCAGACTACCCAGGCGACATCGACGGTCCAACAGGCTGTCTGGGCCCCAACCTCGACGTCTTCAACCCCACCTGGCCCGGCACCTGCCCCTTCGTCACCTCCGTCGGCGCCACCAAAGTCTACCCCGGCAAGACCGTCTATGATCCCGAAAGCGCCGTCTACGACCCAGCCGGGCATCCTTACTCCGTGAATTTCTCCTCCGGCGGCGGGTTCTCCAACGTCTATCCCATCCCAAAGTACCAAGCCAGTGCCGTGTCGACGTTCTTCGAGAAGCACAATCCGCCGTATAAATCGTATAGCGCGCTTGCTGGTGATACTAGCAATATCACGAAAAAAGCGGATATTGATGCGCTGGTTGGTAGTTCGGGTGGTGTGTATAACCGAATTGGTCGTGGGATTCCTGATATTGCTGCGGTGGGTGATAATATCGCTGTCTACTCAGGCGGGCGTGTTCGGCTTTCTGGCGGGACTTCTGCGTCTGCGCCTATCGTCTCTGCGGTGTTCAACAGGATCAATGAAGAGCGGCTGAATGCTGGGAAATCGCCAATTGGGTTCTTGAATCCGAGTTTGTATGCTAATCCGGGCATGTTGAATGACATTACGAATGGAACGAATCCGGGTTGTGGGACTGTTGGGTTTTCGGCTGTTAAAGGTTGGGATCCGGTGACGGGATTGGGGACGCCGAATTTTCCTAAGATGTTGGAGTATTATATGAAATTGCCATGAGTCGAAATGTAGGTGGTGCTGGTGGTGCTGGTGGTGGAGATATGAAATGAATCTAGAGGGATGGGTAAGCGCTGTGGTTCGATGAAGTTGGAGAGTCTAGAACAGCTCCCCAAGAGCTAAAGCCCCAGAGGTGGCTTGTGAACGCAAACCAAAGAATTGGAATTGATGTTTCATCTGCTATAAATTAGTCTGAACTGGCAACTAAAAAATGTATACCTCTCGTAAAATCGCGTCAACGGACTTCTCCTTAGACTAGCTGTCCAATGTGAATATCAGACTTGCTGTCGTGTAGAGAACCTAGTGTCAATATTTCACAACCCATTCGCTCAATCGCACTACAAAGTCATATCTGTGCAGAAATGACCAGTCATGAGAACTGCCCAGAAGTATACCGCTTTTCGATTCTCATAACCTAGATCTTGTTATTTGGAGCAGCAGAGGGATATCCGATTCCATGACTAGGATGTCTGCTAGAACAGAGCCAGCCGAAAGCCCTACAGGTGAGTACACTAATGGGTCAACCATGTTATTTACCTATACAAGCCACGAAGGCGCGCGACGACTACGCTATGAGCAACTGTACAGACCGCATGAGAGCTTGGTGAGCAAGGTATGGCAGAGAAAACCCTCTCCGTATTACAACTTAAAACTTTGGAAGGACTAATAAAAGGGAGATATGTCATGTGGAGTCATGGTGTCCGGAAACTTCAACGTCAACTACATTCATAAAAATTCCATGTTGCTGGTCTAAGATTACAAATGGGTGATGAACCCATACCATGCGAATACCATAAAATGAAGCACCACGCTTGTCTAACTGTAATGGGATACTATCAGAAGTTAGTAAGGCCCTGTTAGATGTAGGGATGGGATATGACTTACAGCTCTCCTTTTTCTTGCTTTGCACTATAACACTAGTCAGTAAACGTATCTTATGTTATCGTAAAAACACGCGTGACAGGGAACGAAACAGTCTTGAGGGGAAACACTCCTGTGGGTTGAGTTTCCCGAGCGCAAGGCAATAATTTGTAGCGCCCAGATCAGGGCTGTAAGAAAGGAGCACATACCTTCGGTAATCGCATCAACATAATGCTCGTGTCCGATCTTATTTTTACCAGTCCTAAGCGCAATCATACCCGCCTCAACACACACAGCTTTCAGCATAGCTCCTCCGAACTCATCAGTACTGCGAGCCAATTCAGGCCAGTTGACTGCATCATCCACTGTCATCTTTCTGCTGTGAATCTTCAAGATTTGCGCTCGAGCTTCCTCATTTGGTAGAGGAAACTCAATCTTTCTGTCGAGTCGACCAGAACGTAGCAAGGCAGGATCTAGAACATCGACACGATTTGTGGCGGCAAGAACCTTGATTCTGTCATCCGACGCGAAACCATCCAGTTGGTTGAGCAATTCCAACATAGTTCTCTGCACTTCTCTGTCTCCACTCTTCTCACTGTCGAAACGTTTTGTACCCACGGCATCCAACTCATCAATAAAGATGATCGAAGGCGCCTTCTCCTTTGCTAATGCGAAACAATCTCGGACCAGCTTAGCTCCATCACCAATGAACATCTGTACAAGTTGTGGACCAGCAAGCTTAAGGAAGGTCGCATCGGTTTGGGCGGCGCAAGCTCGAGCGAGAAGGGTCTTTCCAGTACCTGGAGGTCCATACATGAGGGCACCTTGTTGTGTTAGCAGAATCCTCAACGTAGATGATATTTCCTAGAGCCTGTACCTTTTGGAGCTTTGATACCAATCTTCTTGAAACGTTCTGCTTCCTTCATTGGCCAGACGATTGCCTCTACCAGTTCCTCAATCTGCTTATCCAACCCACCGACATCTGTGTACTTTTCTGTCGGCTTCTCGTCGACCTCCATAGCCTTGACTCTGCTATCATATTCGGCTGGCAGAGTATCCAGAACCAAATAGGAATCCTTGTTTACACCGATCAGATCTCCGGGTTTGAGTTGTTCGGGGTCGACGAGACCAATAAGAGGCAGGAAGATTGTTTGTCGAGTAGATGTCTTGATTACGGCGGACTTTCCAACACGAGTAGCATCCAAGTCGATATTAGCACCCTCTTCTTGCGATTCGGCTGTTGGATCGAGATCGAGAAGCTCAACCACGTTTCCAACTAAGTATGGTAATTGCCTAACTTGGATGTCAGTTCATCACCCCATCCCATTTCCATCCACCAGTACATACCGATTGTTCTCGATCTTGTCTAGATTGTCCTTAATCTTCTCGCCCATCGTAGATTTCTCGTGTGATAACCGCTGGAACTCGCTCTTCATGATTCGAGAATCATTTTCTAACAACCTCCTCCGTGTAAGAATATCTTGTGTGCTCAGATTATAGATTTCCTCATCTATAGGATCCTCTTCTTTGTCCTCTGGCTCCGCATCCTTCATCTCAGCATCGCCATTTTGGTCGGACTTCTTGGACTTCTTGTCTTTGTCGCCATCGCCATTCTTATCCTCCTTGTTCTCGCGCTCAAGGTCATCGAGATCTTCCAAGGTGGACATGTTGTACGTATATGGGATATAGTTCGGTTTGTGAAAGTCCGGTGGTGATGCGGTTAGGAAGGATTGATTGAGGTGATGTCAAGATTGAAGATGTACTGCAGGTGCTCTCACAGCTGCTTCGAGCTTCCAAAAGTCGCGTAGCGAGATCTCAGGCAGCTTTGGCTCCGTAATCCGGTAGGTGGGTCTAGACGGTCGGGTGCTCCAAACATAAAAGTGGATCTATTTTAATCCAAGTCTTGAGAGTCAGGTGATATTGTGTCAGAAGGAACATTCATTTACGTTGCTAAAGTAAATAATCGATCGGATTGTCCTAGTGACTGATTATGACGGCACAATATACAATAATCAGAAGAGGAATGCGTCCTTAGTAAAAAGTGGTGGGGTTCGAAGCACATTCGTGCACATTCGATTTGGCTCCGCCCGATTCATGCCCACGTGATGATCCCAACTTTCTCGCATATCTTCTAGGCACGCATCGGTCGCAGACTTCTCCTCCTCATCTCCTCTTCACGCTCGCTCGCCATAACGAAGAACGTCGCAAACTGTCGCTTTCAAACAACCAAAAGCTGCCGGTCATCTTTCCAGCGATAGTAACTGACAACTTCCACGGTTTTGAACTCCGCAGACGCCTTTACTGGTCCCATCTTGTTCTGTAGAATTCATCGTCGGGCGACGGTCGCAAAGTTCACCCTTCTCCCACATTCCTCCACACCCATTTCTCAATACCTCATCCTCGACACGCATTTTCTTGATTCACCCATACCCTATCTCTTAGTCGACGCTTCCACGTCTCTCGGTTCGACAGGTTCTCGAACGGTCTCGACGTCACTTTCCTGTATCCATTCAGGAATTCTTCACGATCTTGATCATTCGGTTCAGCTTCGCAACGAACAGATTTCGGTATCGCCAGATTAACCGCAGATTCGCTTTCTATTCAGAAGCGCTTCCCCAGAGCGTTTGGTGAATAGAATACACTGCACGAGATTCGTCACTGCGTCTGACGCTTGCCTTTAAAATACCGCCAAACTGCATTCTCCACTCTTCAAGAAGCTTACTACAACACTTCTCTGTACCAAGCCGACCAAAGACCAAAGAACACGAAAAGCGGTATCGAAGAAGCGCAAGGAAGTCCGTCGTCGCAAACCTCGTCGTCCAGTGTTCGACGAACTCGATAACATCTATCGGCCAAAACGTTACCAACCCAAGATGATGACTCAACAAGCGCAGCCTGAAAATGGAGGCGAAGGTTGGGCAGACAACCTCAACATGACCTTGATGTGCAAGGATTGTAAGGAGTACCCTCCTAATCTCGTGGAGGAGTTCTCTTCAGGAGACATGGTCTGCGCATCTTGCGGCCTCGTCCTCGGAGAGCGCGTGGTGGATAGTCGATCCGAGTGGCGTACATTCGCGAACGATGATCAAGGCAACGACGATCCATCTCGTGTAGGTGATGGTCCTAACGTTCTTCTCAACGGTTCTCAACTCCAAACCACCATTGCTTATGGCGATGGTAACGCCCGAAGCAGAGATCTACTCCGTGCCCAAGGTAAAACCGGCAACGACAAATCCACCAAGAGTCTTCTTGCCGCTTACAAAGAAATCGGTGCCCATTGTGATGCTGTCAATATTCCCAAGAATGTCTCTGATACTGCAAAGTACTTGTTCAAGCAAGTCGACGATGGCAAAGCCTTCAAGGGCAAGTCGCAAGATGCTATCATCGCCGGATGTATCTTTATCGCATGCCGCCAGTGCAATGTCCCACGAACTTTCCGAGAAATCTTCGCCCTGACGAAGGTCTCAAAGAAGGATATTGGTCGGGTTTTCAAGTCGCTCGAGGCATTTTTTGGCAAGCAAAACAATGCGAAGCAGAATGCGGTAAACGGTAAGCTGTGTAGATATGCTATGTATAAAGTGAAAGTTATTAACATCAACCTTCAAAGGGCCCCCCAAAGAAGAATACAAGAATACACAGTCTACCAATGCGGTCGATCTGTGCCTTCGTTACTGCAGTCAACTTGGGCTCAAGTCTCAACAATTCGTCAAGGTCTCATCTGGACTTGCCGAGAAAACGCCTACTGTCGCTGAGCTTGCAGGACGCTCGCCTCTGTCAGTCGCGGCAGCTTGCATCTACATGGCCTCTCATCTACTTGGCAAACCAAAAACACCGAAAGAAATCTCGGTCGTTGCCGGTGTCAGCGATGGAACCATCCGTACCGCCTACAAACATCTCTACAATGAGAAAGAGAGGTTAATTGATCCTGATTGGATTAAGGATGGCAAAGGGAATATTAACAATCTTCCTCCCGTTTGAATGGGTGGTCCCTCTGCGTGAGGTGGATTTAGAAAATATCGCTATGGCCTATCGTGTGGTTCTGGGGACTATTCAACGTTCAGACTGAATTTCTGTTGCTTGGGGTTAAGGCTTTTGGGCAACGATCACTTTATATGCACTTGATGTTTCAGTCGGACGAGTTTGGCACCAATGACTTCGGAAAAGAAGTTATAGGGGCGGCATCAGAGGAAGAAAAGTCATCTTTGGACGGTGATAATGATAATTATGAGGGGCTATATCTTATCGTTCCATAGTATTGGACATAGACAGATAGGAATTGACTTTCTTCCACATTCTGTTTTCTGCTGGAATATTCTTCCACGGTTTGTTCCCAAATTCCGTGTTGTAATAATGGTGATCGATCATTCATTACAAGCATAGAGTCAGTGCGACATTCTGAACAACTTCCACTCTTTCCTACCATCTCTTTATCCCTCAACCACCTCCCCCTCAACACTCTCCTTCCCATCCTTCCCCTCCGCAACCCTCCTCTCCTCAACCTTCCTCTCCTCAACCATCCTAATCCTCTCCCTAACCCTCATCAAACACTTCCCTAAAAGATTCAACCCCCACTCCTCCCTCCTCCCCTCCGCCTCCCCAACGCCAAAACCAACACCCCACACCCTATCCCTCGGACTCGCCTCCACCAACTCCCTCTCCCCAGTCCCCAGTAGCACCTCCCTTGCCCTCCGCACCCCCTCACTCATCTCCCTTCCCTCCCCACCAAACTTCCAGAAATTCCCCTCCTCCACAATCCCCTCCCGCTCTTTCTCCCAGATTCCCTCATCGAAACCACGAACTTTTCGGCCGAGAGATTTTTGGGTTCGCGGGTTTGAGGTAAGCAGGATTTGGGCGGCGATACTGGGGCAGGAGAAGAGCACGGCTTTGCGGTACATCATGTATTGTTCTGCTGTTGTGAAGGTTGTGGATGGGTGGGAGGGGTGGGTGAAGGGGATGGGGTGGTGCTGGGAGAGGATTCCGTGGGGGATGTGGTTGGGGCCGTAGAAGAGGAGGGGGGATGTTTCTGGGTTTGGCACTGGTAGAGATTCTTGGGTGGTGTTTGGTTCTTGAGTGCTAGGCGATTTGTCTTCGTTGGTGTCTGGTTTGGGGTGTTTGGATGTGGTTGAAGCTGGTTTGGTGGGACGTTTGCGTTTGCGTGTTGGTGCCATTTTAGATTTTTGGGTGTTGTGTTTATGCTGTTCTTGGGAGGATATTGAACGATTATAATATTTTGTTTGGGGTTATCATGTGTACAAGTACCGTGGTAGTGGTTGATGTTGGCTAGTGGTGGTGCTCGGGGAAGAGTCATATTGGGGCTGAAGCAGGGCTAAGTCCCGAGTTTTGTGACCCAATAGACCAACCACTTGAATCTGACTCTGCGACGCATTTGCGAGTGCACAGTAAAAATCATATTCCATGTGCCCACATAGATTATATTCATCTCATATCTACAATTTACTCTGCGCACCACCCACAACCTTCATAAGCGCCCTCCCATTACTCAAGCACACCTTCCCACCCTCAATTTTCGTCACGAATCGAATTTCTTCCCACCCATCCTTCACATCTCCAGTCTTCCAGATGTCGGTCACGAGTTTGTCGCCTGGCTTCACGGGACTCGCAAAGCGGGCTTGGAATTCTTTGATGTTCTTTGGGTCGCTTCCTCCCATTGCTTTCAGTAGGCCGTGACAAGCGAAGTTCCATGATGAGAGACCATGCATGATTGCTCCTCCGAAACCCATCTTGGATCCGGGTTCGGGAGTTGCGTGGAGAGGGTTGTAATCGCCGTTCAATCTGGATGAGAATTAGCTTGAACTCCATGGATGATAGCAAAATAGAGTGGGACCTGGGTCCGACATACCTGTATAGCAACGCCGACTCCAACGTAGTTTGATGGCTCACTGTAGCATCTGGTTTCTTCCCCTCAGGCGGTGGGAAGTTCTGAGTAGCAGGTCCCTTAGGTCCACCCCAATTTCCCTGTCCGACAAAGAAAGCACTTCCAATCGCACTAGCATAAACCTCTCCACTCTCCTTATCCACAATATCCTGTTGTTGTTCTACCACACTTCCCGCTTTTCCCTTATCGTATACGCCGATGATCTTGGTTCGGAGCTCGAACTTGCGGCCGGCAGATGTGGAGGGGAGAGGCTTGAGGAATTTAATGAGTCGCTGCCCGTCGACTACGCGACGAGAATCGAATTTCGGGACTCCTGGGATGGGTGTCTCGCCTTGGGCGGCGTAGAAATCGATTACTTCTTGGGATGTCTTCTTGAATGCTATGGATTTTGTCAGATTTCGTAGGACAATGAGCAAGCGGGTAGCGTACGGAGGATGATGGGATACGTTGGGAAGACTGCGAAGTCTGGGTGTAATTCCTTGGTGCAAAGTTAGTCAATTGATTAGAATTTCGCAGTATGAATTAATACATACAAAGAGAAAATGAAGCTCGTCATTTGTGCAGCCTATGCTGTTTGCGAACAGCAAAACGTCCCTCTGAAGCCATGAGACTTCTGTTGGGGGATATTCGAATCCTGCTCCTGGGGCGGCACTCATTATGACAACTTTTTATAGTCTGTTCGGGGGAATGAAGCCAGCAATTCGAGCAACTAGGAGTTTCTTGTTTTTGAGATTGAAGGGGTGATGTCTAAATATTAAGTTGTTGATGGGACCCCCACATTCGAAGCTCTCCCCACATTCGGCTGTCAGAACGGCTCTCACATGCCGAGGTACTAACGAATGGCTTTAAAGCGGCTAGCTGACTTGATAAGGCGGCGACGACCAGACTACCAGCGGAAATTGGGAAAGCAATTTCTATAAGTTTGACAACATACAGTGGACAGAAAGTCACAACTTGAATCACCTCACGTTTTATTTTTCTCGAGAAGAAATCCAGATCGGTCACCTAAAACGCAGACAAGAAGTCTATCCTCAGCACAATCTTCTTTCCCAGAAACTAACTGGTGATCAGCAACTTCGTCGTCCTCACTCACACGTGGGGAGGATTAAATACGGTCAAATAAACTGATCTCTACACGAGAATCCCTTGAAACCAGCTTAAATTATACAACACCTATAGTGTATAGGTAATCCGTATGCCGCTCAAGGTATTCATTGCTATTCAAAACCGACACATACTTAAGAATGGCATAGACATATGTGTCCTCTCTCAACACCAGTCTCCCCAATCTTTGGAATTCCCCATATCCGGTACGCAGCAGCAGCAGAGCAAACATAGCAGGATTGCTCGTAAAAAGGCCTTCTGAAAAGCGCCTGATAATTGCAATGTTCCTCGCTGCTGAAGAGCCTAACAGGCATGCGTCTGACTCTCCTCGCATCCCTTCTACCATGATTGGAAGAATATAGACGGCTGATGATCGGTCTATTCCTCGAAGGCGTGGATCTTCTTCCGGGTTGGTGTCCAGGTTCATTTCGTAATTATAATAATCAATCCTAGTACACGAAGGGATGCGTGGTGGGGCTTGATCGATCAGGTTTTGAATGGTCAGTCCGTGGTTGATTAACGACCCTCGGAGGTGAATAAACCCCGATTTAACCTGTCCTAGACTCCCTGGTTGCATTTCTACCACAGCTCCGCGCACATACTGGGCAACGTAATTCTGGCGGCCAAAAGAACTCGTCATCCACCAGGGCGCTCCATTGAACGATGCCCAGGACCAGCTCGGAGCCTGGTACTCTATGTTTCTGGTTCCAAAGTTGTCACCATGATATGCAACGCCATGCGAGGACTTGTTTGACCAAAGCAGATCAGCACAGATATGCTTTTCCCAAATGCCAGCTAGATACCGGCTATCAAGGGTCTTTTGTATGTCTTTAGCAACGCCTGCTATTGCATCGAGTCTGTCTGACGGTATCGTCAGCTGGCAAAGGTTGTAGTCGGTAATGATATCTTGCCAGTAAGTATAGTAAGAGCTTGGAGCTAATCCGCTTAACATTTTCGGCCATGAGATACTCGCGGGGTAGTTCAGCTTATATTCCCGTATTTCCCGAGAATGAACAGTCTCGGCGAATGTCTCGCAAGCTTGCCGCTCCTGGCACTCCCAAAGCATTTGTCTCTCCCCGAAATGGATTATACGAGGCGATAATAGTCGTTCCTGTGTCACCCAGCCCCTCCGACTCAAAGGACTGTTGCGTATTCCGTTATCCCAGGTATCCTTTTCCCTTGGAAAGAGGTGATACGTCCCAGCAGCTATCTTGGGGTTGTCGCCACTAGGCTTAATGGTGCATCTTGTTGCGATAGGAGGACGGTTTATCAGGATTCCTGCTTGTTGGCAAGCCGTTGCTGCGACACAACACCAAGCATGTTTATATACGAGTCCCATTGCCGCCGACTCCAGTCGCCAGTCTGGTCTTGAATCTTGGATGATGCATATTGAGTCAATCCACAAGTACTCAACGCCCATTCTACGTGAAACTTCCATGGCGTCTAAGTAAGTGGCGGGGAGCTGATCAAGTGGAAGACTCTGTTGAAGCGCTCCAAGATTACTCCTGAGTAGACTGAACATGTTTGGGCCCCAGCGATGACTTAGCGTATTGTAACGCTTACCTTGTGGAATTTCCTCTCTGGGACAGATCTTGGGAAACTCATTGACCCCATCTCCTAGAAATATAAGCCGAGTTGGTAGCCACGATGTCGATAAATCTCTCCTGAAGCAACACAGTTTGTGGTTGAGGTTGCAGTCATTGATCCACCATTCAATGAGTTCCAAACAAGATGAAGACGCTGTTGATGATGCTGCAAGACTCGCTGTAGGTGGAGAGTCGGGTGTTTCGTTTTGTTGTTGTGGCATTATAGGTGTGTCATGATGCGAAGTCAATCTCAGTACTGTGGAAACGTTGCCGCCATAGAATCTAATATCGAATTCAAGCATATAGTCGCCCGTCTGTTCTGAAGTGGAGTCGCCAGTGGCAGTAGCATTACGCACGCGACATAGGCAAGGGGAATTTGGAGTATCCTTGGGGCTCGCTTCGAGCCATTTGTCCAACAATATACACAGCCGACAGCCTAATTTGACGCGGCCTTTGAAGTCCTCAGAGGCAACGTCGATTGGAACATTATATCTTGCGCTAGCCGTGTCGAAATCCTTTTCAGTCGCCGTCAAAAGACTGATACATTGTGTACAAAATGTGGCTTCCTCGTTATCTGTGGTGACAACGTCACCCGAGCCACTTTCCTGCTTTCCACTTGGCAATGCCATGAGTTTAAAGCGTCCGATTACAGTTTCCTCTGACATAATGTCACGAGATGGAATTTTCGACGTTGTTCAGTGCATTGCAAAATACTGTTAGATATTCGAGAGCATGTAGATATGTAGTGGTCTCTGAGGCTGAGTGACGCCTCTTGAGACCAATCCCGGCTGACTTCAGGGCTGAGTTTGGCTTGACCGAAACGAAGAACCCATAGGCTCCCGCATTAAGAATGTAACACAACTCATCACAGATCGAGCGAATGGTGATAAGAGACTTTTCTATTCGATGCATGCCATGGATGGTAGTACGCAGCCAATAGCTCGTTGCTCAGATGCCCGTTTCATGTCTAATGATTATCGCGATGATCTCTCATGATCAGTTCGACCTTATTCTCAGTCGGCCTGAAAGAAGTGGTGAGTCTCGCTCACTTTTGATCGCTAATGTCAACCAAACCGACGAGGCTCTACGACAGAGACAGCATCGTCGCCAACAAACCAATAAGATAATGAAAATCTCAATACGAAAAGTCGCGAATTCGAGAAGTCGAGAAGTTGGAGAAGAACTTAAATGACCGTCGCTGGGCAATGATGTATCTACAGCATTTAATTGATCGTATCAAGTAAACAGACAAAGTCATGATACAGTTCTCAGTTCTGCCATCACATGAAGGTCTATTCAACCACTTCACCTCCGAAATTGACGTACAAAGAATCAACAAAACAACACTTTGAAACAGCTCACGAGAGAAGCTCGGATTGGCAAGGGAATGAGCTGGACTTCTTTAAATACATTATCATGGCTATTTGTTTATGGTATCAAGTCTTCTCTATTTCACAAGTCGACCTAACGCGAATATTCAACTGTGGAAATTCAAGGGAACCATGAAGACAATAATGTTGCTTCTCAGCTATTGATGAACCATAGTCATGCAAAAGTCCACACGGGCAGAGGAGATATCCGGTGTATTAATGGGCAACAAATCGACATACGTCAACTTTAAGGTATAGAAAGAGCTGAAAAACGCATGGAAAGCACTGGATTTTCAAGCATGACAACCGATTAGATCTCTATCAGTACATCACCTCGACGCATGTGGAATCTAAAACCAAAAATCGTGAAGGAGCAAAATCGTGAAGGAGCGAAATTGTGAAAGAGCTGATAAAAGAATTGCTGTTCTCGATCTGCGCGTATTTAGACGTTTTGGAATCGCATACGGTAGTAGTATACACGATCGAGGATTTCAAAATCTCAACGCACCAAACCAAACGCGACTAGGACTTTGCTTTCTTTTAAACATCATGTTCTAGTCTTAGGATGGCTCTCTTCATATTAATTTCCCGGTATTCTAACAGTACCACAGTTTAGGATGTTGCTCCAGCAGGTTCAGAATGATGTGGAGATGATTTCAGGATGGTCATTTACACTGCATGTATAGACTATCACTGAATTTTGGCGTTTAGGACATATTTCAGTTTCTGAGTATGAAAAAAGAATTAGCTCCTCGTTCATCACACCGTTCATCTCTTGAATGTGTCTTCGATATTATATCTCTTGCTGTCATCACTTGAAAACTCATCTCTATGTGCTTTCAATTTGAACTACTGTTTTTATCTTCGCCTTGCTCTCGCTTGAGTGCTTGAAATAATAACGTGAGTCTTATTCCTAAAACAGTCTTACTTCCAATGCGACATTCGAAGTTCTCATTTTCTTCCAGGCCCTTCGCTTAATCTTCAACCACAACAACATTTTCCAACCTCAACGACAAAGCCATCCCTTGTCACAATTATCTCCACACACAAAGAGAGCCCTCACAATGCCTCTTTGTTCCAACAAACGGCACGTTATCATCGCCCCTTTCCCTATTTAAGAACCCACCATCCCCAATGATTCCACGCCAAAGCAAATGGCAAGTATGGCGTCCTCCCTCAGAATGGAATGCCACATGTGCTTCGGTCTAACCTCATCCCCAAGCGCCGAAACCGCCAGAGGTATCAACTGCCGTTGGTGTGGCCACCAGCACTGTCGCCATTGTTACGATGTTCTGGATGTGAAAAGCGATATTCCGCTCCTGGAATACCCGCTGCTTGAACGATACTATTCTTTTGATAATGATAATAAAGATTTCCAGAAGTCTGAAGAGTCTATTCTTGCCGCCTCCTCGGACGGCTTCGAAAAAGTCGAAGTGATAGGTGGTTTAGCAGATGAGAAAGCCGCGGGATTGCCAACTGACGAAAACCCCCCGCCTTATACCCTCAGTCCCGATGTCTCGAACCTCAAGAGCCCCGGTAATACAAAGTCGGAGCCTTGGGCTAAACGCATCTCTCCTGTCAAAACCTTGTCTCCAGGTAAGGTCATGGCTACTTGTTGCAGGTGCAAGGCGCAAGAAGATGTAACTTTTGTAGTAGAAAGTACGCCGCCTTGTAGCAGTTGTTACCATAGTCGTTGCTCGGCATGTGATCCGAGGGGCCCGGATCCACCGAGCATGGCACAGATCAATAGGATGATTGCAGATATGCAGATTGTTGCTTCGAGGGAGTATAAGAGGAGGGATGATGGGTGTGTTGGGATGTAGATCGATAGGGTTAGTGGCAGAACGGAATTATAATTTTTAGATTAGTTTGGATGGGTCTGATGAAATTGAATACTAAGGGCTTGAAATGAATATTTTGATGTGAAATTCAAGTGTAGAGAAATGTAAAAGATCCAAGTTAGTGATGTACACTTTGATACCAAATTCCGCTCCTGTCTCGACTGCGACGGCTTAATCTAACGCTAACAAACCTTCGACCAAAAACACGGCGTTTTACTTCCTTATCTCCCCTACCGAATGGCGATTCCATTTATTAACGCGACAGTATAGACAAACATGAAAAGGATTAGCTCTAGTTTGTTTCAATTTCAAGACGCAAGAGAACACATACCTTATCCCCACTACCCAAAATATTCAATACCGTGAGCGTTTACGCAATTCTTCACATATCACTCATTGATATCCTTCCCAGGTTCAACACAGGGACATTTCACACCCCTCAGTGAGACCTCCACCAGCAACACACCACTTACTAGACCAAAGACGTCCATACTAACACGCAGACATTCATTAGCAAAATTCTGTTGGAAATTCTACACATAAGGCGGAATGCTTAGGTGTAGAGTCTTTACAACATACCCCTAATCCCCGCACCGTGACCCCATAACATAAATAATCCCTCCGAAACATCAAGGACCTAATCAAAAGGTTATTTCGCACTTCAAACCGATGATCCATGTAACCGAACGATGGGGTGGGGGGAGAAAAAGGAAAGAGGGTTTATCACAGTCGTATTTCTAATAAGGGCGATGTGGATGTATCGTGTAGGGGAGTTGTCTAAACGTGTTTGACGGTACCGGTTTTTCGGAATCGGTGACGAGGAAAGAATTGGTGACAACAACTGACCCAATTCTAGACTCTAGTACAGATACACTTACTATGAATAAAAAGTTGTAATTTAGGAGGTGTGGCATACAAGATATAGTAGGGGGAACTATCGTATCAGACATCGAATTTGATATTCCACCGAGACCAGGATGCCGTGCTTTATCCGAACCAACAATTCCTACGACCTCGAAATTTTCTCATCGGCGCTACGATTATACTTCATTATCACCATAACCAACCAGCTTTCCTCGCGCATTCGACGGAGATGTATAGGGTTAATAGTTAGGAGTGGTATAAGTTTGAGATGTTTTGGGTTTGTGGGAGTTTGAGGAGGTTGAGAGATTATATAATATACTGCTAAATAAATGTTTTAAGGGAATAGAAGGGCGGGGGTGTGAGTTGGCTAGGAATATAAAATGAGGAAGGGGAGGATAGTTGTGCTGATGGTTATTATGGTGGTCAAAGCGAGGCACATGATTTCTATGCATAGCGGAGGATCAGCGGGTGAAATAATAGTAGGTTACTGTACGGTGCTGTTAGCAGGGAAATGCGTGTCGTGTATAACGGGAATTTACCAACAGTCAATTTGAAAGACCGGTACTTCTAACAAGGGTGGTGGTTTAGCATTCAACAACAGTATTTCACCCAATTCTGATACAAAATCGAAGTGTTTCACTGTTTAAGTATATTCCCAATATTCGATTCCATTCTTTACAATCTTCTCACAAGTAATTTAGGTTACATATAAACCTTCTCCACTCAAAAAATACCAATCTTCCGCTTCATTGCCGTTATAATAAACAGCATATCGTATACCCAGAGCTAGTTCCTGAAAGTCCACTCAAACTCTAGGTTTCTTAAACCAATCAAAATAACAAAAACCAAACCCTGAAAAAGCCTTGTTTGGTATATAATCATTGTATTCATAAGAAAAAAGAGAAAAAAAAGGAAAAAGAAAAAACGATGCAGTAGACTCACACGGTGGATCGGATACGAGAATCGATGCCTATATGGCATGAACCGAGAGCACGAAGGGAAGGAAAAACGGTTGTGGTTCTGCCAGGGAATTTTGTTTATCTTGTGAGGCATCTTCTGCTCAAACCTATTTTCAAGCGTCGAGTATAATAAAAACGGTGATGACTTATCATTCGGCAACAAACCACCCACCCACCCATAATTCAATCAAATAGCCCTACTGACCACGAGCATGCTGAGACGCATTGTGAGATCTCGTCTTTAGTGCGTTATATTTCTAGCTTCCGTTTTCGAGAAAGAAGGAGTTGGGAAGGGGGTTTGGTGAATGTGGATGTGTTGGATACATGGTGCTGGGCTTCAGAGCTCGGTTGGGTTGGATTTGAAGTGGGATATCGTGAGGTGATGGAAAACTTGAATCCTAGTAGGTCAAATTTCAGAAAGTTCTTCCGAGTAAAAAAACTCTTTGCTTATAATTTCAAAGCGCCCTAAGAAAGTAGAACCGTGAAAACGCCATAGAACAGTTGTAAAGAGCCACATTCACGTGCCATCTCACAAGAGCAAGAGCGAATAAATGTAAAAATATTTATTTCATAATTACTATCTCCCCAACACCCCCATCATCCCCCATAAACACATTAAACACACAAGTCCTGTCCAGCAGGTCCTAGCAATTATACCTCACCCCCCTCTTCCCCAACTCCTTCCTCCCCACGCTCTCCTCAGGCCACACCCACCCCCTCGCCCTCTTCGCCTCCCTCTTCTCCGCCAGCTGCGGTTCCGGGATCCACTCATCTTTCGGCAGACACTTCCGTCTCGTCCCCTCCGCCGGAGCCCCAATCTCCGATTTCCAGCCGACCTGCCCAGGAAGCGTATCATCTCGCGCAAGCATATGGAGGTACCAGAGCGCGAGGAGGGCTGTCATTTTCGGGGGTTTAACCTCTTCTTCATCATACGAGCCGTCAAAGGAGGTGTTCACTTCCGGGGAATCGTGCGCGTTGAGTTGGATCGTTTGGATCTCGAGGTATCCGAAATGCGGGGTGGATTCGCCGCCGTTGCGGACGACGACGAGTTCGATCTCCGTCATGATGAAGCCGTAGCGGCAGCCGTGGGAGCGCATGTGTTGGTGCAGGTGGGAGAGACCGCGCAGGTATTCGACTTTGCGGTGGTTGCCTTCGACGCGCATGCCGGTGTTCCAGCGGTCGAAGGACTTGACGAGACCGACGACGCGGCCGAGGCCGCGGCCGAAGATGAGGGCCGAGGTGTCGTCGGTGTAGTTTGAGATGAAGGAGGGCTCGGTGGCGGATTTGGAGGCGCGCATCATGATGTGGCGGGTGCCGAGGGAGAGGGAGAGGGCGGCGTTGAGTTTGGTGCCGTAGAAGGTTGTGTAGATGTTTTGGAGGTCGGATTCGGTTTCTGGTTGGAGGGAGGTGCGGGAGGGGATGGGGAAGGTGGAGGTTGGGAGGTTGATGTTTAGGAGGGCGGAGAGACCTGGGACGGAAGAGATGGTGGTTGGGTTGAAGGATGTCCATGGTCGGATTTGTCGGATGTCCCACCAGAAGTGCTTGGTATTTGAGTCTCGGAGATGGATGTTGAGTTGGCGGACTAGAGCTGGCGCTGGGTTTGGCGATGAGAGGTATGTCATCAAGGTGGTGTTGTTGCCATCATCAATTGGCGAAACTGCCAGTGATTCTTCGAGGATGCAGCTGTTCTGAAGAGGAGATGGAGTGCGCTGTGGAGTTTGGTAATATGCTGGCACGAAAGTTTCAGGCTGATTAGTGTTGGATACGTATGATGGCATCTGACGGTATGTTGGGAAGCCGAATTTCTCTAGAGTTTGACCATCAAGGCCAACACTTGAGGCTCTACGCTCATGAGCTGGTGCAAATGCTACTGGTGAGCACAAAGTAGACATTGAGCGGGTGTGTGATGGGAAGTTGTCTGACTGTGGCATGAAAGAGATTGATTCTGGGTTGGTATAGCTTCGGTTGTGAGTTGGTCTATAGCGAGTTGATGACATGGCTGTCTTGGATCTCTTTGGTGGTGATGGCTGAATCTCTTGATCTTGTGGGCGGATTTTGGGGAGCAAGAGAGGGCCATGTTGGCGGATTGGAGAGCGAGCTGGAGTAGTCATGCCAGTTGTAGTGAAAGGTTCTGGTGACGATTCTTGAGAATACATTGAAGCCGAAGCGTGAGAGCTTGAGCGGCTGTGACCCATGACGAATGAAGCGTCATTGAGAGCCTCTTCATATGAGAATTGAGGAGGGGTCGTTGGACCAAACGAGAAAGAGTAGTCTAGAGACATCTTGCTTGCTACCGGACTGAAGCATATTAGTAATTGGCCAATGCTTCTGACAATCAGAACACTTACGCGAAGAAAGTGTTATTGAGTATGTGCAGTACGGGTATCAATCAGACACTAGCAATTATTGTTGATTGGGAGCCAGCTCCGGTAAACTTTTGATAAATGGAACGAAGAAAGAAGATTCGTGAAGAGCACAAAGTGGAACAAGAACCGCGGACTGTAATAGAACACCAAGTATCGACGAGATATCGAATGAATAAAAACCAACAGATATGAGGCGAGGAAGTGATACTTATCCTTCTCTTGCCCGTCCCGAGAAACACAGCCCAATACTCGGACAAAAGTCATGGGTCGAATAGTCTAAATGATTCTGAAACGCGGAGAAAAGATTTAACAGCAGCCACTTTGCTGGGAGCTAGTCTTGAAGCTGTTTCTTGGTCGAGGTCACCTCGCCAGATGGTTCGTTTGAATGCAGCCGCTGGAAGAGAGCTGACCAGATGCGGACTAGTTGCCATGATATGGCCTTGTACTGGGCCCGATCGGATGCACGACGATATGCAGCGGCTCTGAGTCATATTTAGAAGTATGTAATTACCCACTATGAAGGTGGGATGGCATATACAGGCATATACAAGGCATGGGGAATATGCAGACTACCCGTCGCGTTCGGCAAACCGTGTCGTTGAGAATCGGATTTCGCGGGGGGCGATGCGGATGCTGTGTTCGCGACGGGACTCGAGGCGCTCGCGTAACCCAGCACCAGCAACACGCAACAGGTAAACACAACACGCATTGCGCAACTTCTACGAGAGGCGGCTACCTGGACAGCAACTAAACACTCAGCGTGCTCTTACACTGAGTCTCTGACCGTTCCACAATGCTCTGTATTTTTGGCATCGTCGCCCGAGCGGGTGCTTGATGAAACCCCGGTAGACGCAACAGTCTCGAGGGCGACCACTCAGGCAGCTCAAGTGCCGCGTGGGAGGACAGCGTTGGCGCCGCAATCTCGTCTTGCCGACCGTTGAAGCGCTGAGATGGCGACTTTAGGCGTGGATAGAGGCAGTCTCCAGCAGAGAAGCGTGGCTGAGCAAAGGCTCGTTCTGCCCATCCTCTGTCGTCCGGAAGCTGGATGGGCGGTTACTTCGCGTTTCTCTCGTGTTTAGCGAGATGCCGTCTAGGAGCCCCTATTCGCCCACGAATACACGACTGTTTGTTCGCTTAGCCCTCTCCCCCCTTGTTCGCTTCTCCACGCGCTGCATATCGACATCCCCCATCCACATCCACAGAGCTGCACCAGAAGAGTCACCCTTGTGTTAGTCTCTCTCACTGGACCGATTATCTGGAAATGTTTCGAGATCGTCTGTTTCAAGTCTTCAGTGACTCATTCGAAGTTGTTCATACCCCACACTACACTGTGGGGAGGTCGTCATGAACGCTTTTGGGTGGGAAGAGATGGCTGGGAGTGCACGAAAAGATGCTATCGAAAGGTCGGTCTGGAGCATCAACAACCTTCATCTGGAGCTGCAGATGCAGGTGAGCAGGAACGACGGATGCATGTCGGTGGTCTCCGCCGGTCACACGGAAGAATTGTCGGCCGCTGTTTGGTACCACGATGTTGATGAAGCAAAGGTTGTTACGACAATTACGAAGTTTGAAGCGGATGTCGGGTAACACGTGATTTAGGTGAGGCCCAGAAAACGTGACCTCCTCGGATTGCTACTACCTAGCATACGTAGTCTCAAGAGATGAAACAGAGCACTCTATTCTGTGGCTTTGCCAGGCCTCCCGCCCGGTCGCATCAGCCTTATTACCTCTCAGATCGTTCCACCGCCCTCTGGAATCCTCACACGGTATTGCCGGTCCAAGTGGATACGCCACCTCGAAGCGCCCAACATGATAACCGGAAGCGCCAACTCGATCCTTGTTGAAGCGCCGAAATGTTGGTTAAATTGCCTTGAAGCGCCAGAAGTCGGGGGCCATCCTGGCTGAAGCACCTGATTGATTACATAAATCAAGGTAGCAGAGATGTGGTGCGACGATACATGGTCGAGAGGACGGTCGTGGAGTCGTGATCCAAAAATAGGTTCAACACTGTTTTGTGAGTTACAGTGCTTTAACATGAGGTGTAATTTGCTTCAGCGAGACGCCTGTGTCCAATTCATTTCATTTTGAAGATTTCGACACTGTAATTCATGTTCTGTAGCTTGGAAGTCTCACCAAGTAATGCAGCGGAGTGGACAAGCTGCAGATTACTGTTATAACAAGTAGGTTATTTTGCCGCCCATGTACTGTTCTTCGGCCCGAGTTTTACGTATACGAAGCTGCTGCAGATAATATTTGGCAGAGAATGATTACAGCAGTAACTGAACCCCAATTCCTCACCGGATTACCCGTACATCCTCACATATCCCAATTCCCTCACTTCATTCATCAGCTTATTACACTGCCTCCAGACAACCGCCAAACATCCGCTTCCATTACCTCAGCTACCCCCCAATCACCACAACCACCTCGTACAAACCCGACCTTCTTCAACAAGACCACTTCCTCGACCGGCCATTCTCCGCCCTTTCTGTAACACATACTTTGACGACCACGAAACTGGTGCTAACCGAAACATGACGCAAATAACTTTCGTCATAATGGACTTCCTAAAGTTAGATTGTTGTGGTGCTGAAACGTTATTGTCTATGCCTTTGGGATCATCATACTGTATGTGTCTTGCTTGTGTACTTTTTTTGGGAGAAAAAAAAACGGTTACCCACGTGGTGGAAGCGCTTTCACAGTGGGAGGTGAGATGGTGCTACACGCTGTTGGTAACGATGATTTGCCGCCCAGCTTCAGTTACACTCTTTCCGGGACCAGGTTCATGGTTTATACACGACTTAGTTGAATGTTTTCATGAGCCATTCAAACACGTTCAACTATCATTCCTCCCCTCCACCGCACAATAAAACCGTTCAAAGATCCTGCAAAAATACGAAAACCATCTCAAAACGTGATCATCTTGATCTAATAACGTACTTCTTCCATCAATTTCCTTGCCTTGGCATCTCAGACTTAGAAGCAAAACCCACTTTCAACTACTTCCATTCTCCAAATCTAGACTTATCAAACAAACCCCCACCAAAATCACAATTCTCAGTAAACTACGACATATTTCCACTTTAGACCCTCTACTCAAGACCTAAGTAAAACCAAGCGAAGATGTTTCACTAGCCCACAGTTGCATATCTTTCCAACCCCCGTCACATCCTTTGATTAGTCAAAGATCCAGAAGACAGAATCAAGCATTCCACCGCATTCAACAAAACATAGCTGCGAAAACAGCGTTCGAGTGATAAAGTTTTTCTTATTGGAAGATTGATCTAAAACGGGTATGTTCGAAGAGGCTCTGTAGAAATCTTGGAGATATATTTATTAGGTCATGAATGAGGAAATGACGAATTGAGTTTTGGTCAAGAGGTTTCGGTGCAGGAAGTTGTGGAGTGTAAGAATGGGTATGCTAGGTATCTTTGACGTTGCGTTAGCATCACAGCTCCCCTACAGACCTATCAGGGAGCCGCCATAAACTCAGCATGAGCAGGTCATATCCCCAATTCAAAAGCCGCTCTCAAACCTCGAACAAGATACTTTTCAATAAAACCAAAATGCCCAAAGTTCTCAAATATATACAATCCCTTCACCACCACCTCAACTCGTCCCATTCAGCGCCTTCCTCACAGTATCAACCAACACCGGCCCAACCGCCTTCGCAATAACCGCATCCCCCGCCGCATTAGGATGGATCCCATCCCGCAACATCCCCGTCGTAAACCCCGTCGCACAATCCGCAATCACAATCGGACTCTGCTTCGTGGTCTGCTGCGCAACCCACGTCGGGATCGCCTTGTTCAGCGCGTTGACTTGCGATTGGTAACTCCCGATTCCAATGGGGATCACGAGATCGATCTAAGAAAGTTCGTGAGCATAGGGATCGGGTATGAGAAAAAGGGGTGGAGGGACGTACGATGATCTTCATGTTAGCATTCGAACTCCGCATCAACCCAAGCATCTTGCTATAAGCCGCCACGATCTCACTCGTGCTCTTCCCCTGCTGCACGATATCATTCGTGCCCAGCATGAACATCACGACGTCTGGTTTCGCGCTCGCCAGCCAGCCCTGCAGGTTATTCGCCGCGATGTTGACGGCGAGGTACCCGGAGTGGCCTTCGTGGTGTTTATCCCATGTGCTGGTTTTGCCGACGCAGTTTTGGGGGTTGTTGGTCATGGAACCGACGAATTCGACGGAATTTGAGAGGTTGGAGGCGACGAGGAGGTCCCAGACGAGGGGCCGCCAGCAGGTTATTTCGGTTATGGAGTCGCCGAGGGGCACTAGGGGGGTTAGTGGAAGTGTTTTTTTGGAGAAGGGGAAGGGGAAAAGGGGAAGGGGAAAAGGGGAGAAGGGGGTATGAGGAGGGGAGAGGGCACTTATGCGGAGTTTGGGTGCGGCGGTGGGAGCGGCGGCGGTGAGGGTTAGGAGGGTTGCGAGGAGGGTGGTGGTGGGAAGGGAGATGTACATCTTGGTGGATTTTGAGATTGCAGATCTAGAGCTGAGTGTTATTCGGTTTCGGGATTTCAGATGAGCGACTAAAAACAGTCGAATTCTTTTTCAGGAACTGAGTTATATGGACTGTCTCTTTTGCTCCTCGTGGGAGTGTCTGCTATATAAAAGATGCTGAATTTTGGGACTTGTTGAAATCTGCGTGTAGTTTAGCCTAGTCACCAAACTCAGCTCTCCTAGTCAGATGGGGTACCTGTTGCGAGGGAGGGTTCGGATCATCTTTTGATTAGGCAAATTCGTGGAGTCGCACTTAAATTCTTAAATATGACATTTGTGTACTACTATCCTTTTGTTAGCTAAGTAGTTATCTCCGAGCATGTTTTGCTACCATTTATCAACACTCACAATCAATTCATACCCAAACAAATACACCATACCTTCCATTTCCCAAACTCTACTCAATCAATGTCTCTCACCCCAATTTTCCTCAGGCTTACCCAACATCAATCCCTTCGACCACGGTCGGATAAACTTCCCCACACACTCTTGACCTCCAAAGTCGCCAACTCCATCGCATATGCAGGCAACCTTAATCAGATCCGGAACAATGGTGGGAGCCGCGGCTTATGCAGAACAAACTCTATTTGAGCGCAAAGAAGATACTGTATGCGTGTTATTGAGGCTCAATGGAGCTGTATATGATGTGGGGTAGACGGCATGTAGCTCGGCTAATTTGTGATCCATGAATGCGAGAAAATGAAAGATGCGTTGTTAGGCCTAGCAGTGACCTAGACGTAGGGGAAACGAACATGGATTTAATGGATGAGATTGCCTGGTGAAATGATGATCTTTGCGTTTGCCCGCGTGTGTGACTGGTCAGTCTGAAATGCTGCTGACTGCTATAACCGGCTAATGGTATTGCTAGTGAAGATTTTGAGGAAGAGGGATAGCGGAGGTTTTAACAATCAATGAAACGAAATGCCAACAGCACGAAGGACAAAAGAAATGAGAGGACTGGTGAGGAACCGCTTGTAAACAATGTTCCCAAGAAAGTTGTATTCCAACATCTCGTTAAATTGAACATTTCTAGACCTCTGGACTCCAGTTATAGGAAAACGGTATCATAAAACGCAAATGATAGATAACGAAGATCAGATGAGACCGCCTTAGAGACCTCTGGAAACAACCCATGCCTCTTCAAAGCTATTTACGATGTGAAGTTCGTCAGAATATGACAAGGACTGAGATTTCGATGTATACGTTGAAGCTTAAGAACCACTGGGCAAAAGCAAGACCCAAGGCTATGAAATGATAATTGATAGAAGGAAATGATGTTCGTGTGTGAAAGTCCACGGTGAGAGATGTGTACTGCTCGATTTCAGATCGGAAAGGCGATGTCGGCACCAGCTACGCTCAGTGCTGGACGTTGAGGCGAAAATACGACAGTGTACCCGCCCGGACTATCTCGCTGTCTCATCTTGTTGTGCTGATCCGGCACTAGGCTTCAGCTGGCTGACTGGGGCAATCGTCGAGTACCCATATGTCATGAAATCTGGCAAATTCGATCGCTATCTCATGAGCCTTTCGGATAACTCTGCATCGTAAGTGGAGAAGAACAAAATGCGGTTAAGGATATTTCTGGTATCGTCGAACCATCTGTACAATTCCCCATTCTCTACCTATGCTTTACACACACGCTCTCCCCCATGCTGCCGTCTACATCCCACTCCCTTCCCAAACCACCACGCTGCAAATCTAATGGTGCGCCTCCTCCTCTGGCTCCTCCTCAAACCATTCAAACTCGGCATTGGAAGCAGCTCCTCCCTCAGCCTGTCCCTCAATATCAACGGTAGATGCCTCGTATGCCTTCAACTGGTTCGCGATGTCGGCCTCTTCGGGTGATTTTGGGGTCTTTGGTGCGGTGAAAGTCTGGACGTGACCTTCTGAGTCGTTTGCCTTGACAGCTGGGACTTTATAGGCTTTCAATTCCTTGAGGTAAAGGTCTTGGACGAAGTCGGCTGGAGTGAAATGTTAGCAGAGCTCGGGAGGGCGCAGAGAACGTGGTGTCGCTGGCAGAAGTGGAGGAATATCTTCGTGAACGTTGATTCAATGGCAGTCTGTTCGAGTATGAAGTCGGACGTTTACGCACCTTGACGGACAGCTGTAGGGGTGATGAAAGTTCGTTTTGCGATGCTGCCGGTAGCTTGTTGCCGCACGACGCGGGCAATGGAAGAGCGCTGGACAGGTTAGCTAGATGGTATCCTAGCTGTGCAGAATACATACGGATGCTCGGATACTTTGTGTGAACATGATGACGGGTATGGGGTGGTCAATTGATTCTTGAGAAGCCGTTGATGTCGCTCGGGACCAAATTAGAGAAACGAGGTTCCTCAATCCCTTCACGTGATCAATCGGTTTTCACTATTCGGGCCCGAGCACCTCCCGTCCGGCATATTCTCGGCAATAGGTTGCAAGGCTATCATTTACCATTCGGATCATGACTTCTGTCTTGCCTTACATTAATTTATTATCAACCTCAATTGTCGCTTTTCGAAATGGGAGACTCCGTGGATAACAGCCGGCTGCTAGTATGGATTGACTGCGAGGTATGGAAACGGAGCCCGGATTATTTGCACCATGTTTGGTCTACCTCCAAGGACATTCAGCTCATCTCAACTTGTAGATGACTGGTCTCGATGTCGACAACGATGTAATCATCGAGATATTCTGTCTCATTACGGATGGTGATCTCAACCTGTTAGACGAGGAAGGCTGGGGCGCCGTAATTCACCAGGAGAAGGAGACAATGGACAAAATGGTACGGAATCCAAGAATGTTAGCTACGGCTCGAGCCATGACTGACAGCAACGCAACAGGACGACTGGTGTACCAAAACCCACGGTGAGAACGGCTTAACAGCAGCTGTGCTCTCTTCAACCACAACCGCCGAGGAAGCTTCCGAATCACTCCTTGCATATGTCAAGAAGTATGTCCCAAATCGTCGAACTGCACTCCTTGCTGGCAATAGTGTCCACGCAGACAAAGCCTTCCTCCGGAAAGAACCGTACAAGAAAGTCAATGACTACCTCAGCCATCGCATACTAGATGTAAGTACAATAAAAGAGGCAGCTCGACGCTGGTGTGACAAGGAAGTTGTCAGAGGAAGGCCCGAGAAGAAGCTATTACACAAAGCCAAGGACGATATTCTGGAAAGCATTGAGGAAGCCAGATATTACAAGGAAGCAATATTTCAAAAGAAGTAGAGTTTTCAACAATCTCCTAGTAATAACAATAATCTCGATTAAGCATCGCTTCTTCTGTCCTACTCGGGAGCCAAACAAGGGCAATTACCACTGACGCTTTGGTGGCGAGAGCTATGCAATTCCATTGGCTGAAGGTTTTCGACCCCTCCAAAATAAATGGGACGATGCATCCCAACGTCAACACCCGCCTTGTTTTCCTCCCTCCCAATTTTGTAAATACCATATTCTCTCGACAATTCGATTGAATTTGTGAAGACTCTACACTTTTCTCCACGAGAAAATCACGATACCGCAATCATGAGTGTCAGAGAAGTTTCCCTCACTCCTTTCACCGACCAAAAGCCAGGAACGTACGTCTAGAACCCCGCGTTCCCAACCCCTCTAAGCAGGCTAACCAACTACCAGCTCTGGTCTACGCAAAAAGGTTGTGGTCTTTCAAAAGGAGAACTACAGTGAATCTTTCGTTACCAGTATTCTTCTCTCAATTCCAGAAGGTGTCAAGGACAGTTTCTTGGTTATTGGTGGTGACGGACGATATTGGAATCCAGAAGTTGTGCAATTGATTGCCAAAATTGGAGCTGCATACGGAGTCAAGAAGCTTCTGATCGGAAAGGATGGCATTTTGAGTACGCCAGCTGCCAGTCATGTTATTCGAAAGCGTAAAGCAACTGGTGGTATCTTGTTGACTGCTAGTCACAATGCTGGTGGTAAGTGCACACTCATTCCCACTACTGCTGGAGTTCCTCTAACACTCACCATTAGGACCAAAAAATGACTTCGGTATCAAGTACAATCTCGCGAACGGAGGACCGGCCCCAGAATCAGTTACGAACAAGATTTTCGAGACCTCAAAGACCTTGACCTCATACAAGATCGCGGACATTCCAGAAGTCGACATCAAGACAATTGGCACAAAAACATACGGTTCATTGGAGGTTGAGATTATTGATTCCGTTTCAGATTATGTTGAGATGTTGAAGGATATCTTCGACTTCCCTCTGATCAAATCATTTTTCTCAAAGAATAAGGATTTCAAAGTCTTGTTTGACGCCCTTTCTGGTGTTACTGGCCCATACGGAATTGAGATCTTTGAAAAGGAGCTTGGTCTGCCCAGCTCGAGCACACAAAACTGCATACCTTCGCCAGATTTCAATGGTGGTCACCCAGATCCTAACCTTACATACGCACATTCCTTGGTCGAGGCCGTTGACAAGGGAAAGATCCATTTCGGAGCTGCCAGTGATGGAGATGGAGATCGTAACATGATTTACGGAGCCAATGCTTTCGTTTCTCCAGGAGACAGCTTGGCAATCATCGCGCACCATGCTCAGCTCATTCCTTACTTCAAGAAGCAAGGTGTTTATGGACTCGCACGTAGTATGCCAACTTCCGGAGCTGTTGACCTCGTGGCCAAGGCTCAGAAACTCGACTGCTACGAAGTTCCTACCGGATGGAAGTTCTTCTGTGCTCTTTTCGATGCTGACAAGCTTTCGATCTGTGGAGAGGAGTCTTTCGGAACTGGAAGCAATCACATTCGTGAAAAGGACGGTCTTTGGGCAGTTGTTGCATGGTTGAACATTATTGCTGGTATCGGCGAGAAGAACCCAGATGTTGTTCCTAGTATCTCAAAGATCCAACATGACTTCTGGACTGAATATGGTCGTACCTTTTTCACAAGATACGATTATGAGAATGTTAGCTCCGATGGTGCTGCGAAGGTAGTAAAGGACTTGAATGATAAGATTGAGGACAAGTCATTCATCGGCTCAAAGATCGGAGGTATGCTGCTCTTTCCACATCTCACTACGCAAACACTAACAAAATATCCCAGACCGAACAGTCTCTGACGCCGGCGACTTCTCCTACACCGACCTCGATGGAAGCGTCTCCCCAAACCAAGGTCTCTACGTTAAATTCTCAGACGGCTCCCGCATCGTCGTCCGCCTTTCTGGCACTGGCAGTTCTGGCGCCACGATCCGCTTGTACATTGAGAAGCACACTACGGATGCAAGCACATACGGCCAGGACGCCCAGGTTTTCCTTAAGTCGGATGTCGAGTTCTCTACGGACTTTTTGAAGTTCCAGGAACATATCGGACGTACGGAGCCGGATGTTAAGACATAAGGTACCAAATCTGCTAGTGTGGTTGTGAGTTGGGAGAGCGCTGAGATTAGGAAGGGTGTCTGCGGGGCAGGCTTGTTAGTAAATGAGAATTATGAAATGAACGATTCTTTTGTGTTGACCTGATTCCAAAAACGATCTACATGAATGTGGTTCTACAATCCCATCGATCCAATCGCTTCCCTGCCTGTCCAAAAGCATTATCATTCACACCACCAGCCCTGCCTCAATCCGCAACCTCAGACATCGATCAACCTCATGTCCCTTATTTATTCACCACCAATTAGTCAGTGGGGCAGAAAGTACTTTCCCATCTCATCTCATTTGTGAATTTAAAGAAGTTGACTTGCCTGGTAGTGTATTTAGTAAGTGGCGGATTCATAGATATTCTAGCAATGTAAAGGATAAGATGGACTCGCAAGTAGGACACTTGATGTATTGTGTACTGAAACTGGTAGATATAACTAACATACTATAGCTTATCTAAATAGCAGCTATCTTGCCTTTCGAATCCTATCTATTCCCCTCTACCGCGTGTATTACCTAAAGCAGCTCACATACCTTTCCAACCAAATCCTCCCTCGAACCCGACCGTACATAAACATCACCAATCACATGTCACTCTATAAAGCCAGTCTCATCTCCTCAGAATCAAATATATTAATTAATACCCCCCCAATATATACACCCAAATCCCACCCACCCGTCCACCCATGCATGCATACTTTAATACAAAGACTTATACCAAGCCTCCCTCTTAACCGACCGATCCCAATTCATAACAGTCATGAAAAAACTCCATTCCCAATGCTCCGTACCAATCTAAAGAACCCCCGACCAGCCAAACAGTTCCTATAATACACCCTCTAACCTCTATACCCCATCCCCGGCCCGCCCGTATTAGTTCTCCTCTGCGCCCGGAAATAATCATAACTCAACGGATCCTGCTCCGGTTCATCCAGTGGAATTTGCGGCAATCCCCCGTACCCTTGCGGTCCACCCCCAAGGAACCCAGGTGGTCGGCGATCCGGACTTGTTTCCCTCGACCCGATACCGCCCATGGGCGTGCCGACGGGCATTTCCGCCGCGCTGTTGATAAGCGCGTTTTGCGAGTCGTTGGGTTGATGATACATTCCTCTGTTACTAGACGCAAGATGTACATCGCCAGGGGCGTCGTAACTAACAGGTTGCAACGCAAAACCCTCGAAGCGTTGCTGTGGACGTTGACGACCTGTCATTCCGCCTACAGGCGTGCCAGGTCTGGAATCGCTGCCATACGCACTAATGCTACTAGGCGTGTCGCTACGAATGATATCCTCAGCTTTCCCGTAGATAACACCGCCGCCGCCGTGTTCCTCGGCGAATTCGGCACGACCTTTGAAATATGCAAAGTCGAGACGGTTTTCGGGGACCATTTCGAAGCCGGGGACGGCGCGTTCTTTGCGGCCTGGTTGACCGCCGAGCATGTTGTCCATGGCGTACATGTCTGAGTATCCGGAGACGGTTGCGGAGTCGCCTGATCCCGCGTTGTTGCTGTCTGTTAGTCGACCGCCGTAGACTGCTGCGAGTTTGTTTTGGGCGCGGGCGTGTACCATGGGGGTGATGAGAGGCCGGTATAAGACGGGGTGACCGAATCGTGAGGCAAGTTTGTCCTTCTTTGGGTTGAAGCCTTTGTCTTGAACGGCTTCTAGATCAGTACTGACTTGGCGTGTGGTAACAAAGTGCATCTTGTCATCGAACGTCTTCTTACACCATATCTTGAACGCAATCATGAGGAAAGGTGCGGGAATAACAGCGTATGCCTGGGTATGTTCACCAAGGCCTTGAGACCAGACGCAGAGGAAGACTACAAGATTTGACAGAATCGCCGCAAAGACCATTCTGTTGAAGAACATTCGCCAGAACATACCTCCTGACTCGGTTTTGGTGATGAAGATGTAGAGCAAGAGGTACTTCTTCAGGTAAACATCCAACACAAAATAGACGGCACATGCAGGAAGAACCAAAGGCTGAATCGTTCCATAGCATAATGCGACGGTTGTGTAGAAAAGGAAATAGTTGTAGTATGAAGCATAATCGAATGGCGGAGGAGCAGTCAACTCTATCATTTCCCGTGGAGTTGGGCTGGAGAATTTGCGGATACAGAAACTCCAGACCAAAGTCCACAATTGCGCAAGATCCACAGCAGCACCCAGATTACGCTGAAGTAGCCAAGTAATCCAGAAGGGCGAAATGCCGCAGAGTGATCTAAACAGTCCAGCACCGAAATTTGCATCCACAATTGCGTCCCAAGCGTCGGTCTTGTCATTGGTCTTCTCGATGACGGTCGTGACAAAACTCCAAACCGAACTAAAAAGGGAAAACACGATTAAAAAGTTGAACACGAAGAAAGTGTACAGTTTGGCAGTAACATGACGTTCCCGGGCTGTTTTGGAGGTGTCTCCAGCTTTGACGGCCAAACGGCGAAAGATGATAGGAAGGACAAGATAGACCAAAGATGTAATGGCTGGTGATGCCACACCCTGAACGATAGCCCACCAAGTCTTGTTGGCTTGCAGAGAGTTGTTAAAGGCTTTCCAAACACGACCAAGGTTGGTCAGATTGACCAGAAAAATAGATATCATAGCGTTAGGGGCGGCCCAAACAAGTGTGAGAAGAGTAATCCAAAGGTTGTTGATCATCCGTCTACGTCTCTTTTGGCTTTTGCTCAGAGGCATGTTTTTCCAAATAATGTCACTCGGTCTAGGTGCAAGGAGTATTCTCGTTCCTTGTGGTTGCTTCTTCTTCGCAGCAAATGCAATACTGTGTGCCTCTTCGATTTCCTCATAACTTGCGAACCCATATGGTAGAGGGTTTCTGCTATCGATCGTCGCCCGAACCTCCTTGATCTCGGTTTCTAATTCCTTTATACGTCCTGTGAGGTATTCGATAGCATCCACTTTCTGCCCTTTCGGATATGTGCCCCAGGAGGGGTCCTTCTTCGATGGTTTGCAGAGAGGTCGTTTCGGAGGAAGACTCTCGGGATTTTTGAGATATTTTGCCAAATGCCGCTCCAATTCTCGAACCGTCTTGTTATGTTGCTCAATGAGCTCGGGTAACTCTTTTACGTTTCGCGCAATGGCTGTACGGGAAAAGGATGAAGTAGGGGCAACTTCGTCGATCAGGCGACCAATCCCTTCGTCGGAACGGTGAGTTTTGGGAATGTAATTGATCTATAGAAAGTCAGTCGTACATCCAGAAGGATAGAGGCAGGTTAAGCTAACCATCAGAGTCCGGGCGTGCAAGCTCGATTTGTATTCCGGAGAGTCGTAGTACTGCCTTCGTAATCGTAGAATTGCTCTGTAATTCCACCACAGAAATCCACCAATGACCAAATTGAACAAATAAGCGCAAATGACCATCCCCCAGTTTGCGCTACCAAATGTATTGACCGGCGTCATCTTCTGAATGGGTGTCGCATCTTTAAACTTGTTCCCTTTCGCCAAATTGATCGGTATTAATATGCCACAACCCAAAACCATCAGTACTAAAAACATGTTCCGACACATCCTCAAGACTCGCAGAAAGACCGTTGCATCAAGCCCTATCAACCCCACCAGCTCCGCTTCCTTCGTTTTCAATACCGGTCCCACCCACGCCAACACACCCTTTCCCATTGGAGGTGGAGCATGTCTCTCGTCTGCAATCTTGAGTTTTGGAGCGTATACGAGGGAGTTGTATGGTCGAAGGAGGGAGAAGCCGACGGCTAGGAGGAGAGTGAAGCCAACGGATGTACCTAAACCTGCAATAATAGAACCTTGTTGTAGCTATTCACAAGTCAGTATGGGGAGCAGATAGTGCGGAAGAGAGGAACACATACCGAAGCTTGAAAGGGATCCTCCAGCAGCAATAACAATTCATCTGTGGGCTCGTTCCGCCTTATTAGCGACACGACCGTGGACTCGAACATTTTTGCAACAGCGACAGGCTATGACAGGCCAAAGGCCGAGACACAAAGAATTGTCGTGATCGATGCAAAGGCGGTTGATATCTGCCAACCAACCGTTTTGTAGTGATAATTACAATTGATTTGGTTATCAACGATGGGGTCTTTGAAGCTCGCCCCTGACCAAGAATGTTGTACGAGTGCAACCAGTGGGTTCTTCAATCGGATCGTACCCGGATGTCGATTAATCGTCGAGAAAAGATGGTGTGATTGGGATCCTCGGATGGGTGTTCCAGAAGTCGAGGAATGACAATCACGTCTAAGACCTGCCTCGGTATCGCTCTAAAACGAATGATGGGTGGTATTTGGAGAATGATGAAAAAGAAAGGAGAAGTGAAGTAACTCCCAAAAGTGTAAGTATGAATACGAAGTATCGTCTCCTGCCACTGCCACTTCCCTTGTTCACCCGCCTGGCATAAAGCCGCTGATAGTCGATATGTGGGGAATTTTCTTGCGATTCCCAATGCCAACTCGTCCCTGGAAGGCCGTTTTTAGCCAAGAAATCATGACGATGAAATTTCTTGCTTACGAGGTTACACCCGTTTTCTGGAAAGGTCGAAGGACGGGCCGTGATTGGTACATCTGGCTGAGGTGGGTCAGACCCTGGCAATGTAACCCAAAAATAGACGGCCAGATCGAGCGGCGTTCGACATGTTGGGATTTCAACATGTCTTCCCACAGGCTGGATGAGATCCTTACTCCTCCAACAACGTATAACAGATACGGGATCTTGCCATTGTATTGATTTTATACTTTTCCTATACATCCAAAATGACAACGTTCACTGCTCCAATTGTTTTGCGTTATGTATCTCGTCCCAGTTTTCCACGTCTCTTTTCATCTGAAGCCACCTACCAGTCTCAAGGTTCTGACTAAGGTGCAAATGCTTAGATATAATTCAAGGAGTACTACCAAAACCTTATTGCCCTTGCTAAGGCTGTGCATGGTTTTGGTTTGGACTTTGGTCATTATTCTGGTCATTTGCTCAACCACCAACCCGTATCAGATCCTCACAGGAAGTTGGGAACAGGATTTGTTGTCGTAACCGCCTTCCAAACCGCAGGTCTATCCGAATGACACTGTGCAGTAGTTGGATGTCTTAGAGATCAACTGCTTCCATAAAATGTACGGGTTTTATTATTTCATATATCATTACAATTCTTTTCACCGGTAGGTAGAGTTGTGCCTTTTGTGATCCAGATACTTTCGGCCGCAGTTTTTGGATTAGCAAGATCAGGAATCTCAGACTATGTCCAAGAGCAGCTGCCATGCGAAGTTGGATATCCAGCTATGATTTGTACATTCATAATCAAAGTTGCAGCAGTTCTGCTGCTATTCAAGCTGAAAAGTCGTATACTATTTTAACACATAACTTTGGTAGTCATTTCTTTCTAGGACATCTGGAGTATTTGGATACCCAAGAGTGTTCGACCTACAGACCTATCTCTTTGTTCTGTTTATGCCAATCTCCCATTAACATTTCTGAAATGTGTCTCGTCGTTCTGAGGTATTTGCTCATGTGGCTGGCGAGTAATTCACTGGAACTTGGACTGGACTTTCTGGATTTCGGGTGTAAGGAGATGAGTTTTATGTCATCACAAAACATTTAAATGAGGCAGAAGACTGTTTTTATTTCAGTGAGTCATTGTATTATCTTCTCAATCCTTAAGTACAAAGCCACCAGAAAGCTAAAGTGCAACGCTCAAATCCTTCGCTCAGAAACTCTGCAAAACTCCATGATCAATAGAAAGTCCTTCACCTTTTACACCTGCACCATTTTGCTCATTAATTTCATGAATCTTCCTCCAGTCCCCCACATCTCCGCATCGTCAACCATCAATGTCGTAAAATTACACCCCGAGCGTTGCAAATGATTATCGTCCACCACTCAAAGCACCATGAGAAAATCACCAACTGAGTCGACCGTTGCTGAACTTAAGAGATGGTGATCTTGCGGCTCTCAGGCTTATTGCTCTTGGGAACAATAACACTAAGAATGCCATTCTTCATCGAAGCCTTGACATTATCCTGATCAACGCGGCTCGGGAAGCTGAAAGTTCGCGAGAACTCGCCGACACTGCGCTCCGAAACCCAGTATTTGGCTTGTGGTTTCTTCTCACCCTCAGATTTCTCAACAGAAGTCTCACCCTTCTTTCCCTTCTCCTCGCTAGCTTTGCCCTCACCTCCCTCGGTAATCGTGCCTTGTTGTCCAGATCCCTCAACAAGACCAGCTGGTGGCGTGCCGGAAGAGTAAGAGCGCTCGGTGTGGCCGCGAACTGTCAATGTGGAGGAGTCAGTGAACTCGATCTCGACATCCTTCTGCTCGATGCCTGGGAGTTCGCCGTGGAGTTCGTAGCTGTCTGGGAGTTCTTTGACGTCGAATTTTGGCGCGAAGGTCTTGAGCGCGGTGCGGCCTGGTCGTTGTTTACCGGTCTCGCCGGCGCGACTGTATTCGTCGAAGTCATCGAGGAGACGGAAGAGAGGGTGGAAGGAGGTGGTTGGGTCGGCGGAGATGAATGATCGTGGGAAGAGAGACATTTTGCGTGATTGATGTGTGAGTGGTTTGAAGAGTTGTCGATTGAGTTTTGTTGGTCGTAGAGATGATCGCATTTATTGAGTGCTTGCTTTGCTTTGTTTGTTTTCTGATGAAGAAAGAATCTCGACTTGGAGGACAGAAGGGAAGTTTATATAATTGATTTCTTGATTCTATTGATTTCGAGAAATTGCTGGAAACTGGTGCCATTGTTTCGATGTGATTTCATCGTGTTGCACAATCATTCGATGTGGGGTAATAGAATCTGGCGATGAGTGAGGGGGGGTCGATCAGCTGACCTGCGAATCTGACGATTTTGGCCATATACAAAGTGCTAGAATATTCTACGGTCGCCGACAAAAACCACAGAACGTAAACGCAATGCCTTTGTTTAATCTCATGGAATTATCTCGAACTATTCTACTATTACTCAGTTTTGAACCCAGAATATACTAGAATTTAAAGTCACCTGACTGACATGGCTAATTTGACGTTCTCGCTTACTGTTGAAACTCCTAGAATATTCTACGGCGGCCGACTCCTTCATGGACAACAGAATCATTTACCGGCCTAGCCAACTTCCATAGCTGTTTCGTCAGATCGCGAAGCATCTCGAAAATTATCTGACAGTTCCAGAAGTTTGTGGCTGTTGCAGAAATATCTGGAAGACGGTATGAAGTAAGTTGAGTGACTCGATTGGAATCTGTCGTATTTGTTCTCGTGCGAAGATGTACTTTGTATTGTGAGCGCGAATCTTCGTTTGAAGGGCATCGACATCACATAAGGAATGCACGATTTGAATTCATGGCTTCCACGTTTTCAAAACAAGATGTAAAAGATTCTGCTTTCTTCATTCTCTCTTGTTTCAAGATTTCCACCAAAAATGCTACTTTTGCACAAGAACTACTTTTAAACAGATTAGCTTTGAAATGCATGTTCTGTATATTTAGCTGTAGCGATTGTAATTTTAGTTATACTTTTACATTACGATAATTAATTGGATTGCAGTTGTTGTTCCATTACCTGTAGCACGCGTCAACGAAAAGAGAATTGATTAACTGATTGAATTAACATTCAACAGTCAAATCTCTCTAAATACTGTAAATGATATTCTAAACTTCACTTGTACTTCTAAATTAGTTCTTTGTAGTTTATTAGGCATTTTAAGATAATGTAATGGAGGAAAACACGAATCTTCATTTAACGTTTTAAACTTTACATTAAGAAGATTGCTACTATTTTCTCGATGTCGGTGATTACGCTCTTGTGTTCAGCTGTATCTTTTGTAGAATTCCTCAAAAACACAATACATTACACAGCTTGTTGTTAAGCTAGCAACGAAGTGACCCGTTTAAAATACATGCAAAAGCTCAGAAGTGCCCAATATCTGGCCCGTACTACATAACTAGGTCTCTTCCTCCTTCTCTATCTCCATCTCCTTCTACCTCTGTTGTAACATGCTTAGGATGAAGAGGAAGATTGGATGATTTTGCTGGAGAGGGTAAAGGCTCGTCAGAAAGTAATGAGAAATCCTCAACGTCATTATCAAATCCAAGACCAGGAACCTCCTCAATAGCGTTGTCTGAGTTTGAGTCCGTGTCCAGCCAATGATCCCACTCGACTTCCGCAGCCCCTGCCATGCCTCGTATGCGGTGGAGAAACCATTGCAGCTCGAGCAGCTCGAAATTCGGTAGTGGTTTTTGTATTGGATTATCGGTTTGAAGCGTGAAACAATCCCCAGATTGAATTTTTTTCCCGTTCTTATCAAATAGCCATGTATGGCCTCCATGGGCGCCTGTAGTCTGTTGAAGGCCTTCGGTAGAAATTGGTGTAGTTGTAAGGCTCATTCTTGGTAAAGGTCCTTTTTGTCTCTCTTGCCAAAAGAATTGCACTTTTAAGGTCTTCTGATCCTCCGACATGGAGATTGGTTTGAGGGCAAATAGTCCTTGCCCCCAAATTTCATGTACAGTAGGAGCTAAGGAAATGAGGTTATATACTTCTTCGCTCCCCTTTTCGTATATACCTTGTGGGAAAAGTTTTGCTTCCCAAGCAGTAACCTTCTCCTCGGACCAAAATGCCTTTAACTGATCCCAAAACTTATGCCGTAGCCCATTCCTATCTTCACTATATTTCATTGCGTAATGTGGGTAGATATGAGCAACCTGTATCGTATCAATCCCTGTCAAAACACAGCTAAAATTGTCTCTCTCCTCTGCTCGCTTTTTGATATTCAAATCCCGCGGTAGTGGTGTTGGCGAATCTAAAGTCTTTTGTCTCTTTGAAGGTGGAGGTAGCATAGAAGGTGTTAGGTCTAAATTCGACGCTGTCGATTTTTGTGGTGTAGGCGTCTTTGGTGTAGATGTCTTTGGTGTTGAGGGCTGCGATTGCACTCCAAGAGAAGAACTCCCTGTAAAGTCCTTATTAGCTTATATTAAAGTACAGGAATAGGGCTATTCGACTTACAATAGCGTACCATTTGGCGAGTTGTGTAATTGAGACCCTCATAAAAGAAAGAGGGGTGGCCCAAGAGCTGTTCAAGGGCACTAAGGTCGCAAATCTGGCACGCAGCCCAAAGATATGGTGTTACAGTACCGACTACTTCTTCTAGGCGCTTAAGCAGTTCGATTCGTTCTGGACTCGGCTGATTATAGTTTTCCATTGTATTAATGTTCGTGTGTCAATGGTCATGTGTAATAGTCGAGGGTTAAAAGTTCAAGGAAAATCGCGGGGTGCTTATCACTGGCTAGTTTTTGTGATAAGTATCAGAAAATATCATGAAAAGTGATGTTTGTAGATTCAATAAAAGATTTCTTATAATTTAAGAGCCAGATTGATAAATTATTCGGTCAAACCTTGATGGAACTTGATACGTTGTAATTTCAGACGATCTGAGGCCGAGAGTTGATTTAAAGCAGCGTGTTTCTGACATAAAAGCGGCGTGTCGATCGCGATCGACGCATTGTAAGCCCCGGATTCTTGTCGCGACTTCCCTCGCGTTTCCTTCACCACTTCATCCGCCAGCTCAGTCGGTCTAAGACGTCAACTCGACCGTAGCCAAACATCGCAAATTTCCACCAAGACGTTTGCTAAAATATGGATTTGTCAAATTTCTCACATCGCGCCGTTGGCGGATGGGAACGATTGTCAACGGCTGAAAATATTGAAGCTAGATCTCTGTAAGTGGAAACATTTTGAATGAGAAAAAACCTACTGATCATTGCACGTATTAGTTGGGTTCTCAAGTCGCTATTTCTGAGATGCATCAAAATATATCCGCTTTGAGGTGGTTCCCCAGCTTGCTGATTGAGCAAGCTCACCGTCTTGATTCAGTTGGGTTAAGCAATTCCACACCTCGATCAGCGGATCACGCTCCGTTAGAATTTGGGCTTTACGAAAGGCAGAAATCAAAGCGATCATGGCGGCTTTAATGGCTAAATGAGAGCGTAGTATCTGGTTGCCGTTACAGGGGTCATCGGTGAGCATTTTTGGATATCTCACCAAGGCTGCGCAGTTTTTTTTTCCAATTTTGTTTGAAAAAAGATCACCTTCTCTTTTTTGACACAGGTATACATCATGTGTGGAACTCCCTTTGGTGTCGGAATTTCGAACATTAGAAATGCATCAGAGGGTCTTGAAGGCGGTGCTCGCAGTCATGTCTGTGTTGTGGGCAAACGTTGGGTTAGCAATCACTCGGGGTCGAAACTCATCGCGCCTACCAGTGCGCCTACCCCACAGCCTCCGACGTTCCAGTCTAGTGACTGGGAAATCCTTGTGCAGTAATTTGGTATAGTATTAAATTCACAACGTGCCCGCCGTCGCTCGATCTTGGATTGATTGGCCTAACTCAATTCTGACATACTCCCTCTGCCCTGGCCGTAAACCACCACCGTCAGGTCTTTGCATTGGGTACTCCATTATCCAGACTTTCTCTATGGCGGTCTTTGTTGGCAAAAGTCTTTGCTCGTCGCCGGTCTTATTCCAAAATGGATTCGAGAATCCAAATTTGCTTAGCAAAAAGATACGTTCTTTCGGCTCCCATCGAAGCTCTAGTGGTCTCAGCAGGACTATTCAATCAGCTGTAGATTACGGCGACGAGAATCTACATCGATCCGTCACGACCACTCTCAAGAATGGAAATACTTTCCATGAATTCCCCAAGGTTGCGTTCTCGACCATTAGGACTGAAATGAGCGCTGCCCGTGTGGAGTGGCCTGAAGGGAGCAATCGATTTTTTGTCCCAGTCGATGACATGGATCGTATCTTTACCACCCAATCAATCGCAGACGGATTGAAATGGGAAGGCTCTACAAAAGATTTACCGATCAAGGCTCGGTTTGCACTTGCGTACAAGATCAAATCTAAAGCAAGAAAGCTTTTTGCGATTCTTGTACAGCTGGGGAAAGGAAATATTATACACGATTTTCTAGAAAAGAGGATAGATGACAATCATTTACCCTTTGTACGGTCTGATCGAGCAGATAAGTCTGACAACTACAAATTGTACAGCAGGCTCGACTCTTACTGGCAACTCGACTGTACACAGAACTGGGATCAGGATACCATAATCGACTTTGCTAGAGAACAATGGGCTGTTGACGCGCCTGTTTTCGAGGCAGCTGCCGAGATACATCATTACGACTTCCACGATAACTGTATCTTGCCATTCATCAAAGATGAAGCAAGAGGCGATAACGTAGCTTTAGGGGGGCTTAGTTCTGTTTGGGAGGTTGTGATCCACCCAGCTCATCAGAAGCTCTACAAAACATCTCACCATGGGGTATGTGCTACCTTGTTCAATTTCGGATGATTTTCTAACTTGTGTTTGCACAAGCCTTCGTTCGCACTGAAGCGACTCCTGGCTACAAGCAAGCCAGATTTTGACAGGGAGGTTAAGATGCTGAAAGCTTTTACACCGCGCAACCACAGAAACTTGGTGAAGCTTTTGTGCACCTTCTGTTACAAGCGGGAGTATTATTTATTGTTTCCATTTGCAGAGTCAAATTTGCGGCAATTCTGGCAACAGCACCCAATGCCAGGGTTGTCAGCCGGGATGCCTCAGTGGGTTCTACTTCAATGCAAAGAAATCTCGTCGGCTTTATATCTCATACACGAATACCAGACCACCTCTGAACAGGCATCATTACTTAACATCACCGACGACGATCCAATATTTGGAAGGCACGGTGACATCAAGCCTGAGAACATTCTTCTCACTCATCAAGACCCCACGGAGACAGATAAAGTCAAACAACAACGCATCTGTCTGATTGCAGATTTCGGTTTAATGGAGCTTCATCGGCGACCCACAAGATCATTGATAGCCCCTGATAAGATAAACGGATCTCCGTCATATGAACCACCAGAGCTCATTCTCAGAAAGGACATATCTCGAGCTTGTGACATTTGGAGCCTTGGCTGCGTGTTCCTGGAACTTCTCACTTGGTTGGTTTTGGGATGGTCCGAAGTAGAAGCATTCACTCAAGTTCGAGCACAATTCGGGAGAAACGGGACGCCAGATTACAAGTTCTATACTGTTGTCACTGATGCGACAGCCGTTGTACGCAAAAGTGTTAAGGCATGGATAGTGAAGCTGCAGATCCACCCAAACAGCTCACCATTCGTCGCCGACTTTCTGGATATGGTGTTTGAAGAAATGCTAGTCATAGATCCTACTAAACGCATTCGATGTGGCCCGCTAAATGAGAGATTGGCCGGGTTGAAGGAGAAAGCACAAAAAGATCCAAAATATTTTATGAAAGCCACGGGGCTCTCATAAGATGCTGTATAAATTTGATTCAGTCAATTTAAGCATTAACCATATACTAGTAGTAGACGTTGAAAGCTTCTAGCTGGGGATTTGACTTTGAGTCCCCCAGCAAGATGGAACGCGAACTTTAGGTCTAACTGTAGTTGCGTGATATCTTTATTGAGACCCCAAACAAGTTTTCGATCTACAAACGACTGGTTCCGGTTCGGCTACGCTCTTTTCATCTGCAGACTCCCACGCTTTGATTGGCTGTTGAGCTGGATGCGACCACGCGCAGCTCTATGTCAAGAGGCTACAGAGCAATAGTCAATTTCGTCCTTGTCGATGTTAGTTCGGCTCTCAAATTCTTAGCCCTTCCATGGTAAACTAACATCTGTGAGCATAGTTGGGACTGTCAAAATCCATCTGTTCAGTTGTATCTGGAATGTGTCAGCAAGCTCTTGATGTGAGGTGGCTTGCGGGACCATACACGAGCAGTATAGTTTTCACCAAACCGCTTGTCTAGATATCGGACCAGCTTCTTTCGGTCGATGTATCGTCCGTCAAGGACTTGTTGATATGCCATACTTCAATTTGGAGTGAGTGGCTCAGCCGGAATCTCTCCACCAATTTCGTTAGTTATTCAGAACGTCGTCAGCCGAACTTCCTGAGCAAATTTCTGCACATGGTGAAATGTGGTGTGGTCTTTCTCGCCTCAGCACTATGCGTTGGCACCGGCAGAGCAGATGGGAGGCGAACCACTTTCGGTAATGTCAGTCTTGGGATTCGATACATTAGTCTTGACGCAAATGTATAGAATCAACAGCAAACTCTGAAATCAAAATCGATAATAATCTGCAGGATTTTACCAAGAATCGCATCACTTCTCTGTTGAGCCTTGCTCAAATGTACAAGGCTTTCAAAAAGGTTTTCTTTCGGTTAAAGGCAGCCGCCGGGGTACAGATTCTTTGGGTGTGGTCAGTTGCTGCAATGCATCCTGTGGCATACATGCAGCAGACAAAAGCAGATGCAAACCATTGGACATGTCGCCATCACTCAGCACACCAATCCACCTGGGCGGAAACTGCGGCTTGAAGGGCGAAAATGGTGCAATGATATTGTTGGACAAGCCACACCAGCCATTGTCGATTACCCACTAGAAATGAGTTAATTTTCGTTTATTATCGTCGTGTTGGGTTTCGGTGGTATACATACCTGCTCTTGCGGCGTAAGGGGATATAGAAGTCTTATCCATTGTTGTAACCGCCTCCTTATCGCTCTAAATGATGTGCTATAGCGAAAAAAAGTCACTAGAAGTTCTCTTCGACGATACGAAAGCTCTCGAAGATGACGAATTGTACGAAGAGAGTACACGTGAGAGAGCTTCAGATGAAGTAACACTCGATCGCCCTGATTGGGCCGCACCCTCTGTCGATGATGATGTCAACGATACCTTCTCAAAGACCTTCGCCTTATCAGAGAAGGGTAACGATATAGATATTTGGAGATTTCGTAAAGATAAAATGTTGAACTCGTCGGGAAGTCCTGCGATAAAAGCTGTAGACTCGATCTATGTGCGCCTCTCCTCGCTTGTGCTGTTTAGTGCTAATTTTACAAGAGTTCCAATGATAGCGTTCAACTCTTTCTAATAGGTCAAAAAAACTCCTATGCTCGACTCAATATCAATATTACCTTGTTTGGATACTTGATGCATAAATACAGAGTTTTCGAACGTTTTTGGGATTTTGTCGCCCCATTCAGCGTCAAGAGCAGAGAGTCTGATATTGGGCACGCACCTTTTAGATTTCATCAATCTGAACCTGTCGTTCTCGAGTCTCTTATGACTGATGTGAAGTTAGGATCATTTGGTAATATTTGCCCCTTTAAGTGCTGCTTTTTTGTTACTAAAACTATCTAGAATGCGCCTACGGTTTTCGATATGTTGAGTTGAACAATAGAACGACGCAAGTAGAAGAGGATCCTGACTACGATCCGTGGTCTGTTAGACAGACTACCGTTTATCAGCAGTACGATAGCGCACATGACAGAAACGTTTTCTTTCTTATATGTCCCTCGCAGAGAGTAAAACAGGCTCTGAAAGTAGCGCTTACTCGGCGGGCCGAAAGCAATGTGCCTCTTAATGCGTTCGAGATGCATCGCATAGTTCTTTGTACACTGCACGATAATTGGAGAGCATACTTGAGAAGCGTTGAAAAAGAACTGGCTAATTTGGTAGGGAATTACCTAAAGTGCATTTAGACATGAGCTTACTCCTACTTCAAGTCTGACAAGGTTACTCTAACACAAGTCCGAAGCGAATCAGAGCGCCTAAGTCCATTGATGGACTTCACTGTTAATTTTATCGATCGCCAGAAGCTGAAATTGATAGAAGATAAAATCCTTGACCTTCAAATCATCTTTGAGTCTCTCCAGAATACTGTCGCCAAAATGCAACGCCAATGTAAAGTGCATTGTATGGCTGAGAGGTGTAAGAGGTGTACGTGCTCGTCGATCGTGGAGGAGTTGGAAGAGCAAAGACACGAGATCGACGTCAATTTAAAAAAGTCAGAGACCTTGCTAAAAAGAGCACAAGGCACTGCTCATTTGGTATGATCCTTGACTGCTTTTCTAACCCTGTTTGCTTACTTGGTTCCCTCAACCAGTTGTCTGATCTTCTAGACTATGAAAACGCCCAGATTGCACATCATAACGAAGTATCTCTCAACAAGCTTGTGCAAGAATCGAAAGACGAGAACAGCAGGATGAGATTATTGACAGTAAGCCACCACGAATTTTCAATTTGGGGCCAGATTTGGGCTGACAACTAGCAGGAACGAAGTGCCCGAGATGCAGCCGGTAAAACTTTCCAAAAACTGCCTACAATTTGTTCTAACTTCGTATAGCAGTAAAGATCTTGACAGTTATCACGCTTATTTACTTACCTATGTCGGTTGTTCTGGTTTGTCCCTCTGAATACCCTTGGCTGTTGGGCGTCGCTAAGGTGGACAGAATTTTTTTTCCACACAATTAGTGCAAATTGATGGAGGCCGACTATCGGTGATCTCTGACTCCTGGTACTTTGTAGCGGCCTCTCTTCCACTTACAATAATAACTTTTCTGACTTGGAGGTTCTTCTTGTCGCTATCGGTCAAGGAAGGCAACGAAAACGAAACACAGCTTTCACATCTCAATTCTCGATGGTATGGCTTTTCAAAAGCATTCAGTAAGACGGCGAACCGATGGTCTCGCCCATGGGTTCGAGAATCCAATCGAAACGAAACCTTCAGTCAGCGTACCAGCTCCGTAAGAATGCCCGAATTTGCAGGAGTGTGAGGTCGTACAACGACGCCGTCACATTCATGGCCTGAGACTGGTTGCCCGCGCAGCAAGAGCATCGGCAAAAGACACTCTTGAATCCCGCTGTTGATCTCGGGCGCAGATGAGGGATGCAAGTAGCTGTCTGTGATTGCCTGAGATAATCGGGCTAAAACTGCCGAACAATGGAATATCCCACCACACCCTCCTGCGACCCGTCCTTTCTGGCAGCTCAGAGGACGCCACCATAACCGACACTACCTTGTAATTTCATCCCACACATTGCGATTACGCATTACTATGCTGCAATGCAAGAGAAGTCACAATGAGGCTCTGCTCAGGGAAAGTATTTCTAACCATGCGTTCATAAAACATAAGCAATATGTGCCTGCCTTCAAAGCCTTATGTCTCAAGCTTTCGGGCCTCGACATAAACGCCCAATAATCATAGCTACTCGGGTTATAGATTGCTTGCAACGGCTTCGCTAGAGAACACTTTACTACTTCCCTCATCATCTGAGGCTGTCAATTTGAGACAAACAACATCCTACTACGTATTCGACGACTGGCAATTATTAAATCGCCATGCAGTCTCTCAAGACTCCTCTCGAGACTGATATTAAGGAATGTCTTCTTATTGATATCAGGAAACTACGGCGTTTGCTTCGGTACGAGATGAAGGAATGGCCACAGCAATCCAATAGGTTCTTCCTTCCGGCCGACATACTAAACTCACTCCAACTTGCTGTCGGCCAATATGGACTGCGTATCGTCTGTCCGGACATGCCAGATTCTCAATATAGCCAATTTCTCTCGGTCATCTCCACTAAGGCAATCAAGCTACTTTGTCTTCTTTTGATAGCTTCTCCCGCACCAAGCCCGAGCGCCATCCATGCATTCATCGAAAACGACATTACTGACGACGATCTTCCGTTCCAAAGACTCTCACACGATTCTCCCCTGGATGGTTGGAAGGATCGTTCTACTACCGAGTTTGTTTTATGTAAACAAAGCCACATTGGTTGTCTTCGCCCTAATCATATCGATTGTGGTATCGTAGCAACTAGGGATTGGGATCAAGAGGTCATCATTTCTTTAGCTCGTAATCAATGGACTTTCCTGGCTCCAATTTTCTCCAAGAACAGAGGCAAAATTCCACACTATGACTTCACCGATAATATAGTTTTGCCGTTCACTGAAGACGACCAAGTCACGTCTAAACAGGGTGGTTATGGAAAGGTCTGGAGTGTTCGTATTCATCCTGCTCACCACAATCTCATAACGTCCAGCAACCCTAAAGGAGCTCGGTTGGCCGTCAAACAATTGTTTTCTGCAGATGAAAGCGCGTTTCACAGCGAATGCGATTTTCTGGGGGAGATTACTGTCAAAGAGCATCCAAATACCGTACCTCTGTTGGCCACTTACAAATTGAAGGGGAGCTACCATCTTTTATTTCCATGGGCGCCCGCTAATCTCGGAGAGTATTGGCACTCCATATCTATGCCAAATTGGAACAAAGAAACATGTCATTGGTTTCTCAAGCAGGTTCACGGCTTAGTTTCTGCTCTGAAGACGATCCATGTTTTTCCACACGAAAGAAATCCTCTTTCCCAAGACATGGAAGTCGATTACGGCCGCTTGACAACAGCAGCTGCATCTAGACTAATGCAGCCGAACATGGACACATCGCTCAATAAGTACGGAAGACATGGGGATCTGAAGCCGGAGAACGTGCTATACCTAGAGGACGGCACGCTTCAGCTTGCGGACTTCGGGCTGGGCAAATTCCATCGTCTAGAATCCCGTTCACGACTTGATCCCGACTCGATCGCTTGCTCCCCAACCTACTCGCCGCCTGAGCTGGCCGTTGGTGAACTGGTCTCACGAGCATATGACATTTGGAGCTTAGGATGCATTTTTCTTGAATTTGTCACATGGCTCAGTGGTGGTTCTGAAGCATTAGAGCGCTTTGCCGTCGCCAGACAAGAGAAGGCACTGGATCGTGTGGTAGATGATCTCTTTTACACCGTTAAAAAAGCCAGTGGTGCTGCAAACGGGCGGTTTGCTGTAATAAGGGCCGGGGTTTTCCGACAGATTCAGTTTTTGAGAAGCTCAAAAAGACAATCGGCAATGATCTCTGACGTTTTGAACATCATTGAGCACAACATGCTCGTCGTTAAAGCCAATGAAAGAATCAAGGCAGAGACATTACTTTCGAAAATGGAGAGAATCTTGCAACGAGGACACGCGGATTCTGTTTACTTACTCGGAAATGATCAAAAGCTAATCAGGAGGTACGCTAAGGCTGGCATCAAAAGACAACCTACCTCTACAAATGGTATCGGTGGCTAAACCGGCCCCCAAAATTGCTAGGATGACGGATAAATATGGGAAACCATAAGATACCGAAGCTGAGCTTGTTCCAGATTTGACTGATCGCGAATCTTCAATGAAGCTTTGCTCCATTGTAAGATTTCGGTCAAACAATGAATACAAAGCTGGAAAACGGGATACCTACCAAATCAACTCAAGCGAAGGTTGAAGGACAGCAAGCACGTCCCGGACAAGATAGCTGTGTCAAGTCGAGAAAAGAGATCGAATTGGAGGGTGATCTAAGCATTAACTAAAATTTTATTAGGACGCAGTCTTGATGTATCTAAACTGGGCATCAAAACCCAGCAAGCAGGACCAGCAGTAAAAAAAGTCAGTACAGTGAACACCGTTTGTCTGCTTATGATTAATGGGATTAGCCGTAAGAAATAAGAAGACTGGTGGAAGAAGATATCTCGGAATCTTAATACACAGAAGCAACAGCGTTACTTGATATTGAGTTCAACCGAATTATAAATCTCGGCGGTAGAAACATACCTTTTTATTTAGACTTTAATCTAATTTTATACAATTAAATCAGGTCATGGTACTAACTTAGAGAGTCTCAACCAAAAGTTGCTTACTCTAATACACGAGCATCTCTAAGTTGTTCGGCAAGCGACCAGTGAGATTCAAGCTCCGTTAGGCGGCTTTGAAGAAAGCCCACTGCAAGGCCTCTGTTTACGAGCCTCGCAACCGGAGAACGCCTGCGTGAGTTTTTTTGGCATCTCTAACCGATCGCGTGCGCCCGACAATTTTTTGAGCCTCAGTTTGGAGCTGATCAATAAGAGCAACCCATCAAGCGCATGAGCGAACAGAGTTTCCAGCCTTCATTCTGAAATCATAGGCTTCGAGGATTTTCGCTGATTACCGGTAGCCAAATTCTGCGGCCAACCCCTTCCAGGATTTCAGTTACTACCCCAGCTGCCGCCTTCCTAAGAGAGGCACATGAGGGCAAACATCCCGCATGTTTTCAATCCAACGTCCAATTTCGGTCAACAGGCCCTAAAAGCCACGGGACGTTACACTTGATCCTTAAAAGCTATAAGAGTTGGTGGGCACTTCTTTCTCTGAAAATCGGCCCTTATTAAGCCGCTCATCAACATCAATTTTCATCATGTTTTCTTCATCCACTCACATATTTTCAACGGCTGATCGGTTTAGATCTCCTTCTTCTTTCAGCAAACCTGTTTATGATTCTGAAAGACATGGAGACATAACTACGTATAAATCACAAAAGCTTCCCACGCCTCGAGTCTGCAGGAAGAGACTCCTGAAGACTCTCAGCGATCTCTTCGACGAAAATTTTGAGGTCCAGGCATGTAACTGTCCAGTCTCTGTACAAGCATCTCTAACTGAAAATCAGCTATCTTCTAACGTGTGGACCGTTCGAGCGCCCAGATATCTTTCACAAGTAAGCCTTCATGCATCATTGTTGAAAGAGGTTTAATCTAATGGAGATACAGGACGAATTGATGAAATTTTGCAATCGCTGATGTCGACCGAGACGGATGAGGAAAGATCCCCGACCAGATTTGCCATTCAATAAATTGCTTAGAAAAGCAATGACGACGGCTGGACGGCAAATTCTTGAAAGGGAATTTAAAATCCTGGTTTTCGTGGCGACGGTGGCAAACATGTACGCGGCATTCGTAGGGAACACAGAACAGAGCTTAGGAATACAGAACACAGCTTGGGAACATAGAAAACAGCTTGAGCAGTCAGGTAGTAATGAGTTGGCTAAGGATATTAAAACGTTAATCTCCAAAGAATTCTTGTGTTTTGTCACTTCCTTGACTACTTTGTTCCAACCCACTGATGTCTTGACAGTCGACCCGGGTGTGATATTCAACACCAGACTGCACCCAAGGCGTACTCTTGCCACGCTGATTATGATACGATGTCAGCTTGTGATAGTATCCCGCCATTTTGCTGATTACCCTGCTGACCACCACCCTCACCGTCTCTACTATTTCTCTTCATTCGCTTACTTCATCACCGCTATTTCGCACACTGAGAATGTATTTCCTTGCACCTACAGAGTCTAGACAACTTGGATACCATCAATTAATGTGGAGCGCATTAGTGCTAGGAATCTTGTCAAGATGTGGCTTTTTGGAGGCCTTGGGTAGATCCGTGAGTTCGCTTAATATTTCATCTCGTATAATCTGAGACCTGTAAGAGCTATGATCCTAGATCATACTTTCGATTCCAGTGAAGTCACTGTCTGTTCACCCATTCAAGCGAATGGACTATGTGTGTTTGATAATGTTAGTGGATGTTCGTAGCACAGGGTATATAAATCAGTAACGTTCCGCTGCTGACATTGGACTAGCGTCATTGTCTCAGCTGCGACTTGAGAATTAAGACTCACTTTTTGCAAGCACAGCTGGAAGTGAGATGCAGCGAACAAGCCACACTTGCTATGACATGGCCGTTGGGTTTCCTCAAAGGAACAACGAGTGCTAAGACGATAACTATCAGGCTTCAATCGCCGAATCGCAGTTGCATACTCCTCATCCGAACAGGGTTGAGTTCATCATGAAAAGGCTCTGAACTCTCATCTCGCTGAGAGCCTACAGTTCTGCACTTAGCCAACCAAGTATGTAAAGATCCGAAAGCTACTTGACAACTCAACAAGTGGTGCACGTTGGCAAGCCGCGTGATGCTCCTCAACAGACCCACCAATTATGCACCCTTCGGTTTTTTGACAATTGGAACCAGCGCAGTGTTGCAGGCAGAAAATATGGAGAACAATAAACAGCCCCCTAAGTCGAAGCTTTGACATTTTGAGATCATCAAGAATAAATCCAAAAAAGACATATGAGTAGTCGAGATGATATTGTATTATAGATGGTGGATAACAAGTGACGAAGATTTTTCTGAAATGCCTGAAGTAGACACATGTAAGTGATACAAGTACTACTATACAAGGATAGTATGTTTTGCATACAACGTTGTGCCGCCGATACCAAAACCTCAAATTTAGGTCAATTTCAACGTCCGAGCTCCAGCAAAATTAACGGCACACCCTCGACGACTGCTCATTGGGATGAAGAAGTATTCAAGCTTTGTGTACGTTTCAGCAACTTACATATGTGCCAAGATGGTATCCGAGCAGATCTGGAGATCGGGAAAGGGCAAACTGAAAAATGACCTGTCACTCTCTGACGATGAGCCGTCTAGGCATTTTTTATTGAACTAGTACTTTAGATTTCTTTGCTAAACACCCGTACTCTTTCTTGTTGTCAAGTAATATCCTGCCATGCATGCAACCGTTGTTCTGTACAACTTTCCAGCCCCCTCCCAGCCACCGGCGACATTTTCGTTGTCCGCTTTCCTACCGCCTCAGACGTGAAGCATAGGGATTGACCGCTCTCCATATTCTCGCCCAGATGCAGCCGCGTTGATAAACTTCCATGTCTCAACCGATATGCGACAAGTCATGGCCAGCGTACATCCAAATGCTTGCGATCGAAATCCTCCTAGCCAACCCATGACAAACTACGCTTTTCTATACGCCGCCTGGCGTAATATATGCTAATTCAAATTTTAACTGCTTCGTGAAGTTCGCCTTGACGAGTCGCTATCCTCCCATTCTGGTGTCCATCCATTGCGTCGTCTATCTCTGCCATCGAAAAAGTCGCGCGGTCCATTGTTCTTATCCGGATATTCGACTACCCATCCGGTTGATATTGCGTGCCAGAATTTTTTAACAAATTTGAACATTATTGTAATGTTATATATATGGAATTTGTGGGCTTGTCTTGATCATTCGCTTGATTCGCTTACAACCGAGAATTAAGGGGGAGGTTGAGATAGACGTAGTTGCAAGCTTGATTCGAGTTGAACACGAAAGTCATAGACTAGTCGAAGAACTTCAACTCCATATATAACAGCATATCAAATGATGAGACGATCCGAGGTTATCAGCTTATTGTGCGAATTCGGCATGTAGTCATCGTATTTTAATATCACGTGATAAACGAACATAGTGAATGATCGCCGCAAAGCGGAGAAAGGTTTTCTCCACGATCCAACAACATCAATGTCGAAGGTTACTCAACTACTCAATGACTGTACATGTCTATTAACCAAGCACATTAATGCGTCATCTATGGAATCTTGTTCATAACTGCCAACGAGCTCATCAGCATTGCGTTACGAAAGCCACCCCAGAGAGACTCGCACTCAGAGGTTCTTGTGAAGTTGAAAGGCTATTCTCGACAACTGCCTCAATCTATCCACAACCCGATGACATTCACCTACCTAATCTAATGCCGAACAGTTGCGAAAACTGGCATTTGATATTGATTGCCATTGAATACTAATCAATGTGGCGAACGGACGATCGGAGAAAATGCGCTGTTAGGACCAAGTTCGGAGGCTGTGTCCAGATTTTACGAGGCGGATGTTACCTGCATGATTCCGTAACCAGCTCTTGCCGTGGCCAAATTATGTTTCTCCGGGAGTTCTTATGGCGCCGTAAATAAAGTGGTGGTGCCGCAGCCATCGTGGAATGAAATACACGTTTCTTGTCAGCAATGGAGCTTCGGACAGTCGTGGAAACTTGAGGAATTTTCTCCTGGGTCAGGATGGCAACTCCAGCTTTTGGTCGCCGTCTCGGGATTAATGGACTTTGAGTCTGGAGATGGAGAGTGAGTGCATGAAGATATTTGAATTGAGTCGGGAAGTAAGTGAGAAGACTAAGTATATATTCTCTTTGATGATCTGGTGAATATCGTTTCTTATATCATCAGCATCTAATACCACAGTACAACAAAATACCGTTTTCAAATCATTCTATCAATAATCAAATTTCTCCAGTTACCTCATCAAAACCTCAATCAGTTCCACTCCATCAGCCACACTTATCAAAACCCCCATCCAATTTCAGACAACTTCACTTTCCCGTCTTAAAAATGTCTCAATACGGATTCCACACTACTGGTCTTGAGATCGTCAACGACTTTTCAGGAAATGTCAAAGGACGTACCTTTCTAATCACAGGTCCAAGTGAAGGCGGAATTGGAGCACAAACAGCAATCTCCCTCGCCCATGGAGCACCATCAATGATCCTCCTCCTCGGCCGCTCCCTCACCAAAATCCAACCCACAATCGACGAAATTCACACCATAAACCCCTCCATCACCACCAAATTCATCCCCATCGAACTCTCCTCCCTCAAAAAAGTCCGCACCGCCGCCCAATCCATCCTCTCCGACACCAGCATCCCCAAAATCGACGTCGTGATCAACAATGCCGCCATCATGATCTCTCCCTACGAACTCAGCATCGATGGCTACGAGCTCCAGCTCGCCACAAACCACCTCTCCCACTTCCTCCTCACAAACCTCATCATGCCCAAGATCCTCGCCGCAGGACCAGGAGCAACAATCGTCAACGTCGGCTCTCTGGCCCACGTCCTCGGCGACATCAACTGGGAATCCACTGATTTCAACAAAGGCCGCACCTACGACGCCTGGTCCGCTTACGCGCAGGCCAAAACCGCAAATGCCTTGTTCACCGTGGCTTTACGCTCGAAACTTGTCAAAAGAGGCGTGCAGAGCTGGACATTGAATCCAGGGGGCATCAAGACGAATTTACAGAAATTCATGACGCCGGAGCTTTTAGCGGAGGGGGTGGAAAGGTATTCGGGGCCTGGGAGTGAGAGACCGCCGTTGAAGAGTGTGGCGGAGGGGTGCGCGACTACTTTGAGAGCTGCGCTGGATGCGTCGTTAGTGGAGAGGAATGGGAGTTGTTATTTGTCTGATTGTCAGGTTATTGAGGTGGGGCAGAATCTTAAGGGGTATGCGATGGATAGGCAGGCTGCGGAGAGGTTGTGGAGGATGAGTGAGGAGATGGTGGGGGAGAGGTTTGAGTATTAGGTTTGGAGTCTGGTTTGAAATTCGAGGTGCTTTGGTATAAAAGTACGTGGAATTTCAGCGGAAATATAAAAAGAAATGTAGCTTGCTCAATTTACGGACCGTATCTGAGATGGAATGTCGAAATAGTGCTCCACCGACTTAAACTAAACCACGCTTGAAAATGAGCCCTAAGTATCCAAACACCCCGCCAATCCAAACTCAAGCTCATACCACAAACCAGAACATCCACTCACATCTTCCGCCGAGAATCGATATCTAATCTCATCTACGTAAAATATCATACGACACTCCACTTCTCACTCTGCGTCTACCCTTGCAAAAAGTTAATGCAGAGATATCTATATCCTAACATCACAAAAAGGGGTAGAGTATAACTGCTACTTCTTTCATTGTGAGAGCGAGGAAATCCTTGATGTGAGTGCTCAGGTAACGCGTCACTTTTTAGCAGCGTAAATCTGGGTGGTTCCGATCTTTGGTCGCATGAAGAGAAACTGTGCGCGGAGGGTGTCGATTGTGCGTCTGGGAGATGATATTGTGCGCTCTTGGTACCCCCTACGAGATCTATCTCTATGCTATACACGACTGACTAACATGATATCATTGACATAACACACAATCCGCTGTCCGAGCTGATCGAACCGAATGATAGTGCTGCAATGTTACAATGTGCAGTGGTGGAGAAGTGTGCTAAAACCTGGGAGTTCTGGTTGCATATCTCTGCGGAGTAGGTGTGTAGGTGAGCTGGGTTATGTTTGTTTCTCAAGCGGGTGTTTGCGTCCGCTTGTGAAGTGATGTAGGTATGAGATCTTGATGTCTTCTCCCCGTTCATCCAATCGGCTATACCACCTTACATGGCATGCGCATATTCAAAACAATCACTAACCTTGAGATAATCCACACCAACACTCCTCTCATCCTTGAGATTGTGAAATTATCACTAACACGCCACAGAATCAGCGAAGTACTTTTCATTGTGAGGCTAGCGAATGGCTGAGCTGCAAACGTATTGATCTTTTTAATGATGATGGTTTTGCAGGGTGTGGAATATTGGTGGTTCAGATGTGTGTGGAGATGAGATGAGATGGAGAGTTTGTGGGTGAGCGTAGGGAGGGATTTGAGATTTCAAAAGTTCTTGGGGATGGATGTGATGGTTTGATATAGGTTAGCTGTGAGGGGAGAGAGGAGGGCGGGATTTGAGTCGGGTCTTGCTTGATTGAGGTTGGAAAGTAGCATTCTGCTTGTTGTATCAGATGTGATATTTCATGTGTGCAATTAACGATCGCTCGGTCGAGACTTTAGAAATTCGACATATTGCTAATAAAGGAATTTTATTTACTCACCGTTTCTATATTCTGTCGCTGTCGCCGAAAATGGCAGGGCCATCACCCATACAAAATCCGAGTCGTCGTTCTTTCCTCATGTTAGCACTTGCCAAATCCAAGACCGAAGCTTCCTTATCATACCTGACAACCAAGTATACCTGAATCTCAATAGTTCTCTTCACAACACCATCACATATCCCATATCGTCGACTTAATCCCCATGCACATACTCTCAACCTCACATACCAGTCATTACCACACAACATACCCCTAGTACACCATCACCATCCCATCACCACCTACCTACCACCTAGCCACCTCAACCCTCACCCTCACCATGGAGCGCGCACCCACGATGAACATCCACAAATCCCCCACAACCCTCTCACGCGTCGACCCGCTCAAACACGTTTTCCGCCGCATCTTCTCCGCCCTCCCAGACGGCGCGCGCGGCACCGTCGTCGCCATCATCGGCGAGTTCCTCGGCACCTTATGCTTCATATTCTTCGCGTTCGCGGGCGGCGAGGTCGCCGCCGCGTCGTCCAACAAGAAACAGAACGAGGGCGTATCGACGGGCACGGCCTCGAAGAACCCGGCGTTGTTGTTGTATGTGTCGCTGTCGGCGGGGTTCTCGCTGTTGATTTTCGTGTGGATCTTTTTTAGGGTTAGTGGGGGGTTGTTTAATCCGGTGGTATGTTCGAGGTCTTACCTGTTGTGGTGGATGATGGGAGGTGGTAACTGATCTGGTGATAGGTTTCGCTGGGGATGGCTTTGATCGGCGCCATAACTTGGGTTCGTTGTGCGGTTCTTACTGTTACGCAGTTCGTGGCTACGATTGCGGCGTCGTATATGGTTGAGGCTTTGTTTAATGGAGGGCTTCATGTTAGTACAGAACTCGGTGGTGATATCTCTGTTGCGCAGGGTGTTCTTATTGAGATGATCTTGACTGCGCAACTCATCTTTACAATCTTCATGTTGGCTGCTGAAAAGCATGCGGCAACTTTCCTGGCACCTATCGGTATTGGACTGTCATTGTTTATCGCAGAACTAGTTGGTGAGGACCCTAAGCCATGAGAAAGTATGTCGCTAACGATAACCTACAGGTGTATTTTGGACTGGAGGTTCTCTAAATCCAGCTCGATCATTGGCACCTTGCATCGTTACGAAGTCGTTCACCTCATACCACTGGATATACTGGGTTGGACCAATTTCTGGTACGATCCTCGCCGTTCTGATCTACAAACTTGTGAAAGCATTGGAGTATGAGACACTTACCGGAGAGGAGCAAGAGGAACTTCTTCCAAGGCCGAATGCAGGAAAGAGAAGGGAATCTTCGATCATCCCGCTGGCTAGCATCCATTCGGTTGAGATAGAGCCAACACAGGCACCGCAAAAGGCTCCTCAAAAACCAATACAAAAGGAAGTCATGGAGCCAGGGCAAGTTCTTCCAACAATGCTTGCTGATTAGCTAGATCGCTGGCACTTCTCTTGTGGGAACTGCAGAATCAAGACACAGCACACCAATATCGGTGGATGCTATACGCCAGAACAGAGATTGCTAGAGGAACAGATTGCGATCCGGTCAGAAGACTGTACACATGCGGTGAACGGGATATCAGAAGGGGCAGAAGGAGAATTTCGGTTGCGCTTCCCAAACACAACATAGATGTCATGACGATCCTGTCAGCTCAAAGACCACCTTGGAGAGTAAGGATTCTGGCGGTATGGTGGCATCGGTTAAACAATAGATGAATTGATGGACGATGTAGTTTTGGTAAATCAGTCTGTTTCTGTCTCACCCGCTCATGCAGATGTGGTTGTGTTGTTTTTCTGCTTGATGATGTCTTGCGCGGTCCAGGTAAGCCTATTCATTTGCTCGATCCGACTCACGCTTTTGCAATCTTCACATCTGGCTGCATTTTGGTTATTTTGTGGATTTTCTCTCCAGGTTTGTCGTCCTGTCAATACGACACCGAGCACCCTCTGACCTCAGAGCACACGTCGTCGCAAGCCCCCTTTTTTTGTCGTCCTCGCTTATGCCTTGCCAGTCCAGTGCCATCATATCGGGGATTTCTTTTCATTGTTACCTTGTCGCAAGCACGTTCCATTGTTTCTTGACGGAGCCCCGCGAGTTGTTTGCAAACTGGTTGTTAGCGCAATGATCTCATACTTGCGTCGCCACACACACAACACACTCATGCTCGCTCGGTACATTCCCATTTTTGGATACTTTGTTGCTCTGTTTCAGGAATTTTTGAAGGATGATGAGCGCGGAAGCGGAGTATGCTTCGTCATTTTTGTTTCTAGCTTATGTATTGTATTGTATGACGGGGAGACGGACGGGTGACAATGGGGGAGCTTGAGTGCCGCCCCGAGACAAGTTCGCGCTTGATTTGGTTTTACCTGGTTGAGGAGGCGGAGGGAGGGGAGACAGACACTTGTCATTATTCCTTTTTTTCTACAATTAGGGCTTACTTGCAGTTCGCTCACGCCGTGATGAGGCGGTGATGGTGCAGGTTGTGTTGTTTTGGCATGACAACATTTCGCAGCTGAGGATGTGAGCCTGGCCGCGACTGCAGTGCAGTGCAGTGTCGATCTTGACTGTTCTCGTGGTGATGGTTATACGTACCTGGTGTATGGCTGGACAGGACAGGTTACAGCCGTTGTGTGGAGTGGGATTGTCGCGCCGCGCCTGTTAGGTGAGCAGATATTGAGTTTGTGTAAATCGTGAGGGCGAGATGAGATGGAGGCGGCTGGTGATGTGGTGGTTGTTGTCGTTGTCGCATCGAGATGGTTCAATAGTGTCAATGTCTTGGGAATTGGATTGGCGTTGGGTTGGACTGCTGCATAAGGCTTGTAGGGTTAGGAGTCGGCGATGCTGCTGCCGTCGGTGATACCTCCGTGATATTGATCTAGCCTTTGCATTTTCAAATTCTTGTGTTGATCTGTATCTTGCGCAAGAGTTTTGTTGTTGCTGCTTCTGTTGAGTTTGTAGATTCGGTCGCCTTCAGAATTCAGCTTGCAAAGTTCGTTCCTCTTTGCCCCAAGCTGTTCCCATCCTCCTACCTATGCCTGTCTACAACTCCCCGTAATTCCTCATACCCTCCCCTCCAACATCCATCTATAATCTTTTTCTCAATCCCTCCCCAGCGCTTATCCCGCGTCAAATCCCCAACCCCATCTCACCCAAACCAATCTTCCCACATCCCCCTCGTCACCACCGTCATCCCCATCACCCAAACCTGTCACCTTTTAGCCCTCTCGCTCGTCCCGTCGCGACGTCGCCGTCGCTCTAGAACCTCGCTGTCGTCAGGATCTACGCAGCACTAAAACTGTCATGTCTGCGAAGTGCCCTAGAAAACCGTTTGGCGCGCCAAGCCTTGCGGAAAGGTGGGTTTAGGGGTCCAATGCTAAGGTCCTGCTGTGGCTTCGCTTACCATCAGGGGGCGGCATGATGTCAGGCGGCGCCGCTTGGCGTACGTCGCCAATGTCGACGAGGAAAGGGGAGGGATTGGTGACGGTGAGGATGGGAATGGGGATTTTTGTTTAGGGGGATGGAATAGATATGGTATTGAGATGTTTTGGGAGGGAGAGTAGGATTTCTGGTGATGACGAGTGTTTGAGACTTTATGGTGGTATTGAAGGAGTAATCAGGCCATTATTCAACTATTATGGTTTGCTGATTCAAAATATACTTGCCTTACTCACAATATACTTGTTTATTGTAATGAAGCTTTTCAATTGTATACTCACCACCCTATCATTCCCATAATCTAGCAACAACCCTCAGATACTCGCACCACAATCCGTGCCTGCATGGCCTGTTCCTATTTACCCCAACCCCCATTCCCAGATCGTCAGGAAACACACGCATGAGGCGTGCGAGGTCCGGTTGAATGCCGTTGATCTACATGAATCCTTCGAGCGTCCGTTTCATATAATTTCTGGTGGGAGACGTGCTGTGAATGGGTGAGAGGGAATAGAACCTTACATCATCGATAAGATAACAGGTCGTTGGATGAGGCAGATTCAAGATTGACACGACGCACGGACGAACACAGATTCAGCTGCAAACTTACCGTTCAGCTTGAAGGGCAGTGATGACCTGGTGGAAGGGATTTGACGGGCCGTAGGCTGCGAAAGATGTGTTCTTGGGGAGTTCGATGAGATTCTTCATTGTCGATGTGGTACACTTGTCACGACCATCACATTAGTCTCATGTATATCTTAAACTAATCTCGGTTTTCCACCTCCCCGACACCCATCCTCACGTGCCCGCACCGGTGATTCATGATCACCATCCAAAATTTCCATATTGCCTCTGAAAATCCCATCTCCACCGGCTCCGCGAGCTATTGTTTCCCCCCGGCCATTGCTCCAATGACAAGCAGGCACCGCTAGACCAACCACAGATCATGACAGCGCGAGAAAAGTGGCGTCGTGACGATCCAAAGTCTGTTACACAACGATTCACGTCTCACTGGAAGATCGCGAGGGAGAGCGGCATGGGTGCTGAGGATCGAGAAACTTGGTGCGAGGATCTAGGGAGGTGCCAGAGGTCCCTAGGGGACTTAGCGAGGACCCTTGCCCCACTTGGGCCGAGTGCGGGTGGCTGTTTGGGGGTGCGGCTAGGGGGGAGCGTGAGAGAGAGGATGGGTATATAGGATGTTGATGTCCTAGGAGGAACGAAGTATCAAACAATCAAACACTATTTACATCAGTTTACTTCCTCTTCATCACCTTCCGAAGTCAAATCATCAAACAACCTTCAATTCACAAAAACTACTTTTCTTACACAAAACAACAAAACTCCCACCTACTTCTCTCACAAAGAAACCACACACAAACTCAAAATGCCTTCATCACAACTCCCAACCTCCTCCCTCACCTCCTCCACCTCCCCATCATCCTTCCCCCAAGAAGACGCCTACTCCCTAGAATCATACACTCAGAAGATGTTCCAGCACACCAAAAAGCAAATGGAAGCCGCCTCGCGCTCTGCCCGCCGCAGAATCGCTCAAGCGGACGGCGTCAGCAACATGGCTACTTTAAGCAAAGAGGGATCGATGGACAGCGCGCGAAGCAGCGTTAGTTCGCAGGGTCATGCGTAGACTTGAGGTGATGGATGGGGACGGGAATTTGTATAAATGTGTCGAGGGATGGGCTTGTATATATGGGATAGGCTGGCGTTTTTCGGGGACAACGTTTGATTGATGGCATGAATGGGAGTTGATAGGACGCTGTTATGCGTTTTGAGCGGTTTGAGCGAGCATGGTCTTGCCTTTTGGGGATGAATACATTGATGGAGTTCACATATGGGTTCGATAATGAATTGAATACCTTCACATACTTACACCTCGATTTGATATGCCACCATGATATCGTGATAACGTGGAGTTTTCTCCTTGACCGAGCTTTGGGTTAGTATAGATTGAGTTATTCGACCCCTTGCTTCAACATCGTAACACCATGTTGGTATTATCATCACTTCACTATATCTCCATAAATCCAAGCCCAAGTCAAAAATTATGTACCTGACATTCCCTCTCCTCATCCCCCAATCACCACCCATGACTCATTCAACCACAGCCAGCCACAGGAAATCGATCGAGTAAAGATCTACCTGTCAGTCAAGCGTATCACGTGATGACAAATCCAAGCATACCTCGAAGACTTATAGAACAAGACATTCAATAATCGAACCCACAAAATACATTTCCCATAAGATCTTACTCCATATAATCTTCCCAGTCTCAATAACCAGCTCCATGTCCACATCATGTCTTCGATTGTATGCAGTCACGTGACCATCCTACCTCGCAGTCCATAACCTTGATATTTCGAAACTCTGGATTGCCCACCTATAAATCTCCATGTACCCATACAATGGAGATGAAATCTCTCATCATGCCACCCGTAAGGGGGCACACGCGCTAAAGAATAAAAAACAAGGTATAAACTCCAATTCGTATAAGTCGTGACGTGGAGACTTTATGTTACTTTATTTAGGTTTTGGGAAAGTTGGGCGGAGCGTGTGTGGCAGCGGGATGGTATGGACGTATGATGGGCGAAGGTTGTACGGTGGGCCTCGCGAATCTCTACAACGATTTGGTATGCCAGTACCTAGGTAGTTCTAACTTCTAGTAGATCAAATGTCTTTCTCACCTGAGCCTTCTACTCCCCAAGCATTCCTTATTGAATATTGCAGTCATAAAGAAGATATAAATTTACATGACGTGAAAACGTCCTCACTCCTCAATTCGAGGTCTCGGATGTTTGGCGTGCTAGGATACCGATGGAGTGGGATCGATACTGTGGAACTGGCGTCGAAGGAATGTAAGATAAACTTTTCGCGTATCGGTGTGGAGTACAGTAGATACTTTACTTTGTGGTTGGGTGGTGGGGAGAGGAGGGAGTTGTGATTCTGAGATGATAAGCTAACCGAGGTGGATGGGCGTTTAGGGGTATCATGTGGGTATCATTTTGTTTATGGTGACGATTCGAAGGTAGTAGGATACTTGACCACTGGCGGGAAGTGGCTGTGTAGTCCTATTTTCTGCTGACCTGGTGATTGACCGACGTGCGGGTTGATGAACGTGTGTGCCGATGAGTAAACGATACGGTAAAGATCGCTGGCTCTAAAGTTGATATCCTCAAATTGGAGACTCTTCACAGACACCCATACCATCACTCTACCCCACCAAAACCGGCCCACTCCCCCCTCAACCTCCTCACAACCCCAACCAACCTCAACGCACTCACAATCCCCAAACGTCCCCCCAACATCTCCAGGGTCCCCACAACCCACTCATGCATTTCTTCCCCAACACCAATCCCACATCCCGCCACCGCCAGCGGAAAGATGATAAAAACACAGCCGGAAAGAACAGGATACGGCGAACGCTGTCCTTCTTCAATGATACAAGGTTCGAGAAACGAAGCGACGCTGTGGCAGATATCGGTTGAGAGACGTGAGATGGTTGATAGTGCAGTGGGTCGGGATGGGTGAGAGTGGGAGAGGTGGAAGAGGAGAAGGTTGTTGACGAGGATGCGGGTCCAGCGGTAGTTGCTGAGCATACGTGCAACCCAGAAGTTGTGATAGGTATGAGATGTGTTTTGAAAGGCGTGAGAGGTGTTTTCTGGGGTCTTGTCGGTGAAATACCAGGATATAGGGAGATTTTGTTCCCAGGAATCGAGCTCGATTTCTAGTGCTGTTGCTTGCTGGATGATGAGTTCTGAATCTACTAGTCTTCCGCTTTTGACTGATGCGTATAAGTCTGTGAAGCGTGAAGTGATGTAGGCAAGAGGAGCTGCAGGTATGTCATCGCTTCTCATTCGGGTTTGGATTTGTTGGGACCAGATTTCGATTCCTGGCGGTGATGATTCTTCTGCTACGAGACATTTTACGAGCTGTTCGTAAGCAACTAGATCCAAAAATAGGATAGAGCGAGACTAACCACGAAAAATATCCAGTACAGCTGCGTCCTTGGTAGCATCGCTTGATCATTCGCAGCCATCCTCATCAATATAGCCGTCGCACCCTGAACATGAACACTCCAGCTCCCAGCATTAACAACCTCAAACACCGCCAAAATGATAGCTGACTCAAAAGACATTGCCAGATCCGTGTTTCCCTGGATTTTACTCTCAATATTATGTATACTCGAAACGTACTGGTTTCTTGCTTTAATCATGTGACCTGAATCTCCTGTACTGTTTGCCAGACCTGCATATCCGGCAGCAGAACATGCAGTTGAGTATCCAGGGTTGGTAAAGAGGAAGTTCCATGCTATAGACGATGGAAGAGCTGCTCGACCGGTGGGTCTGTCGCAGATGAATGTTATGTAGTTGTCGCAGAAAAATTCTACACCTTTGTCAAGATCTGGAGTAGATGGCTGTCCTAAAGGAGATGGTGAAACGTGAAAAGGATTATTTGATTGCCGTGGTTGGGACAATTGTCTAGAGCTTGAAGACTGTAGTTGATCTTCTGTTTGATATGACAGTTGACTGGAGGCCCTCACTTTTCGTTCAACTTTCCGGCTTTCATCACGGAACATAATATCTTGTTCGTCCCGGTAACCGGGGCATGTCTTCTTCGCCCTCAGACATTGTGAACATGCTGGAAGTTCTAGGTCACACTAAACAATACAGCATTAGCGAGTGATACTGCACAGTCTGAAGTCAATTTGTGTGTACTTTTATTCGCCGTTTACGGCAATTAAGGCAGGCCTTCGAATGCTTACCGCCTAACTGCATCCTGCTCATTGGAGCTCTAGCTCGAACATGACCTGCTCAACACACCATTTGACGAGCCCATATAGAGGGTATAGAGGTGTTCTATTTTAGGATATATTTACGCCCGAGTAGGGCGCGGGAACACAGTTCATCCAGGTACGACTCGCACCAGAGTCTCGAACTCATGGAGCATGGCCAATTGGCGGCGTCAAAAGCGCTTGTTACATGTGAATGTGCGAAAGTACCGCCATCAAAGTTCTAGATAACCCGTGTATATGCGGAGAGGCGGCGTAATGGTCGCTGGCGTTCGACTCGGGTTCATAATTGAGGGTGTTGATGAGGAGTCGCGGGTTTAACGGTTGTTCGAGACCGACGCATAGTCCACGTGACGTCTAAAAGGGGTAATTTGATCGTGGTGACCAGGAGTATATTGGTTCGCTTATCCTTTGTCAACTGCATCAACGCCGCCGGAACAACTCAGGAGATAAGAATAAGCCACCAGAGTGGAGGCGAAAGCGCCATGCTTGAGGACCCCGATATGTTCACGTACATATGCTCACAAGGCTGTTTTGACGACAGATGGTAGACGGTGGGGTCGGAAGTTGTTTAGGGACAATAAAAGGATGGAGATTCCCGCGTATCTGGCGATTGTTTCCTACATAGAAACTCAGCGCCGTATTTTTCTTGCTCTGTGGTCCTGTTGAAGCTTCTCTCTGAGTAAGACAAGCATCCCCAAAAGCATCTATACATCTCCAGACCGGCAATTTACCAAATACGACAATTTTGTGAACGTCTCTGAACCCTAGTCCTAGCACAAAATGGCCTCTTGTGAAGAATGTATCAAGGTAAATGCCAAATCCCAAATCCCAAAATTACCACTCACAAATCCAAGGGTAGCATCCATGCCGGTCTCCCCAAAGGCAAAGAAGAACTCGTCTATGGCCTCAACACCTACATAATCGGCAACCAGACCAACCCACGCGCCATCATAGTAGTCGACTCCGATGTCTTCGGGCTCAATCTTCCCAACAACAAGCTCATCGCCGACTCCTACGCCGCCAGCGGCGAGTATCTTGTCTACATGCCGGATTTCTTCAAAGGAGATCCCCTAGCGCTCAAAATCGCCGACTTGCTCATCCCCGTCGACGAGAAGAAACTCGGTACCTTTGCTAAGTACACGGGATTGCTTGCTTCGGCACCGAGTTTTGCGGCGTGGTCGATGCGACATAAAGCTGGGCCTACAGATGAGATTGCTACTACATTCCTGAGGGAGTTGAGGAAGGCGACGCCCGAGGGACGGAAGATTGGGATTGTGGGGATGTGTTGGGGTGGGAGGTATGCGATTCGTTCCGGGTTAGAGAGTAAGATGATTGAGATTGAGGGGAGGGGCAGGGTTCCGTTGGTTGATGCTGTGGTTGCGTTACACCCGAGTAATCTTGTTTTCCCGGATGATTTTGATAAGTTGGTTGTGCCTGTGAGTTTTGGGTGGGGTGTCAAGGATCAGTTGGTTAGTTATGAGACGAAAGGGAAGGTGGAGGATGTTTTGAAGAAGGAAACGGCGGCGGGGAGAAAGGTTCCCGAGATGCAACATGTAAGCTATGAGCCTGGGCGTCATGGGTTCTCAGTTCGAGGAAATCCAGACGATCCTGCAGAGAGGAAGATCTTGGAAGACACGGTGACGCAGGTGTTGGATTGGTTTAAGAAATGGCTTTGAGGAGTTTAGATAATCGTGGAGGGGTTAGGAAGAGACATTCACTCAACTGAATTAGGGCCTATAACTGTTCAGTTATATTTGTGTCCTTCTCTGCCGCATACCCTATTTTCCAACCTATCTTTCCCAGGTCTTCTTGCTCTGATTTTCTCGGTCTCCGGAACTCCATCAGTTCCCTGATTCCTTGCAGTGAGGTATTTTCTCGCCACGAAAACATCTTTTCGTGCTCAGCACTGAGGTTCTTAGTTGCTGGACGCGCTGCGTGAAGTGGAGGTTTGGAATCGAAAATGTTGTGTTTAAAAAGCTAAAGCAAACCACCCTGGATAATCCAAGGGCTGCTTGCTTTTGTCGGTCTTTCAATTCATGGTGTAGGTAACGCTCGAGAGACATAATCTTTGAAGCTTTTTCGAATTTCCCAGAACATCTGAACATTTTTGATGTTTCTTCTGCCTTTAAAGTATCGATGCTCTTGGGGAATATGATGGCAAAGGATTTTGTTTTTGATGGGAGATTTCCAAGCCGATATTCAAGCTGAAAATTCTTGTCTTTGCTATACAAGCCGTCGATCGAAATCTTCACGACTGAGTTACCTGTAAAAAAATTCCATCCGCCTCGAGCGTTTTCTCTGTAACGGCATTGGATCTCTAGGGTCCTGAGAGTAGACGTCGTTTATGGCTTTACACTTTCAAAGCGAGTGCCTAACGAGAAACACGACACCACAACGTGTCGAGTCTTTCAATCGTAGTCCCGGAACGTTCTGATGAAGAGAAGCGTCAACTTGTAAACTTTCTAAAGTCGCTCTTGCTTTGATTTAGTATGTTCCAGTACCGACTAATAGCCATCAGGGAGATTATCTCATTTCGGCGATTGCGTGTATCCTGGTACATCTAGACGAAAGGATATCCGTACAGGAAAGCTAGTTTGACTTAACAGTAGTTTATTCTAGTAAATACGAGTAGGATTCCTAGAGTTTTTAAAATACTACCAAGATTGCGTTCCTCGCCCTCCAAATATATGTCAAGCTCGCAAGTACTTTTGTTTGCTCCTCCCTCGAAACTGTGACAATGTTAGTGTGTTAGTGCTGTGAAGGGTTTTTGAAGTTCTTCGCTCTCTGCCACCGTGTGTGAAATAACGAACATGTGGGTTGCTAAATGTTGTTAACAAGTTTAGAAATATGTTCCTCATCCTATGAGATACTGCGGTACAATGCAGGAACCTTGGAAGTCAAGAGAAGGTACATCTACACGTGACCTCTTGGCTTCTTAAGCGAACTCCGGAGGCCTAACACCGAAGGGACGTTAATGCCGAACGCTTGACGTGCGATATTGGAGAGCTGATGAAAGAAAGCCATTTCACCCCACAATATACGCCCTTCCGGCACGGCCAGCGGGGAGCCGAAACGGGAAGGTTGAAATGATTCGCCGAAAAAGACGTTGCTTATGTGAGAAACGTCTCTTATCGTTATCAACCTTCAATTCGAGGTGAGAGAGTGGAATAAACATCGTTTATGACCGCTACATTGTGATTACTATTCAGATCAAACATCTACGAATTCAACGGCCGAATAATCTCGTGGAGTCAGCATTAATATAACGAAACGAATAACGAAGTTTGATTGAATCCTTGGAAATATCCATATACAAACAATATGGCGGACGCAGATTTCGAATATCTTCCTCGCGCTGAGGCAACACCGGAGGTAGAGAGTGGTGGAGCCAAAGCTCCTCTCGATTTGAGCCATCATTTCTCCCGAGTCACCAAGAATCGCAAGGAAAGCAGCATCAAATCTTTCTACAAGTATTTCCAAATTGCTGGAATTGGTAATCTAGCAGGCGGTAAGTATATCTACAATGAACTCGAACTACGTACGTAAAGAAGAGTAGCTAATGGCAATCACTGCAGGCCTTCCCAATGCGGCATTCTTCCCATACGATACGCTAGAAGCTCAAATCGCACAACCAGAACGATTCAAGCCAACACCGAATGATCCTGTTGATCCGGGGAAGGTGGCAAATAGGTTTGGGGGATTGAGCTTGGGGAAAACCCATCACGATGTTACTGCTCCTTCACATTTGACTGTGCCGCATGCTTCGAGCGTCACGAACCCGCTGCAGAAGATCGATTTGACATCCGCGTTGCAATATGGACTTGCTCAGGGATATCCGCCACTATACTCTTTCCTACGACAGTTCACGAGGGAGAATCTACATCCAAACGTTCCCTATGCTGGTGGGCCTGAGATCATCTTGACGGTGGGAAGTACCGACGGTCTTGCAAAGACAGTGGAGGCTCTCAGTAATATTTGGAGTGAGGAGCGGGATTGGATTCGGGAGAGGGAGGGTATCCTTTGCGAAGAATTTGCGTACATGAATGCGGTTCAGACTTGTAGGCCACGAGGGCTGAATGTTGTGCCTGTGAAAATCGATTTCGAGGGTATGCTCCCGGGTGGTAAGGGCGGTCTTGAGGATGTGCTCGCAAATTGGGATGAGAGCAAGGGAAAGAGACCTCACTTGATGTATACCGTTACGTGAGTGCTTCCATTTCGTTGGACTAGGAGTTTTTCATTCCCTACCATGATTGTATGCGCAGGCAATCCGGTCTATGTTGGGAGATCCATTATTAAAACGTCCCATTCGAGAGATTTTATGACATTGCTAATATTTTACAGCATTGGACAAAATCCAACCAGTGGGACTCTATCTGTAAAACGAAGGAAGGAGCTTTACGCTATCTGCAGCAAATACGATGTCATCATCATCGAGGATGATCCGTACTGGTATCTTCAATTCCCCTCTGCGGTTGGGAAGGAGGCAGAAGCTCGTGGTCTCGCAACCCCAAGGGCTGAAGAACCACATAAATTCGAAAACTCATCTGGATTTCCCTTCCTCGACAGCCTCGTCCCTTCCTATTTGAACGTCGATTATGATGGACGTGTTGTCCGCCTCGACACTTTCTCCAAGACTGTTGCACCTGGCTGCAGACTTGGCTGGATTACAACCCAGCCCGCCATTGTCGAGCGTATCTTGCGCATCACAGAATCCTCAACTCAACAACCTTCTGGATTCGTCCAGTCTATGGTCGCCGAACTTCTGATGGGCCCTCAACCAGCAGTCTCTGAGTTCGCCAAGAAGTCTAAGGCAGACCAACTCACCTTCACAGGATGGAAAGTGGATGGTTGGGTCAGATGGCTTGCCGGTCTGAGAGGCCAATACGAACGACGAATGAACCGAATGTGTGATATCCTAGAAAGCAACCGCTACCAACTGAAGCAAGGCACTCCAACCAAGTCAAGCGAGAGCGATTGGGCTGTCATATCGAAAACCGAAATGTACAATTTTGACTGGCCTCGTGCTGGTATGTTCGTCTGGATACAGATGTTCTTCGATACTCATCCATTGGCCAAAGAGGTCGACGGGCCTACTCTTTCTCAGTCATTCTGGGTGTTCCTTACACGAAAGCCATATTTGATCCTTTTAGCTCCAGGAGCTATCTTCAGCCCTACCCCAGAGATTATGGCCGAGAAGGGATGGCAATACTTCAGAGCATGTTTCGCAGCTGTATCTGAAGAAGAGATCGAAAGATGTTCTCAGGGATTTGCGGACGGTGTGAAGGGATTCTGGTTGATCAAGGACAAAAAGGATCTACCTAGCGTCGAAGATGATATCGAAGCTGCGCAAGAAGGGTTGATGGATTTGGGTATGAACATGGCTTGTTAGAAGATGGTGGTTGATCTGACTCTTGATGTCTTGCTGTGATGTCCTTCAGCATTTTGTCGGGTGGGACAGCTTTGGTGGGGCTTTCGGCGTTGGAGGTGGATGGAAACACAATTTAAATTTGAACTGTTTGGAAATATGAATGCTACGTAGATGATTTATTGTAGTAGAGAAAGCCAATCTAGATTCATTTAGCAAACAAACCTACATTTCGTTGTCTCGATAACTATTCACGCGTCATGTATAGGTCGGCTGGTTCATGTGGACTATTTCGCGGCCCCGAAGATGATCCATTCCTAACGAATACCCCACCACAAAATATATTTGCCTTCGCTGTACGCCCATCTTTCTCGTCCAACAACACCACGAACTGTTCGAATCCTTCCAGCATGAGTATGCCCAACATGGATCTCGAGAAGATCACCTCCAAGATCGCGGCTCTTCCGCCCGGAAGCAGCTATTTCTCCCTCGAATTCTTCCCCCCGAAAACCGCAATGGGAAGCTCGAATCTGCGCGCCCGTCTCGATCGCATGTCTCGTGCCCTACGCCCTCTTTTCGTCACGGTAACATGGGGAGCTGGTGGCTCAACGGCAGATAAAAGTTTAGAGCTCGCAGAGCTTTGTCAGAGGGAATTGGGTCTCACGACTTGTCTACATTTAACATGCACGAACATGAGTAAGGAGTTGGTCGATCGGGCATTGGAAGACGCAAAGGCGCTGGGAATACGTAATATTCTGGCTTTACGGGGCGATCCACCGCGAGGAGAGGAGTATGATATGGGGAAGGGCGAGGGCTTTGAGTGGGCGATTGATCTGGTCAAATACATAAGGAAGCAATATGGAGATTACTTCTGTATTGGGGTCGCGGCGTATCCAGAGGGTCACGCTGATGAGGGACACCCTGAAGGGCAGAGCTTGGAACACGATATTCCATATTTGGTTGAGAAGACGAAGGCAGGGGCGGATTTTATCATGACTCAATTGTTCTTTGATGTCGAGGCCTATGACAAGTTCGAGACGAGGTTGAGGGAACACGAGAGCGGGGCTTTCAAGACGATACCAATTATTCCTGGGATGATGCCAATTCAGAGTTATCAGATGATTAAGAGGACGACAAAGTTGAGCCATGCCAAATTACCGACGAATATTGTGGACAGATTGGACCCTGTTAGAGGGGATGATGAGATGGTTAAGAAGGTCGGAGTGGATATTGTGAGCGAGATCGTTACACACATCAAAGAAAGACCTTCGCCTTGTCCTAGAGGGTTCCATTTCTACACACTCAATCTGGAGAAGGCCGTTTCATTCATTCTGGAAAGGACCGATCTGATACCAACCAGTCCGGCGGATGACGAAACTGCAATCCTCGAAGTGCCTATGCATCATCTTACAGTCAATGGCTCAGGTAAACATTCGCGTCGACATAGCTCGGTTGGTTCAGACCCTCATAATCGTGTCATAATCAATGAGCCGAAAGCTCCCTTGTCTGAATTCGAAACGACAGCTTCAGAAGCGGGTCTTCATGCTGAAGCATTAAATACTCGAGCCAACACGCTGGCGATCTCCGAAGGCGAAGGCTCTCTCGGTCGTGAAGCAACCTGGGATGATTATCCTAACGGAAGATGGGGTGACGCTCGATCTCCTGCATATGGTGAAATAGACGGATATGGTGTATCTCTTCACATGTCCATAAATCAAGCCATAAAACTCTGGTCATATCCCAAAACCACCGACGACATCACTTCCCTCTTCATCCGCCACCTCGAAGGCACTGTTGCCGCTCTCCCCTGGAGCGAAGAAGGTCTCAACGAAGAAACCAACACCATCAAACCACAACTCCTCTCCCTCAACCGCAAAGGCTGGTGGACAGTCGCCTCCCAACCCGCCGTTAACGGCGTCCGCTCCTCGGATCCAATCTTCGGCTGGGGCCCCAAAAACGGCTTCGTCTTCCAAAAGGCCTTCGTCGAACTCTTCGTCCCGGCCTCGGATTGGAAATCCCTTCACAAAAAGCTCACTTCACCTGAAATCGCACCCCTCGTCTCTTTTTACGCCAGCAACGCGAATGGAGATCTCGTACAAAGTTATGATGGGGAAGGCGAGTCCACGAACGCGGTTACCTGGGGCGCCTTTCCGGGTAAGGAAATCATCACGCCGACGATTATTGAGGAGGTTAGCTTTCGCGCGTGGGCCGAGGAGGCGTTTGGGATTTGGGACGAGTGGGGTCGGGTCTATGCGGGCAAGGAGGGCGAGGATAGTAGGAGGTTGATTGAGGGGTTTAGGGGAGATAGGTGGTTGGTTAATGTTATTCATCATGGATTTGTGGAGAGGGAGGGTTTGTGGGAGTTTTTGCTTTCTTAAGGGATGGATGGTACTGATATTTGAGCTTTTGATGTGGGATGGGATGGATACTTGGACGGAGGTGCAAATGGTCTTGTATTAAGGGAATGTATATGGATTTGTGGCATTTGGTTTTGTTTTCCCTGCATAGCGCGGCTGGAGCATGGAATCAAGGAGTTGGGTAGCTTGTTGTTAGATCGCTAGGAACGAAGGGCGTGCGTAAATATCATCTTAAACTATATTTCTTGTCTACCCCTGCAATTCGTCTGCTAAGACGTTGATGCCTTTTTACTTCTCGTATTCTATATGTGCAGCTTGATTGACAGCTGGGAATATGAGACGTGAGTGTCCCACGTTCTACCACTACTTCGAGGAAATTCTGATATCAAAGAGGGAATCTTGGGTGGTAGAGTAGAGATGAGAGCTGCGATGTTTCAGGAGGAGGACAGGATCACTTGGTGTAAGTATGTGGTTTTAGGAATATTTATAAGGATGTTTTGCTTCTATTCAAATGAAAGGTATGTCTTCGTCGCTCTCGATTCTGATGTTGCGTTTCTGAAGTTATGGGATAGTGATTTAATTAGAAGATACCTATCGCTGTATGTGATAGGTCCTTGAAAACCCGAATCTCCTTAAATCCATAGCATTTAAATTGTATTTAATCCCGAAATATGTCAAGATACAACTACACGTGGCATTGGCGCCGAAAATCTCTCTCTTCACAATTTGTTATTCCAACATAGATGCTTCTTTCTTCAACCCCTCCAGCAACGCCATGCTGCTATAATCAACCTGCCAAAACAAACACAAGATTCCAAAAATTTCACTAACTACACCTTCCCAGCATTCCTATAAACTACCCCCTCCCACTCCTCCATAACCCCCTTAAACACCTCATCCCCGGGCGGAATAATCTGACTCGCCAACACCCCCGACACTCCCGAAACTCTATCACAAAACCAAAACAACCCCGGATACCCACCCCAATTCATCGTCCCCTTCCTCCTCCCCCCCTCCACATCCTCCAAATACACCATCCCTCCAATCCCCCACGACACTTTCTGACCTTCCCTAACCCCGTACACAGCACGCAACTCCTTCACCTCTAGCGTGGCTTCAAACGCCGTTTTCGCCGCCGGCGCCAGATGGTCTTGGAACATCAGATCCAGCGTTGCATTTTCCAAGATCTTCTCATCCCCGACGCAGAGACTATGCAGGAGTTTCTGGTAGTCGAGCGGTGCGCCATACAATCCCGCGCCCGCGGACGCGAATTTCATATCCGGATTCCACACCGTGTCAGTCGTATATTCCATCTTCCCGTTCGGATCCACCGCCGTGCCCATCGCTGTGCTGCCGCCGGCGCGGAGACTCATGTCGACTAATTTCCCCGCGATCTCTGGGTGCTGGGCAGGGAAGAATGTCATACTACGGACGTCTAGGGGATCCCAGATGTGTTTTTGAAAGTACGTCTCTAACTCCATGCCAGAGATGCGTTCGACGATTAGGCCGGCCCAGTCGATGCCGCTGCTGTATTCCCAGCCCTCGCCCGGGACATAGGTAAGTGGTGTTTTGAAGGTTGAGATGAGATCGGGGGATGTCATGTAGATTGCGGGTGTTTCTCCGCCGGTTAGGGCACGGTGTTTGATTATATTTGGGTCTGGGTTTGTTAGTTTTGTAAGATATATATGGAGGGGGAAGACGGACTGAAGAATTGATAGGAGAGGCCGGATTGGTGGGTTAGTAACATCCTACCTCACTTATCAGCATCACCATCCATATCCTCCCCCTCCATCAGTTTATAACTTACTTTAACGTTATAACTCTCTCATTCCCCTCCAAAATCGGCGTTTCCACCCCATCGATAGTTTCAAACCCCTTCAATATTTCCAACCCCTTAAGTTCTGGGATGAATTCAGTGATATCACTATCCAACCCTATCTTCCCCTGCTCCACAAGTTGCATAACCGCAATCGTCCCAATAAGCTTCGTGCACGAGGCGAGCCACATTGTGGCATCTACTTTCAACAGATCATGCGGTGTGTCCTCTTTGAGTGTACGCACGCCAAAGGCCTTTTTATATTGAAAGGAGCCTAGAGAGGTTAGCGATAGGGGAAGGGAGGGAAGGGGAAGGGGTACCAGTGGTATCACTCGCGATACAAAGAACACCCGGAATCACTCGCTCCTGGCACATGCGTTCGATTTTGTTCTCGAAGGCGGGGACGTCCATGGCTGATAGGGAGAAAGGGGTTTGAAAATGTGTTAGGAGTTTTTAGGAGATCAATAGTTTTTTGAATCGAGGTACTCTCACGTTTATATACCTTTTTATTTTTCTTGACAGATTGGAATAGATATACCCCTTCCGTACTTGGCGAAGAGCCAGCTCATACCCGGCTTGCTAAAGAATACGCAACCGGTACTTCCCACTCCACTCACCGACGTTCTACCATTCTTGTCATTATATAGTGTTGTGTACTCCACCATGGATGTGTCTAAGTACCCCACCAGGTACCGCTTCACGTATACATTCCACGCCGCTTCTTCCCCACACTGGAATACGCAACCGGTAGACAACGAGATCATGCTTGGTATGCTGGGGTAGAGATGCCAAGAGGGGGTCTAGGGTCTAGAATCCGAACTCGTAGACAGGAATGGTCAGGGTGGGAAATGGGTGGGTAAGTGTGGTGGGCGTGAAGGTGTGGTACACTGTGGTGTACGTGAAGACTGTTTGAAAAGGGTGAGTCATTTTCGGAAGGGGAAATTGGTGGAGTCGGGATGTGAAAGATTGGTTGGGGGAGGTTGAAAAGTGGGATAGATGGATGGGTGATTAGTTATATAGTGAAACACGCATATGATCATTCGCCTTGCAGCGGAATTTAGAAAAGTAACCTAGAGATTATGAAACATATTTGATTAGTTGTATTGAGAACCTTTTGTGATAGTAATATGTCTTGACGAAAGGCGTAGCATATGCTTCGTCCTGTGAATAGTAATCCATAATACATTCGATGCTTTTAATATGTGCTATCAACTATATGCGTTCTGGCACTCAAATCCAGAACTCGAATCGCGACTATTAAGACCATACTATATCACGCATCATGAAGAGCGTGCCCTTCACATTCCAAACTCATGATTCCCAAGCCCCAAACGCCCTGCAAAATGCGCGTGTACAATACATATGTGATGGCGAAACGTAACCGCCAATTAGTAATACAGATTTTATATTCGAAAAACCCTTTGGGTACGGGAATGGTGGATTAGCCCATTCCGACATATTTGAACCAGTTCGGTCGACAGTCTTCTTTCATTAACCAGGCTTCGCCATCGGTGAAGCGGCCTGCGACGCAGCCTTTGCATTTGGGTGAGTTGGGACAGTTGAAGTATGGGATGTGTTGGTAACCAATGTCTCGGAACCTAAGAAGCGGTGTCAATTGAGCATTTCGTGTTGCGGAAATTTGTGCTTACCAGTGGATTTTGCTCGCATCTTCGAACAACCCCAACGCAATACTATGAACAGGAGCATCTCCCCACCGCTCATAAAAGAATCCACCCGCTCGATCAAGATGGTTGAAATAGTCTTCATATGCTTGACTTCTCCAGACAGACAAATCCGCAATCTCAAAATTCGACCAGAAATGACAAGTCGAGTATCCATTCGCATTCTTATTATGCTCCGGTCTTCGTTGCTTATCGGTAAGCCAATTCATGGCGTTATTCTCATGTATGTATTCTGGATGCGCCGCAAGAAATTTTACAGTCTCGGGCCAGAGGGTTGGAATCGAAGCAGGTGCATCGTATAGGTTGATCGTGAAACCGTAGGTTTTGTTGTGATCAGCCATGTATCTGAAAACATCATAATCAACATCGCAGAAGAAATGGACCTTTGGTTCCACACGCCAGTAAAATTGCATATGTTCTAATGCGGGATGTTTGTAGAACAACCCACTGTTCCACCGACACATTTGATGGTAGGACTTCATGGCGCCGTACTGAATATCGTTCTCTTGAAGTATTTTAGCGGATTCGGCGAATATCTCTTCATCTATCCAAGATGGCACTTCCCAGTGCTCTTTAGGAATCAATTCTATGCCATTAATTAGCTACTACCCAATTTCAAAATTTCAGCATCTTGTCCTACCATATCTGCATTCTGCTTTCGTCTCTGCTTGTGTTCGCTTTTTGAATTCGTCGGTAAATGGGACATCGTTAAAGAATGTCCAAGGGTAGTTGAATTTCGAGTTCCATGTTCGTTCAAGATCTTGCATAGCTTGTACCATGCCATCGATTTCCTCATTTCGAACCAGCGACAAGAGTGTCGCATTGATTCGCGCAGTCCCTTGATCACCCAACCCATATCCCTGATCCGCTCTGAATAATAACCCCTCGGGTTCTCCAGTCACTGCGATCAAATTAGCAGACAGCTCCGAAATTCAAGCTCGAATAGGGGGCGCATACAGTCTAAATTGGGATCTCTTTCCATGTTCTCCAACGTTTCTCCTGGAGGTTTAGGAGTTTTCTCTGGGCCAAATACTTGGTATATGAAGAATATCCATAGTCCTATGGCCGCCAGGGCCAGCACCCGGATAGGTCGTGCTATTGCCATAGTTGCGATGTATTGTGGAAGTGTTTCCAACAATTCAAACTTCCAGGTTCCAAGACGCACATGCGTATTTTCAGCTCTCCGTCATGATTGGTGAGACACTTCCGATTGTAAATCTGCCTCAGGCCACAATCAATAATCGCGTCTCCCCAGCGCGTATCAGTATCACCAAAATTATGTTCCCCTCAAATTGGTCATACCAAAATGATATACGACTCTCTCGATGGCGCATCTTGCCAAACTCGGAGGGTTGACAGATGAACTTCTCACTTCGCTGACTTCCAAGTCTTCAAAGGTGGGTTTCCATCCCCTTTCCCACAGGCGTTTGTTAACTTACCGGTTGTAATAGACGGAAGCAGCCAAATCCAATGCGCAAAAAGAGTCAGCTCTTCGCGCATTCAGATACAACAACTATGCACGAACGAATCAATTCGATGTCGCAAGCCAGCTCGAGGGACTGGAGGAGAAGTTTAGAGTTTACAATGAAGATCCGCTGGCGGACGCTCTGAAGGAGAGGGTGGATAAGGTTATGAAACTGCAGTCAAAATGGACGCCAGAAATCTTGCATCTTCTCCTGGAGTTATCTGATAGGCCGTTGCAAAACTCTAAACTCGAGGATTTGGACTTTTTGAAAGAGCCCGAGCCCTATGTTGAGCCTCTACTACGGTGGAAAGATCTTGTTGCAGAGGACCCTTTACTTCGAGAGAAAAGTGTGTGGAGGAATGTCGATTTCGGCGCCGAAAGCTCTGAGGATGAAGAATTCGATGATGGTCTCTCCGAGCGATCGGAAGCTACCGAGGTTACCATACAATCCAGCATCGAAGATGTTGGACGACAGCCTGATGATTACGTGATTGATGTTTCGAATAATGACACTCTCCTGGCACTCAAAGACGCTCAATTCTGGCTGAAAGACCCTAGTGTGGGCGGAGTCAAGTTGGATACCGTGAAAAAGCCGATTACGGAACTTCAAGCTATTCGAGAAGTTCTCTTTATGCTTTCAGGTTACCCTACCTCCTTGTTCGAGACGCCAAGTAATCAGTCGGCTCAAATTCTTCCCTCCAAGAGTTACGTGTTGAAACATGCTTCTCCAGACGCTTTCTACCAGCAGATCAGTGCTTTCGCAGAACAAGGCTCGGCTATTCGATCTCTTAGGTTATGGGTAGCTCAACCCCAATCCATACCTCTCCTTCAGGTATTCCAGGATGCGGTCAGCAAGAGAATTGCTTCTTTTGATAATTGTCTGTCTGACATTCAAACACGTTATGTTGAGCTCGCAAATGACGTCGTGGTAAGCCTTGTGCAAATCCAGACGGAGGTCTACTCCACGAGTAGACCACTGTTGAAGCTGGTTGACATTATAAATAAGTAAGCAAAGTCTAGATCCAGATGGCTTCTACCTGGAGACGTAGTCCATGCTTTTGGACAGTATCATTTTGGATGGTGAGAATGGCTGCTAATTTAGTTTGTCGTTCAGATTAGGTGAGGAGCGGTATTCACACGCCTTTCGATATCTAGAAATTCTCTATAAGTATACTTGTACCTCCCAACTAGCCGGAGATGAAGAATTGTACAAATTCATAGGCACCTTATTCTTCGACTGCTTCCAAGTCTTCCTTAGGCCGATTCGTGCCTGGATGGAAGATGGAGACGTCACACCAGGAGATAAAGTGTTCTTTGTATCTCGGACCACAGGAGAGGTCGACCCAGCTACAATTTGGCAATCACAGTTCAAGCTTCGACATACCCAAGACGGCAAACTTCACGCCCCGACCTTCCTTCGAGCGTCAGTGAACAAAATATTTACTACAGGTAAAAGTGTTGTGGTTTTGAAACAACTAAAGAAATTCAGCCCACGTAACCATTCAGAATCCGACGAACCACTTCTAGATTTTGAAAGCGTCTGCAATCCACAGAATGTGCAGCTCGCACCTTTCACGGAACTGTTCGCGGAGGCATTCGATGCATGGATACAGAGTAAGCATCATCATGCTTCTACAACACTGAGAAGAATCCTGTTTGATTCCTGTGGCCTCTCCGCATCGTTAGAAGCGCTCTCTTACGTCTATTTCATGTCCGACGGCACCAATGGAGCAGCGTTTACATATCCGATCTTCGACAAACTGGACAAGCTCGATTCTTCTTGGAATGATCGATTCAATCTGACAGAATTACTACACGACTCCTTTGGCACCCTGCCATCGGTCAATCCTGATCGCCTTCGAACAAGTGTATTAGCACTTAGCCGGAAGAACCAAGACATTGCCAAGTATAGGACGAAGGTGAAAGTGCTCTCAATTATCGAGATCAAGTACCATCTTTCTTGGCCAGTTCAGATAATACTGAATAAGGAATCATTGGTCGGCTATCAACGGATCTTCACCTTTCTCTTTCAGATTCGTAGAAGCTCTCATATCATCACACGCCGTCGTTTAGTCTCCGACACACTTACAACCAGTAGCAGCTCTGATGAACGTTTGCTATTTTATTCGCTTAGAACACGTCTCTTATGGTTTATTCAAACTTTGTACTATTATCTATCGTGTCTAGTTGTTGAACCTGGTTCTTCCGCTATGCGTACAGCATTGAAAGAAGCCGTTGACATCGATACAATGATTAAAGTCCATTCCGCCTTCATGAAATCGATTTTGGACAAGGCCCTGCTAGGAAGCAAGCTGGCGTTGATTCACAAAACAATTCTCAAAATCCTAGACTTGGCAATCAAGCTGGAAGATGCGGAAACCGTGAACGCAAGCACAAATAAAGGCCAGCGAGAAGAGCAGGCGAACAGGATGGATCTTTCAATGGCAAGCCTCGGCTTACATACTCCCAGGAAAGCAAAGCAGGATTTCAAATCAAGTACGAGACTTTCGAAGAGCCCGAGATTTGCGAATGATAGCTCCGACGAAGATGAAGAAAAGGTTGATCTTGATTTTAGCATTCTTTCAAGCCCTTCAAAAGCGACAGAGGTCGAATACGTGGAGCAATTGCGGTCAATGAAAGTCGATTTTGACAGACTAGTTAGATTCGTTGCCAGTGGGTTGAGAGGGGTGGCCAGAGCTGGAGGAGGAGACGAAGCTAGGAGTTGGGATACCCTAGGAGAGATGCTCGAAGCTGGACTTGGTACCACCACTGAGTTTCCGGGAAGCTTTCGTTGAGCATATTAAAACAAAATGCTACTGTGGACTCGCATCAAAGTATGTCTTAAAGTTGCCAACGCCTTATAGATGTCCTTCCAAGTCTAATGGACGAACAATGGACAAATGTCCGAAGGATAACTGGCCATTAATATGACGCCGGTGTGACAGTCAAAATTAGGGTCTTAACAACTTACGAAAGGGCTTCACAGCATCCGCGACACCTAACTCCATCATGAGGATCAACTTCCCCATGTTTACCCCACTACTCGAGAATCAAAGTCATTATTCCCCACATCCGTCGTCTTGTGTGGGGCCGAGACATTCTGCTCTTTCTCAGCTCAGTCACGATATCTCCCGGATTGAAGGAGTCAGTCCAGCCCCACGCTGTCTAATAATTGACACACTTAAAGCAACGAGCATGGTATGCAACTTTTTGTTTATCATTATAGAATTCCCACGAAACACGACAGAATTGTATCAAAAGTTCCTGCTTTCTGATCAAAATCGTCAGCTGCGGCTGGTGTACTTGATTATCCGGATCCACGGCAACCAAAAAAATCGCCGCTCCGAACTCCAAGAAACTCACGGATAAAGATTCATACGCAATGAAATTGCAAAAGCATCTAAATTAGCTGCAACTATCCACGTGACTGCGGATACGGAGTTGACAGTCAGGCCTAGCCTTACCGCGACCAAATCCTTAAATTGCCGAATTAGACGTACGCGTTCTAAATCGTTAGCTTGGACAGATCATGTGCAGCGGGGTTTACGAATTTTGGATGTCACACGTTTTCCGTCTGTAAAGTAGTAGTATTTAATAAGGTTGGACCTCCTTACATTTTCTCAATACTGCTCTTTCAAAATTTCCTAGACTCCGATCATAATATAGATTTGACCAACAGTCTAGTGGCTAATTGAGGGGTAAAGCAGACTTGTATTAAAGTTAGAAAGTGCCATACACTTTACCAATTCTTACAACCTGGTCTGGAAACGCAAACATGGCGGTCCGAACAAGCAGAATGGAAAAGTCAGCGAAGATTGTTATTGCTGGAGCAGGTGAGTTTATCTTATGTGACAAAATGGACCTAAGCTAACATCTGGAAGGAATGGGTGGACTGGCTGCGGCACTTGCTTTAGCCAAGAAAGGCTTTACTTCTATTGATGTTTATGAGACTGCTTCAAATCTTGGTTTCGTTGGGGCTGGTATTCAGTTGGCACCCAACATGGCCAGAGTACTAGATCGCTTAGGTGTGTGGGAAGATATTGCGAGGGAAGCCGTAGAATGCCGCGAGACAAGTATAAGACGTAAGTTGCCTGTCATGAGTCTGGTGTTATGCATCTCAAATTACATAATGAGATGCATGATGGAAGTGATTTACTTACGCAAGCTAACTTATATAGTGGGCGCTGAAGATAAAGAACTCGCTCACGTGGATCTGAGATATGTCAAGCCAACATACCAATATCCGCATATGGTAGGACACAGATCATCACTAGCTGGCTCCCTTTACGAAGGCTGCAAAAAGGAGTCCTCCATAAAATTCCATTTCTCAACCTCCGTCGAAACCGTAACATCATTCTCCCCAAAACCAACATTTGTCATAAAACCTCGGAATGGAGAGCCCCAAACTCTCACAGCAGACGTCCTTCTCGCCGCTGACGGTATTAAGTCTAATGTACGATCCGCGCTTCTCAAAGAAATCAACGCAGACGCCACCATAGTAGATACCCAACAAGCAGCCTACCGCATCATGCTCAAACGCTCCGAAATGGAACACGACCCCGAGCTCCTCGCTCTAATCGACAACGAAATAGTTACCCGCTGGATTGGTGAAAAGCGTCACATAATAGCCTACCCCGTCTCATCCAAAACCATCTACAACATCTCTACCGCCCAACCAGACAAGAACTTCGCTGCCGCACCCTCCGCCACTTATACCACGAAAGGCAGCAAGAAAGCCATGATGGATACCTTCTCCGATTTCTGTCCCAAAATCCAACGCATGCTCGACCTCGTCCCCGAAGGCGAAGTCTGCGAATGGAAACTCCGCGTCCACGCCCCCCTCCCAACCTGGATCCACGGCTCCGTCGCCCTCGTCGGCGACTCCTGCCACCCGACCCTCCCCCACCTCGCACAGGGCGCCGCACAAGCAATCGAAGACGCGGCTGTCCTAGCCGAAGTCCTAGATCTCTGTCCATCGTCTAACGCGGAAGATATCAATAAATCGCTCCGCGTGTATGAGAAAGTTCGGAAGGAGCGCGCGGAGACGCTCGTTGAGCTGGCGGCGGAGAATGGACGTGATTTACATCTTGGACAGGGCAAGGCGAAGGAGGAGCGCGATCGCAAGTTCGCGGCGCTCAAGTATGAGAAGAAGGAGGGTGGTGCGGTACCGGATAAGTGGGCGGATGCTGATGTGCAGAAACTGATTTATGGACATGATTGTATGGAGGTTGCGAGGGAGGGGTTTGAGGGGATTTTTGCAAAGCTGTAAAGTGTCCGGCGTGTGGGAATTTGGGATAGGGAATTGATTTTTTCTGATTTGCAAAGGAACCTGCTGGTGTCTACATCCAAAGATCGTCTGTGAGAAAGTGACGGAGGCTGATAAATCACTGACTGGAAAATACTTGGTCTCATAAGGGCCAAGTAGTGTATTTGATGAGGCATCCGGGATCAAATCGCTCCTGAAGTTTGTTGACTCGCTTTCTATAGAATGTTGACCAGTTCACTTTGTTAGTCTGGGCTCGTATTCTACAGTACCTTGCCAAAAAGGATTTCACAGGATTATAAACGGCACTACTATCATAACAGTCGTGGTAAATCAAATTTGAACCCGATACTCCTTTCTTTCCTTTTTTTTGGAAAATAAATCGTCTTCTTTACATACTTCGACATCCAAATATACCGATCATAATATTGTAGTATAAGAACATCTGTCAAAATTTGTTGACGATGCATTCAGACTGGATTCTTTATCTTTTATTGAAAGGTAAGGGATTGAAATCTCCTACGGGTGATCTTTGTATATTCTGGAATACCCATAATCGAGTAGATATAATCCAGTGCCTGACATATTTAGCTGCGAACCTAGAACGTTCATTGGTAGATAACTTAACACCACAACTATACATCGAAGATCTGAAATCACAGAGGTAGCCTTCGGCTTAGGATATTGCCCTTGGAGAAAACTGTGTGCTAAAATGTTATTGTGTTAATGAACTCTCAGTTGCGGTTTTACGCTACACAGACAGTTGTGTCAGACACTGGGGGTATAATATGAAAACTTCAAGCCAGAAGATATTGCTTCGATGGAAAGTTGGTCTGTTTGGGGATGTAGAAGTAATAATGAAACTTAACCATTATAACTCAGCCTTAATGGACTCGGAATAATGACGAGGCGAGCAATATGAGAATTGATGACAAAACAAACTAATACCAGACTAAAAGCTCTCTAAAACACGTTCTATAACGCAAACTAAAATGCAAATCACACGCGGCGACCCCTTCAACTCTCCACACATCAACCCAAAATCAACCCAAAAATCAAATCTCAAACAAAACCAAATCAAAGACAAAAACACTTCACACACTCAAAACAAGTTCAGCACATCCTGCACGGCATCCGCTCCAGCTCCAATCACGCTCCCTAACACAGGCCCTCCCACAGCCTGCCCAATTTTCCCCACGTCCCCAACGATCTGCCCAGCTTTCTGTGCGCCATCCAAAGGCTTCGCCGGAGCTTGGGTAGGAGTAGGAGGAGCTTGAGTGGCGGTGGGACTACTTGCTTTCTGTGCGTCACCATCGTCAGATTGTTCTGCTTCAGAAGGAGGAGCGGAAGGTTTACTTGGGGTGGATTTTCCTTTTTGTCCTTTGCTGGATTTCTTGTCATTGGTTGAGGTGGAGGCGCCTTTCTTGGGCTTGGCTGAGTCTGAGTCGGACGCGTTTGCGTCGGCGTCGTCGTCGTCTTTTTGATCGCCGTCTGCATCTTCGTCATTTTTGTCGTCGGCGTCGCTTCCACCCGCTTCATCATCCTTCCCATCCTCATCCTCACCATCCTCTTGCTCATCATCGTCTTTATCATCGCCATCCTGGTCATCCCCCGCATCATCTTCTGCGTCTTCGCCATCTTCCTCCTCGCCAGCCCCGCCCTCTTCGTCATCTTCGTCCCCTCCATCTTTATCATCTCCATCTTCCTCTGCATCGTCACCACCCGCATCCTCCTCGTCATCCTCTTTATCATCTTCCTGATCTTCAGCATCAGACTTCTCAGCATCAGAGCCCTTAGCATCCTCATCATCCTCAGCGTCAGACTTCCCGGCATCAGAGCCCTTATCATCCTCATCGTCCTCAGCATCAGATTTCTCAGCATCAGAGCCCTTAGCATCTTCATCATCCCCCCCTTTCGGAGCTTTCGGCGTGCTTTTCGCACCCTTAGAGTCTTTAGAACCCTTAGCCGCATCACCTTTGCCCTTATCAGCCCCTTTAGTGGCTCCTTTGGCAGCTCCCTTATCAGGTGCAGCTTTCCCAGAACTAGCTTTTGCACCAGTTCCGCTGGGTTTAGCGGCTTTTGGTGCGGCTGGCTTTCCTTTGCCCATGATGACTGATTTAAGCTGTAAATTGGAAACTAAGCGGAATAATTATTGGCTGAGAGGGTTGATTGAGTGTGTATGTGTATGGAAGTATTGACTTGGTTGTTGAAAGAAGCTTTTTAAACAGCTTGGCATTGATCTTATATAGCCATCTAGGAGGCTGGAGTTTAGCTTGCGGGTATGTAGCTTGGTCATGGAGTGTTGACTGGTAGGGCTGAGCTGCTTTGAGAGACACGAAATGAACCCGAATGCGTAAGAGTCTGACTAAACACCGAACAAGCCCGCCTACTTTCCAAACCCTATGATTTGAAAGGAGTAATCGCAAGGTATGAGATACGACAAAGATGCCGTCATCTGGGTAGAAATAATCGTGTAAATTGAAGACGCGGGTAAGCGAGTGAGGATAACCGAAAAGTCTAAAATAGAACAGGCAGAACACTTCGGGTCGCTGAATTCGATTTGCAAACGGCATTGTCGAGCTAAGATACTTTTATAGCAACGAATCCATCAGATCTAACTTGAGTTCTGCAATAGAAAGACCTCCGAGTTATCAACGCTGAGGAGGAAGCCAAATGACTCGACATGTCGATTCGAACAAATCATCGTCCCAAATCCATAGAGGAAGCCGAAACAGCTTTGATAGAGTAAGAAATAAGCTTTTCTTACATGCTGATCCCGATGATAAGCTTTTTGGGCCCGTCGGGGTAAGGGAGAAGCTTTTCGGATCATGGGTTACTTGTGACTAGACATGTCAGCTTACTAATTTGGGTGACTTCGGATACGTTGACTAACCGAAAGACTCGTAAAAGAGGGAGGATATTCAGAAAATCTGGCTCCTACGAAAGCTACTTGAATTGTATCGATAAAACTTGACCGAATGTGTTGCTTGAGAGATGTGGTGCCGAAACCGTGGCCTTCCAAGTTTCAAGACTATTGGATACTATCCACTTAATCAATTCGTCAATTCGTCAGTCCTTCATATTTTGGAACATTCGAACTTCTTGTAAAAAACGAGGAGCATAGGGTTTCCTATTGAGCTTTCCTTTCTAAGCTAAAAGCTCGGAAGAGATGAAGTTCTGAATTAGATGGACTACTGATCCGGTAAGTTCAAGTCGGCAATGACCTGTGGTAATTGGTCCAATGACTATGTCGGATCTTACTTAGATGAACCCTGTGGAACGGACCTTTTAATTAGAATTGTTCTGATACGAGCTTGGGGTCAACTCGATAGAGACCTTCTCAAGGGTGCGGCTTCTGACATGTGAAGAGCTTCTTAGCTATTAACAATTAGCCACACTATCGGAAGTAACACACTAGTACACATAGACCTCTACTGTTTACCAAATAATCACACCAATGCAAAGTTTCTGCAATTTTGTGCCTTTTCCGATTCTAGAGCTTCACCATGCATTACTCCATCCACATAAGCCTCGCCGATGAACGAGTAGTGGTCCGAACCTGCACTCAATGCGCGGATAATGTAAGGTGTAGGCTCATTGTAGAAAATACAAATATTGTCTCCAGGTCGAACCAGAGAGGATCCAAGGCCAACACTTCCCCCTTCGGTAGAGAAATACGTTCGACCTCGTACGGGCATCTGACGCAAGATACGACGTGCAGTCCTTTCCATCAGTGCAGCATTAGTACCTGGCCCGTAACGAACATGACTGTGATATAATCCGTAAAGATCCGAAATGGGACTCCATTTGTGGTCCTTATAATATCTGCCAGCAGATATAGTTCTCTCATGTGTACGCTTGACATCAAGTGGAGATAGTCCCTTCCGCTGCGACAGACGCATGCATTCGGACATCCACTCGAAAGAGGAGTTTTCATCTTTGTCAAGGAGAGGCCCTGGTAGAACGACCTGTGCAACACAGTCTAGGATAAACCCAGAAATGTTAAGAATTGAATTCTCGGTATTGCAACTTGAATCTGATACAGACGGCCTTGGATAAGATAATACTCCATCTTTGACAATGCCGGCCCTATAATCTGGATCTGGTGAGCTATAAGGCCCACCGGTGCCTCTCGGGAACATTAACGAATCCGGGTCGCAAGGAGTCAGCAGGTTTGTGCACCACGATGGAAGGCCTACTAGAGTTTTTGCCGGACATACAAAGTTAAGAAATGAGGGGCGCCCTTCTTTTCGTAAGTGTAATGCGAAAGCTGATGTATAGAGCTTTCCAACCTCTATACTATAATCTGCGACCAGGTTGTCTCGCCAGTAGCGCTCCAGTATACCAAGCACTCCATAGACTTTGTCGTGCCCATCTAATGCTGATAAGTCGGAAAGCATACCGAGGACTTCCATGAAATTGAATCCTGTCCAAGATGCGCCAATGTCAATTTTTGAGGCTCTAAGTTGACACATTTTTATATATCCGCGAATCCCAGTGGTGATTGTGGTACCCGCCCAGTCACCAATCTTTTGTCCATAATGTAGGATTTCATGGCTAACTAGCCTGCTGAAGAAAAAGTCATTGTCAAGTATAAAATGTAGTAAGTCGGGGTCGACGAAGTCCAATCCGCACAAAAGTTCGACCTTGCAAGGTAAAACAAATTCTTGCACGACCCAGATCCTCCGAAACCAAGGCCTCTTAAGAAGATTCCCAAACCCCAAGAAATCCGGGTTGACTTCGAACTCCGATACGAATAGCTCAGATATAATAGACAGCGCTGGTGTAGTAGGATAACCACGCATTTTAGAAACCAATTCAGGCATATAGACAACAGCTTTTGTTATGGACGGATCTTGAGGACCAACCCAAGCAACACCCTTCATGCAACGCGAGTATATCTCCGTCATCATCGGAATTTGAACAGTCTTTTCCAATACATTCTCCTGATCAATGCAAACAGCATCGATCCAGAAATAGTCCCCGTGATTAAGTGTGTACATGGTGTGTAAGATCTCGTGCACATTTTTGGTGACCAGTAATCGTGATTCGTTGACGATAATGGTTTTGCTTGGTTTCTGGCCTTCCCAGCAATAAGATAATGTGATATAAGATGGGTTTGCATCAAGATTGACCTCTTCGATAGTGATTTCGATATCGGGTTCAATTTTGTCGACTTTTAAGAGTCGAATCTCGCCAGCACTCAGCGGTTTGTATGTATAAGGTTCCATTCCGGCATATCTCGGGGGGATATATCTGAAGTGACGAAGTCGCCGTGTTCGCATATGAGGCTGCTTCATGATTGACTTTAGCGGCCCAGCCTAGACACCAGATTGTGAGTTTTAGACGGTCTTAGCCAATCTCCTTTTGTGGAAAGTTGGATCTGCCATATGTTTAGTGATTGTGAGCAGATCGTTCATCTTGTTGTGCTAAAGTGCTTCGTTCAGCTGAAATCAATACACCATGACCGGGGTGGTCCGAGCTTCAGGAATCATCACATGTTTAAACGTGACTGCTTCTCGACCACAATATTCCAAAGCCCTCCAAAGTATTGACCGAGTAAAGATCAAAAGATCACCGGGCATTTGATTATCATGAGGTCTTGCTCAACGGCCCTTGCACAATGGGATAATTAAAAGATTTAATTTGATTTTCACAGACGATATTTCTTCGATCAATTTAACGAAATATCGTTGTTTAGTGGATTGACTTAGAACCTTATGATATGTTTCGTCGATTATCTTGAGTAAGTAAGAGTTCGTAACCTCTATTCGGAGTCGAATTATTTAGTCCAAGATTATTGGACAGGTGACTGACACTTATTTTGTCCTCCGCGAGCCACCCTTACCTTGAAGTCTTTCGCCATCCAGTCTTACCCAGATAAAAGAAAAGTCATGCTTCGGATGGGTTCAAAGAGACCCAGGGAGTTTAATGACGGATTGGCCTATGAGAGACGACTCAAGCCGCTATCAAAATTTAGTGCGTGCTGATATATAGTTGAGTCGAAGAGAATGGGCGCGATGTCCTTTGGAAGTCTATATACGAAGCTCGTGGAGGATGCAAAAATGGTCTCATCTGTAAGATACAGAGACAACAAAAATTGGCGATCCAGCTCCCCATAATTTTCAGACAAACGTCTTTGCCACAATGCCGACTTTGGCACAAGCAAAAATGCAATCTCACTCAAAAATCACAATCTGTAAATTTCAATTCATCCACGTCCCTACCCTAGAAGCTCCCCAGATAGGCAAACACAAGAACCAACCTATCCACTAGCCTTTCTCGAACTCAACACAACCGGAATACCCACTCCCCCTCGATCGCCTACGAAAACCGGAATCCCAACCTTCAGCCCAAATCGATCAACACCGCCCGCAGCATCATCCCTCGCATCAACAGACCAAACGCCATCTGTTCCTTCGAGCGCGACTTTACCATCGATACTCTATGTGATATCAGCCATCACCCTTCCTCAAACCCTCCCATCCCTATCCAACCATCTAACCATCGAAACACGAACTGATGTAACTTACAATAAACCGACCCCCTTCGCTCTGTCCAGCATCGCAGTTCAGCACACCACTCGCAGCAGTACATCCAGGGGCACCATAACTCTGCAGTCTCGAGACGTCGCTCCCAGTCGCAACGGGGAAAGAGCGGTATGGGTATGAAGGGCCCGGGGAGGAGAAGTTTCCGTGGCCGTTGAGGGTGCCGAGGAGCGCGCCGGTAGAGGCGTCTAGGACGGATATGATGAGGGTTGAGGGGAGGGGAGCGGCGAGGGAGAGGAGTGGGAAGAGGAGGAGGATGGAGGGGAGGGAGAGATGCATGGTGTAGATTTAAATTATGTTGGGAAATGGAGAGAAAGAAGATGAGCGCGTGAGAGTAAGAGATGAGAAGCTCTGTGGTTGAGTGGAAGTTGAACGAGATCGGCGGAGGTTTATATAGGTAAAGATACAGGGGTGTTAAAGGTTAGCCAAGCGTACAGTGCCACCGAGGCCAAAGATATAAGCTTAAATAGGTAGGTACATTGTATCGTCCGTGTCTAGAGTCTAGACGCATTTTGAGAATATCTGACATAAATGCAGAACATGCTTGTTCTTGACGAAGTCTGCCGGGGAAGAAGATGAATGAGGAATAAACTTCGGCTGACTTTCGCATCGATCCATCGTTTATGGGGCTCCCAGCTAGTATATGTACGATCGCCCCAATGGAAGCGACCTCTCAATGAATACACGTGTTGATCCCTGCTAAGAGATATGTCCTGAAAGAGAGTGTAAAGTACGTACGTTGCGGCACGGCCACCCAACACAGCGCTACCGAAATTACATTACATGAAAACTGTCAGTATTGTCATGAATGAGGATTAGGCTCCCAACAAAGTTGCGATAAGTGGTGCGAGTCGATACTTGAGAGTTCGAGGGTAAGATATTATGGAGTGCATCCTCGGCTGACTGACACTTACTTCCCGCCCAATGGGCACCATACCTAACAAAACGCTTTACTTATGAGCATATGATAGAAGGTTCAAACTAGAGTTTTTGGGGTTAGAAAGGATACTTCAAGCAGCGGGTGAACAAGCCGTTAATATTGGCTCTGCGTTAGCGGCCCTTAGTAGACGCTTTAATTATCCTAGCGTTACCGTTGAAGGGTAGCTTGAAGCTTGGGGCTTTGTCCAATGCGCACGCTACAGAATGAGATATAACAACCGGGGTATAAATTCTGCAATTGCTAACGTACCGTGCCGTGTGCGAAATTTTGTGGTGCAAGATCAAGCCTTGAATTTGACGAGCCGTAGACTACAAGATGGCTGCAGTATAGATGCACACAACTAGCGAGCAGAGATCGCAAACCTGAAAGTGTATAGCCGTGAAATCTACTACTAGTCGATCTTGGCCAGATATAAGTGTTCGTACATGAAAAAGCGCAATAAGAATTGATCGTTTAAGATTTGCCAAGTTTTTGGTTTATAATTTCCGTCCACATGTTCTTTAGTAAGTTCTACTAGGCGTATCAAGCTCAGAATCTCCATATTCATCAGACCCAAGCTCGCTCCGCTCAGAATCCGACGGAGCGTCTTCAGCACCATCGAAGGAACCTGGCATCATCTGTTCGTTTTCGCCATACAACAGTTTATTCTCGCTACCGTCATCATCCTGCTGGGTTTGCCCGATGTATGCTTCGCCAAAAGAGGTTGCTGGAATGCCAGTTCCTTGAATCGGATCGCCATTGTTTTCATCCTCGCCTGATGTAAAGCGTGAAAATCTCGGGTATTCCATTGGGTCGTCTTCGTCGGTATCTTCGTACGTAGTGATAGCGTGTCGAAGTGCAGTGCGATTTCTGGATCGCAAGGGGCCTTTGCCCAAAGTCGCTTTTCTTGCACCGGTCCGTATGAGATGGATGCCTTTTTGACTCATTTTGGTGATCTCTTCGTTGCTCGGATAAACGTCAGGTAATGGAACAACTATGTCCCGGTGGTCTCGTTTTCCAGCGACAGCATCTGGAAATTCGAGAGTGACAGCAAACTCCTCATCAGTAACCTCTTTTCCTAATTGAATCACGTCGAGTTTTGTCCTCATGATAGACCTGATTTTGGCCAAAGCACCATTTGTGAACCAACCATCGCACGCGTTGTCGCAGGATTGTCGAACCGGTGCAGTCTTGATAAGGCGTTCAAGTAGTGGATCTGAAATATCGCAGACCTGCCAAGTCCTGTTGCCTGGCGTGAATGATTTGCCATCAAACGTCTGGATAGGACTTATAGCATGATTTTGAGAGCCTGTGTATCGCGACGGCTGGTACCATTTCTTTTCCGCCTTCTCCTCGTTATGAACCCTGAAGTAGATGGTCTGGTAGGCTCGATATACTGGGTCTCGCCTAGGATCGACACCACGCTTAATTAAGCAGTCTCGCCAAGGACCAGCAGTAAATCGATACGAAACGTATTGAAGGGCCTTTTTCAGTGTTGCCATATGGGGGGATTGCGAGACTCTCAACGCCAATGCTTCTCTTGCCCAGATTGGACGTTCGTTGAAGACTTCTTGTAACAGCGACATCATCGGCTGTAACGCTTTTGCGTACTTATTCGAGACATCGTCAGGAAGCTCCATTGGACAATCTGCATCGGGGTGAATAGAGTTGAGGGTAGGATTGTAATTTCTCCTCCGTGGAGCTGCATTTGCCTTCGAGCGAGAAGGAACCTGCTGGAGTCCGGTATCTTCAGGTGGATCAGGTTGCCAATTCCAAATAAGCGGCAAAGATTGATTTGTGAAGAAAGGCGGAGGCATGATTTCATCTTTCCGTTTCGGACCCCTCGAGGGGTCAAGCTGGAACTCTCTAATTTTTTCCACTGGGACTGTTAGCATACTGGGTGACAACCTCGGATGAACAGAAAATACCATGGCCTGTTAATACAGTATCTCTTAACCGAGGAAAGAAGTCAGTGTGTTTTGTAGACTGTTGGAAGTCGGCAGGGTCTGAATGATACAACGTCAGGTTGAAAATAAGCGGAGAGGTAGGCGAGTATACCTCGAAATCTCTGTGTATGGTGTATCTTTCCGACTACGTCGACAGAGTAACTTTCCGAGTTATCCTTGAGCATTTGTAGCAACTCGATCGGATGGATCCGTGCAGCCCCGGTTAGAGTCCCGTTCTGATTTAAAGCTGGGCCGGCATCTAGAAAGACATCCTGAGATCCACGCTTTCGCTTTCGGCCAGTCCTTTTAGGTACTGTGACTTTGATGAGAAGATTGTTCGTCGCAGCATTATGAGAGGTAATGGGAGCGCACAAGGGGTCGCTTGGTCTCAAGTATAGAGGTATACCCTTTTGAGGCTCATCCGCCTTTACAATCTGCCCCAGAATTAGTTGGTTTTGACACAAGGTGCCGTACGCTCTTTTGCCAGCATCTAACCCGATCCCGTGTCAATTGATCATATTCAATACGAGGCGGATCACGAGATCTCTCCATCTCAAAACATACTCAGCCCTATTAAGGACATGCCGCTGGGTGAAATAAATAGAAATACTTGCCCTGTCAAAAGGATTGTCCGACCCAAAAGTTGCGAGTGCCTTGTTGAAGTTCTTCACTACCATTGGGTGCTCCACCGCGTTTATATCTCTTTGGCCAACCTTATATGTTGGAGCCGGAGCATGATTTTGGGCGGCCATGCTGGATGGCAAGCCGCAATGATTGGCCGGCCAGCTCGAGTTGTAGCTTCCTCTCGACGGTGAATGGAAGTTGACCAAGGAATCCCGGCAAACTTCTGGGTCTAAAGAGTAGGCAGCAAAGATGAGAAGATATAAGAATATCCTCCCCAGAGCTTTGTTGCAAGAAAATTGTCTTCGTAATGACATGGGAATGAGGGAGCCGGAGCTTTAATTCATGGAGGTTTGAGATTTGAGGTCTGAGGCAGCCACTTTCTTAGCGCCATTTGGCGTGGAGGGGACAAACCACCACCGAGACTATCGAGCGTCCAGAGAACGAGAGCTGTGATGTGATCCAAACTCGACAACACCAAACACTCGCATCGTCACCCATTGATCTTCCCTCTATCGTCGCCAATCTCCGCCATCCACATCCGTAGCGTGTGCTCTTGAAGACGCGGTGCGACGAGCGTGTTGACGTGCACCTGCCACCTCCCTCGCATGCGGAGTGAACCACAAGGACCCTTATTCACCGCCGACATCAGTCCATAAAGATTGAGACTCTTGAAGTGTTAAATTCAGGACGACGAGCTTGGATATCAACGCCCGCTTCATTGGCCTCAGCTGTATGTGTTCTCATCCGACCCAAGGCGCCGGCGTTTTCATATGGCAGAATTGTGCGCTAACAACATCATAGGATATCGAGGTCGAGCCCGTTGAAACGAACCCCCACGAACAACCTCACCTTAGTTGCGAATATTTTCCAATCTCGCATACTTCATCTACGGCGGCCAGAGACCCTCCTGTGTCCCTATCCCGACACGCTTCCGATTCCCGGATCCTCGCAGCCTGATAGCCAGCCTGCCGTGGTGGACAAAGTAGGAAGCTGAGTTGAGCGCTTTGAGTGTAGGAAAGGGCATACTGTACGCCGGGAAACTGTCCATTCGTCACAGCGAGTAACCCGAAAGCTTTATCGTCGAGATTCACCATCTGGTAACTGATCACTTTACGCGACTCGTCTGCTTTGCTGGACCCAACACAACCGAGATAATTCCACACTTCTGTGTCATTGCGCACCTCGATCGCATCAGCTCGCCCAACGTTGTTATAACAATTTTACGCGGCGTGGAACTTGGAGGAGATCTCTAAGATGAATCGCTTCAGGCAAAAAGTGGTGAGTCGGTCCGAAAATGTTTCATTGCCAGAGTTGAGCCCTCCATATTAACGGTCTGCTTACTCTTAGCATGAACAGCTCTCGCGCGCTAAAGACCCCTCAAAGTCTTCAAAGTCAAAAAACAAAGATTCCAAGGACGGCACATCGTCCCCATCACAATCCAGTTCTTCGAGAGACGCGGGTCAGTCGCCCGTTGCGACGCCATCTTCTTCAACCACAACACTGAGCGATCCTCGAAACAAACCTCTTCCCCCAAACGATGGAGGCGCTTCGAGCCCCGCACCGCAGCCTCAATCTGGTTCAATCGGATCGCTAAACCCCAGCCACAGTACACTGTCCGCTCCAGATCGGTTCAATTCCACGATGAATGTCAGCCCTGCAAACTCTTCCGGGCCAGGAACGCCAAATAGGCATGGCCCTCCTAGTGTTGTCATCAGCCCTAGCACACCTGTAAGTTGTTTCGTAGTTACACTACAAATGTGGCTATCAACTGACGTCCATAAAAGCATATTCCACCCCCCGGAGCGGCCGAGACAATGCCTCAAGACCTTGCGCCGCCAAAAGCTGGACAAAAGTCACTGATGTTCCATGGATTATCGACCACACCAAAAGATGTGCCAGAAGGGCTCAGGACTCCCAAGAGGCAGCACTCGTCGAGATTCGATATCTCACCCCAGCGCGAACTTGAAAAGCTTCCTGGCTTCCACGAAGTCCCCCCAAACAGGCGCCAGGAGTTGTTCATGCAAAAGATCGACCAGTGTAACGTCATTTTCGATTTCAATGATGCTAGTGGTGACATGAAATCGAAGGAAATTAAGAGATTGGCATTACATGAACTATTGGATTATGTTGCAAACAACAGACAAGTCATTACGGAGTCTATGTATCCAAGAGTAGTCGAGATGTTCAGCAAGAACCTGTTTCGACCCATTCCCCCACCCATGAATCCGCAAGGCGAAGCATTCGACCCGGAAGAGGACGAGCCAGTACTTGAAGTCGCTTGGCCACATATACAAGTCGTTTACGAGTTCTTCCTTAGATTCATCGAGAGTCAGGACTTCAATACCAACATTGCTAAGGCATATATCGACCACAGCTTTGTTCTCCAGCTTTTAGAATTGTTCGATTCAGAGGACCCCCGAGAACGTGATTTCCTGAAAACGACCCTTCACCGAATTTATGGTAAATTTTTGAACCTGCGTTCGTACATCCGGAGATCGATCAACAATGTCTTTTTCCAGTTTATTTACGAAACAGAGAGGTTTAATGGTATTGCTGAGCTGCTAGAGATCCTTGGCTCTATCATCAATGGCTTTGCACTACCCCTGAAGGAAGAGCATAAACTCTTCTTGACGCGAGTCCTTATTCCGCTCCACAAGGTCAAGAGCTTGAGCATGTACCATCCCCAGCTTGCGTACTGTATCGTCCAGTTCTTAGAAAAGGATGCCGCCTTGACGGAAGAGGTAAGCGAAATAGTTCTGTGCATATGACATGACTAACGTTTACAGGTTGTACTTGGTCTGCTTCGATACTGGCCCAAGGTAAACAGCACCAAAGAAGTCATGTTTCTCAACGAAGTTGAAGACATCTTTGAGGTCATGGATCCAGCCGAGTTTGCCAAGGTTCAGGAACCCCTGTTTCACCAACTCGCCAAATCTGTTGCCAGCCCGCATTTCCAAGTTGCAGAGCGAGCCCTTTATTTCTGGAACAATGAATACTTTTGCAACCTGGTCAGCGACAATGTCGAGATCATCTTGCCGATCATGTTTGCTCCACTCTACGAAAACTCGAAGGGTCATTGGAATAGGTAATATAGCCAACTGTGGATGTGAGTTTTTTGCTAACCCGGCTGCAGAACAATCCATGGTATGGTTTATAACGCCATGAAATTATTCATGGAAATTAATCCTCAGCTCTTCGACGATTGTTCCCACGACTACACCGAGCATCAAAATAACGCCGAGGCACGAGAGCAGGCAAGGGAAAACAAATGGAAGGCCCTTGTAGATCAAGCGAATCGATCAAATACTAACGGTGTTGTCCGTCCTGGGGCCATCTCATCACCATCTCGGAACAAGGTCTCTGCCCCGTTGAGGATTGATGAAGTCGATCCAATAACGGAGGATAACCAAAAGAGATTAGATTCGCTAAAGCTTCAAGACGCGGATAGAAGAGATCGAAGACCAACTCACGATCGACAAAATTCGGTAGGCTCCTCCAGAAGCCAGCGATGATTCTTTTGATATATGTCGTTCTGCGTTCTAGGCGCCAACTTTGTGGAGTTTATTGTTTGGGATAGAAGTGTTGGCTCGCGCATTATCCCTTCCCTTTCATTCAACGCACTTTGTTCCTCCATGCGATTGCGGGCTGCGTATTCTGGTTGTGATGGTGATTGACAGATCAAATCTCAGAACATCGGCTCGAGTACTAGCACGAACGGAACGCGAACCGCCCCAGATTCTCTTGAACATGTTGCCCCATCATCGCCAGCACCTTTACTGGATTCTGAGGATATGATGCCTGACCATCAGCTCACACACACAATGACGGACGAGTATGCAAGCCAGCTTTCTTGAATTAGCTCCCGAGGTCCGATAATCTCACATCATGGGAACGGTTGAGGAGGTATAGAGGGCAATCTCTCCCTGACGAGGGAAGTTTTGTTTATGTATGACGAACAAGCATAAATACCGCAAGCGTTGCGAGGATGACTCTTTATCACACTTATTAGACACCATCGCTTTTCCACTTCTGCGCCTGTTCTTCCGATTCTTATTTTTTGAAGTAAATATGGGAGGGCTACAAAAGGTACACATATTGGCGTTCAAATACTTGGTACGATGAGTGCTTTTTGGGTCCTAGAGAAAGACTGTGATGATCAATGACTGATGTTCTGGCTCTAATTGTGTGCTTTTTGACTGGTGTGACTCTGCTTCGTTCTAGTATTGCAGACCTCGCCTTATAGACGATGTGCACAAGGTGATACGAACTGTGGATTTCTCGACATGATACCTATTCATTATTGATCGCTAATTATAATTATTATCACAACACACGGCCGAAGATATATCGTATCATCGCACTACGGGTTAGCCGGACCAACGAGAGTGACAGAAAATGCTGGTTGCACTAAGGCCAGACAGCCGAATCTAGATCTCTGTCTGGCCGGAAAACTTAGCTCGCAACTCAGGTAATCACTTGCACTATTCGCCACCTAAACACGTGAATTTTTAGCCCCTCCGCGGCTATCGTACCTTCAAGGTACACCTCTTGTCAATGAGACCGAATCTTAAACAACCAGCATCGCCAGCTCTTATTCCAGATTTCCTTATTCTTATCTCGGACAGAAAGATTTCATTTTGTCGAGTACAGTGGGATAAATTCATTGAGCACCATCCCTGTTTTTTTTTTTGCACTAGTCGAACGCCGTCGCCCGAGGAGAGATAGCAAGAGACATCTCGAATCTCGCACCTCAAATAGAAACAGTCATCATCGTGCCCAGAAGGATGAGATTCAGGCCTCAGCTTCATGTATGAGATCTGGATCGAGACAACAGCAGTCATCTTCTTATGTTCAAAATCCGGATGATGGGAGATTCATATACCACACGCAAGCGCAAAGTGTTTGACTGGATCAACAATCCGGATCTGGACTCCATAACGCCCTTTCAAAGATTCATTTTAGACACAGATTGGGAAAAGTCACCCGTCGGTCCCATCTCACAATGGCCCGCGCAACTGAAGCAAATGGTCATGCTGGTCGTGCAAGACGCTTCTCCTGCGATCTTATACTGGGGTGATGAAGCCACAGCGTTATATAATGAACCATACAAGGAAGTCATTGGCAATAAGCATTTAAGGCTTTTCGGACAAAGCCCCGCAATCTCATCACCAGAAGTATGGGAACCACTTCGAGCCCTACTCCAGAAGCAGAGAGACGATTTTCAAGCTATAGTCGAGGGCGACTATTTTTTGTTGCTTGATCGATGGAGTTTTCTTGAAGAAACATATCACAGTTTCAAGCTCACGCCTATTATCGGCGAGGAAGGCTGGGTGGTTGGGACACATGGAACTGTCATGGAGGTCACCGAAACGGTTATCAGCGATCGCAGGATGACCGTTGTACAAAACTTGGCTCGAGTGCTTACTGAAGCTTCGTCTATAAAAGAGCTCTGGGAACGGATAATAAAGGGCCTGTCGATCGAAGCGGCCGAGAAAGATCTCCCACTCGTCCTACTTTATTCTACGCAGTTAGCAAAAAGAGATTTGAGGCGTCAGTCTTTCCCAAGTGTTTCAAACTCTTCAGACTTTCTGGAAGTCACTCTTGAAGGTAAGAGCGCCCAGTATGATTTGAAAGCTTGTGTTAATCCAAGACTTAGGCTGTATTGGCGCCAGAGCAGGCCACGCTTTAGCACCGGATTCGCTGAGTTTGTATGACACTAATCCCGTGGGAATGGGCGCAAATCTCCGAAAGGCATTGGATGCGATGGCTCCAGTTGTTGTCGAAATCGCAGAAGTAGATGAGCCACTGGAGTGGCGGGGTTATGGAAAAGCTACGCATGGGGTCATATGCCCAATCATACCAAAGGGCTCTAACAGTGTCCTCGCGTTCCTGTGCATTGCTTTGAACCCCCATCGACCTTACGATAAAGACTATAAGAGATTTGTCCATCATCTTATCCACCAAGTCACCCAACCTCAGCTTTCCTCGATAATCCTCCGAGAGGAAGTCGAAAACAGGCAAAATGCAGCTAGACAAGCGGCGATTGATCGCGAAAGGTTGTCGCGGGAGCTTACAGCGAGTGAAACCAGGTTTGAAAAATTTGCTGCCAGAGTACCGCTGTAAGTCGCTCACCTTGGCAAACGTGATTCACAGCAATACTTCCAAATATCAGTATCATTTGCTGTTGAAACTGCGGTTACCTTGTTTTACACATTTTGGGAGACAAAATGTGGCTGTTGGGCACTAGCTAACTTTCTATTATCTAGTGGCCTGGGTATTCTTACTCCGGAGGGTAAGTCACTGTCAGCAAACGAAATGTGGGTCAACATTACCCAGTTGCAGCAAGGAGACGAAATGGACGCATGGTCAGATGTGATAGTGCCTTCAGAGGTGCCGGCGGTCCTTGAGGCATGGAGTTTCATGGTTCAGGAGAAAAAACCCGTAAATATACAAACACAAATGTGGCGAGGACCACAGCTTCCGTCGAAACTTGACGCCGAAGGCAACAAAGAACTCGATATAATTTACATCCTGGTGGCTCTCTATCCGGATCTTGATGAGAACGGCGAGATTCTGACGATCATGTCTTGCATTACTGATATCACGGATCTCAAGCTAAGCGAAATACAACTTACTAAGAAAATGGAGCAGGCGATTGAGATGAAGAAGCAACAAGAGAGGTTCATCGACATGACATCGCATGAAATGAGGAATCCACTTTCCGCGCTCATTGGATGTGCTGACGAGATCACAGGCGCACTTCGAGAGTGCCGCGTGGTCATTGAAAAGAAAGGGTTAAATTCCCTAACTAGAAGCGCGAATGAATTTCAGCACGAGGCAAACTTACTTAGCGAATCTTTGGAGAATGCGGATACAATCATATATTGCGCACTCCACCAAAAACGAAGTAAGTCTACCGCGTGAGAGCCATCTCAAAGCATCATATCATACTTCATATCGGCATCCTAGGATTTAGGCAAAGTTCTACGGGAATTGCCCAATTCTAAACAACAGCGCTCGACGCTTCCATGGTGGAAAGCTTGGCTTTGTCCTGCAGTTCAGCTACTTTACCATCATTCATTACAGAGCTAACAAGTACTCTAGTCATTGATGATATTTTAACCCTTTCGAGGCTCGATTCGAACCTGCTCATGGTCTCTCCTGAGCCCACAAGACCGATTGAAGTGATCAAGGCAGCTTTAAAAATGTTTGAGGCTGAGCTCAAACGAGCGGAGATTGGACTTGATTTTATAGAGGACCGATCGCTCTCAGATCTTAATGTAGATTGGATACTTATGGATAGCTCTCGAGTACTCCAAGTTTTGATCAATCTTGTCACGAACGCGATCAAATTTACAAAGTAAGTCTACCAAGACACGCTGACTTCGTAGAATCGAACGTAGTTTTCTGTACTAACAGTCCGCAGAAACGAGAAAACCCGCCACATCAAAATAACCATGCTAGCCTCCCTCACTAAGCCCTCCGACAACAATGCCTCGGGCATCGAATACGTTCGCAAAATCGCGTCCTCCCAAGACCAAACTACCAGACCTGAATGGGGTGACGGCCAAGCCATCTACCTCACCATCAGCGTCACAGACACTGGCCGCGGTCTCAGCTGTTCCGAAAAGAAAAACCTCTTCACCCTCTTCCAACAAGCCTCGCCCAAAACACACGTCCAATATGGCGGCTCCGGCCTCGGTTTATTCATTTCTAGACAGCTAACTGAGATGCAAGGCGGTGAGATAGGCGTCTCCTCTGAATCGGGCAAGGGGTCCACGTTTGAATTCTATGTCAAGGGACGACGGCTCCTAAGTCCGCCAGAGGACGACGAGGTGCTAAGGAGGAGTAACGGCGTACAGCTGATGGTCAGGGAGGACGCGCTGAGGGAAGCGTGCGGTGGCGTGGAGATCTCGGCGCCGAAACGTGAGGAGGAGGCTGGGATTGATGGCATGACACTTCCGTTCCGCGTGCCGCTGAGGCAGACTTTCCATATCTTGGTCGTGGAGGATAATCTCGTGAACCAGAAAGTGGTCATGAAACAGCTTCGTAAAGCTGGCCATGTCGTCTCGGTCGCGAACCACGGCCTCGAAGCTATTGAATTTATTCAGAAGACGAATTATTGGAATGGAAATGGCACGACGAACGGGAATGTGTCTGAGCGTAGAGGAAGTGGGCAAAGGAAAGGTTATGAGCTCGATGTCGTGCTTATGGATCTCGAAATGCCGGTAATGGACGGTCTTTCTTGCGTGAAATGGTTCCGGGAGAGTCAACGTGATGGGAGGATTAAGGGACATGTTCCTGTGATTGCCGTTACTGCTAATGCGAGGAAGGATCAGATTATGACGTATCTGGAGGCTGGCATGGTAGGTCTTGCCAGTGGCATTTACTTAGACTTCTACCCCTCACTTGGATGTGGTGGGAAGAGGACGGTGAGAACGAATTGAGCGAACAACGCTGACTTTGATCTAGGATGATGTAACCACGAAACCATACCGCATGCAAGACATGCTGCGGCAGATTGAAAAGTTAGTCGGAAAACATCGTGGAGATTGAGTGGTATTTGATATACTGTGTCTCTGCGGACGAATCAGCGTTATTGGGGTTCGAAGCATATCAAAGGCGTTTAAAGCGTTTGAAAGGTGTCAGGAAAATTAGAGCGGGTATGTGGTTGTTTGGTTGTATGATATAGCTTTTGTATATAGGCAAGTGCAGCGATATATGAGCGAAACAAATGGGTGCTAGACGAGGATATTTTAGCCGGGTAATTCAGATAATGATACCTCCCCAAAATGTCAAAAGTTATCAACTTGATAATTGGAGTATTGCGAGCCTTCTTGCAAAAGTAAGAGGTGCGATTCAGGAAGTGAGCAAAGAATGTCTAAAGAGAGTAAGTGAGTAGAGCTCGTAGGGGTAATAGCATGGATAGCCGAAGAACGAATACACGTGATTTTAGATTCATAGAGTGGAAATGTTGAGGATGCTGAAGTGTGAGGGAAGGATTGGCTAGCATGGTTTAGACTGGGTGATGTAAAGTACTAAATAACTTGAAGTTTTGGATTTCCCCATTTGAGTTTTAAATTCCCTGTTCTCTGAGATGTTACTCATCAATCTACCAGTACGCCCCAATACACCTCCACCGCGAGAAATACGTAGACGTAGTCACTAAGACACAAAAAATTCAAGCATCTTCAGATTACGCGGCAAACGTGCATTTAGGTTTGTTACATTAAGTTTTGAGTTTTGAGTTATGCTGGAAATACAGAGTACATTGGATGGATGTGCTGGGAAGGTTATTAGTGTGTTGTTTGGTAGGACAGTAATGTTATGTTTGGAAGAATGGACATGTTGAACTTGAACACGTAGCGTAAAACGGCTAAAATTGTCGAGCGAGAAGGACGTGAGAAACCTTCCTTTTAGAGATTATGTGTTGATACTGTGCTGGTACATTTGTTATGTGCTAGTGCCGATTTACAACTTTAGGTCTTGAGATTTTAAAGATGGTTGGATAAGACAGCTAGGCGAATGAAAGGACTCTGTCTTGGATAGGTAGAGGTGGGAGAACACAGGCAAAATGCGTTAGAAGAGTGCCAAAACCAAGAAAGTTCAGATCTCAGTAGGGTAGGTCAAAGTTGTAAATCCATAAAATCATATCCTATTCGTATCTCATAACATATATATCACAGCTCCTCCAGCTCCATGCTCATAAATTCATAGCCTTCATCAGTGCTTCTCTAAAAAATACAGTTCGAGCAATATACACGCCGCTCGGGGAACCGCACTGGGCGTGAGTCTCGCATAGTGATTCCTGTTTTTGTTAGTAATTATCCCCTCACACACAATCTCACAGCTCAGAGGAGAGAGGGGGTTCAGACTCACATAAACATCTGCAAGACCTTCATAATCCCATCCAGCGGCCCCCCCTTCGTCCCCCCAAACCCAACAAAATGATCCAACCCCCATCCCCACTCCCCCTTCTTCGCCTCCTTTTTCACCCTCTTCTCTCCCGGCACTCCCCCACCCATCCCCTTCTCCAGCTTCCCGAGCACCTTTTGCAGCCCGCTGAATGCGCGTAGGGCACCCGCGCCTAGCATCACGGGGACGAAGGTTGCCAGACCGGCTTTTATGGGGTTCCGCTTTGTCCAGCGCATGAGACTGCGGATCCATTGCGTGAGTTTGTTTTTGAGGCGATCGAGGAAGCCAGGACGGGGTTTTGGGCGGGAGATGGAGTAGGGACTTGGTGGTTTGTTCGTCGGTGAGAAGTAGAGGGGCGTGGGGGAGGGGTGCGGCGTTTGTGGGAGGAGGTGGGACGGCCGGAGGCGTCGTAGTAGAGGGGTGGGGAGATGGAGGTAGGTGCTGGTTTGAATGGAGGACGGGTATCGTTTGGTCGATGGAGGGGACTGGCGTCGTAGATGTGGTCGGTTGTGTGTTGGTTTGGAGGGCCGTAGAAGTGTTTGGGAGAGTCGGTGTTGGAGCGGTATAGTCTCTGTTCTGGGGCATTTTGTGTGGGAGGCTGGTATAATGCTATATGATCCTGTCTTGGGGAATTAGGAAGAGACACGGCATGGTAATAGGTCTCCTGAGCTGGACGATGTTGGACTGTCGTCTCATAGTTTCTGAAGTTGTGGACTGTGGTGTAGTCGTGCTTCAGATCGTCCTTGGGAGAGCTGGTCGGGGGAGGAGTTGGATATGCCATTGTGAGTGTCAATTGGCTTTGAACTATCAACAATCGATGTGCATATGCTTCATGCAACTATCCTGCCGGTAGAGTAACCAGGAGTGCGGATGGGAAAGGAGAAGAAAGAAGGGAACACAACTCGATGTCGATGTTTTTCGAAAGCAGATGGCTGGGCGGTGAACCCGAGCCCCAGACTGATCCTTGTGAAGATCGCTAGGTCTGGCCTCCCGCTGCCCCACTTCCCGTGTGCCGCCCATTAGTGTTTACAACAGAGCATTGGCAGCACGTGATAAAAGGATAAATAATTGCTACATAAAATTAAGTATACATTGTTAAAGCTATCAATCGTATAAATCAGCCTTATTTGAAAACCGGATTTCGTGCTCATCCTCCTGTGTCGCGCTTGTATACTCGTAGAACGTTAAAATTCTATGCTCTGATTCGGCTATTCTCTAGCTCGAAGAACTAACCAGTAGTTTATTGTCATATATGTCTCTGACAATAAAACCAAATGCCCTGTGTTATCTCAAGACAGTACAGCCCTCAATTTTCATGTAAAACATTTCGCGGTGACTCGCTTCAAAGAGAGAAGTGCATTTATGATAAATAAGTCAGAATAGCAAGAGAGGACAAACTTTTGTAAATGCGGGAGTAAGGAAACATGTTAGGTCTGTGGAGTCAAGTATTGACGGTGTAGAATTCGTAGGTTTTCCCGTAGAGCGGTTTGAGAATCCATAAGTAACTTAGTGGTATCTTTGAGACTGAAATGAGTCACATAGAAAAGAACCTATGAAAACCCTATTTAATTATACGATGTTAAGATGCATTTGATACGTGTGTCTAGATTCAAGCAAATTTCTTAGGTTTCGAGAGAGTAAAATGTGGACGTTGTGGATTTGGAAGGAGTTTGTATAAAAAAAGAAATTATGCCGGTGACTTCGCTGGCGACTTCTTAAAGAACAATGCTACTTTCAATACAAGCCGGGTTTGGGAAGTCATCAAGTAAATTCTGAAAGACTGGAATGTTCCTTGTTTCGCACGTTACGAGAAAGGGCACTATCATTCAAATAACTTTTCAGAACTTCAATTCCCTATCAAATATTACGCGCACTTCTGCTCATCCACCGTATCATTCTATCGTCATCCATCGCTCAGTCGCTGTATCATTTATCTCTCCATATCGCTCCATTCGTATCCATTCTCAGCGTAAAGCATATCCATCCCTTCCATGTCAAATGTCGTCCCCATTCTCATATTACAAGCAAAGAAAAAAAGCAATCATCCATCCCAAGCTCAAATCCACCACCGAAAAAGCAAATCCATAATGTATGTGTAGCAATGTTGTAGCAAGCAAAAACAAGTATCTCATCCGTACCGACCCAATCCCGAAGAAGTCCTCGCGGTGACAGCAAGAAAGCGAGTCCGTATATCTGTGTGCTCTTGTCGAGAAGTGACGAGGAAGTGTCGAAAGTCGAAAAATCTATCGCATATTGAAAAGAACTCCGCTGAAGAAAATTCGTGAAAGTGTATCAAGCCGCGAAACTTTTGGAAGATGAGATGGACGAAAAAAGCCCCTCTCAGAACACGAGATCTAGAACAGCGAGATTGATGATGCGATCAGACGTCACCAAAATCATCGTTCAAATTCTCGACCGCACCAAAGAATTGCTCATCGTCTGGCTCGGCAGTACCGTTGCCATTACCGTGTCCGTAGTTATTGGCGCTGCCACCACCGTTTCCGTAGCCATGGTGCGTGGAGTAGCTACCACCGTAGCTTGCAGTCATGTTGGTGTTGTAAGATGACAGGCTGTTGGGAGGTTGTTGAACGGCAAAAGAGCCAGGCTCGGATTTGACGACTTGATCGCTGTCATCGTCGTCTTCGTCACCAGATTCAGTGTACGAAATCTTGGCACGATTGGTGCGAGCGGGTTTGGTAACGCGGCCAGACATGACCTTATTGATGGAAGACTTGGAAGGAGACTCGGCCATTTCCTCATCATCGTCTTCGTCTGTGTCTGTCGTGACACGCTTTTTGGGCTGTGTAGAAGTCAGATGTCTTTGAATTAGATGTGTTTGAATCAGATGAACAGGAGACTCACGGTTGCCTTTTTAGCAGAAACGCCCTTCGGAGCACGCGGCTTCTTTGGAGTTGCATTTTTTGCTGGGGAGCTGCCACTACCGTTTTCTGCTATCGTGTTAGCCAAATTCCACTGCGGATCCCTTCTCAGCCGCTCGAAGTATGTCGACACAGCTTTACCTGACGCACCCTCGCCATAGGCGGAAGCGGTAGCTATAAGAATGGTTAGCATGATGTTCATCAAAATCTGTATGTAGTATGGCGGGGAGTAGCAAATCGACCCAAAGAAATAGTCTGGGGGAGGAGAATGGACCCTTCATCGTAGCGGCATCTTTCTTGATAGCTCGGAAGCGGTGATCAAGTGCATATGCTGAAGTGCCGTCATTCAGCATGTGTGCAATGGCTAGTAGAATGTCAATACAAGTGTCAAAGTCAAGGCAAATAAAGTCAGAGGGTTTGTGTAGAAATGAAAAGTGTGATGAGATATGGATGCACCCTTTCCACCACCGATGTTCAAGTCTTTCGGGTCTTTTCCAGCATCGAACGCATCGCGCTGACGCTTAGCATCTTGCTTAATGGTTCGAAACTGGAAACCAATACCCCCTGGAGTAGTATCCGTGCCCATGTATTTGCTGATGTCTATGAGGATGATATTAACATTGTCTTCTTTCCAAGATGCGGCATTTAAAATGAGAGATGCTTAAAGGAGAGGTGCTTAAAGAAGATATGAAAGAGCTAACACTTCGCATCAATCGCAACGTCCTTGGGATCTTGACCTGAAGCCAACATAGCAAGTTGACGCTTCGAGAGAGGCCGAAGGCGATCAGTGACTTGGAAACGGAGACCATTTGGTGTTGTATCGCTTCCCATGATCCGAGACATCTCTAAACAATATCAACAAGAGGTCTTGGTAGTTTTTGAACAAAAGAAAATGGTGTATAAGAATGTGCTGAAATACAAAAACATAACGCAAAAAGTGGCTAAACCTCGTTGTGTCTTGCCACTGGCATTAGTGACCTCGACGTCTTTGCAATCCTTCCCAGCAGCTCTCGCATCTTTTAGAAGCTTGACGTTTGCTTTGAGAGGAACTGCAAATTGCCATTTCAAAGCCGAAGCAGTCGTGTCGGAACCCATGTAAGCTGCGATTTCTAGCTTTTAATTAATATGCGACTTAAGGAGTTCTTTGCTCGAAATGACTGCGGTGTGGGATAACGGAAACGAATGTAGTGTCAAAAAGAAAGAAATCTGACCCCCAATGTTGATTTTAAAGTCGGAATCAGCACCGAGATTCAAGTCTTTGGCATCGCCACCAGCTTCGACGTGAGCTTTGAGCTTCTCGATGACCGGTCGTGTTTTTTTATTCCATTGGAGGGAGAGACTGTTGACATTCAAGTCGCTACCAAAGTGCTTTACCACCTCTAGAAACAAGAATGTCAATATCTCACCAACACGATTCGAAATATACACAGGCAGTCGATCAAAACATGTGGAGTAAGATTTGTGCAGTGCAAAGAATCCGAGACAGAAACGTTATACCAACCATGATATCGAGGCGCAGAACGGTTTGAGCCCTCCTGCTCTCCGATGTTCAAGGTCATGGGGTCAACGCCATTCTTCAACGCAGCATTGATGGTTTTTGCGTCCTGCTTAATGCGTCTAAAGCGATTTTCGCAAGCAGACCCGGTACAGTCACCTCCCATTGCGCGTGCGATACCTAGTAGGAATCAACAAAGGAACAAACACACGATGATATAGTTGTAGGATAAAGAAAGGGCAAAGTAGTTGGGGGGGAAGTTGTGCTGATCACCTGAAGACTTCTTTGCTGTTGTCCCTTTCACATTAGACGACTTGAACTCAACAGTATCAACAGTCTCGTTGTTGGCAATCGCCGACTGAAGTTGCTTCGCAAAAGTAGTGATTGGTTTCATCTGATGCCAGATCGACTTGTAGTCATTACCAAATCCATAGAATTTGGCAACATCTACAGAGAAACATCAGGACAACATCAGAATAATATCATGAATGTGCTTGAAACAGGAGAGCCCAGCAGAACCGGAATAGAAGCAGTGAGAGGTGTAAGCTGCCGACAAAGTGTATAATGACTACCTAAACCCTGAGCAGTGTCATCGAGGTTGACCTGGATTGGATCTTGGCCACTCTTGACTGCTGCATCCAGCTTTTTGGCATGCTTAGTGAGCTGGGTCATTCTTCCCCAAACTGCCTTGTAGGTGGTGCCGCCACCATAAAATTGACCGACCTCTATCGAGCGAGCATCAGGACGGACACAAAACTTTTGGAACTAACGGACGACAAGCAAACTGAACGGAACATTATATGGGGTTGAATGATAGAGCTGATCGAGAAGAGGAAATAATGTCACGTACCGCCATAATTAAGCTTAAGGCCCGGGTGGGCCGCAATGATAGCCGAAAGGAGACGCACTGAGGACTCGTAGGTCTTCCAGTTGGGCATGGCTTCCTTAGGTTTGAGGGTTCTGAGTATCTGAGGACCCAGGAGTCAGTCAAGTCAAGCAGGAAATGAGAAGAGGAAGAGTATCTCGAGAAAGCCAGTACTCGCTGTCCCAGCCACCAAAGATCATCACAGCGAATATGGCAAGCGGCAGTAGGCTTTCGTACTTGTCGGGTGGGAAGGACAACAAGCGCAGCTCAGACTCCATGAATACAGAGGTGATGAATTGAGAAATGAAGTAGGAAGGTGTGGACGATGAGATGAGGTAGGACACTAGACTAATTGGCTGACGACGACATGCACATACCTTGGGTGAAGTGAAGAGGTTGATATGAACGCAGAATGCGAGTCTGATTGTGAAATTCTGGTAGATCGAAAGCGTGTGAGCAGAGAATTGTTTTGCCTACAAAACACCAGTCAGTATACCTCCCAATTAATCCCTTGGACAATTAAGAACTTACCGAAGCAGTCTTGCAGAATATGCGTCAATATGTGCGAGCGGAATGTCTGTGGAAGTGGAAGTTGTCGGGAATGTTGTTGTGGATGAGAAAGAAAGAAGAGAGAACGAGGACCGCTCGAAGATTATAAACAAGCGGGGAAAGGCGACCGAGCTAGCGTGGAACTCGAAAAGACGGGAGGAAGGAGCGAGAGGGCGGGAGACAACAGTTGGACGAGGAGTTCACCTTTGGTGTTCTGTTAAGGTGAGTTCTTTGCTGTGAAGAGGCTTGAAACCGCAATATTGATACTCGGATATTCTGGCGCAATGTTGGACATTTTGGGATGCTTCGAGTTTGAGAATAGAATTGATATTCAATTAAATGTTATCCTTCTTTTCCTTTTTGTTATTCGAGATGTCGTTGTTACGATGTAACTTTTTCAAATCCTGGGTTTATTATTGTTGTTCACAAGCGAGCACATTTTGGTACTCGACAACCGAGTATCCTCACCCTAGTCACAACCCTCGACCACAAACAACCCGCCACCTTTCTCCTAGCAAACAATTTCTACCTATCGATAATCGTTATCTTTCTTCTTCGAGTCTATTCACGAGCTCCTGCAGATCTGTATCTTTCTCGTCGGATACACGAGTCTTTCAATACTCGGCTGTATCGGAGGGTAGCGAATAGGGGAGTAACCGTAGACTTCTACAGGGGCTAGAGCAAACATTTCACTGCTCAATTGAGAAGCTTCAACATTTACTCCCGTAACAATAGCTTTGTGGATGATTGCTTCTCTTCATAATCCTGGACAAGCCGACAGAAATGACAAGTCAGCGGGTGAGAAGGGAAGACTCGCGGCCTTGTGTCGTATCTTAATGTTATGAACCGTGCAACCCATCAGCGCAATCATTCTTCACAAGGAGAAGGACTTTTTGAACCCATGCCGTTTGTACATTTGTCTATCGCGAACATCTATCGTATCAATCTCCTAATCGTACATCTTTTTCCGTCATTGGCGTCCTCGCTCTCACATTTGAGTTATGTGTAAACCCGTTCATTCCACTCATCTTATGTTCTTTTATTACTGGAGGCCCTTCCCCGTACAGCACAAACGCCTGGATCCCCAAGAAGCTGTCACAACACATCTGGAATATACCACACAATTTGAACGCCCACGGAATTTCTGTCGTAGCCGAGAAAAACCAAAACATCTTCATTGCATCACCTGCCAGCCAATTGATGAGAACGGAGAGGCGGAATCCTTTACAAGACTTGGACTTGTAATTGGAAATTATTTGCGGTATTGGCAGAGTTGCTTCCACCGACAAGCCAATATATCCAATCAATGCAGAGTATGCGGAGTAAACAGAAGGCATCGGTGAGAGAATGAGTTCGAGAGCAGTAAGAGTGATGAAGAGGTAGAGGAGGAACTGCCAGTATCTGCAGACATGTTAGCTTGAACCACACAGCCAGCAACGACTCATCTTACGGCTTCGGTGACCTCCACTGCCAAAAGTTATATGGTCTCGTAACGCCAAGGTCGCCTTCCCTCGAGGCAGCGAAAGGCATCGCTGCGTCGCCCCCTTTTGATGATGGTCCCGGCCGATGATCCAACGCAACCTTCAGAAGCACAAGCTGTATCGAAATCATAATGAATGATTGTATAAGTAGAGACATATCGAACTGCGCGCCTGGATAATAAAATATCCTAGAATCACCCCATCAGTACTTTGCGTGTCCCAATTAGGCCCAATGCGACAACTTACCTCAACATCGAAGCCACCAGCATAATCAGCGGGATATCCAGCGAGAAGCCCGCACTCGACTTCGACCGGTGTATCGAGTATGTCTGATCCGCATACGAAGTGATTGGCGAGATAATAATGAATAACGGCGCCACGACACCGGAGATAAATGCTACAATTCCCATCTTGAATATATCTTTCGAACTTCAGGGGGTTCCCTCTGGATTCTGCTGCAAAACTTGGTACAAGATCTTTCCCTCTCTTTTACTGAAATTCCATCCGCGATTACGGATTCGTAGCTGCAAAGGAGCGACTGTGGTGAGAATCGGATTGTTTCGAGCGTTGTTGTGAAGGACAGAGTTCAATCTGACACTTTTCCATGGTCCGGAAGGATGGGAAACAACACTTCGCGAGACTCCCACGCGCCCCGTTGTTGCCAAGCAATAAAAAAGGCTTGCACTGCAAATGTCGGTGCCGGAATATATTTATTCCTCCACTACTACTCCTTTTCGATATCTCGCACGAGCTTCCTTTTACTTCCTTCATAATATGAGGTTATCTCGTTAACACTCCTAGACTACTCCTAATGTAGCTTTTCTGGTCCTCTTTCTTATTGATATAAACAGTCACCCATTTTTTCAAGCAATGTTCATTCTTTACACGCATTTTCCGCTCTGAAAAGCAGCAGGTCACAAGCCACTTCTTAACCAACTAACCATCTAGGTATATCCCAACTCACTCGACAACGCAGCATTCTTCTATGAATCGAGCTCCAAAAATAAAAGCCACAAATGGCTCGAATTCGTCATTTTATAGACGTGTGACTATGATTACCAAAATGGATTGAACCCAAATCAGGGTTTGACAGCTACGGCAAGTTCTCCTACAAAAGCTTGTCTACTTCAAGATTCTTCCACGTGACATTACGGCTCTCGGATCATAAGACGATGAGCAACAAAGAATTTAAAGTCTTGGTTATATACAGCTGACATTAGAATGACAGCATTGTCTTGGTAGTTCTTTAATCAGCATGGCAACGCATTAGCTGATTGGCCAGTTCATACGATCGGAGCCCCACCGGAATCTACTCCGACCTCGAAAAATAAATTTCCTTGACCCCTCCATGAACCCCTCTACGCCCCCATCAGCCACTTCAATACTTCAACCTCATCCACCGTCTCGACTCCCACGCTCTCAACATACGAGCGAAGATGGAGCACTTGGTATTGCAAGGCGACTCTTGCTTTAGCGTGTCTGAGACAGCGAGCTTGAGCGAGCGCATCAGTCGCATTTCGCCCGAGATCACGAAAATTAAAGGAAACTGGGTGTATTATACACATCTTGGACGTCCAGATATCGAGACTGAGACTTTACTCAAGCGATTGCTTCCCAACATTCAGAAAAACCATAATGCGCGCAAAAGTAGCAATCCTTTCTTACAAACCTTTCATGTCACGCCGCGCAACCTTTCACCATGGTCATCAAAAGCAACAAGCATTGCTGGTGTCTGTGGACTTGGTCAGACCGTGACTCGTATTGAGAGGGGACGCAAAATCGTGCTGGAATTCAAGAGCGTGGCTGACGACAAGGCTGTTGATGCTGTCAAGAACCTGCTCTATGATAGAATGACAGAAACATGGAGTACGGAGGAACCAAATCTGAACAAAATGTTTTCTGAGGAAAGCGCTCGTTTATTGGAAGTCGTACCAATTGGCCAGTTGAAGAGGTACAGCAAGACTCATGGACTTGCTCTGGATGAGTCAGAAATCGAGTATTTGACGGAATCTTACCATAATTTGGGAAGAGACCCCTACGATATCGAGTGAGTATGGAAAACTTTTGTCTAGTAGCTCCGCCTGCTGACGATGTCGATAGACTCTTCATGTTCGCGCAGGTGAATTCCGAGCATTGCAGACATAAACAATTTAACGCAAATTGGACTATTGATGGCATGTCTATGGGTAAAAGCCTGTTCGGAATGATCAGAAATACTCATGCTGTGCACAAAAACCCAGAATTTACCGTTTCAGCCTATTCAGATAATGCTGCGGTACTAAAGGGGGAGTACGCAAGTTTCTGGGCACCCGACTACTCGACTGGAAGCTGGAAGCAGACAAAAGAGCGGGTTCATCTTCTCATCAAGGTCGAAACTCACAACCATCCAACTGCGATATCGCCATTTCCAGGAGCCGCTACGGGATCGGGTGGCGAAATTAGAGATGAGGGTGCGGTTGGAAGAGGATCTGCTCCTAAGGCGGGTCTTTGTGGATTTTGGGTGTCGGAACTGCTAATACCTGATCACAAGTCTCCTTGGGAACTTGATGTGGGGAAACCAGCGCATTATGCTAGCTCCCTTGATATTATGCTCGAAGCACCAATTGGTAGCGCGAGATTCAACAACGAATTTGGACGGCCATGTTTACTGGGAGTTTTCCGAACACTTCTCACAGAAGTCGATGCTGGAAGTGATGGTCACGAGTTATATGGATACCACAAACCAATCATGATCGCCGGAGGCGTTGGTACTGTCAGGCCTCAATTTGCACTAAAAAATGGATCCGATGTGAAATCAGGAGCTCATGTCATTGTTCTGGGTGGACCTGCAATGTTGATTGGACTTGGTGGTGGCGCTGCTTCAAGTGCTGACTCTGGAGAGAGCTCTGTAGAGCTGGACTTTAACAGTGTTCAGCGAGAAAACCCAGAACAAGAACGCCGTGCTCAGCAAGTCATCAATGCCTGTGTTGCTTTAGGAGATGACAACCCGATTGCTTTCATCCACGACGTCGGTGCCGGAGGACTATCAAACGCGCTTCCTGAGCTGGTTAAGGATGCTGGATTCGGTGGAGAGTTTGAACTTGCTCAAATTGATAATGCGGATCCAAGCATGAGTCCATTACAAATCTGGTGTTGCGAGGCGCAAGAGAGATATGTTATGTTGGTCAATCCTGATGGAATCAACAAGTTTACCAGTATTGCGAGTAAGTCAATTCATTTAAGGTTTTGCCACAAGAGCATAAGGCAAACATGGCTTAGCTTATCGTGGATGAGGCTCTCAGACTGCAGGATGCTAACACCTTTTGATAGAACGCGAACGGTGTGGCTTCTCGAATGTGGGGAGGGTTCTTTCCAAGGATGAAAATGGCAGAACGAGGTTAGTGGTAACGGATCGGAACTCGAAGGAATACCCAACACCAGTCGATTTACCAATGTCAACATTGTTCCCTAAGAGCCGCACTCTAGAGCGAATCGTCAAATCACGGAAGTTAGGCCTTAATCCTTTTGATCCATACAAAGCTCTTTCCGAAACATATCCCCAAATCCCGGAGCACGATCTGTTACGAAAGGCGATTGAGCGCGTTCTCACTGTGCCAGCTGTCGGTTCCAAATCTTTCCTCATTACTATTGCCGATCGAAGTGTTGGTGGTATGACTGTCAGAGATCAAATGGTTGGACCATGGCAAACACCTCTAGCAGATGTAGCTGTGACAGCAACTTGCTTGGGGGATAAAATCAAGACTGGAGAAGCAATGGCGATGGGTGAGAAGCCACCACTAGCCCTCATTTCACCAGCAGCATCAACGAGAATGGCCGTTGCGGAAAGTTTGCTCAACATTGCTGCTGCGCATCTTCTCGACGATTTACCTCGAGTGAAACTCTCAGCGAACTGGATGGCAGCTGTCAATCACACAGGAGAAGGTGCGGCTCTATACGAAGGTGTAAAGGCTATTGGAATGGAATTGTGTCCAGCACTGGGTATAAGTATTCCAGTAGGCAAAGACTCGACATCGATGAAAGCTTCGTGGACGGATTTGGAAACAGGCGACAAGAAGGCAGTGACAGCACCTATGTCTGTCGTCATATCGGCTTTTGCACCAGTCGAGAATATTCGAAGCACGTGGACTCCAACACTTCAGCGAATTGAGGATGTTGGCGAGACAATTTTGATGTACGTCGATCTTGCTCAAGGCCACCAAGCTCTGGGTGGATCTGCCTTGGCACAAGCATTTGGCCAGTTAGGAAATGAGGCACCAGATGTTAGAGACACCGATCTTATCATCGACTACTTCGATGCTGTCAAACAGTTACACGAGTCGGGGATTGTGCTAGCATATCACGATGTTTCTGATGGTGGTTTACTCACCACCATTGTGGAAATGATGTTTGCCGGTCGATGTGGCGCTGAATTGATGATTGATGGTTTCACAAAGAGTTCTGCGGTCACAGATGTATTAAGTTCCCTTTTCAATGAAGAATTGGGAGCAGTTTTCCAGGTTCGAAAATCAGATGAGACCAATTTCTTGCGATGTTTCGCAACATGCGGTCCACCACCAGGATTGGTACGAAAGATTGGTCGAGTCCCATCCGCCTCGAAGCAAAAGCTTTCTATCCGCTATGGACAGCAATCTATTCTACACATGGATCGTGCTGAGCTCCAACTCTTATGGTCCACAACCTCATATCGAATGCAACGATTAAGAGACAACCCAGAATGTGCTGATCAAGAGTACGAAACTATCAGAGATGACCACGAACCTGGATTACACTACAAACTTACTTTTGAGCCCAAAGAGAACATCCTGCCTCTTACCGCAACAATATCGTCAGCTTTTACCAAGCCACCGAGAGTTGCCATTCTCAGAGAGCAAGGTGTCAATGGTCACGCTGAAATGGCATACGCCTTCAAAGTTGCAGGTTTCGATGCCATTGATGTCCACATGAGCGACATAATCGACCATGGCAGTCTTGAAAACTACGTCGGCATCGCAGCCTGCGGTGGTTTCTCCTACGGAGATGTCCTAGGCGCCGGTCGCGGCTGGGCAAATTCCATCCTCATGAACCCACACGCGCGATCCGAATTCCAGAAGTTCTTCGCCAGAACAGACACTTTCACCCTCGGTGTCTGCAACGGCTGCCAAATGCTTTCGCAACTCACCGAACTCATCCCAGGAACCACACACTGGCCGACTTTCGAACGAAACCGCAGCGGCCAATTCGAAGGCCGAGTCGGAATGGTCAAAATCCAAGATAACACCAAAACCCCCTCCGTCTTCCTCCACGGCATGCACGGCTCCTCCCTCCCCATCGTCGTCTCCCACGGCGAAGGACGCGCCCAATTCAAGAGTCCTGCAGACCTAGAAGCAATGAACGCGGATGGCCTCCTGCCCATCAGATACACGGATACCAGAGGTCACGTCACCAGCAAATATCCGGCTAATCCCAATGGAAGTCCCGAGGGTATCGCGGCGGTTAGGAGTTTAGATGGACGGGTCCTGGCGTTGATGCCGCATCCTGAACGTACTATCATGGCGGATGTGGGCAGTTATGTGCCGAGGGGTAGGGCGGAGGAGTGGGGGGAGTTTGGACCTTGGGTTCGGATTTTTAGGAGTGCGAGGAGGTGGGTTGGGTGAGAAGGATTGATGGGGGAGTATAGGTGATGGGATTGAGTTTTGGTTAGATTATGCAATTTAAAGGGTTAGATTTTGATTTGCTTGATTTGTGAGTGTTTTTGCTTTCTTGGACGTCTCAGAGATGATTGGTAATTTATGGGCAACCTCATCATAGAGATATTACTGATTTATATTGCTTAGGCCAGTCTTTTCCTACTATTACACATATCAAACATCGAAAAAGTAGTTTGCGGACTCACTCAAGATGTTTGTCTTCATACAGGGCAGCTCCCCGGCGACCAAGTTTTCTCTACATAACAACACAATCCTCCTTATTCTCGATGCTCGTCATATATGGATGTTCAGCGATCCCGCAATCATTTCCACAGGGCCCGCAATACCAGAACCAGTCATTCTCGTTGCAGGAACAGCAATCTAGAGAAAATATGTCATTAGCAATTTAAGTGGTGTTTTGTACAGCGGGGGGACCTCACGCCATGTATATTTCCATGACTGCAGTTTATTCTCACATCCTGCTTTATCACAAGTGCCGAACGGTTTCTTACGGGCGCAGTAAGCTTGCTTCAATTTAAATCCCTCCATTCGCCGATTCTTTTCTCTGATACGATCCAGTTCCTCTTTTTGCATACGCTCTAGTCTAAGGCGCTCACGCTCCTCCTCGCCTCTCCTCCTCGCAATTTCCGCCGCCTGTTGTCGCTTCAACTCTTCGAACTCGTGGTCCACCAGCTTAGAGACAGCAAGACTGCCAAAAGCTTTCCCCAGATCCACAATGTCGCGCTGAGTCTGCAATGCTAGCGCATCGTGGCTCGCAATTTCATAGACCAGATTTCTGGCCTCGGCGGCGCTGTTGGGAATGCGTTCAAGACGCGCACCATTCGCGATGAGACTTTTCCAGAATGAAGTACTGGTCTTGAGCTCCGTCTCGCGAGGTACTGCTGTGGAGTGCGGCACCAACGACCAGCAGGTTGTGCCGAGAGTTACGTTCTTGTGAAAGCCGTCGCAGATTAACTCCTTAAACACCCTAAGGTTGCGGAGTGAAGATCCTTGCATTCGTGCATCCGTGATGCGGTGCAGGTATAGAATCCCGTTGAGTTTCTGGCCGGACTTGTACGTGCTTGCTAGCCAGTCTACCAGCAGCTTGAGAACGTCCGAGTCTGAGAGGTTGTCGTCGTCGAATCCCGGTGTGTCTACCAAGGTAAATGTCTTGCCACGGATATAAACGTTGTAACTGCTAATCTTTTTGGTCTCTAGATAGAATTCTTAGAAATTTCTTTCTTCGTGAACATATATTACACACCTGATAACTGTGAGTGCCCGATTTTGACACTTCCATCTCCTGTCACAAGTTTGATAAAGGAGCTTTTCCCAGCCCCGGTGATGCCCATGACAGCCAGTATAGCCGAAGATTCCATGGTTGGTATCGCTATGACAGCGCGATGTGATGCCTTTCAAAGCTTGAATGGCTTCGTCGTGTAAAATTTAATTGCCTTTAAGAAGTGGGTGCTGGATATCGAGCTGAGCCGAATCTAGGTTGCGGAGCCTCATGATCATCGATAAGTTTAAGCACCACCACAGACTGCCTTATCATAGTCTAAGACACTTTCAAGCCGAGCCTTGTCAGGGTCAGAATGGGATGCAATACTATCTCGCAGCTTGTTGTTGCAGTGGTCTGAATCAATGGATTCAATTGGGCAATTTAGCTAAATCCGAGAATTGCCAAGGTGACACAGTCATTCAGCTGAAAGCGTCTCCCAGCTATACCAGCCAAACTCTTGAAAAGAATGGAATCATCAAGCCATAACAAACAGAAACATCACCTGGAAGGCGAGTAGGCATAGCAAAAGATAAGAAACAAGAACGCTAGAGGTCGGAATAGTGCGCCGTGATGTGGCTTATATCGTATTGTTTGAAGAGCGGACGGCTCATATCTTTACGAGGCATACCTGGCCGTTCAGCCTCGTTGTATGTGGATATGGCACCATCGCTTTTGAAAACGGGGTGTATTTAAGGTCCTCATTAGCCATATGGATACATACATTTGTGACAGTGTTGTCATCTTTTTTGAATCTAACCACACCTTTTAGTTTTCCAAAATGGTTTCCAGATCAAATCCTCAAATCATTCTTGTCATGGGAGTGACTGGAGTGGGAAAAAGCACCTTTATCCACCACGCAACAGGAAGAAACGTGGAAGTAGGTCACGGCCAAAGCTCTTGTGCGTACAGCGAATGCCACCATTACTCTCTATAAGCTTAGTCCACAATCTAGGCACTTCTAAAGTCAAATGCTATCAGATCCCTCAAACCAACATCTATTTCATGGACACTCCTGGATTTGACGACACCTACACCTCCGACGCAAAGATCCTGGAAGAGATTGCGACGGCCTTGCTTGATGCTTTCAACGACAAAGCCGAGATACAAGGTGCACTCTACGTCCATCCCGTCATCGAGGCCAAAATGCGAGGGTCCGGACGCAAGAATCTCATCATGTTCCGAAAGGTTCTGGGCATGGAAGGCATGAAGAACGTCCGGCTCGTGACGACAAAATGGTCGCAGGTGGATTACCACACAGGCGTAGATCGGGAGACCGAGTTGAGCGAAAAAGAGGAGTTCTGGCAGCCGCTCCTTGCTGCTGGGGCCTCTACGGTGCGTTTCGGGGATACCATGGAGTCTGCGATTGAGATCATCAAGCCGCTGATTCATGGTCCTGCTTTTGAGCCACAGCTGGTTGAGGAGGTGGTCCGCGATGGCAAAGAGCTTCGTCAGACTCAGGCTGGGTAGGTGGTGAATGATGATGTCGCAGAGGCTAGGAAGCTTCATAAAGCCGAGATGGAATAGCTTGCTCGAGACATGAAGAAAGCTGGGGAGGAAAGAGATTTTGCGTTTCGTGCTGAGCTGGAGGCGGGGCGTGAGGAACATGCGGCTAAATTGAAGAAACTGGAAGAGGATGCGAGATTGCTGGCAGAACCTGTTTCGAAGAGTGGTGGGTTTGGTCGGTGGGTTGCGAGAACTGCTGCTATTGCGGTTGGGGGTGCTGCTACCTTTCTTAGTGGCGGTGTACTTGCTGGACATGCTTTGTTGTTATATGGAGCGACAGAGGCGGCGATAAATGATGAATAGGCATTTATAGATTGTGCTAGTCGTGGAGTATTCTTATTTCCCTATACAATCCTATCACTAGCTGCTGATGGGTCGTTGCACATTAAGGGAGCTTCTGGCTATGATGAATCTTGTGAAAGATGACTCTATCTATATCTGGTTTAGTTCATGATTCTGTTTTATCCAAAAGGATGCTTCTCTGTCCCTTCTTCAGTTACAAGTCCAGATTCATAATTTTATTCCACAGAGATGGAAACGAGGTGAAAAAGTTCTTCCAGCCGAGCCAGACGATTTTCGAGAATTGAATGATTCGACTCCTTGCATAGTGCAGCTTATGCCTCTAAGCTAGGTCACCCGATATCTAGCATTCTAATCCGATATCCCACATCCAAAATTCCCTCTCCCTCAGATACTTACCCACTCTCTCCCTTTAACCAACAACACATCCAACCATTCCTTACCCCAAACAATCCAAACTCCACCAAAAGCACACAAAAGGATTCAAATCCACCTCCAAAAGTGCCAGATAAACTGCCATTTTCCCCAAATGTTGTCAATTCCCAACTCAAATTCTCAAACTTCATTTCACACATCGTAATGACTGTACTTTACAATCATGCACGATACTGTATTACTAAATCAAAAGCATCATCATGCTGCACGCTACTTACGGGCTGAAAAACCCAACAAGGCGAAATCTCGTTTTCATCTTAACCTTACGAACTGATGAAACCGACGATAGTTCCCTATATCCTCGGCATTGGCGCCCCTATATCGAACCCAGAAAAAGCGCGAGAGCATTGGAAATCGATCTTTAGATATTTATTCAATCAGTTCAGGTAAATACTAAATCCTATGAACCTACACTTAGGACGCTCTACAGTGAAAACCCAACTTTCTATCACATAACCATCACACCCTCCAGATTACCCAACAAACAATTATACAAATCCAACCAAGCCCAACCTTTTTTTTAACCAGCCACCATAACGATCCCACCACCACTCGACCTCACAACCCACATACCCCGTATCCCCCAACAGCCACCTCCCACGCACGAGGGTAATAACTACTAAAAACACCACCCCTACCCTCCCCTTATGCCCTAAAAGCGGTAAAAACTCACTCTCATCACGAAAACAACGCTTGATCCCGTGGAATTATCACCTCCCTACGATACCACAGATCAAATGCCAGAAAGAAGCTGTTGAGCAGTCAACAATCCAACTCGGGACTTTTCCTCAAAGGCCACTTTCCGATAAACACATCTTCCGAAAGGATCGATGGGTTGGGTGGGCGAGTTAGTCTAAGTGGGCTGGTTATACATTGAGATTTGTGAGGAGTTGTAATTGGTGGGATCAATTTTGTCATATTGGCAATTTTGTGTTATGGAATTAAGTTAGTTTGTGCTATATTGTGCCTTGGGCTTTTGCAATGAAGTTCAAGTCTGTGTTAATAAGTCCTAACTTCCCTCCATCAAATTTCAGACTTACCTATATGAATTGGGAGATATTGTTATTTATACTAACGTCATAATATCCTAAATGTCAGTAAACACTATAAAATCACTTTGGGTATAGACTCTTGTCACCTCCCAATACTTTCCTCTCACCTACCTCCTCCCCTCCTCTTGAAGCCCAAACCCCAAACCCCCCAAATCTGCCTATAACACTATGAATGAACCAACAGCCTATAGCAGTAGCTGAGAATACACATACCACTTCTCAATCCCCATTACTCCTGTAAATATCCTCGTGATATCCCCATCACCTCCCACCCTCTTAACTATTCTCCCAGGAAAAACCCCCTCTTCAAAGCTGAAACCCCAAACCTACTTGTTATGTTATAAATGTAATGTTAACCCTATAATGCAGATCAGTAAACTATAACCAGATTGACTACTTATCCAATCCATCACCATCATCCCTCCATCGTAATCCCCATCTCCACTCATCCTCACGACCACCCGCAAGAAAACCCCCTCTTCGAAGCTCAAAGCCCCAAGCTTACCTGTTGTGCTGTAGATACAACGACAAACCTACAGCCCACGTCAATTAATTAAAATGGGCTTACTACTCCTTCGTTCCCATCACTGTATTATCTTCCCCCTTCCATCCCCCACATCACCTCTTCTCACAAACCTTCATCCCACCACCCCTTCTCTAAAAACCCCCCCTCCCCAAATTCCTCCCCCTCACAAACCTCCCATCCCACCACCCACAAGAACCCCCACCCGTCTTCCTCTCCCAAACACCAAATCAAATCTACTACCAGTAAGTCGGAAACTTCAATCTTCCGACTTACATTTTCCCCATCCACCAACCAACCCCTCGGTATCCTTGCCCCCCTCCCCTTCTCCTTCGCATCACCCTAAACCACATCAAAACCTCACATAAACAACCTTCCTATCCCATCCCATCCCATCCATCCCCTCTATCAATTACCCATCATTCCCAGCTTTTCCATCTTTCACTCACCAATCCCCCAAACATATCCCCAATACCCCCCTCTCCACTCTTATCCCCCCTCCCCTCTCCAAATCCCCTAGCCCAATCTAGGCAACTCACGAAGCTCCAAAAACAAAACTATCAATTACCTGCATAAAACACCCGTAACAAACCCTCCTTTATTCTTTTCCACCCAACCACAACCCCCCATCGCGCCTATCCACATCCTCATGCAGTCGAATGCCATCCAGACCCAACTAAGTAGCATGTACTTCGAGAACTTCCGCATCCGACCACAACCCCATAAGTCGGTGAACAAGTGCATCGCATCCCCAAAAATGGGGTACCGCACACATGCAAATGCAGCATGCACACGTACGTACGTATATCCCGAGACCTGTTCAGCCAAGTCAAAGAAATGATCCAATATAACGTTACCTTCCTTCTCGGGAGATCTGATGACGGGGTTTTACGTCCTCAGTACATGACCATCGCAGAAAACCAGTCATACCTACCTACTGAGTTCGCAGCATCTTTGCTTTTTTCGACGGAGATAATTTCCCACTGGGTGCGATCGTACATGCGGCGCCCACGGCGAATTTCGCGAAAAAGGAAAAAAGATGGCAAGGAGATATAATCTCTGTGCAGGAGTTGCCCGGAGCCAACCAATGGCTCAATTGGGCGACGGCGATGAGAGTCTTAATTTGCATTTTCATGTCTTGAGTGATTCGCTTCACTTTTCACGTCTCGCTTCATGTACGTGTGTTGGGTGACTCGCACTCACGATGGACGACGTTCCATCAGCGGCTCCCAAATTCCCAATTCCCAATTCCCAAGCCCAACATCTCACCTATGTAATCGGCGACCTGGAAATGCTCGCTCGTAACACATGCATTGGAACAGCAACAAGAGACACGGTCCGACACTCCGTTGTGAGAAGCAAACCCAAACGTAGCCCTATCACCGAGGCAGGAACATGTTCCTGCGGTGTAAGAAAATCCCCAAAAGAATCATGACGGTGTAACGGTAGGTTGGTCGTTGCCAATAAGCATCCTATTGGATGTGCCAACGCCCCCTGTTCGGCCATCCATACCAAACAACGAAGTTGTGTATTTTAAGACACACCGGCATCTTAAAATAATAGTGCCAGGGAATCGTCTGTGCCGTATTCTTCGTTTCTTTCTCTGACGGGAGCATTCAACCGAGAGAAATCGTGATTGCCGCCAAAATTCCAAATGAGGCTGACCAGCAGTCGCACACATCGACGCTGGCACCGTGAGACGGCCAATGATTGCAGTTACCAACTACCGTCTCGATGCCGAGTCTCACCACGGATCGTGGTCGTGTAGCAAGACGTGCGAGAACGGTAAAGTATTGACGGGGTTGCACAGAGCAATGGCCATGCAAAACAACAAATACCGGTGTCAGACAATCATTGTCAAACGCGCTCTGTAATTTGAAGGATCGATACAGACCCGGCAAATGGTAATAAAGATTACCCGCCTGACGCACGGCGTCTATTCAGGAAGATAAATTGAGGATTGATTGCTCGAGCGTCTGACTGGTTGCATCTTCTCTCATTCAAACGTGCGCGATGCCGTGTCCCTGCCTGATAATATCGTAAATAACGCAACGTGGGATAGCACCGTTTTCCCGGCAGGCTAGCAGTAGCGCACCCAGTTTAATATCAATCCATCATTGCCGGATTCAGAGCAGTTTGCGAACCCTCTTGGGCCCCGCAATTCACGGATCTGATCTGCTCAATCCACAGTCGTTATTTCCTAAATCCCTGGTGCGTGGAGCACGGTGGACAAAGGATCGTGACAAGCTCTGTGCCGCTGGAGATCGAAAAAACGTGGCCAGGCGGGCCGGGCATGGATGTGCAAATGCGCCGTACAATTTCTCGGATGGCCTGGGTTGAAATCGGCATTGATTCCCGTGCTCTCCACATTCGGCTGACATCTCCAACAGAGCCCTGACCATGTTGTGTTTTCCCGTTACCTGGGCTGAGCCAGTTTTTGGGTGAGCCGTGACAGCCCGTCGTTAAATATATGATTGGGGGAAGAAGCGCGCAAGTCAGCCAGGTGGCTTGAGATGTCTCGAAAGATGGCAGCACGGAGGACGAATACGTACTCTGTACTAGAGTAAAAGAAATGTCCCGTCTGCGATCTTGAGGCGTCATGAACCATGGCGCTGCAAGGCGGCTGTCCTGAACAGGATGCGACGAGCCATGGAAGAATTAGACAGGCGTGTATGGACGGATAAAATACACCGAGACTTCGGCTTGCTTGGAGGGACGGTTTGCTTACAGGCAGGTATCCTCAACCCGCTCATTATTACGGGGAATTGTTCCATTTCGTACTTTATCTTTGAGTGCGGAAAGGTATAATTCGTGTATGCGTGGATGTGCAGGCAGGTAATCCTGATCGGCCCTTTGCAGCAAAACTCGCGTAGAGACGACCATTAGAGGACGCCGGCAGACGAATGTGGTAATATACGCTCCGAGTATCTTCGGGCTCATGTATCTGTCGCCCGAAGCGCTAAAAAGAAGTCGTCCAAAGTACAAGTGCGAAGTGCGATGTCCGCTAGTTTCAATTGGCTGGTACCAAAGTACCGACACCTGCTTGAAGACTCGTTAACAACCAACATATCGCTTGCTGGTAATGAAACCGCACCACGCGCTCTATGCATACTCCAACTTTGGTAACTATGCGTTGTGATGAATGTAGAGTCGTAAACAACATAAATCATGACGCAAAACTATATGTTTTTGGCGAATTACGGCAATTCCGCATCGACCGTCGGTAGTGCTCACGCCAAAACCCCTTTTCGGCCGGGCTACCAGAGATCAGAGGATCTCTACATTACCACAGCTTCGATCTCGTGTACCAGGGGTCCGCAGATCACGACCTGGATCAACCGTTTTGCTTCTTCTTCTGGCGAAAATAGACGAAAATGCCATCTTCACTTTCTCCGAGCTGCCGTGATATGCTTCGAGCAGAAAGGTTACTTCGAAGTAAGAGTTCGCTTGGGCAAGGGATCAGAACCTTATTTCCTCAAGCAGATGAGTGAAACAACCTCTTGCTTCACTCCCGGACTTTTGAATGTTGAGATCGAAATTTAAAATAAAAAACAGAAAAAGGGGCTGCACGCTCAGAGAATGAGAAACTTCTCGTTATTTTCCATTGAGACCGAACAAAGGTTGTGATTATTGTGATACATGTGACTGTTGTTTGCGTTCCACAAGTCCTAATTTCCAACGTGACTTTTCGAGTCAATATTTGTGGACCTATTCTTAGAACTGACTGCAGGTGATAATTCGGCTCCAAGTCGTATTTGAGCCAATGGCCGATGTCCCAGTAAACGGCTTTGTACGGACTGGGCTGCAGAAGCCTTATTCCGCAGGCATATTTTGGGCGGCCCGTAGGATCGAATAATGCCAGCGGTCTATGAAGAAGATGTGCCGGGATCCTTGAAAGCTCATGTGTTACTGTATGGAGTAAAGAAGATCATGAAAGCGACTGTTTTGAGGAGCCGCAGGACAGGAAAGCCAGATATCTTTTTAGCGCAATCATAATTTCGTTATGCAACTAGAAGGGCGAAATGGAAGCACACTTTACAGCATGATGTTAGAAAAACTTTGAGATATCATGTTTCGAGGAAATATGATAGAAATCGTACCCTTGATGTGACGAAAGATTTACCCGTTTGAGTGCCCGCTCCGGACAGGATAATAGCTCCACCATGAGGACTCCGTACGATCTTGTCTCGCGTCTTCGTTCATCAATATTTCGGCACCTGTCCGATGATTAATTATTGGTGTGGAGCTGCAGTTGAGATCTTGATGTGTTTGAAGTCTCGAGTTATTTTGAGCTTGGAACTCAGAGGCAACAGCACTGAGAAGCACACGACGGCACTCGTCGGCTCTGTGGGCTCTTCGGCATCCATTCCGTCTGTGGCTCAGTTGTAGCTACCAACAGTCGAGTTGCTCTCCCTACGTTGTCATACTCCTCCCTATTGTTCTTACAACCTGGAGCGGTTAAATGCAGGATATGCAAACAGATCCATTTTCCTCAAGTTTCATTAAAGATGTCGATCCGTCTCTCTGTGCATTCTAATTTTGTAGTCAACTCTCTTTTGCCTGTCGGACTTGTATTCCTCCATTCCCAGCAATTCACGACGCTTTGTCTGCAAGCCAAGGTGGTTTTCGCGCCATGCCACGCGCTTGTTCCTGCAGTGACAGGGCACAGTCTTTCCTGCTATCAGGGCCACCCTTGCCCGGTATTTTCTCCTCATGAACGGCACATGGAAGTCATGGACAGATCGGAATCTCGGTTTCGCAATCAGCCAGCGATCTCCTCGACTGGGGTCGTAACTTTTCGGCGTTTGTGGTGAGGTGGCCGGCTTGGTATCTTGGCTGCGTGCAAGGGAGGAGGAAGAGCATTGTAAACTGGAGGGTAGGTTGACGATTGACGAGTTTCTACTGCTGAGGAAGATGCGAAGATGGCATTATTATTTCTCAATGTTGGAGGAACTCGTTGCAATCTCTGAATCTGGCTGTGTTTCCCGTCTACAGTTTGATCGGTCGCCCGCCAGTTGTGGTCCACTAGCTCGTCCCAGGAAGGTGTGATGCGACACACCGACATGCTGCCGCTGGCGGAATGCCAGATTCGTTGGTTTGTCCGGCTTTGTTGTTGCTGTCGTGTTGTTCGCGGGATCATGACGATTCCATGGCGAGTGGTTGGTGGTGTGGTTGAATAATGTTGTGACCGTGGATTTGGATGTGGATGTGGGTGGGTGTCCGCTGTTGGTGGTGGGTTGTCGTGGTCAAGGCCAGCGCTAGTGGATCACGTGACCACGCGAAGCTTGACGCTGCCAGCTTCTGGCCAACAGTTCTCCTACATTTTCCAACATCACCGCCACCTTTGCGTCTTGGATGCATCTTCTATCACATCACATTCCACAGCTTGGTCACTTGGGACCACTAGCAGATCCAGCCAACGACTACATACCCGTGCACGGAACCGAGTCTGCCACATGAGTACACGATAACCTCATCTACGCCTCTACTGTGCATTGTGTGAGCTGGCTTGCGAAAACCAACTGGCAAGCTTCTCGCAACCTCAATCTGATTTTCCAGCCATTGACAGTATCTGACAACTGTTAGGCCTAGGCCCATCAAGTCCGTTGCAGCATCATTTCATTCTGCTTTCTCTATGGCTCTCCAGGACCCTTTGCTGTCGAATCGGCATCACTTGTCGTTTTTTCTTTTTGTCGTTTCCCGCAGAAGCTCACCAAGTTCGTCCTGTCACAAGAAAAGTCAGGCCACAATACATGTCAGCCTTGAGATTGAGTGACAACATTGTGCTCCTTACGATATTGCGACGTTGCGGACAATTATATGTGATTACGCAGTCTGACACCGAGAGCGCGTACTTGGCTTTCTTCGGTGTAATTATCTCCCAAAGCACGGCAGATTCACCATCGCCTATCAATCTTGTTTGTTTTCAGATGACAAAAAAAGGAAGACACTTGAGGAGCGCTGAAGCAGGCAGTTACGCCTCGGGCTCTGTCTGCTCTTCATCAACTACTGGATCAGGAATGTTACGAAGAACCCCTTCCCGACGTGTTGGTTCGTGAACTTGGCACATTAGACGCCAAAGACTGGTGTGGCACGTTTTAGAGTTTGGTCACCCCGCAGCTCGCCTCCTTTCATCGACGGGAACCTTCAGGAGTGGACTCTTCGAGGCCTCAAGCGGCTTTCGATAATGGCGGGAGGAGTCGATGTGCGTTCGGATGAGGTCGGGCTGGGCCTTTTGGTATATGGAAGATCGCAAGAAGATTTTTGCACGCGGTGATACGCTAAACTAGACAACTACTTGCATCGGCCCAAGCTCCGGATCCAGTCTGGCGGGATTTGAACAAGTACATGTCTGGAGCACGAAATATCAATAATCTTCTCGGCCATGGAGAAACTTTGCTGGCGGCGGTAGTAGAAATCTCAGGTGAGTGGATGATCCGCAGGATAGGCAAGATAGGAGCTTGACGGAACCATCTTGGTGATGGATAGATGCCGAGAGACATTCTTGATCAGTGGATTTGCCATCTGCCATGCCATGGCTCACCGTCTGAGATAACTATCTCCAGGTTACTTAGTACAACGATAATAATGGAGACTAAAAGGCGCGAGCACTGAGCGGATCTACAAAAATGCGGTCACTTATTCTGACAGCACTCGGCAACCTGTTCAAATGCGTCGACTATGGGTTGTTACTCGTCTTTTCTTTTTAGATGTGGTGGACCGAGATTCACATATCGTAGGTTCCCGAACATCCAAGTTGGACATTGTGAAGTCGATATTGTGCGACACAATCTACATGAGTTCGCGTACCGCGTCTATCCTGAACTCATGGACAACTATTTGATTTCGATGACTATGACGCGGGCAAGACCATGAGCGACGTTGTTCCAAATGACATTAACCTGAAGGGGAATCTTACGATGTTCACTAACCTCCCCCTGTACGCTGTGATATCAGCCACAGCTATAGGATGACACAGACTCCCGCAGAGATGGGAAAACGGGGTTCAAGGGATCTTGAATAGCCGGCCACAGACCCAGCAGTAATCCAAGTGTCCGATGACCAAAGCCGGGCAGAAAGTATCGGCTTCAGGGTTCGCCCTGTTCTGAAGCAGGCTTGAGTCGGACGCTATTCTTGTCGTTTTGGGGCATGTCGATAGCCACCGTGTTATGAACGCATGTTTTACGGCGTGCACAAAGCAGGGCATAAACTGGTACTATAGCCCATGAAGAGCAATATCATCATGGTTATCGCAGACCACCAAATACCACCAGGCTGGGTTTTCGGAATTGCTTTTTCTCTGGATAAGAGCGTGGGAAAATAACAGTTTCGGAATTTCGGCAAGGCTCAGGGCCTTTCTCAACAAGCCTCAACTCGTGTGCCGAGCTCTCGAGTCCGAAACAGATGACATGTGGCGTCAAGACCGTTTTACTTTTTGCTGTGGCATAGGAGATTACCGTGAGTCTAACAAAGGTACGAAAGTACAAAGACGACAATCATGAAAGGCATCGACAGTCCAGGTCATACAGCGCACATCAGTATGTCCCAGCTGTACTTCACCGAGCTGGCCTCTCAAAAGCTCAGGGCCTTACGCCTTGTAATACGCTGTTCTGGAAACCAAACTGCCACTCCGGCTCATCGAGGGCGGCTATTGGGGCAGTTTACTGGTCTAAACGTAGTGTAAGAGGCTCGCTTGTCGCATTCGGCAGTCGAAGCCAATGTAGATTCCAACAGTCAAACGTCAAAACAAACACGATTTAACCACAGTACATAACTTCCCACAGCAGCTGGCAAAGAAAGCGTTTAAAATCATGAATTTACAATTCAATTCTTGGGACGGAGATAGTTGTGTGCTCCGCCCTTTTAGTGGTGCCGATGCAAGAAATTGTGGTGGCTCTCTGGAACCGACTAGGCGGTTCAGCTAACCTTAGAGAAGAAGCTACTTACGAATAAGATATAGTTTCGAACACCAACACATGGCTTTACCGATCGCGACTCACGCCGCATCAGGTTTACCCCACAAGAGTCTACATCCACTCATCAATTCCTAGTGACCTCGGCAGCCCGAGTCATCGAGAACGTTATCTGGTTTGTTGGTTGGCGCTTGTTGTGTCGGCGAACCCCTTTTCACTCGCTCGCTTCTACGTCGCTGAGATCTACCCTTTTAGGATAAGCCTGCTGTTGGTCTCTAGTCTAATATTCACACGGGAAGACATCATCATGAGTCTCGGTAGAGGGGCTCGTATATCTGCGTACAACTGTTTTGACATCGGATTGCAACGATCGTTTGCACAGACTATTGTTTGCACTCAGTCTGAAAAGCGGAATTCTTTACGAGACTGGCAATTGCACAACGAAAGCACATGAAATTCTCGCTGACTGGGCTTTTTGCTCGCGGATTGTCAACTAAAATCAGAAGTCACAACACCTAAAACGGCGGGTAAATACTGACCAACACGAACTGCCACGGACTCTACTATGAAACTGAGATATCTGCATTCATAAAATGTTCCCAAGCCCAGCCCAGCGTTGCCGGTACTCGTACTGTACTCGGTAATACTTGGGGCATCTTCGCGCTTCCGGCTTACATGATTTGCTTTTTTTGCGCCCATCGTCCGTGGCCCTTTTCTGCAGCAATCCTAAACAACCCCTGGCTCCTTTTCCCATCGAACGTCCTTCAACACCCTCCTGCACGCACAAGGTTCCCCTCCCCCTCCCTCTTCCAAGCACCCCGAGCAGCGCAGGCCCTGATCCCAGCTTTTACGATGCCTGTAGTCACTCGGTGGTGACGCCTCAAAACCCTGTACCACTTAGTACTGTACTGACTGTACCAAACCTTCCAGCCTCCGCTAGGGAAATTGCCTCTTGCTGGAGCTTCCACATCCAGATCAGTGGATATGGTGCGGGCGTGGCTCACCAGGGTGGACGAGCCCTCGAGCCATGAGCTTGAGCCTTGGAGGACGGGAAAAGTGGAACTCATCCAACTGTCCCACTACCGAAATCCTCGACCTAGCTCGCCCGCTCTAGTCCTAGCACACTACATACATACTTCCGGGTAGGAGCTGTTGCAGGAAAGCAGCTCGCTCGATAGGATCAACAAAACTTGTTACATCTCCTCTTTCCTGTCAGCATCTCTCTTCATCACGGGTGGTTGCAAGCACGAGGAATACACCTCGACCAGGACATCATCCACACTTCTATCCTCCACGACATCAAGCTCGCTTCCTCACCCCACGGCATATCTGTAGCCATTGCCGCTTGGAAATTTTGCTCTGTAACGAGAGATCATTGGAAAGACAGCTGCATTCAACCGGCTATCGACCACGAATACACCAGCCTTCCTGAGGTAATCGAAAAGAGGTGCCCCTGTGCCACATCGATACCTCCACCCGAATCTATGTTTGCTCTCACAGTGTAGTCAGAGTATCTTACTTTCAATACACGCCACGCATCGCATATTCCTTTTGAACATGACCCAGATTTACAATCAACCTTACATTGCGGCTCTTCATGATCGGCCGTCAAACTGCGAGAGACGACAAGCACCATATTATCCGAGAGAAGCACCGAGGACAGAGACTGCGGCGCCATATACAGAACGGAAAGTGGACAAAAGTTGGAGCCCTCCTTGTTCTCCAGCGTCAGAAAGTAGCAAACAATCCCGAGAACCAGAAAAAATGTATAATCGGCCAGAGAACAAAGCTCCTCGAGAGCAGTTGCCTTCATTGAGCAGCCTCTTTCCATCTTCATCACATCCACCACCCGCTCAGTCGCCGTACTCAGAGCGACCAAGCCCGATATTTCCCTCCGCAAACACATCACCTCTTGATGGGAGGCACCCAGCGACGCCTTTGCACCCGGATCGTCCTTTCGATTCCAGTTCATACTTCCATCGTCCAGCTCAACCTCCATCGCATTCGAGGCCAGAGGCTGTTGAGAGACTTGGATTTCCCGTCCATCCACTCTCTTCTCAGAATGGTATCAAATCCGAATCTTCAAGGTACGATGGGCGCCCGCCATACTCAATCAACACATCAAGAACTCCAGGACCTCCCACCAACGCATGGTCTCCACACTCGCAACCTAACCGTCCAGAGTACCTTTCGCGGGACACCTCTTCATCATTCACCCACCATGTAGATCGTTCCAGCCATCCGCGCAGACCTGAGGAAATGAGGGGTACGTATCGCGATGGTGCTCACATCACACCAGTGACACCGGATTTTCCACCTACGCCAGGAGGAACAGTGGTCAGTGAACTGGGCACGTCAAAGGATGGGCTTGGGCCAAAGATCTGGACTGGAACACAGTTTTTGCCTCGTTTTGTCCGCCAAGCAGATGTTCCAGGCGAAGGGACTTGTTATTTTTATGACGACGGCACACATTGCAAGACAGTGATAGATGGCGAAGTTGTCAATGCTCATTGGGGGGTCACAAAGGCTGGTAAGCCTAGAAAACGACTGGCAATTGCATGCATCACCTGTCGGGAAAAGAAGATTAAATGCGACCCGGATTATCCTCGATGTGTTCAATGTGAGAAGTTCGGACGAATTTGCAAGTTCAAGAATGCGTAAGTAGATTGAATCGGATCCGAGTGCAATGCCATTGCGGCGGTTCTGTTCGATAGAAGGAAAGACTGACATTGATTACAGGCCACGAGGTGGGCAGGGATCACCAGACACACCACCCGCTGATATTGATGATACTCTGTCGAGGCCTTCATCCTCAAGAACTGATGGGGAGTCTTTCAAAGTCGTCGGTCGAGAAAACAGCGAACCGATTTCACCACGCCATGTACTTCGTCCAGCATCTCCATCAAACGATGAACATCCATCAAAGCGTCAGCGAACTGGGTATAACAATTTCACTCCAGTGCCATCGGAAGGTTCACCCCCACCATCCGCTCGTGAAGCAGGATCACCACCGGCTTCTTGGCTCGAAACAGCCGTAAACAGACTCCCAGATCACGATATTGTCCAGCAAAGTCGTGTCAACCCGTACGTCAACCGGCCCGCAGTTGTCAGCGAGCTCATCGATGTCTTCTTCACGCTCGTTCCGGAAACAGCCTCAGCGATTTTTCCAAGAGGGGTCTTTCGAGCCTGGTTTTTATCCGCCAGCTCAAAATCTTCAGATGACTTGATGCTTATGTACACGATTCTTGCCCTGTCTACCATTTTCTCCCCAAAGCCAGAGCACAAGTCTCTCGGTGCTCAGTACGCCTCTATTGCCAGATTTGCTTGCGAGAACCGACGCTTCAGCATTCAGCTTGTGCAATCCCGCCTGCTCCTTTCTCTGTACTATTTCTCAACCAACAACCCGAACGATGCCTGGGATTTCTGTGGAGCAGCAGTGAGAGCGGCCAGTGGTTTGAGGTTCAACGTCGAGGTGGAGAAGACGGAGGAACATTATCTCCAAACGTTTCCCTATGGAATGAATCGTCACGGATACGCCGAGTGCAGGCGAAGAACTTTCTGGAGTTGTTATCTGATGGATCGGTTTAATAGCTTCTGTTCTGGACACTTCAGTATGATGCATGCAGAAGACATCTTCTTGCGACTTCCTTGCGACGACAGCAGCTTTGAATCTCAAATCGAGGTTCAGAACCCCTTCTTTGATGTCACAACCCCCCCAATTCAGAACCATATCTGGACTGTTGGTCCTATGGCTCACTTAGTCAACCTCGCAACAATATGGGGTGACGTTATGGCAAACATCTATCGAAGCTCGCAGCGACGAGCACCCTCCAGCTCCACTTCGTTTGGGACCTTTTACGAGGCGACTTCACGGCGGCTACGAGAATGGAATTCCTCTCTACCGAAGGCATATACTTTTTCAACTGAGAACCTCAGAAAAGCCACCGAAAATGAGAAGTTGAACACCTTTGCAATGCTCCACACCGTCTACCACACTACGGCGATGAAACTCAATCGTTATATTCAGCAAGCCAATCTCACTCCGGCTCAATTAACACACCACGTCTCTGCGGCACACCACCATGCTGATGCACTCCTTTCCATCGCCGACTTACTTGCTGCTCGCCGCTCTTCGCTTCCATCAAGCCCAACAAGCTATGGTGTGAAGGTCACCAATCTCTCCTCACCTTTCGTTGGTTACGCAGTCGTCTCAGCGATCGACATTCTTACGGCCCGCACATCCGTCTCCTCCATCCCAAATCGAATTACCTCTATCCGCGGCGCACAAACCGTTCTCGCTGATCTGGCCGTGATTTGGCAGAGTGCCAAAACACAACAAGCTCTTGTTCTCGACCGAGTTCGCGATTTGGCCGAGGTGACAACTGAGCAAGGTGCTAAGATTTCGTCACGATTTGGATCATTTGTGAAGCACGAAGGACGTGAAGTCATGTTTGAAATGCGAGATTCACTTGAGAAAACATTTCCGAGGGATTTTGATTGTATATATGGTTGATTATGAAAGGGATACTGGGATTCCTTAAACTACATTATGCATCATGGGAGGTAGAAGCGATTGCTTTTTTTAATCATAGCGCGGAGTTTGGATCTGGGTACTTTTGTATTTGTACAGTACAACTTGTTTGAGCGTTGACGAAGCGTATAGACGTATATTTTATGACAGAATAAAGAATCACAATTGATACCCTTCACATACACTTCCAAATCCTTACATCTTTACAAGTACCCACGTGCTAGTATAATAGTAATCACGACCTCTACGCTGCTCTTCGGACCTCGCCTGTGAGGTAAAGTCCGTTTCATCGTTATTGTCCGATGATACGACAAATCTAGCTTCGCTAATAACGCGGAGCGTATCTTACGCCAAAACTCTATCTCACCAAGGTAACCTTACAGTTCAGCGCTATATGCCGAGATCGTGTTCATGTTTCCATCTACCCCACAAGCAGACATCAGCTGCTCGCTCGATAATTAGCGACGTGATCCCACCCAAACTCTCCTCACCACTGTCGCATCATCTGAAGCCCCAAACCGCCTCTCCACAAGGTAAACTGAACTGGAAAATCAACAACACATACCAAGGACCAACAACACCGCAATCCCCAAAGAAAAGGGCGAAAACGGTTGATCACCTACTCCATCCGTTCCGGAGAACGTCACAACCGGCTGCTCGCTCACAAGAACGATCGCGCAACCTCCCAAGGAAAATGCACAGCCGCGCAAACCCCCCCATTTTCACAGAGCATCATATGCCGATCCCAAACCTTCTAGCTCCGGCTCTCTAACCCAGAAGGGCAGATTACGCACCCAGCCTAGCCCTCTAGCTCGTGAGACATGGTGACATGCCAGATATCGAGTCCCGACCCAAGCACGGCTTTTGTGAAGGGGTCCGGCGGTGGGCTATCGTAGCTGGCGCGATGAGCCACCCTCTAGAGGTGGACGGCGGCGGTGCGGTACTTGGAGGAGGATTTTGTTAGCTGGTGGTTTTAGGGGCTTTAGGGAGCGCTATTGATTTGGTGTGTTTTAGTGCAAGAGGAACTGGTGGGAGGCTAGATGGGCGGAGAAAGGGGAGGGCAGTTGGGGAGGGAGTTGAGTCAGGGGAAGCGAGGGTAGTGAGATACGCGAGTTTGAGTGGTTGTGGCCTTGTTTGGGATTTGCGGCCTGGAATGTGAGGCGCTAAGCAAGAACCAAGACTAGGACAAAATTGGTACTTGGGATTTCGCTACTTGAGTGGGGCCGTTTGGGACGACAACTTTCAAGTCACACGGCTTTGGTGCGTTTTGAAGCTATTCATATTGCGACGGTGAGGTCTGTCGACATCATGATACTCGAAATTAACAGATACATGCGCTGATTTAAGAATGGCTTTTCCTACAAAGGTCGTCACCCAGCTCTACGGTTCGATTGGTACGTGCTATTCCTCTACTTCCAAACAGAACGGTATTAAATTCTATGCGCCGGAAGCTATAACAAACGTATCCTAACAGTTCCAAAGGCCCAGTACATGCACTTGCATACTCATCCTCACCCTCAACCTACATCCTAACAGGCTCCTCCGACCGCTCAATCCGGCTCTACAATCCTTCGCGCCCTTCCCCTCCACCAATCACCAACCCCCTCGAGCCACCCAAAGCCACCCAGCTCATCCAGACGTATTCCGCCCACGGCTACGAAGTGCTTGACATTACAGTCGCGCGAGACAATGCGACGTTTGCCTCGGTGGGCGGCGACCGCAGCGTGTTTTATTGGGATGTAAGTACGGCGAAGACGATACGTAGGTTTGGCGGTAATCAGGGACATACGGCTAGGATTAACACCATCACGTTTGCGGGGACGGGGGATTGCTTGCTGGTTTCTGGGGGTTTTGATACTAGTGTGCGGATTTGGGATGTCAAGTCTAATAATGCGAAGCCCATTATGTTGTTGGATGAGGCGGGGGATAGTATTAGCTGTGTGCTGGCGGGTAATGGGGAAGGCAATGGGAAGGGTGGTGAATACGAGGTGTTGAGTGGAAGCGTAGACGGCAGGGTGAGAACGTATGATGTTAGGATGGGGAAAGTAGAAACGGATGTCGTGGGCACCAGCGTCACTAGTCTTGCAAGGACGAGGGATGGCAAAGGTGTACTGGTCGGGGGACTCGACTCTTCAATACGCCTGATGGATAGAGATACGGGTGGGTTACTAAAGACGTACAAGCATGACGGCTTCAAGAATGATGAGTTTCGGATGTGGAGCTGTTTTGGCGGCAATGAACGCTGGGTTCTATGCGGGAATGAGGATGTAGGCGCGGATGGCCAGGTCGTCGTTTGGGATACGTTAACCGGAAACGTCGAAGAAAAGATTACGGTCGAGGGTGCCAAAGCTGAAGGCAAGAAGAAAATCGGCCGTGACGGCAAAGTCAAGGACAGACAGAATGTTGTCAGTTGTGTGGCTTGGAAACAGGAAGGCAGAGGTAATCAGTGGTGTTGTGGAGGCACAGATGGAGTTGTAACTGTTTTCGGAGTCGCTTGATGACTTTGGGCTTTCAACGACATGGAGCTCCGCACCGACAGACCGAAAAATCAGACCGAAAAATATTCCTTGGACTTTCGGGGCTTACATACGATGATGTTCAAAAACGCCGTTAACACGATTGTTTCATTGTCAGACGCTTATCGAAGCTGATCTTCGCATTGCACGCCACAGCGTCAACGACCATGCTCGAAACATCATTTCCAGATTGATCAAATCTAAGAGCCAGAAGTAGACGCCTTTTAGACGGAACCCAGGAGAGTTTCGACTCTAGTCTACCTTTTGCGGCCGATGCAATCAAACTGAAATCCCCAATATGAGGGTGTGGTATCAATTCTATTTGAGGAGGATGCGTTGAGAGCTTCGTGGATGCTTTACGCCTCTCATTTTGAAGCCCCCTGGCTCGAGATATTTCTGATCATGAAATCGTTGACGGACAAGCCGTGTCAAAATGTCAAATTGCTTCGCTCTGGTTCATCGCTTATACGATCACTGAATCGCCTTGCAGGAAGGCGGTGTATTGAAAACAACCCCACCGATGGAATCATCCTAATGACCATCCGATTAAGTTCTCACTGCACGCCCCGAGGTGCCATTCATTAGCGATTCGAAAGGGTGTGTAGAATCTTATGTGCTTCGAGGCGTAAGGTTTCAACCACTGCGGTTATGCGTACATGTTCATTGGCTCTATGGCGTCGTAGACATGCTTAGCAAATCTCCATACCTCGCTTGGTGTTACGCCTGCTGCTCAGCTCCAATCCTAGCTGGCGATATCACGGCATTCAAAGGCACAGGCTTTCACTAGAGTCGTTCAGCCTGCATCGTCATCAAAATCACGTACACTTCTCACAGCTCGAATTGTCTCACACCATCACGCTGGCAGCTCATGATAAGAGGCTCTATAAACCGGCCAGCCAATACACAACATTCAATTCGGAGAATTAAATCCTTCCGTTCCATACATAGCGACGTGAAAATTTCCGTGTGGGGTCATGGACCATCGCTTGAATTGAAGAGTGCCCTGTCGTGGCTCCTCAACAGTATCATCAAATTTCCGTCTTCGTTGTGACTTTATTCTGGCTAGCTGAAGGGGTTAGTTTCTGCACGTCGACGCTTTTGCCTTCCAACTCATCGATGCAACTCTCCAAGCATGCTAATGCTGTGGCACGTTCTGAAGCTTCCTAGCATCTGCCGAGTCTCTCCCTATGTTGTTTGGTTGTCGTTGGGAAATGTGCAGCTATTTCTGGACATTTCGAAAGGCTAATCAATCAACACCTTGTCACCGCCTCTACAGATGCTTGAAGAAGACGGGACGCATAAACTACTTGAGTTGGACATATGCAGATCATTGTAAGGCCGTCCTTACATCCAACTCAACACGTCTGGTGAGCGTATACGAATAGGCGTCAAGCAAACAGACACATTCTCACCGGCTAATATTGCTCTGAAACTGGCACGCATTTCGCGCGTCTGGATAATTTTGCGCTTCCCGCTCAGTTTGCAGACTCATCCGCCAACCGAACGTAATAACACTTTGCTGCATCATTTCTAATGAAAGTCTTGTCGGTCAAATGGCTAGAATGCTGACATTTCTGCAACGAGAAAACCACGTGTGTTTGAAGGCACTTTGACCTTGTTGATCGTGTTTGAAACCATCATCCTCCAGCGTATGAATCCTGGTGGCTTTCCCGCTTGTGAATCATTCCAGCCTTGCAGCTGCTCAACCTTATTTCTAACGTGGGTGCGTAAATCTCTCATTCTGGTTGCAACTTGCATCTCCTTTGGCGTTATTTCATAATGGTGGTGCTATGACTGGGACTGCCGAGCCGTTAATTGATAATTGACGGAATATATCTGCAAGACAAGCGTATGCCTGAAGCTGAATTCCCATTTCTCTGCTCAGTATCAATGACAGCACGACAACGGAGCTGCCGTTGGCAATTGATTGTTCGTTATGGCTGCTTGGGAGCATTTAAGCACCCGCGTCTATGAAGCAATACGACACTCCCCCTATTCTGGTTCGCGAGAATATATTACCACACGTCCGCTCGCGGGAGGGAAATCGAATTGCCGGCCTGAAGTTCCCTGGTTCGCAACGTGCATAGACTGGTCCAAGACATCCTTAACCTTGAATTCCATCGCATGGCAGTAGCCGCTGTCCACCCTACCTCTTTCCTCTTTCCTTCACGTTTTCCGCTCCCTTGGAGTGCCGGTCCAATTGCACTTCTACCGAGTTGAGGGGAAGTGTGGTACTGCGACTCTACACACAGGGGCTCGCATAGGGTAAATTCGGTTATGTGTATCCCTTCTTGCCACGCGACAACCACTTGCAAATCCAGCATGCGAGTCAGCGGCGCGATCTCAATTCTCGTTGCCTTGGGGAAAATATTAATTACCTTTCCGATCGGTCTATGAACGAGGCCACAGACACAGAATGGTATTGTTACACGATTTCCTCATCTCTGACCGCCTCGTTAATCTTGGGAAAGCTTCATCGCACAGTTGCTCTGGCGCTACTACGGTCACATATTCACTGGTGGAAAAATCACCTTATCTTATTCTCACTCCATTGACCTTGCTTCCTGCGTGTAAGATGTTGATTCGTAAGATGCTTTGTAGTTGTACAGTCATTCAGCTGTCCATCACAATGGTATATCTTGTCCAGTGACGCGGAAATACATATGTACTTGGATTACTCAGTCGGTCAGCCATTCAAGCTTACCTACAACTTACCATCCAGGTTCTCGATCCAGAATCCTCAGGAGCCAACACGCCTAGAAATCCTCCCGAGGCCACCTCCCAACATGATGCGCACTTGCAGAATGATGGCCGCTGGAAGGTATCATCATGTACCCACGCACGCACAGCTCTCCCATACCTGCCTCCCTTAAATCCTTCCCGGTGGGAGCGGGGTTCCAGGACGTGGGGGAAAACGTGCGATAGGATTTTTCTTTCTCCCTCACGCTTCCTTCCTGCTCATGGAACGTATTCCCTCACCGCGTGTGCAAAACGTGGAATACGCACCTCGACCTTCCACCGCCCTTCCTCTGTGTACGAGCGAACCTTCTTGAGGTCAATCATGGAACATTCCATTCCTTCACTAGCAACACCATCTCTCTTCCTCCACCACGTGCAATCGCACAACCATGCGTAAGCTTCCTGATACGTACCTCCTCCGTGGTACTCCCACCGTGCATTTAGGCCCATAACATCGGTCTGGGTAAACTGCACATGTGGTTGGTTCCCAATATGCCTCACCTTTCCATTTAGGCATTTCCCTGCCGAACACAACTCCCTCCCCGTCGCAAAGGGGGGCACGTGGGAATATGCATGTCCCTTCCCTTCCCTTCCTTTTTTTCATCTGAGAGGACTTGTGTTTAGCCAGTGGGAATATATTCGCGGTATGACGACGGGGGACGCTGTAATATGGAGATTCCCATCGTTTCTCTTTTTTCGGGTCATGGCACATTGGGGTTGCATATGCTAGGGTTAGTTTATAGCGAATGACCCTAGTAGCGCAGTTATGGGCTGAGGGATGTATTATACCTGTGGGATGGAATTGTGTAGACGAGTGTTTGATACCAGACTTTGAATGCGCTGGATGGGATGCGAGATTATGCAGATCGTTGGGCCCGTGGATACGGACGAGCGGCCAAATCTCGTTGCACAATGTACTGCGTGTATGTTTGTTTTATTTGCTTTTTGTTGGCCGTTTTGTTGGGTGGTTTGGTATCGGGCGTGCTGGTAGGGAGGTCATTGGGACGCTTGGGTGGGAGCTCGAAGTGGAAAGTCGGTTTGTGGGAGGTAGAGGAGATGGATTCTATCGTTTGTGATGGAAGAGGAAATTTGGTTGAGGTTATTGAGTTTTGGGATGGTGATTTAATCTGCCCTTGTGGGAGAGGTTTACTGGGAAACTGTTAAGAATACACGTAAGTAGTAAATCAATGCCCACCATAATCTACTCCATTCAAACAAGTCTATACATTTAACATTAACTCCATGGTAAGCACCCGGACCAAGACCTGGGTCTTTGAGATCTGAGTATCCTGTCTTCCTGCAAGCTTCTTGGATATCTACTCCCCTAACTCTCATACTCTTCTGTGACAGAGATCAGAGCATCTTGAGATTGCTTGAGGTCTTTGAAGAGCTTCAGACATTGAAAATTCCGAGATTCATATTATTCTCACTAGCTCCAAATAACAATAATTCTTTTCAAATTGGTAAATCCGGAGGAAAAAAGACCTTTACCCCTTATCATGAATGGGCTTTTAAACCAAGAGAACTTTGCTTCTTCTAAGGTGTGTGACGGATACCGAGGAAGTGTCTTGAGGGCTCGGAGGGGATGTAGTAAATTTGTCTGTTCATATGAGGAATTTATGTCTTGGTGGTTGATTTACTCAGTGAGATTGTTCTGGGAGTTTGCAGATCGTTTTTGCCTTGTCAATGTAGCTGATTCTTTGATTCCGAGGTACTTCTACGGAATTTCATGGAGTGGGAAGCACAAGCAGAGGAAAACTAAATACAAAGTAGGGAATAAAATTGTGGTTTGCTACATAGACCATCTGGCAATACTGGGAAATTGAATTCTTGGTCATCGAGAGATGAAGGAATATAAGTCGCTTTGGGATTTGTCTTACATGTTGTCCGTGGAAGTTATAGACTGGAATTTCGGATGGAGCGTGACCAGTCGACAAATAGAAATATATTTCTGCCATTAGAGCTTTTTGCCAGCTATACTACAGATCGACTGAGGACCTTTCGGTATTTCTGAGAACATGGAAATGTATACGGTGCTAAGTGCATTGAGTGTATGTTCAAATGGTCTCAACTGAGGAGCTCTACTTTGTCTAATTCATCTTTAAGGATTGGACTTTACTCAATTCAACTGGACTCAACACTGTCAATACGCTGCTTGACAAAAGACTGGTAATTTATTCATACTACGTGAAACTGCCAGATTTGTTAGCTATATGTGCAAAATATAGAACCGAAACTCAATGTGTTCAATCTTAGTTATTTATGATAACTCTCACCTTCGCCGCCAATACTTGAATACACAAAGAAGTCCCCCTTTCCCCCTTCCCCATACCAGAGAACCCGTCCCCTAAACATCCCCGATCCTAACATCAAACAAATGATCAAACTCCACATCCCCAAACTTGACATCTCCGACATTAAACGCATCCTGGATATCGACAAGCTAAGACGTATCAGCAAGACTTTTAAATGAAAACGACTGTTTCCCGTCATTCTTACCTTTCCATTGAACTTCACTTTGTTATCTTTTACCGAATAAGGAAACCAGGTGTCGGTTCCTTTGAGACGGATGAACGTGTTGTCGTCGTCTTCATCGCGAGGCTCTAAACCCCGTCTGACTTTCAGAGCACGAAGGGATGGTACCTTTCGTCCTTCTATCCCCCTGGTCTCGGACCCCTCAATCGCAACCACAACATCAACGTCGCGATCTTGCAATTTCAAATCCGTTTTTGTGACAGTCCAGAGTTCACTACCCGAGATCGTGTGCATATTGTCCCTATTCAGATTACACTGTCGATGTCCGGGGAAGAAGTCGCAGGGTTTGAAGAACGGCCATTTGTCTTCGATATCTTGTTTTTGTGATGTTGAGATTGCTTTTGTTTGTGTAGGGACTCTGAGAGAGGGAATTCTCAGTTGATCGTGTGCAATCCGGGGGCGGCGGAGAGAGAGGTGGTTGTAAGGGATAAGAGGATGATGGTGGAGTGGGAATACATTTTTGGTTTGGGTGCTGATTTGAGGCGAGGGTTGTTTGGAAGGAGAGAAACTGGTAAAGATAGGTATTGTCGGCTATGAACTGACTGAAAAGTGTCGTTGTTAGAAAAGAGATGACTGTGATGAAGGTGAAGTGGGAAGCAGAACGTTGTCGAATGATGACCAGAAACAAGCGATTCGGATTGTGATGTGTGAGGAAGTCATCGCACTATCTCCATCTAAAACGATTGATAAGCTCGCTCAAATAGTCTAATGGTTGGTAAACCGAGATGAAGCCATAGAATCCTTTTTACGGTTGCATGGATGCCGGTTCACAACGTGAGAAGTATGCTGAACAAATCCATCAGCATTTTTCAACTCATACCAAATTGCCGAATGAAGATTCTCTAGAACATCAATTCCAGGGCTTCCATCCATTTTGAATTAATTTATTCAATTCATGTGAGTAAATTCTGACGATGCACTCTACAGCATGATTTAAATCGACATTAATCACCTCCAAATCCCATGACGACCGCTCATCAAGAAACCCGAATCTATGGGCGAAGAGTAGGCTAGATCCTTGCCCGCTGAGCCTCGACCAATCTATATGTTCAAGTACGGTTCGGCACTGCTAAAGCTGAGGGGAAGCGAGACTAGACGATTAGTTCCCGTGGTGCGGGCCTCGACGGAGATTATGAAAACCAATGTCAATTCGATAAAAGAAGGAAAGTTACATCATTGAAACAAAGTGCCGATGACTACCGATGCTATCGATTGTAGAGGCAGATTCAATGAGAAGTGCCGAGCTTTGGTGTGGGTGGGAGGTGAGAATGCTAGGTATAAATATATTAACCTGAAAACACGAATGATCTTCTTTCGACTTGGATTTATGTTATATATTCACTGCGTACGAACTCTATTCACTTTACTTACTTTAGATATCTCAATATAATCTTTTTCTCATTCTTGCTTTTCCCCTCAAATCCCCCTATTGCCCTCCAACTTCCAAGAAGGTTCATAAAATGTGATTTCGAAATACAGAAAGCTACATTTATATTCTGGTGTTTAGTAGCTCTGGACCCGACAATGAATATGTTTCATTTGTGCAAAGACTCGACAAGAGCTTATCATATAGTGAGGGGAATTTAGAAAAAGATCTTGTCTTGCTGTCAGTTTTTTAGCTTTCGGAAATTCAAGAAGGACAGCACCTTATTGTGTTCAGTAACTCGATCGAGCAAAATAAAACTGCGCTCTGCTTAGACACATCCAAGCAATTGTCTTGACATCTTGAAAAATAGGAGAGCCGTTCACCAAGGAAGTGTTTAGCGACCAGACTCTTTTGAATCAATATTTCTTTGTTTTCAAAACTACTTTCCTAAACAACATTCAACATATATGTAAAAACCTAACCAAAAATTCCAAACTCATTGAAGAAACTCCAACCAAGCCCCCACCTCCCTATCCAAAAGCGCCAACAACCTCCCCAATAGGATCAACAGGCACCCCAATTTCTTAAACACAACATCAAACTCGCCCCTCCCCTTCTTAACAACAGCCGTCCTAATCGACCCCCCAACCCTATCATTCCGCGGCATCGCATTCTCCAAATCCACGTATCCCTTCCTACCAGCAATCCCCGCCCTACAATTCGACCACTTGAACATTTTGAAATCCGCGACTTGCATCCCAGGCGGGATCTGCTCCTCAACAACCCACTCCACCTGCGCTCCCCTAACCCAGCTCCCCGCATCCGGTGCCTTAATCGTCTTCACCCACTGCTTTCCAGTGCGAACATTCCCAAGTGTACATGTCGCTGTCACGGGACTCTCAACTTGTACTAGCACCGTAACTTGATCAACCACCTCGAACGGAAACTCTTGGTTATCATCCTTCTCCGCGAAATCTGGCAGCCACTCCGCGAACCCAACACTAGTAACAGACGTTCCATTGCCACGTTTGTGAATCGAGAAATAAATCCCCGCCTGCACGATCTGCGGACCGTTGTCGAGACCGACCCAGGCGAAGAGGAGGTTGTGGCCGTCGGCGCCGTAAGGGAAGGCGGTTACGTTGGGGACGACGAAGGAGCCGAAGACCCAGGTGAAGATGTCGGTTGGGAGGGGAGGGTAGAGAATGTGGCCGATCCAGGCGGCGGGGTATTCTTCTGAGGCGTACTGGGGGGCGTCTTGGGATGATAGTTTGATGGAGGGGTGTTTGGGAGGAGGGAGTTTGGAGGAGGTGACGGTTGTGGATGCACTGAGGATGGTAAGGGTTAGGAGGAGGAGATGCAAGGGAAACTTCATCGTTTGGTGCTGGCTGAGTCGATTAGCATGTAAGTGGAGATGAGAAACCTGTCTAGACGCAGATGAGGATGTAGCAGCTCGAAGATTCTATTTCATAACAAGAAATAGACCAGAGAAATACGAAGTACACAGATACTCAACTTTAACCTCATCCAGACATAATGCTCCGCGAACACTTAGCGACGTCCTTTCCTAAAACAGAAGAAGAAATTTCCAAACACATTAAAATAGTAACCTAGTTTACAAATCGTGAATAGAGGTGCGCTTTACCGTTTCAAAGACCGATATCATGGCTAACTCCGCTTTTCTCCCGATATATCTATCATACAATATCCTCAGTAGAAGTGACCTCTTCATATCCAACAACATCATGCTTAACATACGGTGGTCTACCAAACGAAAAATCAGTAAACATACACTTTTTACATCAAGAACCCATACCTCAGAACCTCAGGAGCGCCAACAGACCTACCTAATCCAATTCTTCGCCGTAACAATCCCCGCCGTTGCGACCGCAAACACACCCAGCAGATTACTCCACCCCGCCTGACCAATCTGCCTCTGTCCCACCGTCAACGCAATAAGATCATACACCAAACACCCTCCAAAGATCCAATCGCTTCCGCTCGCCAGGCCTCCAAAGATCAAACCCGTCACGACTTTGACCGCCATAGATGGGCCTTCGTGGTTGAAATACGCGACGGAGCCGTTGTGTAAAAGATCTAGAACACCGATTCCGGCGAAGGTTTTGGAGACGATATGCGTGAGGACTGAGGAGGTGGATTTGGTGTTCATAGGAGGTTGGCGAGCGAAGATGTAGTAGAGTTGGGTTAAGGAGTTGATTACGACGAAGATGTTGGAGGTTTTGAGGTTGGAGGAGTTCCAGAATACCATCCATGCTGTATGTTTGTCAGTATTACTCCTTTTACATCCCGGAGAAGTATCTTACTAGCAATGCACAAATTCCCGACAGCATAATACGGTACAAAATCAACGATAGTTTCCACCTCCTTGCGGTCCTTGTCGGATTTTCTTGGGTCAAGCTTGTATAAGCGATATAACCATGCCAACTGGATCAATTGTTGCGGAAAGAAGAATCCTCCGATGAAGAATGGCTGGGGAGACCAGAAGGAGAGGTTCGCATCGTGGACATCTTTCATGCTTGGTGTAGATAGTAATCCATATTGTTGTGCTGCGAAGTCGATTCCGAAGGAGAGAGGTGCGAGCCAGCGGGCTGTTGATAGTGAAACTCCCATCGTGAAGATTGTTAAATTGTTTCCCTTAATTCGATGTGAATATTGAAGCTATTGTGAGAGTAGTATGAGAAGCCCTTCTATTTCAATCAGCTGTCGTTGTATAAGTCCGTCTGTGGAATGACGTTCCAGAAGTCATGATGTCAACAGTTACGCGGGGTATTTGTACCACGGACACCGACTGCAGATGTCCGAGATCCAAGAATATCCGAGGGATTGAATTTGTGAATAACTTCAAGGTGAAATGACACAAAGGCGCAGTTGATGAATCTAATTGTACTAGAAGCGCCATAGTTGGGGAGTGACATCTTGTTGACATCGGACATTTCGGATCTAGGGGATTATTTATTATCACGTGATATAGTTTATATGTAAGGTTAAGGTCTCTTGTGTGGTCGTGCTCTTTCTGCAACAAGAGGAATGTTGAATGAGCGTAGAAACTGGCTTGCCAACAGAGACTAATGGTGAGAAATGACTGGAGACTGACGTGCATGAATGGTCAATTTCCCTCCAACCCAGTTGTCATTTGCTTAACCAAGCTCCTCCTCAATCCCAGCATAGTCTACCATTCTCATTTGGAATAGCACTATTGCTCCTCACATGCCTACCCTCACTACCTACAGCTCTTTTCGTCCAGAACAATCCATCTGGGTCGTACTTGTTCTTGATCTTCAACAACCTCGGATAATTCTTACCAAAGAATGACTCCTGCCAGTCAACCTCCTCAATATCGCCCTCGCCCAAATAAGAACCAGCACCAGGCGTAGCTTGTTTCCACTTCAGTTGTCTAACGCTCAAGTCCGCTCGCGCATTCTTCATCGCCTCAGCAGAAGCACCAGCTTCCCAGCCTGCGCCTTGTATGGTATGTAACACAGTTTCCCGCCAAGCTGGGAGGACAGCATTATCAAGCTTCCACACGTTTGGAGCGCGGATGTTGAAGGATATGAGCACTCCTGACGCCATGGAAGCTGACCACGTCGCCCAAGTCTTCTCAAAGAGTGCCGAGCCTGGGTTTTCCCATGCCGAGCGAGGAAAAAGTCGAGATCCGATTGCAGCATCGGTCTGGACAGACTCGGTGGGAAATGTGTCGATGAGTCCTTCGCCTACTTTCACGTAGTTCTTAAATACGGGATCGAAAGTAATATTCAACGAATGAAGTTCATCAAACCAAGGTTTGAGCAAGGCGGTTGTTTCCGCAACAGTTTTGTTAGGCGCGACGAAGCCAAGCATCATGAAAGTTGAGACTGGAGGTGTTGGAATTATGAAGAAATATGAGTAGGTCCCGGCGTCGCTATAAGGGATGAAACGCTTCCAATAGGCCTTTACTGCAGCTTCAAAATTCTTTTGAGATGAGGCTGAAAATGTAAAGCGTACGGAGGTCATCTGCATTGCTGGATGGGCGCGTACGGTGACAGAAGTTACGACAGCAAAAGTCGAACCACCTCCTCCTCTCAGGGCCCAGAAGAGATCTGTATTCTCTGTGCTCGAAGCGACCTTAAATCTGCCATCTGCCGTGATAACCTGCATCTCCAAAACCTGGTCGGCAGCAACCCCATATATAGAAGATAGTGGCGAGTGTCCTCCGCCTTGTATATATCCTCCTAAAATCCCAACATCCTGGCCTTCGCCACCGACGACGACCAGGCCCTTTTCATCAGCAGCTTTATAAAGATCCCTAGCAAGAACACCGGAACCACCTCTGAATGACGGTCCAATATATGGCATTACTTCATCGACATAGCGTGGGATATACTGAAGCGCATTAAGTTGGTGGGTCCAAATGCTCAGTGACCCAGCTCCTCCGGACCTCCCAGAAAACTCGTGCCCAGTATTTTTGATCACCAATCGGATGTTTGCATTTCGTGCAAAATTGATTCCCAATTGTACTTCCCTGACCGTTCTTGCCTTGACAACATACGACGGATATCCACCAAGTGTACAGTTCGAGTTTGGAGCTGCGATATTGGGCGGCAGACAGGTGTTGCCCTGGTACAGCGGACTGAGCATCGAACTTGGATGAGATACACTATTCTTATATATCAGCTTGATTCGAATAAAAAACATTTTAGCGACAGGATCAAAGCTGTTAAAAATGCTAGAGAGGTTTCTAGAGCCCTAAATTTCAAAAAGGTGTAGGAATAAATATCTCTACGCACTGAAGACCGGAGTCAAACCAATTAGCCGTCACATATGCACATTGAGTTTCGTTCTGCATCGTATCAGTAAATCAAGTTCCAGCTGACGGCAAGGTACGAACATAATATGGTCCAGCGTAGCAAACTGCGGCCAGTGGGACAGTCTTCTCTAACGCACCCCCAAGTGTTTCGTTAAGATTATTCCATACGCTGTCGGAAGGCCAATCAGGATCTCCGGGAAATATCTTGCAACCACCGCTTCGAGACCTTTTCGTGTTCACAGTTGGCGGAGAGACATCAGCAAAAGATAAGAACGAGGAAGCTGCTCCGTCCAGCGAGGCTAGCTCTTCGGCTCTCAATTGTATCTTCTCGAATGGAAGAAGACTAGCTGTGGCATTGGCCATGGAAAAGTAAGATACCACTAAGGAGGTGAAATAACTGAAATGCATGTTGCTGGTGTCCGAATGTTGCTTTCTCTAAAGTCGATACAATTGGCTTGCCACTAAGAAAAGGAGGAACGATTCTATAAATATTGAAGCTGGCCAACAGCAAGTGCTGTCTTCGCGTGTAGTCCCACTACATGATATTACTAGCACGGCCCTGCATTCTTCAGCCCATATATATTGCGACTTATTGATAAAGATTGTCAGATGAGGGGTATCTCAACCACTTAACTGCCGTGCCAGGGTTAGGAAGCAGCAAAGCCGAGAGTTGGTTCTGCCGATATTTTATCCAGAATCCTGGTATGTGCCATCATTGGACAACGTGACGCAGCTCTACCAAGCGGCTCGACAGTTGTAACCATGAATATCCGTTAGCGAGAGGTATTGCATATCCCTGGCGAGATTGCGCTGAGAACAGTTTTAACGCGTTTCTTTAAAAACTGATCGGAGCGAGTTGATCAGCTAGAACTCCTGTTGTGCAGAACCTCAATCATTTATGCCATCTTCAGAGTCTATACCTAACGCGGATTGAAGGAGGTCCAGCTGGTTCTGTAACTGATCCGCCTGCTGACGTACAATTCTGATGCCGCTTTGGATTCCACCAATAATGCCAAATATTTGTTTCTGTTTTTTCCTAGGAAGATTATCAAACAAGGTGTCTGATAAACGCTCGGTAGGTGCAATTGGCGCGCGGGCATTATTTGTACTTGCGATAGGAGGCGTTGGGGACAAGAGAATCCGTTGTGACTTTGTCCCACCATTATTATTGTTCATCGACTGTCCCGTTCCGACATTGACCAAACTCTTCTTAAGGGACGGTGTATGTGACGATTTCTGTGATGTGGAAGTGTGTGATACTGGTTGTAAGTTCTTTTGTGGCTGTTGCTGAATATTATTGGATGTATACGGAGATTGGTAAGTGTTACGGAACTGAGTGATCATTTGACTTGGATCGAACGAATTGGGACTGAGTTTTATTGACGAGTCAAGAGCAATTGGATCTTGTACATTTGGGAGCATAGGAGATTTTTCTACAACATCTGCCATTTCAGATTGCTTGCGCTTTGTGCCGTTCGAAGCTTGAGGTTTGTTCGAAGGTGGTTGTTTGATGCTGTCGCGGCGACCTTTTATGGCAGAAGGTGTTTCTAAACCCCATGTTAGCCGTCTGCCTAAAAATTGGAGGGCGTTGAACCTTTATGAACTGTTCTGAGACTACAAGTATGTCCTCTTGAATGCATTTGACAAGTAGAGCATGCCCCGAGAAACCACGGCTCCAATGAAATACAAAGACTCAAACGCCCACCACCCGTGGCGCATCTTGTACATGGGGGGGTTTGTATATTTCCCCGAGTTGAAAGTAGATATCCACCTCGTGTTTGGGTTCGCAGGCTCTCTGTCGACTTCTCTGGAGGAAGCTCTTTGCCTTCAATCCATGGAATGGGTCGGATCTCTGGGAGCGCTTCAAGCTCGCTGAGCACGGAAACGAGTTTCGCGGTCGATTGACCGTCGTATGTTGAAATTTGGGCATTTTCGATTGTTGTCGATGAGTGTTCGGGGGAAGAGCACTGCACTCGATTCTGCTCATTTTCGAGCTTGAGTGCAGGAGGCATAATTGTAATAATCTTGGTCTTTGTGTTGAAAATAGCCATTCGACGCGACTTCGGAATTAGGTTTGCGCCTGATCACGTGAGCATCTTGAAAGCGCGTCTTTGAAGTCGCTTCTCGACCATTTCCCAAGCTTTGCTCTGCAATCTGCAATAGCAACAAAATCATGAGTAGAGCCAATATATAACCCATAGTTGCCAGAGTTTTGCTATACTTCATCTGCCAGTGTTGAAGTCCCAAGAAGCAGTCGGAAGTGTATCATTGTTACCTCACGGGCGACATGACTCTTAGGAAGTTAGGGGTTTAATGCTCAGGTAGGGTCGAACATGGGATATATCAGGTAATAATTAAGCTCAGAACTATGAAACAGAAAGAATCTGACCTTTCCCAGCCCAATACATGAAACTAAGTAAGTGGCTGATAGGTTGTTGAATCACTTCAAGCCGCACAGCGGTTCATATTCTGGGTACCTTCGCCTACAATATATAAAGTCATTACCTCCAAAGACTAGCCACTTCTATCTAGACTCTCAAGAATAGGTCTGAGAATCCTATCAGAAATGGCAGATTCTATATTCGAGCCTGATTCCGATTTACTATCAGTATTTTCTGCTCTCGTCCTTTCCGATGATTCATCTCACTTCCGGGAACCTCTCTCGGAAAGAAACTCTCCGCAATCCTTTCAAAACTTTAAAACATTTCCTACAGAACTCAGGCTCAAGATCTACCGCTGTTGCTTTCCGCCCCCACGAAGAATCGATCTCCGGAACCTGCTACGGGCCAACGTCGTTTGGTTGGTTCGACAGAATCGACACAAGAAGCCTCCACGCCAATGCCCCTGCTTAACTCATAAACCCAGTCATCCCGTCACTCTTTTTATCAATCAGGAGAGCCGACAAGAGACACTACGCCATTACAAAATCCTGCATCGGATATGCCCTAGACAATCCGCAGAGCAATCTACCAACTACAAGGAACCCATGAGCGTGAGTATCCGGCCAGAAATTGACATATTCTACATCAACAGTTTGTATCTGAAGGAAAATCCTTGCAGAAAAACTCCTAAATTTTGATTAAGAAATGAAATTGCTCAAGATAGCATTACCTCACTCGAACTTTATGATTATACAGATTTTCTTGAGACAGAAGAAGAAGTCGATACTGGAAAAACCCGAAAGAAACCTTTCGAGTTCCTCAAGAAGTTTCTTAAACTTCGCAGCGTTCGTTTCATCACTGACCGACCACATCCTGTTACAGAACGCCTGGAGGATCTGGCCTTCAGGCTCCCACAAAGCGGCTGGAAATTGCTCAAGCCAAAATCTAATTATTGGGAAGCAGTGTGGACAAGAGATACAACCATCTTACTCTGTTGAGGAAAGCGACTGACGAAATGATCCCCTTGTGGTAATGAGAGGTACTGGGAAAGTCATCGTGAGTTGAAGGAAATCGGGCCACAGGAAGCGCAAAAGACAGTTAGCCTTACTGTCAGCCTTGCTGGGCCTATTTACTACAATCGGAAGCTAATTGATGTGGGGAAACAATAGGCAGAACTCGTGGACTCCCAATCCTTGAGTACTTACATGTTAAACAGCAGATTCAGCCCAGCAACATGCTAGCATCCTATCCCTAGGGCGATCATGCGAGTAAACAGAAAACCCAAAAAAAAGCAACCATCGTGGTCGTAAGATCTTACCGTGATACAACGGTGTAGCTAGATGTTCATACAAACATCAGATATTGCAGCTTTGGTGACACGATTTCTCAATTGACATTAACACACCCCTCCGGTTCAAGTTCGGAATTTCGGGTTTTCTGTCCAAAGCTTCGAGGAATGACTCATGCTAATCACTCACTCGATATAACTACTCATTACCGCCATTTATCACCATCAGATGTTTTCAATTTATTACTTGCCTAAGATCTCATTGAAATACTCGAATTTCATCTCAAACATCAGAAGAATGTCGACCTCCCTCCCCCCTCGCGAATGGACACGTCCAAACCTCCTCATATCAACCAAACCAGAACTCATCCAACCACAGGCCATCCAAGCAGCTTTCGATTCCGAGTTCATGTACTGGGCCAAACCAATGTCCGAAGATGGTCTAAAGAGAATGCTATCAAATTCATTGTGCTTCGGCTTGTACAACACTTCATCTCCAGATAAACGTACTACTTACCTCCTCTTTCTCTGAAACTATCTAACACCCTGAAGCACAAATTGGATTCGCACGTCTCATCACTGATCAAGTTACATTCGCTTATCTCACAGACGTCTATATCTTACCGGCTCATCAGTCGTCTGGCCTAGGGAAGTGGCTTGTGAGCTGCATCCAAGAACATCTGGAGTCGTGGCCGGAATTGAGGGGGACGTTGTTGTATAGTGATGACAAAGAGGGTCCGGTGCGGTTTTATGCACAGGGAATGGGGATGAAGCCGTATCCGCAGGGTAAAGATGGGTTGCTTATTTTGACGAGGAGGTTTAAGGGGAGTGCTATGAGTGTTCCAGGGGAGTAGATTGTTTTAATATTTTATGAACGTCATGTGGTCAAGCGGACTCTACTGTGCCTTCTTTTCCTGCGCACTAGATCATCACTTCTTATCATAGCTAGGTAAGTACTTGATCTCCGCCTTTGCGGGACATTAAACTAATGAGCCTGAACTTCTCAGTTTCCACACCTTTTGTTCCACGAGCATGGTTTCCTTCGACCCTGATGTCAACGTACACCCAGGAGGCGCCTTCCATGTCAACACCCAGAAATCTTCCATTCCCTTGAAGGATGACTGGACCTTCCACTCTTTATCCACAGCACGAACAAAAGCTTCAAGTTTTCTACGCGTGATTTGTGTCTGGGCATAGGACTGATAATAGAGGAGACTGCTGGGGAACAACCTGCACTCGGTGATCGAGAATTTCCTGAGGCACTTCAACCTTTTTACGGTGTTAAATATGTCAGGGAGCTTCTCCGGGCGGTGATCAACAAAGTGACCTATGCTCAGCTCTAGTGAAGTAAGTGAGGGGACCCTTTGAATGAGCCGAATGCAATCTTTCCAGACCCAAAGATTTCTGTGAGACGTTAGTTTCTAGCGGCAAATTATGTGCGGCAGGCGATGAACAGAACTCACTGTATCTCCAACTTTCTCACTGTGTGAAACGACTTTGGCGTCTTGCGAAGGGATCTTCTACCACCTGCATAAATAGCCTCTGTGGAATACCAGTTCGTCTGGGCGAAGGCTGACAACGCCGTTCTATACAAGAGCGGATGTGGGCGTAATGCAACAATCAGGGGTGGTGATATACCGTTCCATTGTAGTGATGCCGCCGCAAATTGGACTACTCTCATCTGTATCTCCAAGGGAAGATGAGTCAGTGACTTCTCCATCTCGTCTTTGAGCGGTCTGCCCTTTTCCTGCTTTCTAGGAAAGCTTCTCAGCGCTTCTACGACATCAGCCTTCTTTGCTGGTGCTGGAGCTATACTGCATCGCCGTACTGAGCATCTAGTGAAAGACGAATCGCGAATCGAGGTGTACTTTAGATGGGACTCTATGAAAAGACCTCGGCTAACAGCCACTCTTCGGATTTCACACTCAATGAACAGATTGCTGACTACTGACCGGTCGAGGCTATTGGTTGTAGGTTGTATTGCGGATAATCCAACGACTTTGCAATTCCTCAGCTTCGAATCCCGAACTAGAGGATTTTCCAGCAACGAGTCATAGACATTGCAGTTTGCGAGTCCTGCACCTGAACCCTCTAGCACTGAGATCCAAAACAGCACACAATCATGGAGATCTGAGCGCGATACCATAGGGTGTTCTGGCAAGCGACAACTGAATAGCTTGCTCCTCCTAATAGCAACATGTCTGACACCCCAACCACCGGAGGAAACTGTCGAGTCGTGAACCTCTGAGTTCTCAATCACAGCGTGCCGGATCGAATCGCAAGAGTAGATCTTGCAATCTGTGAAGGTGTTGATATTCGTAACCTCGATTTTCTTGTTTTCCCCCATCTGGACAAAAACACATTGATGTACCTCGGAATCCGAGAATCTGGATCGTTTGATCGTACAGTTGTGTACTTGACATTTGCTAACAACGCAAGTTTCCAGTAACAAGTTCCTGAGTATGGTATCAGAGTACTTGGTAGGCTCCATGGTTTCTTTACAGATCACCTGCTTTTGGGTACTGCGAAGCGTCATCTCCCGGTGTCGGGTTATTCGAAGTAAATTTCTATTGCTTGCACGGCATGATAATTCGTTGTGATATGCGGGGTACCAAATATGGTATAATACAGTGATGGTTAAGGAAGAGCTGAGCCTGGCTGGCTCAGTTATCCTTCGTGTTGCACAACATGACTACCTAATCAGGACTAGCTTACATGTTTAGGCAAGTAAGTGAATGGATTCCGACACTACCACTATTGCTAAACATAATTGTTTGTAGCAGTCTAGTAGATTCACGAAACTTACTGTGAGTCAGCCACTGGGGATCGCAGTCCCGCATTGCAGGCGGTCTGCTTTTCACGCGTCCATTTCCTGAGATTCTGTGGTTTACTGTATGAGTTTGACGAATTCACTTCGTCTTTTATGTTTGCTTATATCTACGCGCTAATACGGAGAGTAAATTAGTGGCCGAGTCGGTGGTGCATGTCTGACTAGTGAATTTAAAACTCTTATTAGTCTCAAAACTCAATCCATACTCTATTATTCATATTCAGGTAACGGTGCTTATGTCCAATCTGGTGGTACATATCAAACTAATGATCATAGACCTCTCAGTTCAACGTACAGCTGGCAGGTGCTTTCCATGTATAGGTATGGAAAGCCTCCGTTTCCTTTGATAATGACTTGATCCGCCACTCCTCCTCGAGATCTTGAACAAAGCTCGCCAACGCACCCCGTACATCTGCTCCTGGGTGATAGGGCGCCTTTGAATGCTGAAAGGTGTAGGCAGGTCTGAATTTGATGAGTGAAAGCCTCGAGAGACATTTCAACTTCTTTACCGACGCAAATACTTTGGGAAGAATTTCTGCCGATGGCCCACCGACTATGTCTCGCCCAATAGTAGCACCCAAATTTAGATCCAATGAAGTAAGTAAAGGAGCCATTTCTATGAGTGACGTGCATTCATTGGATCTCCAAACATTTCTACCCATATGTCAATTCCAAGGGTCACTTTTTCCAGAGGGATAATGGAGTCATGAACTAATTATCTTACAGTATTTCCAGCTTCCTCAAGCTGTGCCATGCTTTGGATGACATCTTATCATCTTCAGCTTCAAATGCTTTCAACTGGGCATCTGCAATAAACCAGTTTTTCCGAGCGAAACTTGTTAGTGCCGCGCGATACAGAAGTTGATGCCCTCGTAACGATGCTATTAGCGGTGGTGTAACACCTTGCCATTCAAGTGTCGCCGCTGCAAAATGTACTATTCGCATCTGAATTTCCATGGGCAAATGTTCCAATGACATCTTCGATCCGACACTCGGTTTTTTCTGATTCTTACTATTCTTTTGAGGGAAGTTCGCCAACACTCTGGAAACTTCAACGTCATTTGCTGGCTGAGGTGTAAGAGCAGGCCGTCTTACTGTACATCTCGCAAATGTCGACCGTCGATTCGCAGCATACTTCAATTTACACTTTATAAACAAACTATGAGTAACGCCCACGCGGCGAATATCGCACTCAACGAAGGTACTGCTGTCCAGAGTTCGACATGTGGTACGGTCCGGCATCGCTTCTGTTGCCGGGAGCCCGAAAAGCTTGCTGTTCCTGAATCTTGATTCGTTCGCAACTGGATTCGCAAGAGAGCTGGTGTAGATTTTACAGTGATATAATCCAGCCTTTCTGATCTCGCTCGGTGGATAAGATGGCCAAGAGAGCTCGCATTCATGTAGCTCTGACCAGGAGATCCAGGGATCGTCTAATAAACAACAATTGAAGAATTTGCTTTTTTTCAGAACGCTGTTCAACATGCCCGGCACACCGGACGAGAATGTCGAGTCATTCACTTCGCATTTGACCATAGTAGCATACCGAATCGGGTTACAGGAGTAAATCTTGCACTCATCGAAAGCATTGGCATCTGTAGCTGGCTCATCTCCCAAATCCGCGAAAATGCATTCGTAGATTTCGGACTCAGAGAATTTGGTTCGCTTGATGGTGCAATTATACACCTGACATCTCGTGACAAGGCAGTCTTCGAGCAATTTGTCCCTCAGAGTCGTGTCAGAATACTCGGCGAGATAGACGGGCTCTTCAGGCTCCTCGATGACCACTGGCTTCTTGGTCTTCTTGCGCTTCGTCCATTTTGTCATGTTGTTACAGCTGGTTTGGCGCACAGTATCAGCACTGTGCGTAGCAAAATTATCTCAAGCTGCTATTTGTCGTTGGATCTAGGAAACGCTTTCTTCAGATTTCAGTCTAAATACTTGCATTCAAGGTTACCAACATGCGACCAACAGCTGTGCCGCTTCTGAGTCAATCCACCTTCGCACCCCACGTACCAATCAGAAAAGCCTGATGATCAACCGATTTAGGCAGCTAGGTCCTGCTTAGCGAGATGCTGTTGTCTTCATAGATTATTAGCCAATGAGAAAATGATATTGGGAAAGCGTCCGGATCAATGTTGACGATGAACATAGAGGAACTGATAGATTTTGTATCTCATCTTCATCTCATGGCCATTCTTTCCAGCAGCTTCAAAATAGGACGACAAAATTTCTCTTTAGGTAGTTCTAAATGACATTCAACAAGTTATACTCGGACGATATATCAGATCACTGTTCCTTCAACGGTTGTGGTAAGAGTCCAAAATGATCAAAGATGAAATTTGAGCTCGCTGTGCATTTCCATGCTATCTTTTAATCGCTATACCGAAACGAAAACCCGAGAAATCATGTTTCTGGCACTATCAAAACCGAACTTCTTCCTCGATGCAACCATACCATCGTAAACACCATAACGACAACCACACACCCAACTGCCATCAGCAACGGCCTCAACCCATGGTCCCTAGGCCTCTTCGGTCCCCACTCATCCACTTTCAACAACCCAGGCTCACTTTTCTCCTTCCACTCATTGCCACGATGCCAACTTCGATACAGGCGATTCATGATTTGTGTGCACGCGAAAGTCGTAATGAGCGTTGCAGCGATGAACAGAATCGCAGCCCAGAACTCCAGGTTCTGTCCGTCTTTCACTTCCTGTTCGTAGCGTTGATTAATGGCTCTACAGGTGTGCCATTCGGTCGAGTTGTTATTGTGGAAGAGGATTATGCGTTTGCGGTACGGGTCGAAGAGTGTGCAGGTGTCTGGGGTGTCTTCGAATTTGGTGGCTTCGCAGAAGGAAAATTGGGGTGCAAGGGAGCCTGGTGGTGGCATTTCAGTTGGACTTTTGGATTGTCTGGGTGGATTCTTGTGGATTTTGAGAGGGAGAGTCTTTATGTTGAAGTGTTCGTGACGGATAAATATGAACAGCCGAATGAATGTGTGCTTTAGACCGTTTCTGGTATGATCGTCGGATGTGCAGATTTTGGTAAGGACGGGATATGCATAGGAAGATTAGGGAGCTTTGATTGTGAGTTTTGATATGTTGTCGATTGAGCCGGAGAATCGGGCGTGGTGAGGCTCGTCATTTGGTTGAGGTGAGGAGTGACGGTTCGCACTTTCCTTACCTTATTTCAACACTCATATCTTGCGAGCTGTAATTGGCTAAATTGAACAACATTTGCTTGGATACTGTCAACTGAAGTGCAAAAAACTGTGAAGTAGTTAGTGTTTGCTCTTCAATTGTTAGAAGCCTCGAGACATGGCGCCGGCCTGGAAGTCTTTGGATTTTTGACGTCGATAATTACCTAGGTATGAAGTTTATGACAGCGATGAGTAGACATAGGATTCAATCGAAGAAACATACCTGCTAATTATCTATCAGACTACAGGAAAAAAGGAGTGGTTTTTAGCACAACAAATATTTGAGATAGGAGCCTCGTAAACGACTGATGCAGATCAAGTCTCTCGACTACGTCAGCGTAAATGCGAGTTGCAATTACCCGCTTTACGCCGCAGTATCAAAGTAAATCTTAACGAGTACAGCTCATCTATCACTTTGAGATTTGTAACGATCCCAATCTTGTGGAGAGGTTAGCAAAAAATGTCTGCAAGACAGGAAATCACATCACGTGACTATACGAGCTGGACATTTATTGTAGAGTGATGTTTGGTAGTGGCTATTGGAATCAAATAAACTCGCAAAATTTCCAGCAACAAAACTGGAAAATGAGTGTAATGTTCGAGAAGATGAATCGATTTTGTTGCTGTACTTTTTTTAATGAGATGGGTTCGCTAACCGCATCCGAAAATTTCGCGACAAGAACTTCGTCCCACATCCAATGATGTTTGGGTGACATGACTATCGTCCGCAGCACCCAGAGACTCCGGCTTCATCATCTAAGACCATTCTCAAAATACAGCACAATGACACCAGAAAGGCCGATCCCTTATCAAGACGATTTCAAATCCGCAGACGAATACGTCGATTCTCTCCTAGAATTTTCTGCCGCGTCCACAATTTTTCAGACGCTATGTGGCGGCGTACATATTCTCGACTTCTTCACCCAAACACCAAGTTTATATCATAAAGTCGTGCCCCAGGAATGGCGATCATGGCTTCTGAGACGGGAATCTATGGAATTGCTGGATTTCTTGATGCGTGATGATTTGAAGACGCCAAGAGAGGATAGCCCGCCTGAAAGTTTGGTGAAATATATCAAGGATATCAGAAAGCATTCTTTACAGCGTAATCTTCCGGTTGGAAAAGAAAAAGATACAAGGCTTCCGAGACAGGTCTCTGTTGGTATGATACCCAAAAAGATCCATGAGGTGAGTAGGTTCGCGGATTATGCTGTCAAGGTCGCCGATGATGCATCAATTACCTCGGGTAAGAAAATCACGCATTTTGTTGATTTCGGAAGTGGTCAGAATTATCTTGGGCGAACGCTGGCGTGTCCTCCGTATAACAAGCATATTGTGGCCGTGGAAAGCAAGGAGCTTAATATTAATGGCGCTAAGAGAATGGACGTCTTTGCTGGTGTTGGGGAGAGAGAGAAAGTCATGAGAAATAAAAAGGTGTTCCGGCAGATCCAGGAAAGTCAGAAGCCGGTAGAGACGATGAAAGATGCAGAGAAGCGAAGAGCTGCGAATCCTCAGCAGCTGGATCGTGAGGGAGTGGATTTAAGGCCAATTAAAGATCTGGCAACGATATATACACCTGCTGAAGGGAAGGGTTATATGCAATACGTCGAGCATAGAGTGGAAGACGGAGATCTTTCAGATGTTGTCAAGCAAATCGAAAAACTCAAAATAGAAGCTCCATCAGGGAATCTTCAACTAACAAATGCCACCGGGAATCCAGACCTACCAAAAGTCTTAGAGGAAATCAGCAAAGAAGAAGAAATCCGTCTCATGGCAATCTCAATCCACTCCTGCGGAAATCTCTCCCACCACGGAATCCGCTCTCTAATCCTCAACCCCTCCGTCCAAGCCATTGCGATAGTAGGCTGTTGCTACAACCTCCTAACCTCCCGTCTCGGCCCCTCAACACTCAAACACCCACACATCCGTCGAAACCTCAAACCCATCAACGCGCCTAACCACAACAAAGACCTCGCGGAAAACGACCCCCACGGCTTCCCCATGAGCCAAAGACTCACGTACTACAATGGCGATGGCGTACGACTCAACATCACAGCGCGGATGATGGGCGTGCAAGCCCCGCAGAATTGGACTGCGAAGGAGAGTGAGAGTTTCTTCACAAGACATTTTTATAGAGCGATGCTGCAGAAAATGTTCCTCGACTACGGCGTCGTGCGAAAATTACCAGCTGATGAGAACGGGCCTGAAAGCACCGAACCCGTCATCATCGGCTCCCTACGAAAAAGCTGTTACGTCTCTTTCCCCAGTTACGTGCGCGGCGCCATCGATAAACTCAAAGTCGATCCGGAGCGCGCGCTGGATCTAGATGGTAAGATGGGCGGGATCAGCGATGCCGAGTTTGATGAGTACTGTAAGCATAACGAGGAGCTGAAGAAGGAGTTGAGTGTTACGTGGTCGTTGATGGCGTTTAGTGCTGGGGTGGTGGAGAGTCTGATTGTGGTTGATCGGTGGTTGTATTTGAGGGAGCATGGGGAGGTGGTGCGGGAGTGTTGGGTCGAGCCGGTTTTTGAGTATGGGTTGAGTCCGAGGAATTTGGTTGTTGTTGGGGTGAAGAGGTGATTAGTTGTGAATTTTAGAGGTGTTAGATTTTGGAAAAGGCTTGGGCGAGGAGGAGCAATAAATAAATTTGGAGTGCAATGAAGCCATTCTCACAGCTTTCCTCGATCTCCTTAAAACTCATATAATTCTCATTACATCTACATCCTAAGAATATCCCTTACTCAATCTCACAAGTCTACAAATGAATGTAGTGAGCAGGATCTTTTTGTTGTTCCTTTATAAATTTAAAATAACCACTTTTTCTCCGTAGTAACCAATCACAATTGGTCAAAAATGTCACTATGCCAGAGTGGTTAATGGGTAAGACTTGAATGCTTCTGCATCAGATATCTTATGGTTTCGGCCTCGTAGGTTCAAATCCTGCTGGTGACGAATTTTTTTGGCATCTTTTCTTCCATTCTTCACCTTTTTATTTTTTGGAGGTTGGGTGGGCATCTCATGATTCTCGCTTGCCATGGATGGGGGTTCTTTTGATATCTCGTTCTTGACCGATTCGGAATTTCTTTTCTTCTTTGGAATCATAAAGTCAATAATTAGGGTTTTCTAGAAATCAGAAAAGCTCTGTTGTATTGTGGAAGAAATAAATCTTGAAATTGTATTTAAGAAATTTTCTCCAATTCCACGACTCGAAATAACATCTCTGCTTTCCGCCTTGAAACTCCATACAATCCCTGATCCGAACGCCATCCTAATGCCCAGTGTAGTTTGCGCCAATCCCCATGTTACTAGCCCTCATGAACATGACTTGTTAATCATCTCATATGATCAGAACCAAAATAAGCAAAATAATGAGCACAAATATCAATACCCCAATACAACACGTACTCAGCCCATCCTCATTCTTCTTAATAACCGTCCCCATTGTCTTCAATCCATACTGCAACCTCCCACCCACCCGATCCGTCAAAGTATCCGTTTCGTGCAGCATCTCCTCCTGCTCCGCAAGTTCACGACCCATAACATTCGCCTGCTGCCTTAAATTTCCAACTGTCACATACACCGAATCCAGTGTCTGATCTTGTTCCGCCATCATGGTCAACTGCTGCTGCTGCTCAAACTCCGCATTGTAATCCTCCCGTTCCTGCGGCGGGGAGTCGTAGACTCGTCCTTTCCCGCTCTCACTCCGCCCGACGATTCCAGGGCGTCCGGAACTGCCTTTCGATAGTTCTTCCTGCATATCGTCGACTTCATTGCTTATTTCCTCGACGAAGCGCTGTCGCCGGCTTACTTCTTCGATTTCGAGACCGTATTTGTAGGGGTCGGATTGCACGGCTGCGACGGAGGCGCGGAGGTCGGAGATGTCTTCGCTGAGGGTTACGATGGAGTCTGAGAGGTCGCGGGCGGTGGAGAGGAGTTCGGGGTTGGTGGTGTTGGAAGTTAGAGAGCGGATGCGGAGGTAGGACGTGAAGAGGGGTCTGGTTGAGGAGAGGGTCTGGAGGACTTCGCTGGGGCGTGTTAGTTGTAGGTAAGAGAAGGGAGAGAAACGGCGATGATGATTTGCAATGCAGCTCCGTATAAACACGAAGCAGGAGACAAAATTAGGTGTTGTGTAGAAGCTGCTGAGACTACTTACGATTGGACTTGAAGGAAAGGATCCTCCTCATTCGTAGAGTTCATCATCTTGCCCTAAGGTTTGTTTCCCAGCTATGCCAGTCGTCCAACACCAATTCCTAATAAAGGACCTTTCGAGCCGTAGAACCTCCAGCTACTGTTGACCTCCAGGTCCAGTACTATCTTCCTGTGCCAAGCCTGTGTTGTGAGTTCCTCGTTCCACAGCTGCCCACTTCGGCAATTGATGCTCCTCGCTGTAGATATGACCTACCGCCAGTACAACGCGTCCAGCAGTTGTATAACTCTTAGAATGCGATATATCTATCCACGGTTTCAAGTTCCGGACGTCGTCAGTGTCTTGTGCTACAGGCCAGCTAGCAAATTCGCGTTCGAGTCAACTGTCGCGTGCGCAATCGAGGTAAGCCGGTGATGAGGCGTACAGTGCCGATATGCAATGCGACGGTACAGGTATGTATGAGTCGAATAATGATATGCAGGTAATATGAGGGTGTCGTGTATGGTTGAGGAGTGGCAGACAAGGCTGAACATTGATGGTTCGAGGATGACGAGGCAGCGCAAGGACAAACGAGACCCTGGTTCTCGGCGTGATATTTGGCTGTGCTACTCTACTTCTACTCTACATGCTTTCTTTCCTATCAAATACAACATCATTGTCGCAAACGTCATATGAGGCTTTTGATATCCAGCATCAATTTTGTTTTGGATTTCATATATTGTGCGCTTTTTGTTTCCACTACTTCACCTTGGTGCAATTTATTCGGTGTCGTCATTTCTTGTCGCACGAAGCACGATGCATCACAATCAACTTGTCGAGTACTCGAGGACTTGCATTCATGAACTTTAAATCGTCAACCAATCGACCATCCTGGCCTGCATATGTGTCTTGTTGCACTGCATCTTCAACAACCGCGTTTCCCATTGCCGTGTCATATACTCCCTTCAACGTACTCTATCGTCCTTCCAACGCTCCTATGAACTCGACCCAGGAAGAAGCCTTGCAGGACGACGCATCCAGCCTTCCGGTCATTGGCCTGCGAGGAGCCAGAAACGGAATTCCTATCCACCTATCAGATCTTCTCCTCTTCTCTACATTATTCGCCGCTATACAAGTACCTAGGTACTCCATACAGTAGAGAAGTGGCTGTGTGGGTAGTCATACTCGCCACAATGCAGACCAAAGACTAGGAACATCACCGAGAATACGACGACTTGGTTGCCTCTTGCAAGGCAGAAGAGTTTATGTCTTCAGGTACCGGTTCTAGGCCTCGGTGAGCGTATCGGTTCTTGAACTCCGCATTGTCAAGCTCAAATGCTAGTAGAGTCATCCAGTAGGTCGATCATTCGCTTCCAGAGATGAACCCTGGAGTAGCAATAGACTTGTTGGAAAGTGGCAATCGACAACGAATAATGGTGTTTAGGTTACATCTAACAATCTAAATCGCTATTAAGATTGTTTTCTGTGAGTGAATCAAGCTGGATGCCGCTTTCTTCTTGCAGCTGAGCAAGGCTTCTTTCTTCTCCACATTTCAGCTTTTTGGCTTTTCCACTTTCCGCACCTGACTCAATATTCTTGCCTGACGTCCTACAAATAATCAGATTTCCCAAAGCTGGGTGGATGATCAATTGTACAAGTACGCCCATCTCTTACAATTGGATATCCTCAACCCGCCCTCGCTTCGCTGTACGAATCTGTGGTGCCAACAACAGAAACAGTCGCCGTCGAATACCTCACATGCGACGTATCTGAACGAGGCTGTCATTTCACTCATTTTCAACGGGATTCACGTCGACACAGAACGAGGTTCGTGCCGACATATTACGACGCTTTATTACTTATTTCCCAGAACCCAAGAAATCTGTTTCTAGAAGATATCTAAGCCCTACGTTGATCCAAATAGATCTGCCACGTGGTGCTGCACAACTAACCAGCGGCGTCAAGACGGATTGATAGGTCCAAACAATATGAAAGGACTTAAGATCGGCTTGAACTCCATTCTGGATTCTGCCTTTCCTACAGGTGGTCCAGTAAATGGTTCAGATGATACAAATGTCCAGGCTGGTGGATTTTCACCCTCGACGCTATTGGAGACGTTCATACCCGGATACAGTCACATCCATCGAATTCTTCTGGTCAATTTTGGCTTCGATGTGACATTGGTTGTGTCATTTGGCGCTGCACTTTGGGTGTCTGCGAGGATACTGAAATCAGTATGGACAGTTCTTGCGGGTCTAATGAAGAGTTACTTCATGGCTGAGATTACAGTCAGTAGTAAAGATGAGATACACGGTCATCTCATTCAATTCTTAGCGCACCAGTACAAAATCAGCTCATCACGCCGGTTAATGGCAGAAACACCATCGAAGAGTGCCTGGGAACTCGACAATGAAGACACCGAAAGTCCAGAAACAAGCACGGATGCGACTGGTCAAATCAAATGGCTTAACTTTTCAAATCAGGAAGCGAAATCTCAACCAAGGTTTACACCTGCTATAGGATCTCATAATTTCTGGTTTGACGGTACTTATTTCCAGCTAAAAAGAAAAGAAGTCAGTGTGCTTGATGAAATTGGAGGTGGAGGCGCTGCTGCGTTTAAGGATAAGGAGGTGCTTACACTTTCTTGTTTCGGGCGGTCGACGGATTCGATCAAACGACTGATCCAGCATGCCAAAGGACATTATCATCTGGGTCATAAAGCTAAGACTATAATAAAAAGACCAGCACCCAAGGATTTGAGAAGGTTTGGTGGAAGAGGATCTTGGGTGAAGATTGCCGAGAGACCTTGTAGACCGATGAAAACAGTCGTCCTTGACGAAGCCCGGAAAATGGATGTCTTGGCCGATATAAACGAATACTTGAACCCGACAACAGCACGATGGTACGCCAATAGAGGTATTCCATATCGAAGAGGATATCTTTTCTACGGACCTCCTGGAACTGGTAAGTTCTCACCACTCCTCTTTGAACATTTCCAGCTAATCTTTAACAGGCAAAACTTCACTCACATTCGCCCTCGCTGGAGTGTTTGGCCTTGACATCCACGTTGTATCTCTGCTCGAACCAACCCTTACAGAAGAAGAACTAGGCATGCTCTTCACCAACCTCCCAGCTCGTTGCATCGTCCTTCTCGAAGATATCGACACCGCAGGGCTCATCCGCGTCGAAGCCCCTGAAGAAACTACTGAAAGCGACGACAAACGTGATTTCAACGTCGGCGATCTCACTAAGGCGTTTAAAAAGGCGAGTCAGCAGTCTGCTGAGGAGGCGAAAAAAGGGATTTCGTTGTCTGGGTTGCTTAATATCATAGATGGCAAGTTCATCTTTCCTCATACTTAATTTGTTCGCCCTGCTAACGATCTTATAGGAGTCGCATCCCACGAAGGTCGTGTTTTAGTAATGACAACCAACCATCCAGAAAAGCTCGACGAAGCGCTCATCCGTCCCGGCCGCGTAGACCATCAAGTCCCATTCTCCCACGCCTCGCAAACCCAAATCAAAGAACTCTTCGAACGAATGTACACGGACGATCTCCCTACTACAAAGATCGTCATCGCACCAGATTCACAATCGGATGTGCTTACACCGCCAATGACGCCTATCTCCGTTGAATTTGAGAAAAATGGACATGGTGGTGAGGAGTCGGAGCTGGAGGATATAGCACGCAGATTCTCGAAAAAGGTTCCGGAGAACATGTTCTCGCCTGCGGAGATTCAGGGGTTCTTGTTGAAGAGGAAGACGGAGCCTAGGAAGGCTTTGGAGGAGGTGGGGGAGTGGGTTAGGGGTATGGAGGGGATTAAGAAGGGGGTGGGGAGGAGTTTTGGGGAGGGAAGATGAGGTGTGGTGTTAGCATAAGGTGATCTAGTGTTAGACGGAAAAGGGTATCGTGAAGGAGTGTGAAGCAAAAATTGGAAGTGTTATGGGATTGTGGATTTTGGACTAGAATGATATAAATGATAATGATGATGTTTGTTAGATTTTTATGTGGAAGATATAGGTGTGTACTGTGTGGTATAACTAATTGTGTTAATGTTATTTAAAATTAAAGCAAGTGTTTAAAACGGCTTAAAATCCTATCACCTAACCTTATTGTAATCTCAAAACCTTCAATCTCCTTCTCATAAAATCCCTCCCAGTGTTCACATCACTCACCACTCGTCCCCCACCCTCCTATTCACCTCCCCACTTAAACCCCGCCAGCTCCAAAAAGTTCCCACCTTAATCCCCTACTCTCCAGCCATAGTCAGCAAGTTGTTTATGTTTTAAAATAAGCTTCAAGCCCATCATCCAATGAGAATCTTTCATTCCAACGGCCGCGTGGCCTAATGGTTAAGGCGTTGCATTTCGGTTCCTGAGAACTACTGCAAAGATTGGGAGTTCGACTCTTCCCGCGGTCGAATTTTTTTTGGTTTTTATGTTTTTTGGGGGGTAGGAGGGAATGGGATGGGGGAAAGGGAGAAGGAGGGGTTATGAGGGGATTGGGGAAGGGATAGATTTTTTTGGTTTACTTTAGAGAGTGAGAGGCTGGTTTTTAAGTGTAAGTTATAGAAGGAGGGAGAGAGCAGTGTGAATTTTGAGAGGTTTGTTGGGTGTGTGTTTTGTTCTATGATTTGGAAGGTAGGTTTCTTGACATGATTCTTTACATTCTAGTAACCTGATTTTGTCCTCCTATCCTACAGCGAATGTATTTATTTAAATGCTTTTATACTTGTTGTACTTCGTCCCTTCTCTACCGAATTAGTTTCGTCATATTCTAGTCTAAAAGCTAGATGTAAATCGGGTCCTAAATTGACACGCCGCGGACAGAAAAATGCGGTTTTTACAACATAGCGGCGATTTGTGGTAACCCGATAACCACAATGCTTGCAGCTTACGCCCTACACATGAATTTGCAACATACCAGGGTACTCTCTATGATCCCGAGATTTTTCTGTTAATTTTAACTTTTCGTGCTTGAGGAGACTTGTAATTTGCGCATTTGCGAAATCTGCACTTTTCTGTTCGGCATCACGAAGGTGGTCAACTGAAGTATCTTTGCCCAGTGCAATCCCTCAATCTCTGGCAAGACAATTCTTGTGCAATGTGATTGGAGCCGATGAAATGAAAATTCGATGGTCGTTTGGGCGAATGAGGAGACGAATAGGCAGCAGGATGTCAACATTAAAGAATTCGCTTAAAGTTGGAAAGATTGAACAGCGGACAGGATATGGATGAAATAATCGCTTATTCAAATGTGATATCTTTGATCTTGATAGCAAAAAGACAAAAGAATTTTCGGATATAGTAGTACTCGGATTCAAAAGGGAGAAGGTATTGTCACGAGTCGGATTCGAACCGACGGAATCAAGTTAGGTAGATTTTAGACTTGCCCGTTAGACCACTCCGGCATCGTAACTATGTGTTCCTTTTGATTGGGGTAGATGTGCGCTATAAATATATGTATCCCCAATCATCCCTGTTAATATTCAAAAACATTCGTAACAGTTGAAGTTAGGTTTAAGAGAAAGAGAATGTCGCTACGAGTCGGATTCGAACCGACAAAATCAAGTATGTCTTAGACTTGCCCTTTTGACCACTCCGGCACCGTAACTGTTTGCTTCTTTTGATTGGCGTATTTGCGGTCTATTGTGAAATATGTATGCCTGCTTAAAATTGAGAAATGCAAAAAATAAGCAAAAAGTACATCTTAATGTCCAAAAAAGGAGAATCTTGCTACGAGTCGGATTTGAACCGACGAAATCAAGTTGAATCTTTAAACTTGCCCAATAGACCACTCTGGCATCGTAACAGTAATCATTTCTGATTGGAAGATATTGCTGTTATAGAAACATATATTCATGGTCGGGAACACAATGCCGTTTAGTTGCAGTAGCGGGGAGAGTTGACTCATGCCCAGAAATGTAACCTTGTATCTCCAACATCATCCCTGGAAATACTTCTTTGGGATTAAGGTGCTTCTTTGGGAAGGTAAGGAAACAGAGGAGGAAGACTGTAGACTCCAGAGAATTAAACAGAATAACAAAAAACAGGGCGATACCAAAATAAATTGCCAAAAAAAAGGAATAATTAATGCCGCGGGTTGGATTCGAACCAACGCCTCAAGCACGAAAGCTTGCCCATTTGACCACTCTGGTACCGCAACTTCTTTGCACTTTGAGTTGTCTCTCTGATTGGAAGATATTGCTGTTATCTGCACAGTTACATGTCTGAAGCAACTTCGTTTTGGCAGAAGGTCGGCCAGTGGTCAAGAGCAGCTGCCAAAAGAACTCTCAAAATGAAGCACAACACCGCTGTAGAGCCCATCTATACTGAAGGGCAATTCCTTAAACCCTTGAATACAATTGAGACAGTCCAAAAATATTTCAAAAATACAACAGATCAAAAAGATGCATGCCGCGAGCCGGATTCGAACCGACGCAAACCAGTTCGCTGTGCCGTAAAGGCAACATTAGCAGACTGGCCCATTAAACCACTCTGGCATCGCGACAGCCACAATTTGATTGGCTCAAAATTCTCCTCAAAACCAATTATGAGAAGAGATTGAGTTTGAAAGTTCGATGAGGAAGTGATGTTTTGATTCGTGAAGGAAAAAATGTCGCGGCGTCCAAATGAAGCCTCGCCGAAGATTTGTGTGGGGATGAACGAGTTGATTTTAGAAAGGCAGGGTTGGACGTGGATGGAAGGAGGTTAGCGGGACAGTGCCGAAGGAAGTAAACAAATTAATAACGGAGAGCCTGAAAGGCGTTAAAGATGTAGCAAGATTTCCAAAGCGACGAGCAAAAGATATTGATTTTAGATGTTGAAAAAGGAGGAGAAAATAGCTGTGTGTCGGAGTGACAAGATTAACCGGAGTTGAACCGAGCTATACGGAAAGTCAAAAGACCTGACAATGATTATGAAGATTGGATTGAATGAATAACAAGCTAATACGGTACAGAACTTGGATTTTAAAATAGCAACGTAGATACTAGAAAAGGTTGTCGTGATGTATATTTACGAACAGTAGCAACTACATTAAAAGGCGATACTTTCTGAGCGATAAAGCCTCTTTTTTCAACAGTACAGTACCAGAACCAGTTTCACCAATTCTCCAGTCCTTATCTCAACTCCCAAATAGCATCACAATTCGTACATACTACGTATTTATCCTACTCTTAGGTACCTCAGCCAGAGGTTTCCAGGCTGTGTCCTTCCACCAGCCACACATTCAAAATCCGAACGCCACGCCTGTGCGAACCTTGGAAATTCGTTAAATCCGTCACCACCTCCCAACCTCGCTTCTGATTGGCCGCTTCAGTCCGAACATAACCACAACGTTTACTTGTATTCAACACAACATGAAAAAGGGGCCTCTGAGCAGTTTGCTGCGAATATAGATCGGACATACGGAGTGTAAATGGTATGTCGAGAATGGGTCTTGAGGAACGGACTGGGAGTACCGGATGGTCGGGCTAGGGGGTGGGAATGTATGTATATATGAAGGCAACGCGAATGGATTTCTATTTTTTGAATCATCATTTCCAACTTTCCTCAACTGCTTATCCATCTCACTACACTCAACATCTCCCAAAATGCCCAAACCATACTCAACCCTCTCCGCCGCGTTCCCCCCCTCCCCGACCTTCACAAACGCCCACCTCCCCTCCCTCAAAAACCGGGTCTACATCATCACCGGCGCCGCCTCCGGCGTCGGTCTCGCCCTCGCGCAAATGCTCTATCTTGCCGGTGGAACGGTGTATATAGCCGCCCGCTCCGTCGCCAGATGTCAAGAAGGGGTTGACAAGATCCTAAAGCAGACGTCAGGACAGAAAGGCGGGGTGTTGAAGATGATGGTTGTGGATCTGGCGGATTTGCGAACGATTCGGGGGGCGGTGGATAAGTTTCTGGCGGAGGAGGAGAGGTTGGATGTGTTGTTTAATAATGCGGGGGTGATGACGCCGCCGAAGGGGAGTAAGGATGCTTTGGTGAGTTTGCGCGGTATTTTGTTGCCGGAGGAGTGACTGATGTGAAATAGGGTCATGATCTTGAAATTGGGACGAATTGTCTTGGTCCGCATCTTCTTACGAGTTTGCTTGAGCCGATTTTGCTGAATACGGCGATGATGCCGGGTATGTCGGCTGGGAGTGTGAGAGTCGTCTGGGTAGTGACTTATTTGGGGGCGAGCCCGCTTGAGGGGGGAATGCGCCTTGATGGGAAGGGTGAGCCGGTTTATTTGAACAAGTTTATGGAGAATTATTTCCAGAGTAAGGTTGGATGTACGTGGTTGACGGATTATTATGCGAAGCGTCTTGGGCCAAAGGGAGTGATGAGTGTGGTACGTCTGAATTGTTTTCGTCGGAGAAAGATGAACTAACAACTTGGTAGTCGATTCATCCGGGGTTAATGAAGACGGACTTGCAACGGCATGTATCAGCTCTCATGAGGCTTGCGATGGTATGTGCACTCATACACTTTCTTTCCTTGATCAATGCTAATGAAAGTTGTTGCAGAATCTTTTCCTGAAAGGAACAGACTATGGCGCATATTCCGAGCTTTATGCAGGATTCTCCCCGGAGGTGACCATGGAGCATAACGGCGCGCATCTACTTGCCTGGGGAAGACTTTCGGCCCTCCCACCTCATGCAACAGAAGGTCTGAAAAGTAAGAATGAAGGAGGAAATGGAAATGCGGAATTATTCGTCAACTGGTGTAATAATGAAGTTGCACTATACAAGTGATTTCCGGAAGGAAATTCAACTTGAAGCTTGGAAATCTGGGAAATCTGCCAAAGGCCAGTTTTCTCCACCTTCGGTCCGAGGCCATACTTCGTCATCAAACATATCCTGTATGAATTAGCAGTGTAATACTAGACTATAGAAAGCGGTTGACTAATTTATATTTAAGAAATGTTACGCACCCAATCAATATTGCCCGGAACATCAATGAATGTATTAAAAGGCGCGGATAAAGGCATTGGATTCTTGTTCATTAGCAATCCATCCCCTGATGATTGCGAGGTCTCGTCGTAGTTGTCGATGTTCATCCATTGATCCAACTCGTGGTCCGTGATGATCGAGTTGTCGTGGCCAACAATATCTATTTCATTATCAGCATCGGCATTATTTTATAAAGTGTCCAAAATAGGCTAAGAAGAGTGAATAGGGTTTGTAGGCTTATAACAACTCCCGGTCAAAGAGATGCTAAATGCGCCAGAACAGGTTGTGCTTTGAATCTAATGGAACAAGCTGCGCGACTACGAAGCCCTAGCGAAGCTGTTCCAGAGAAAAGTCGTATACTGGAATCTAGATCAAGAACTTCGACTTACCTCCAAGAGAAAGAGCCTCTACTCCCTGGTCCGTTTGATTGTACCCATGTTTCACCTTCGCCTGGTGCTTTCCACTTTGAGCAGCACGTGCTGCACGTATTTTCGTCAACATAGCCTTAGAAACATTCCTAGCTTTCTTCGCCGAAGCCTCATTAGTATTACCCCAGGCATGGTGCGATCTTTCAATAGCCGCAATCATTTCCGAGACTTCATATTGATCTTGTTGCCGTGGGATTATTTGCATGATTCTAGTGTACAGAATCATAGCTGCCAGGAGAAAATCGTGTGTTGCCAGGGTAGATAGGAACCATTTGTCGTTTGATAATGGCCCTCCTGGTGCGATTGCGGACTCGTATGTCATTGATTGACCCCATAGTAGTTGTTTTGCGGCGTCTAAAGCTTCTTTTCTCGAGTTTTCGTATCTTTGATCGCTATTTGCGAGTATAAAGTATTTCCTATGCAGCATACATCGTGCCTTATGATAGAGTAGAAACAAACTAAATTGTTTAGTCACCACGTTGGGCGACTCGAAAATTGAAATACCAGTCGGTCCAAAGCGATAGAATGCTGGTACCTTTTCGAAAGCGGCGTGGAGAGCTTGATCAAGCTCGAGGACGTTTTCGTAGGGACGTGGCTTTAAGCTATGAGCGAAGCTTGCAACTTGTGTGCATTCGTGACATAATATACTCTTACATATCATATATGAGATCGAGGTAAATTCAGAAGCGGGTCTTGGGGGCGGTAACTCTTTAGTGTCTTCGTTGAAGTCTTCATCCCTGAGATTTCTGGGGTATTCGACATCGCTTTCAATAGCGCCAACTTGGCCGGGTAGCCCGACGTGAAAGCTCCCTAGCATGTCCATTTGCGCAATGAGATGCCAAATGCGACGACGCATCTCGGCTTGGAAAGGTGTAAAGTTGCCTCCGGCTTTGGACGGATCTCTGTGAAGTCCTATCCGGAGAGCCAGACGTACGATGGTACCTATCATAAGATAAGGGACAAGTGTACCATCTTTGCTGAAAAGAAATTCTCCCTCAAGATGTAAAAACAGGGTTTCCATCGTGTAAGGCCCCGGTCTTGTATACTCGGACAGTATGAGAGCTTGAAGACACGATCCGCGATATGATCGTATCATATCCACAGGCAAGCCACGAGTGTCAGGGTGCTGTTCATTTGCCCCGATCATTGCAAAGGAAGATATGGCTATGAGCGCAAAGATTAAGGCGATATATGAGACAGGCGCCTTGATAGGGTCTGACCAAAACGTCTGGTATTCCTTCTCGAATTTCGACTTGTGCAGAATCGAAATCAAGGGGCTATGACAATTGAAATATCGTGCAATCAATCTATCAACCACGAATTTTGGGGGTAGCGCACCGACAAGATCTGATTTCGTAGCTGTCTGTTGATAATTGAAGGTAATAGCGTTGATGGTAGAAAAGTTCATTTCGGGTTCCTCATTCTGCCCATCTTCCATTTCTTCAAAATACTCTTTGACATCTTCGATATCTTCGAGAATAGCCGCCCTAAAGCATCTGATCAGTCTGCCAATCAATAATAGTATTATGAACATACCAGTGAGTTCCACCCACAAATGTCGATTGGCTGGTGCCGATCAAGACATCAGGTCCACCATCAAATGAGTCCTTCGCTGACATTCTTGCTAAAGAGTCCGAAATACCTTGTGATATGTTTTCAATTCCCATGGATTCTGTATGAATTTCTGAAGACTGACTAGTCAGCCTAGTCTCCGTGGCATGTACCATTCCAGGAGATGTTGGAGAACCATTATCGATCGACTGTGGAGTTTCTCCAGTCATTACGCCTTTCACCAAGCTTTCAAGATGTCTGAGTCGATTTTGCATGCTTGCGACAGGCCTTTTTCGAGGCATAGGAGCCGGAGTCGTACATGTCGCTGATCGTCCTTTCTTCACACATTGGGAACACGGCACCTGCCGGTCACATCGTAATTTTCCGTGTCGACAAGCTGTACAAGACAATTGAGCCCTGTTCCTCTTCGACCGGCCATTATTATGTTCACTACTGGATTCAGACGTGAGGCTCGTCATTGAGATGATGGTCGATGATACGTGAAATCGACGTTGAGGACACGCTCAACTGAGGGGCTTACGTTGTCGTTGAGAGCCTCCGTATGATTTTGCAAGCAAATAAGATATCCCTCTAGCATCGGAGTTTTGGGATCTTGGATTGAACCGGTGCCGGTCTTGAAGTACCTAGGTAGAGGTAGGAGGCGGTCTGTCAGCATAGGTCTTCACACGTGAGAAGCTGCATGGGTGCCAAAAGCGGCGGTCAGCTTTGTTAGACGAGAATACTGGAGATGCTTCCTGAGATAAATACCTGCCAGACGTATGGAGAGCTCATGAAATTGGCTTGAAAATTTGTTTCTGAGGATTTTCGGAAATGAGATGCTGCTAAGTCTGAATATAACATGGAATCATGGCCAAATATCTGTTGCCGCTTTCCCACTCGCGAGAATTACAGATGATAGAAGTTGGACTTTAAATGTTTGAATTAATATTAGTCGCTTTTGAGCGGTAGATACTGTAATTTAGTAGACCTGGTACTTTCAAGATCTTACTCGCCAGTTAAATGTTGGCTTTGTCGGCTCAGTGCAAGTTGTTGGCTGTTCGACCCCTTCTCTTTCCTCCACAACCTCTGTCATCTCTTGCTCTTCTCTCTTCGCTTGCTCCCTCAATTCTGCCACATCGCCACCGGCAAGCTTATCTAGAAGCAGGTAAGCTGAGTCGGCAGCCTTGGCAATCACTTTCCAAATCTTCTCAACGATTCTGGCAAGGCGCGTTTGCGCAAATCCGTTGGGAGTGTTGCGGCCAACTTCCCACTCCTCGAGAGTTTTATTGTTGCCCTCAACTCCGTGTTCCTGCCCTGGTATCCATTTCCAGGTTACGATGAGACCGAGCAGCATGAAGACTGAGAATATGAGTAGCGAATACGGCAACCATTTTTGAATGACATTGTGGTTTACACCGTGTCCATAGTCGACGTATGTAAGAAACAGCTGTGCAATGACAGAGCCTAATTTTCCAAAAGCAGCTGATATTCCATGACAAAGTCCGCGATATCGGGTTGGAAAGAGCTCGGCCGGCATTATGTAGGTAGTTGTGTTAGGACCGAAGTTAAAGAAGATTTGACACAAGATATACAGTACGATAACAGCGGCGGAGCCCCCATTCTCGTAAAGATGATTAAATGAACCTCCGATGACGACAAATAGGATAAACAACCAGAAGAAACCATTCATTTGTATATTCCTTCGTCCAAGCCTGTCGATGGTGCAGAGGGTGATAAGACAGCCGACTATCGCGCCAAGTGAGACGACGACCAGACTTTGCCAGACATCGTGAATAACAAGGTCGTAAATTGATAGTTTTGGAATATTCTTTCCATACCAGATTGTGCTGATTATATGTGGCGAGCTCATCCCGAGGCCATAAAATGGCAGATCAAGCGCCATCCAGCAGAATGAGGTCGCAATTAAGGTCCGTAAGTTGCCATTATGCCAGAAGTACTGTTTGAACTCCGACCATGATGGAATTGGAGGTGACTCACCCTCAGCTGAATTGTCGGGGTCGACATGGTGATTTGTTTCCCCTAGAATGGATGCTTCATAGTTACTGTGTACGAAGCTTCTCTGCGACTGACCATCATTGCTGTATGCTCCAGACAGTGGCCTGGTACGCTGTTCATGAACATCGGCATCCATATCGGTGCCTCCGAGTGTCCGACCATTGGAATCAGTGGTCGGAACGTCCTCTGGACCAACCACCGAAGCAGCGCCAGACCCAGATCGTCGTAGACTGGCTGCTCCATGATTTGACGTAGCAATATCGATTGAAGAAGAGGAGGCAGGACCAGGTGGCGACTGCGCGCGCAGAAGCAGGTACCGTTTCAACTCTGAAGCAGCCTTTTGTGTATCTCGTCCAACATCGGCTGTATATCTGGGTGACTCGATAATAGTGAGTCGGAACCACAAGGCGAGCACAGCGGGGATTACTCCAACTCCGATGATCCATCGCCAAATCGAGTCCATGGTCTTGAGGCATTGGGCATTGCACTCGTCCGGCATGGAGCCCGCTGGTATACCTTTCCTCTGACTTACCGTGGCGATTAATGCTACGAGAGTTGCTGCTAACTGTCCTAGAGGTTGACACATAAAAACTGCAGTCATCATTCTTCCACGTAATCGAGTGGGAGCGAATCTACATCTACGTTAGAACTTCTCAATGAACAACATTCAAATATACGTACTCAGAACATATGACGGCACTCAGTGGGTAGCTAAACGTTGTCAGTAATGCCTCGATGCGTGATGTTGGTATCAAATGGGTCTCGACTCACTCTGCTCCAATTCCAATTCCAAGCACAAATCTCCATACCAGTAGCCAAACAATGATCGACATCGAACCCTCCACGCCAGGAGAGGACATCACCACACCCAGAGTTGCGCCAATGGTGATGATTAACTCTAGACCGTACATTTTGCGTCTTCCCCATATATCGGCCGCTAATCCGAATCCAATTTGGCCGATGATCGAACCTCCCAGTGTGACGACACTCAACGCCGTCTCATAACTTCGTGGCATGTCTCCACCATAATATATTATTCCAAGCATCGGAATGACCATATTAATTGCGAAGATGGAGTAGGCGTCGGTGAAGAAACCAACACCCGCAACCACGATTACCCAGGACCATTCTGAGAACTCTGCAGTCTCAAGGCGTCCTAAGATATAAAGTCTGCGCTCGGATTCCTAGCGATCTCAGCCAACAAGCAATATTCTACACAAAGGTGTTAACATACGCTGATATGCTCAAAATCATCCTTTGCGTAAGGGTTGACGAAGAACTTGAGCCAGCGAAACCCCCAGAGAGCCATTTTCGCGGATTTAGGGCGGGAAAACAATAATTAGTGGTGTCTCGTCGTAGGCAGAGTCTGGCGAGGGCTAAGAGAATCTCGAAAGAAGTAGGCGGAGGTCTATTCAAGGGAGTATCTAAGATTGCATGCTATGAAGAAGATGCAGTGAAAGATAGTAGACATCTCCATCGCAATATGATCGATATTGAGCATATTGAGCAAGAAAAGACCGCAGAAGCAGAGGACATGATACAGACAAGGCTCGATAGGCAGACCTGCGAGGCTGAATATGGTCATTTAGAACAGCGAGCACGGGCTTGAAGGACACGGCACAGCCCCTCTATCCCGCTTCAAGCTGAGCTTGATGCATGTGGTACAACTGGAAGGTATGAGGGACAAACCGAGCAGAAGCCTGGAGTCTCTTGTCAGTCACCTGTGCCGGGACGGAGCCGACTGGCCTGGGGTATGAAGCAGTTCTCGACTATTAACGCAGAGCCCCATTCTCGTATCTTGAATATGGCAAGCCAAGAAATCTGTCAATATTGTCATCCAGAACGATCCCGGAATGAGTTGTCAGGGTCGACTGACCCTGGCAGCTCAAAATACGATACACAGACTGTGAAGCATGTCTTCCCAGCCGTCGTCTGGAGTTGCAACGTCTTCCGACCAGCCACCAAAGAAGCGTGATATGTATTAGTTAAGAATCGGGCGTAATCTGAAGGTCGAGAAGCAACTTGAAAGCTTCCAAATTGCATCGCATCAGGATGGTGTCCCTCACCCGCAAATCAGTTCCAATCATATTGGGTTAGTGCAGCAAATATATGCGGCTCTATATGTCGAGTCGACTGGTGGTCTGACGATGGAATTTGATATTGTATTCTTTTCGTGGAAGGGTGTTGATGTTCAGACGAGATCGATGTCCTGAAAGGGATGCCTCTAGCCACAGACTAGCCGTTTCGGGACAAGCGAGATTTAGCCGACTTGCACGTTCTCGTTTCTCTGGTGAGAACAAGGGGGATCTGTCAACGACATTGCTCTTTCAGCCACCACAACTCCATTCCCGACAGCGATTTCATCAGGGAAGAGGGCGATACACCCACAGCGAGCTCCTCATGCGGACACCGATATGTTGCATTGGTAACTCATACTCTCGCTATGTACAAGCACACAGCCACTGTACTTGAGCCCTATAGGCCCTGTCGAGGCGAACAGGGAGCGGTTGCAGGTACTCTACGTGGGAGTCAGGAGTCAGAGATGGCTTCCGGGGAGCTTCTGATCGATTTTCGTTGTCAATGACCGTTTCCATTCTTGCTCTCTCGCTTCATACCTTCTTATTTGCAGTTTGAGAGGGGCTATTGCGCGGAATTTCAATTCAGGGAATAGCGATCGAGGCCTCCTATGATTTAATGTCTTTCGCTTGACCTTACCACACTCATCACAAAGTCTGTCACGCTGGAGCCTGTCGCATAGCAGGTCGAGTTGGCAATTCGCGACTCAAAAGCACCCTCTCTCAGGCTGGGGTCAAACACTCTTCTGTCTGTGTCGCCAGCGCCCTCAACTAATCTACATTTCACCGGATCCTTCTGCATTCTATCCCGGAAGTGACACGCGACACTCAGCCTGCCAACTGGTATTCATTCGTCATCTGGATCCTGTCCTGGTTCTGGGACCCAAGCGAAGTAGCGGTAAAACCAGGGCTCCCCCACGGGTCGATTCGCGAGATTCTTAACTATTACTTTTGCTCGATTCTCTGTGAGAGATTTCTTCCCTACTAGTAAGCCGTGTACGACTAGCCTTTCATGGCTCGCTTGAGATCGCAATCCTCTCAAGCATGAGTTTTGGCTGGTCATTTGGCGATGTGGTTGCTGGCATCAATCTGATCTTCAAGGTTTATAACGCCGTTTCCGATGGTCCACGCAATTCAAAAGTGGAAGCGTCGCAATTCTTTGCGGATTTCAGCGAAGTCATAGTCCGTCTTGACAAGTGGGAGGCAAGGAAGGCGGCATGCGACAAGGATCAGAACCTGAGGGCATCTCACGAGGAACTCAAAGAACTTTGTACTACCTTTATCAAACGACACTTTAGAATCATTCAACAGGCGAATCCAGACACTAGAACAGGCAGACCAGGTCGTTCAACATGGATCAAAAAAGTGTCGTTCACCGGCTCCCAAGTCGCCTCGTTATACAACCAGGTCCAATGGCCGTTCGAAAGAAAAGAGCTGAGCAGGCTGCGAGAGAAGTTGCAGTTCTTTCTACAACTTTCAGCATGGGATGTGGCGTTGGACACCAACCAGATAGTTAATGAGTTTAAGTGAGATTATATCAGAGTCTTTCTCGGAAAACCAGCTGACTGTACACAGATCATCGCACGCCGAACTGCTCTCCTCGAATCTAAAGTTGGTCTCTTCACATCTCGACCTCGTGTCACGCATTACATTCAACTTGAAGCGAGTAACACATCCGCTTGAATCGGGATCTCTGTCAAATCAGATTGACTATCCTATGCTTCGGCATCTCGACCAGGCTCTTCGACCACCTGAGCCATTACGTGCGATACATGCCCCGCCCCAATTAGCGAGTTTACCGTGGCATGGTCTTCAGCACGGAGAGGATGCGGAGCTCAGTGCTGTATCAGTAACCCATCATTACGACTCGGACATGGGAGATCTGGATGAGAGTGAAATGCGTGGATTGCTTTCCCGACGGCTTGACAACATGTCAATGCGAGTTCGAAGAGTAGAGACCCTCGAGAGCTTACCAGAAGATGCTTCAGCGGATGGTATATCTACGACGCAAGACCTTATGACACGCCTTCGTAACATGCGGGGACAAATAGGTGGCGCTGTTGGTATTTCAGAGCCCAGCCAGTCGCACGAGGTAATCGAAGAAGACGTCGTTGATCCGGGAACTGCATTGCAAACCGAGATTGAGGCGTGGAATAAGTTGGAGGAGAGAATTGAAAGAGAGATTTTGCATCCCGGTCGCCTTCTGACTCCTGGTCCAGACACAAGACTGTCAGAATCTAACCCAATCCCAATCCCGTCATGCAATCCGGCACGAAATGTCGCCAGTTCACTTTCACCTCCTCCCAGTCCACATAATGGTTGGCATGCACAGTCACATGGAAGTCCGGATAGCTCCAGAGGCTATTTTTCTACTTCGCCTGGCACATCACGCGCGACCACCCAACGCAGACGTAGCTCTGCTTCGTCGACATCTACCTCTCCGACACCATCGATCCAATTGGAACACTTTCTCCGTGTTCAAGTGTAAGTTCTAAAGACACCTTGGTACTGTTACACACTGACACTGTTTAATAGATCGTACCCAGGGCATACTAAGACCGCAGTCATTCACTCAATATCACAATCTGATGAAGGAGATGTGCGGTCAATCAATTTGACAAGTGAGGATGGAACGACAGAGATCCGTCATTCGGTTGATTTAAAAGCACCGGCACTGACCGAGACATCGATGAAACCTTTCCTCGATAACAGTCACGTTGACAAAACCCATCGATTCCGCGTACAATTCCAAGGCGCTCACAATATTAAAGTCACGAAGGTTGCTAGCAATAGCAGGCCAGTACGACATCAATGCCCACCAATTTATACCTTCTTTAAAGAGAAAGGTAAGTTTTCGTCTACCAACTTCTGCCGTCCCTGCTAATACATCAGTCTAGACTACTTATGCTTTCAACAGCACTTACTCAACAAGGCAGTTCAACAACAGAAAGACGTAATGTCCATCAAATCCAGTGTCGGAGAGGTACAATCAAGGCTTGGAACGATTCGAATTCTCCTCGACTTATACAGTGGCACCCGTCATATTTTCTATTTCAGACATACCTCCGAGCAGAAGCATGGCTTTGTAGAATGGCCTGGTAGGGATATCTCCCTTTGAAATTCTAGTGCACTGCTGAGATAAACTAGTCAATATCTTCAAAGATCCATCTGAACCGAGACCTGGAAATAAAGTACTTAAATTGGACAGCCGAGATGGGAAATCTTTGACTCTCGCAAAAGGCCTCTCAAGGCGAAGTACTCAGGGCAGCATCTCAACAATTGCCTCATCCGATGCCGCTGGCTCGTCTACGAAACGCGGAGATAGATCTCCGACCTACAAAAGTATAAAGGGCTTGATTATTGAATTCTATGACTTTGATGGTACGTTGCGCTTGCGAATTGTTTCAATTTAGTCTATTTATCCTGACACAAATTAGATTGCCACGAATTCTGGGATGAATTTCGAGCAAGGGAAGTTACATTTTTCGAAAGCCGTGGGCTTGGGTTGATTCAGACAGCGGAACTTCCAGCTGATGTCCCTGCCGAGTTGCCAGGGTGATTGTCGAATGTGTCCTGATTATGAACCATCTTCAAGCACAATAGTGTGGCTAAACGCTTAAAATCGAATTCTTGACGAGCAGGCCTAGTATTAAGTGTGTACGCCTACATACTGCGACAATTCATACCGCCAATCAACAAGCGATGCATACCGTAAAGACGAGTGCGATGATTTCCCACCGTAACAATTAGTGCAAATAAAAAGCGCTATCTAATGCAACGATGAGCACGTCGGGGTAGCCCTCCGGTTGAAAGAAGGAACCATTTCACGAGCGACTACTCACAAAGTCACTTCGAGACAATGCATTCTTGCTTGTATCGTCTCGAATAGTTTCACTCTGGCAGGCAGGTATGCAATGCCTCTGATGTATCAAAACTATGTATTGTATTATAAGGTTTATGAGAACGATAATGGGACCAAAAGTAGTGTACTATAACTCAATAATGTTAAAATAATATTCGAGCCACTTGTCTCTTTTTTGCTGTGTAGGAGTACCTACACTTCTGTATCAACACGCGCGAAACCATCCCCACCAGGCCTCAATAGCGAAACTTGAGTAACAAATTCTTCGATTGCTCCGTATTTCATCGCGCAGCTTCATCAAGTTCATCGCAATAACTTTCCGATAAGCATTTACAATATCGCGACAAGTCAAAACCCCCGCGCTCGTAAAATATGACGAACCAACTCCATTTCCTCCCCCAAGTCATAAAAGCCATTTAATTCTCTTACCACCAAATTCCCAAGAAGAGATAGGAATTGCGCTGTGCCTATCACTTTATAGCTATTAGTATATATTTTACAAAAGGTCAAAGTGCTTCAACCAATCATAACCTCTCGCTTCTGTGGTCCAATGGTTAGGATTCCACCCTTCCAAGGTGGAGGTTCGTGTTCGATTCACGGCAGTTGCAATCATTATGTGTATATGAGATTGTAGGCGGATATTTTTGGATGTTTTGGGGGTGGTAAGGGCCGTTTGTGAATTTTCTGGGGGATGGGGGTTGGGAGCTTTTGGTGTTTCAAACCCCTCACCTCGACGAAAGGGTTAAATACATTTAAATCTCGTCAATCGGAACCCAGAGACAATTTCTTCTGTTGGAACTCCTTCTTCGAGTAGAGAAATTCGTGATAGAACAGATTTCCTCTACGCTCTTTTTCACCTGGTGCACTTAAATACATGTCACATTGTCTATTTTAGTATCAAATTCTTTTACACTTGCTCTCTCCTCTGTATACATGTCCCATTTTCCTTTTGGAGCTTCTTTTCCAAAACTCTATTTTCTCACCACCACTTTATTCTCTCGCCCTAACCCTCCCAACAACAACGGAGTTCACAACCCTCGTCCCAGGATCAACCGTCACCCCGACATCTATACAAGCAGCAACAGCTTCGGTAGTCGCGTCAAAAGCAGGGTAACACAATCCTCTCATGCCAGCCACACTCCTGATCACCACTAGCGCACCGATGGTCATTTTACTGACTATAACTCCCAAGACCTTTTCTTTCTCTTCTTGAGTTGATCCAACAAGAGCAGCAAGGAATACCACATCATACTCCTTCAAAGAAGTCAAGTCCGATGCGGAAGAAAGACTAAACATCATTTTCACCGACGAGATTCCCAAATTATGTACCAAAACCGTCGAACTCTTGATCGCCTCAGGCGAATGATCGATATTCAAAATCTTGACCTTCGATTTCCTCGTCAGGCCTAGAGTCTCCAATATCCAGCTTGTAAAACCAAGATTGGCTTTTCTTGTCAACTCCGCGGTTTCGTTGACTTGTTCCATCAAACATATGCTCGTCAAGGGTAACGGCCCACTGCCTATGAATGCTACATTATTGATCGGGTTTGTGTCTAGGGCGTATATGGCTGCGAGCTCGAGACGTGTGAGGTCGACGTAGTTTTCGAAATAGGTGAATTTGCGAAGTTCTTCGTTAGCTGTGGTTGTTAGTACGACCTTCAATTTTGGAGAGGGATGAGATGAAGTATTCGGCTTACGATTGGATGAGTCGGTGATGCGCTTACACCAGTACTTTTCCATTTCGAACTCGCTGAGGGAACATAGTTGGTGGAGGGCGGGAAGGATTTCGACGATTCGCGGATCGGAAAGGATGCGCGACGAGCGAGCGTTTGGTATAGGTCTGAGGCAGATGGTCATCAAGTCTTCGAAGAGACCGTTGACTTCTGGGCTGGGAACAAGAGACTGTAGGGCGAAAAGACGGGTATGGATTGAGAGGATGGCGGTGATCGTAGGCACAATTTCGGGATCCATTATGAGGGCGTCGGTGCCTGGCATTTTGTTTGGGTGTAGTGTTAAAAATGATGTTCGTAGTGTAGGATTGGTTTGACTTTAGGATTAGAGATATCAATGTTGATGAAACGAATGTAGGATTTTGAGAACTGCAATAACCCAAACCTGGTTGAAATGCATATCGGTTTTAACCACCCACTTGTGGAAGTCCATCGCCAATCACCCAGACAAATGGGAACCAGGAAAACAACAATGGTTTGACCTATGAATGGTTCATTAGAAGAAGAGAATGACATTCACAAGTGGGATTACTTGTGAATGTCAGAAGGAGGAGGCTCACCCCCACAACAGAGTGCCAGCGAAGCATCCTTCAACCCACATTGCCTGCATGACTTTGAATTATGCCCGAGGTGACTGGGAAAAGCAAGTGCATGTCATGAGATGGAAAGATTTTGTTGATTGTTCTTGCCTGTTTTGTTTGTATCGTACAGGCGGCCGAAAGCACTTTTTGTACGCAGTCAAGTGAAAGACTTGTACGTCTCATTCTTCAACCTGATGGTTTTCAGATAAGAACTGCAATGAGAGAAAGAAGTGCTATCAGCAAAACGGAAATGCGTTGTTCAAATCAGGAAGTCGTGATTGGCATCCCACACCTACCCATCAAGGTGCCATCACAGGACCACAAATCCCACCAATGCTCCAGCCATAATCACAAAAAGAATGTTTGGCGTACTTACATGGTTTAACCAAGATCACACTTGACTGTAGGTTGACACAGTATACGGTGTCATGCACACGTGATTGTCCTCAACATACAGGATGGTTTCGCTTAATTCTCAGATTCAAACCCCTGATTCCAGGGCACCCAAGACTGATCCGCAAAATCCGACATACATTTAACTTGTTCCGGTGGTTTAGCATCCCACTCAATCTTCAACGACTCATCGTCCTTCTGCTCCGCTTTCACCGCATCAGAAACATATCCATACACCTCCTTAGCTTTTTGAGTGTTCTCATTGGAATACTCCAGGTTAACCGACGGCACGACCGCAATCCTCGAATACCCGTTCATCCACATGTCTTTGCAGAACAGACGCGGTTCACCCGAAAAACATTCTCCAGGTTTCGACGTCCTGAACCGTATCTTCTTCTCGATTATAGGTTTTGCGGTGAAGACTACCGCGCCGTTCCAGCAGGCGAAAACTTGTAAAGCTTTCCGTTCCTCGTATCGCTGACCGGACAAAGGATGATTCCAGAAAAGATTCGGAGCATAACGCCATCCTCCGTCCGGTGGAATCCCCCAAAACGTATCTCCATTGATAGCTCGGGCGATCCAAATGTCGTAGAAAATGGGCGCCGGTTCAATGGAATTCCAGTCCATACCACATGTCATGTCAGCCTTCTGAAATACTCGTTGGTGCACTAATTCCAGTATATCCTCAAAGCAGATTGCGACATCGTTAATGAACACCACCGCCGCATCAGAGGAATACTGCGTGGAATTATTGATGAGAGGTTCCAGAGCTAAGTTCCGTAGAGCAGCGAGACCTTCGATGCGGTCGCCTTGTGAGGGATCGATGTCGCTGACTTCGAGATGATATTCGAGTCCCAAGATTGCCATATGTTTGCGGAGCCCTTCTAGTACATCGAAAGTTCCGTCATTCGAATTTCCTTCCACAATAGACAGGACGCAATTTTCGGGTCCAAGGAATCGTATTGTCTCCACGATTGAGCCCATTAAACTAGGCAGTACATGGATGGATTGTCGCAAATTCAGCGCCAAAAATAATCGCTTCTCTCTGCCGGCGAGTTTCGCAATATCAATGTCGTTTCTGAGATACTGGTACCGCTTAAGATCAGGTGCTGGACAGCGAAGGCGGTCGAGGCTTGTATCTTTGGGGTTCAGTATTGCTTTGAAGTATTTAGTCGCCGAATTTTGAAAGAATGTCGCATTCCTAACTGTGGACGCTGTTGAGGATTAGTTTGCCCGGATTTATCAATGTTCAAGGTCGCACAAGGGCAGCTTACGAGTTTCCTGGTCCGGAATACCGTCATCATTGTCACCATTGAAGTACGGCAGTTTGATACCCACGATCGACTCCGAAGACGGGTATTGAAGCCTTGCGACAGCTGCAAAAATAAAAACAATTGCGACTGAGCTCGCGGCAAGTGCCAGCGCCTTCTTTTGCGGCCATGATCTCTTCATCGTGGTGCAGGATAGTATGATATAGTTTGCATGATGAGCTTCGGGCGAAATTCACCTTTTCTCGTTTTCCTGAGAGGCATGGTGAAGAAAGCAGACTTCAACTTTGTCAAAATGGAAAGACAGATGAAGCAACCAACTTCACCAACTTATGTGCGGTTATTTCGGTGTTGCTATTTGCCAATGGCAGATTTCACTTCGGCCCTGTATGCCTTGGCGCTTATCTGGTGGGGTTATCGATACCACTTTACAAGGGGTGAATGGCATGGGGGGGTTGCGGCGGGAGCGGATTTAGAGTTGTTTACCCGCCTCGGAAGGTGGCGTCTCATCTCATCGTCAGCTTAGCGAGATTCTGGAGTGAGAGAGGGGGACGGGGGGGTCTCGCTTAATCGATATTGAAGATGTAAGAAATCACGAAGTTACCTTTCATACAAACGGTGCTCTCAAATGGAGAAGAAATAAACCAATCTTGGGTCGTGATTGTCACCAAAATCGAGATGGATGGCAGTTCTTTTGGCGGTAACATAGAACTTTAAGTGAAAGGGTACAATGTTACCCACTTGTGGAGTTTGAATTTCTGTACTCTTCATTTGCTTTTGCATTTTCTTGATTATCTTTATAGACGAGTGTCGCGACCTTTCGTCTCCTTGATAGGACGGCTTCCTGCCGTGAAAACTTCCGCAAGATCGAGCTAAAATGTCACTGATTGGTGGATTGTGGCGCAAGTAATATGGGAGACTGCAGATATTGTTTAAAACAGGTCAATGAAACAGGTTAGCTAACATACTGAAACAATGCTATCTACTTGGTGTCCTACGTTGGCTGTTGTTACCCGCATGTAGGAAGCGGGGGAGGTCTCTTCTTATAACAAGGTCTCCAGGAAGCCTCGATTAATCACGATTCCAGCTGTTGTATTGTTTCTCATTTTGATACTGTATTGCATGTTATTCTCATAAGCATGCAGCATTTAGTATTACTGGTCTTCTGGGTGCTTCTCTCTGACATTCAGCATGTAGGAACGCAGGCACAATCGGTCATCTGGAAATTTCCAACGGCCAACGATCAGATACAAGCGAACAAGCAAGACATGGTGTTACTGGATTACACGTCAACGCTTTCAAATAACTTCTTGAACATCTGGTGTAGAAATGAAGATGGAAGCCAAGAACTAAGTGTGACTCTCCTAAAAAAAACCAAGTTTCAAACTCTGCTGCAATCCGTTTATCTCCAAACATGAGTTGAACTAACATTCATGCAAGGACCAGCAGGTTCCTTCTACATCGACGTCAATGGTCCATTTGACTATATTCTCGAAAACCACGCACCAGGAGAAACACGGTTCCCTCTACTCTGTCATGGTGAAATTGGAAGCGAGAATAATCCCGACGGGCCTGGAAACAACAGCCCCGTCAGATTCACGTTCTTTTCCAACGCCGCTCAAGCAGCAAAAACGATATCTCAGAGTCAAAACCTGACCTCTGATACTGTATCAACGACCCTAGTTGGATCTTCAATGACTGAAACAACGAAGGGCGTATCTGCAAATACAACATCAATCAGCACTAGCTCAGTATTACTATCGTCCGCATCGCCGTCGAACACACCAGCGGTTTCAACGAGAACGAGCTCAGAAAGTTCTTCCACCTCTTCTTATGTCTCTCCGCCGTCACCAACCCCCATCAACACAGGTGCTATAGTAGGTGGCATAATTGGTGGTATGGCTCTCTTGAGCTCAGTTGTTGTTGCTCTACTATTCCTACAAAAATATAGGCACAACAACGCAGATATATCCCCAGCTTCCATTGCCACAACTACCGAACCGACGCAACCGATTTTTAACCTCTTCACATCTCGACAAAACCGAAATGGAAAGTTAGGCATCGTGGGCGTTCAAGAAGGAAATGATATAACGCACCCGCATCCGGTTAATGAAGTGTCTGGGACTGGACTTACTTCTAAACCCCCCGGTCGTTTGAGTCACGATTTTGACGCGATAGCCATTGGTAATTAGTGGTACGAATGCAGTTGGAGACGGTATGAAGCAGCCACGAGGACGAATATTTTATAATCCACATTCTTTTCGGAAGTTCATGAAATGCACCTTCCTTTAGATTAACAGATGACGGTTGGGTACGGTTATATGCACCAGTGTTCAAATTTTGTGCCTTTAAGACATTCAATCCATGGTTTCAGCTCTTCAATGGTCGATGTTTTGGTGGTTCCTCTAGGTATTTACAAAGTTTCAAGTGATAGTTTGAGGAAGAAGCCATGTAGAAAAATACCCTCACAATGCAACCACAATGACATCCCCGGCCAAATTCAACTCTCCTATCTCTATTGCTCAGAGCCTTGTCTATATAAATAAATAAAGCGTTGCCGGTGCTGAGTCCAGAGTTCTGCAGGCTCGAGATTGACTTAGACGGGCCTCATAGGATGTATGAGAGTGCTTATGAGAATACCGCGAAGATTGTCTCATGTTCTATATTGGTCAAAGAAGTCTTGTTGAGCTTTGCAACGAAGGACCTCCGTTTAATTGCGGGAGAAATGCTATCTAGACTAGTGGTCGACTCGCAGAACGGGTTTGACGGTACATTTGCAAGTGGTGGGACCAACCAACATTAAGTAGGGAGTGCAGCGGGCACTAGAAGGCCAGGGTGTGAGATTCATCCAGAAAGTTGTTCATGCTTTGGAACGTGTCGAAATTTGAGCACGGAGGCTATTAAATTTATATTTTGCCTAGAACTTCCTTGAAATCTTATTTGTCACCGTAATGAGTAATGACTTGCTTGTATATGATGTACAGACAAGAAATCAGTTTTTTATAGCGCATGTATACTGGAGTACATGACTAACACTCTGGGAATATTTTGTTATTAGAAAGGTTGCGTCCTCCAAGCGAGGGCATAAATTTGCTTGGTGAATGAGTTGTGGGGGTTAGATCTGGGGAATCTGGGTACGACATAGCAAAAGGAGTCTAGAGTATTATAATAGCTCTGGGCATTGCATTAATGATGCTAGGTAGGCAAATTTGGGCCAAAATAGGAATATGTTTCCTTTGATATTATTGTTCGCAACTCTAGACGGCGCCAGAGAAATAATGTGATTTCAAGTTTAATTAATCAAAGCGAGAGACTGTTTGAGGCGGCTACCGAGTCTTGGTTTCTGGTGGGTCTTGCAAAAGCCTTGCTTTGTATTCTTCGGTACTCGAAAATATTCTCCTTCTTTTCCGTACACTTTCAATAACGTGTCGACTGCCTCTCTTCAATGCTGTCAAATATACTATGTCTCCTCTTATCCATACTCGCCAAAAACAAACTCCAGAGCTCCATAGGCTTTGTCGCAGCAGGTACTCCACCAGTATCCACCACAGTACTACCCTCCACAGCCCCCATGGTCTCTTCACTCTTCTTTTTTGTAGCCCGAATCCTAAGCCTCTTCTGCACCATCGTATCCACATAATTTCTCACCGCCGCGAATTCATCCCATCCCTCGTCATCTTCTCCATCGTCATTATAAATGGTTTTCTGCATTTCCCACGTCAACTTATTCTTAGATCCGTACTCCATGACCGCTGCACGTGCATAAATCGGACTGTCGAACGGGAGCGGATCATCAATCAACGTCACGGACTTAAGTTCTCTCAGATTCTGATCAAGAACCCAGGAGAAAAGAGATTACTTCCAGTCATAGGGATGGTCCGGACCCGACCATTGATCTGGAAATTCTGCTTCTAGTGCCCATTGTGGAAGAGTGAGATGCTGGATGCGGTTTATGAGGTGATCGTTGCGAAGCCAAAGGTCGGGCTGGTCATAGGGTTCTGCCAAGTCATCGCCCATGGTCAGGAAGGGGAGGAGGCTACAGATGGTATCAGTGTAGTAATCATGGCATTGTGCTGCGTAGATAGCTAGCCCCTCTGGAGAGAGGTTGACGAAGAGGTTGTCTTTGCTGAGATTGAAGAAGAACGCAAAAGAGTCGTAATCAGTATCGTAGTAACCAGCATAATCAGCATCGTCACACCTGTCGAACGTAAAACGGGAGTATTGTTTCATCGCAATTTCCCGGCTTTCCTTGTTGATATGGAAGACGACAGGAACTATGCAGCCTTTACTTTTGGGCCAGACCGGAACGCGACGAGGACCGATGACTGCGATAAGTGCCTCAAAAAGCATAATCTCAAGTTCTGCAGGAAGCTTGATAGTAAAATCGTCAGTGAACTCCATGTTTGAGGCTGTCAAATCAGAGGATACGCTGGAGTTGGATGTGGTGGAAACAGGCATGGAGGCGATCAAGAATGGAGTTGAGGAAGTCGGTGTTATGATTGAGTTGATATGTGTCCGAGGAGCAATTTTAATTGATAGAGTAGCGGGCGTGTTCGTTTGTACAAGTAAGTTTAGTGTCGGCTGACGTCTTCAATTTTGATATTGAATTGGTGAGAAGTAAAGATAACGGCAGAGGGGATGAAGGCAGACTTTATAGTACTTGCATCCACGCTAGTAAACAAGGACTTGTGAATTGAAATTCACCTAGTCTGAGGCATAATCATGCAGATAATATGCCAGCCGTTCACTGCCAGTTCACTGCCGGTTTACCAGATATTCGAAGACAAACGTGATCCGTACTTGAGCCAATCAAGATCTAGATATGAGGTAAGGATAATTCAGTACTGCAACTTTCGAAAGAAAGACAAACGAAACTAATGTTTGAACAAACAAAAGTCAAGACATTAAGTATATATGCAAATGTATTTGACAGTAAAGTCAAAGACTTTGTGGGTTTAAGCAAACAAATTCAAGCTCTTACGACAGATTCATTCAGTGCGACTTCACTCGAAGAAAACTCAAAGAAAGGCAAATCACATTACTTGGCCGAAGTGACAAGAACAAGCAGCCCATTTCCCCTTCACTTGAGACCACAATAGAAGTTGACAATTGCCATGAAGCTGTATGAACCCTTGAAGATGAATATGTAATAACTGTAGTGAACTACAAAATAACCTCTGTCTCTATTAAACTGATTTCTGGCGGCGAAAAATATGTGAACTACTAAATAGCATCCTCTCGTTACAAGTGAGTTTTTGAACAGCGCAAAATATTGAATAAAGACAACGTAAAGAAAATTAAGTTTCAATACATGAAGAAGATAGAGCTGGTTTTCAGTATAGTATAGTTTAAAATTTCAAATCACCACTTAATCATTTTTTTCTTTAAAGATAACATTAACAAGTTAATTGCGCATTCGAAGGTCTTATTACAAACGATTCCATTTATCGGAAAATAATCTATTTGGAAAGATTTTGATATATATGAAAGCCGTCTTTTAGTAAAACAAAGAATTGGACAGACTACTACTAAATTGCCTACTTCCAGAACAAGTGAAAGAAACGCTGCATGGTTACTAGGTAAATTATAACATCGACGAATTCTACCACCAATAAAATTACATGCAACATATATTTTAAGATGTTTGAAAAGAGCAATCAAAAAGTTACCTAGAAACTAAACTAGAGCTGAACAGGCACTCGAGATATCTGCCTTGAAGATATAAATTTCTTGATTTACTACTCAGCTTAATTGAGGGCTCACTTATAAACGTTAGCTGTACATGATTTAAGGGGAGAGCTAGCGGTGCCAGACAACGAACCAGCGAACACACTCAATACTAGCTAACTTCCCTCTCATTTTAGAAATATCTAGTTGGGAAAGGTAATACACGACTATGCCGCATAACTTTCAAAAAAATATTTTGCCAAAACTGTCTGTTATTTGGTGTGAACACATAAAATGCAGCGTACCTAGCCAGAGAACATATTCTGTGTCTCTCAATTAGCACCATCGACTCGGCACTTATCTTCTGTGTAACATTTCGAATGCCGAAAACAAAACCACCACGAGTCACATCAATCGGTTTTTTTTTCGGGATTTTATTTCTTGGACGCAGATGTGCTTCTCCAAAGCCCAAAAGCGTCGTCGGCCTTTTTGGTGTTCCATAGTCCGGCACATGACGACACACGAATAACACTGTCTGTGTAACGCATTTCCTCGTGAGAAGATATAAGACGTGTAATAAACTATCAGGAAAACAAACTAGGACACAAGCAATTTTTCTCGAACATATTCTATCTCTAAAGCTTCAAAAAGAATATAAAACACTTATCATTTTACAACACCACCCAGACCACAAACCCAACATGTCAACCTCAACAACCACAACCACAACCCTCCTCCAAACCCTCACAATAAGCACCTCCCTCCTCGCCTCCGGCGCCATCGCCTCCCTCTCCCTCCTAACCATCCCCCTCCTAACCGCCCTTCCCGCCTCAAGATCCCTCCCCGCAACCCGCTGGCTCTTCAGTCGCGGCTCCCACATCTTCCCACAAGCAGCCAGCATCTCCAGCGCGGGCTTCGCTTATCTGGCATACACCTGCATCCCGTCCCACACTTTTCATCTTGTAGATGTATTTTCGTATGGGAGGGAAGTGAACGGGTACCTGCTGGCCGCGGCGCTGACGCTGAGTATTGGTCCGTTTACGGGCGTGATGATTCCGACGAATTTTGAGCTTATTGGGAGGAATGAGGGGAGGGGTGGGAAGAGGAGTGAGGGGAGCGCGAGGGAGGGTGGTGGGGTTGGGAAGAGGAAGAGGAGTGCGGAGGCTTCGGTTGCGGGGACGGGAGAGGGGAGTGAGTTTACGGATTTGAGTGGGCCGCAGGAGAAGGTTGAAGGGGGGACGGAGGAGGAGGATGAGAGGGTTGTTGTGTTGCTGAGGAGATTTCAGGTGTTGAATTTTGTGAGGGCGGCGTTGATTGGGGCTGGTGGGGTTGTTGGGCTCGTGGTTGCTTTGAGTTAGGAGCTGATGATAATGTACAACTTCCTTCGTGTATACTTATGAGTTACGACACGCGCTTCAAGCGAATGCTTTTATAACACAAACATACCCACATCTCAACAACAACATAAATTAATATACTACAAACATCATTACCCCATCCCCACCCATCCTCGTCCTCTTTTACACCCACTCATACACCATCACCACCCCATCCCCCCATAAATCCCGCCATCCCATTTTTATGCACACCCCCAAACGCCGAACCAGCGCCACGCTAAAGATGACCATCCAAGCAATCTCCCCATTAAAAACAATCCATATCGTGCAAAATCCCTTCTTCTCATACATGAAGTGCACCACCTCGTGATATCCCGTCGCCAGCCCAAAACACCCCTACAAATAAGCCATAAACAACGGTTCCATCTGCGCCAAATTCATCGGGTTGACCGCCCGAGCAATAAGATCAATGACCGTCTGATTCGCCGGCAGCGCCCCCGCTGGACTCTGCGCGAGGCTCAACGTCCTCTTAACGATGAGTTCGCTATTCGTCTGCACCGTTTCCCTCAGCTGTCCCTGATCCATCGTAGTGGGCGAGCGATGGTTGTTAGTGAACCAGAAGATCATCTCGTCGCGCACGAAGAGGGAGAGTTGTTGTTCGAGTTCGAATTCCGGTTCTGTGAGACAGCGCGCGATGGCCATGATGGCGCAGGAGAAGATGCCTTCGGTGGCGAGAGGACCCATGAGGGTTTGGAGGTTAGGTGTGAGACGGAAGGGTACGGATTCGGGGTTGAGGAAGAAGGCTTTGCCTGCGTTCATGCAGGACATTAGTTCTGAGCCCCAGACATTTCCGGTTCCACGAGCGATGTTCAGTTTCTGTGGATAGCGATTGTGCATGTGAAGCACGTAAGTCATGAACGTGAGAGCCGCGAATTGGTACGAGAATTGCCGTCTGAAAAGCCAGAACTCAGAGTAGGATGGATAGATCTTGGTGAAGTAATCCAATGCCAGATGATGTGGCACCCATTTCTCCTGTATAGCCGTAAAAGTTTCCAGCTTGGCAGTAGCGGATTGTTCTGGATGTTTCTGTTTACACACGTCAGCTTGATACTCTTCGAAACCAACTTCATGTGAAATAGCAGTAAAAATGTTTAATAAATCAATGCCTACTTTACTCTCCACCAAAGATCTCATTTTCTCCATGTTAAATAATACCGGATCATCCTTTGACATGCCACTCTTGCGGCAATGGTCTTCGAAGATGGCTTGGAAGGACACATAAGTAGGGTCATCTTGAACAATTCGAATATGTGGTGCAAGTGGAACCATTAGTGGCAGGTGGAAATTCAAGTTCCTACGTCGCGATTCTTTCTTCTTACTGAGAGTGCCATTGAAGTGTCTGAACAGCTGCAGAATTCGTTCTTCTCGTCTGCAATGTCGAGCGGCAGGATGTTGTACCGCGAAAGGATGCACACTACCATCATGACCTCGAATCTTGAGTCTTCGATGACAAACACCAATCCCACGAACCAGATCCACGTTTGGCAAGAACCGCTCAATACGAATGAAATCCTGGTTCTTGTCTTTATGCTGCAAGTATTGGCCAGGAACTTCAACCTCATCAAGCTTTTGGAATCGGAATTCGCTCAGATAAGCACTGTAATTCTCGAGATAGGTAACATTTCGTCGTCGGTCCAGCTTCGCTTCAAACTTGTCTCGCCACTTCCTCAGTTTGTGAATATATTCGTACATCGTAGGCTTCTTCTTGACAAAGTCAGCCTCGAAAGAACTTCGAATATGCGCAGGAAGAATGGTCTCGGCGAATCTGGTAATGTTCGATTCCGTCGCTTGTGGTAACTTGACATCTTGAGCGAACGAAGTAGGCATGCGGCCAACATATGAGAGGGCATCATTGAGAAGAGCAGTGATTAACCGATAAGCATCCTCATCAGGAGGACATTTGAAGTTCTTTGAGATCGAATCGACCATAGTTTCCATTGAAAGCGCTAGAAGAGGGAACGCAGTTTTGAGGACAGAAAGGACCTGTTCCCCATGTTCCCAAGGTGCTTGTGCCTTCTTCTCCGGCGTCTCGCCTGATGGGGCCGCGGCTCCATTTGGCTGTGGTTTCGCATCTGGTTCAGACTTGACAGTAGCGTCCGCATTCGCAGTACCTGGACGAGAACCTGTCGAGCTCTGGGGCCTATTACCAGGAGTTTCTGATCTGGTGGCAGTCGGAGAGCCATTTGCCATCGGTGTATCTCCATTTGCAGCACGGTTCTGGGCTTGTGCAGCAGCTCTGGCTTTTACTTGTCGGGCTCTCGCTTCCTTGACCTCTTCTTGTTTCTTAATGGTGAGCATATCTTCCCGATTCGTTCGCAACTGGAAGTAAAGAGCTTGAGGATAGGACTTTGCGATCTTGGCGAGGATGCTGTGAGCTTTGCTTGCTTCTTTATACCCGAGACCAGTCAAGAGTTGAGGAATAAATGTGATCCAGTACCACACTGGGGTCTCCCCCCTGTACTCATCGTATTGAGCAGATAGAGTACCTTCCGAGTCATCCAGACTGAGGAGCCAGAGAATGCGAGTGAGGAGTTTTCTCGACTTCGCATTTTTGAACAACCCGGCAGCTTCCAAGTAACAACTGAGCGCATTCTTCGCGTAAGAGTAGTTGGTAGGATTTTCCTTAAACAAGCGATCATTGTAGTAACCCCACTCGGCCCAAGCCTTTGGCAATTTAATATCGAAAAACAAAGCCATTCCATACGCCTCTGCAGCTTCATCACGTTGCCCAAGCTTCTCCAAGAACATCCCTTTAAGAGTGTAAAATTCTGCTTTCTGATTCGGTCCGAAGTAATTCAAGTTGGTGTTGTTGATGACATCCAGCCCGTTCGTCAACTCATTAGGGTTCTGGTAATGACACTTAGCCTGCTCTCTAAGCTTCAAGAACGCTTCTTGAATCTCGATGTTGGGTAGAGTGTAGATTCGACTGAGTTGACTGATGCACACCTCTGGAAGCTGGTGTTTGCGTGCCACATGCGCGAAACGATTGATAATCCAAGCCGTCTCGTGGTATCCACGGTAGGCGAAAGAAGCACCATTGGCATTTTGTGCTTGTTGAGGAAGTAGACCCAAGTATGTAGTATTGATTAGACCAAAGATATGTTGTCTCCAGGTCACTAGATCTTGCCACGCCGTGATATCATCCCATACATTCGGTAGACGATCACGCCAAGTACCAAGAAGCAATTTCAGCTCGCCCGACTTGACGTCTAAGTTGGTCTGATTTGTCTGCGCCAGACTCTGGCAAATAACACTCGCGTCATGAAGTTCAACAAGCTGCTGAAAGTTCTGCAGAAGTGGAATATGCGCATTCGTAATACGTTGCGGAAGTTGATGCCACTTCCGAATAGAAAGCTGAATAGCTTCATCGCAGACCCCGCTAAACGCTGCCGCCGTCTCCGTCTTATTATGAAGCTTTAGCAAAGACATAAACGCCTGGAAGAAAGTCCTTCTTGGAGTCGGCGCATCGATGACACCCTTGATTAAATTATCCAGCGACTCGCGGTTCTCAGGAGTCTGCCACATCTCCGTTTGTTTCCACGCACATTCAAGCAGCAAATCTTGGAAATTCTCATGCTTAGCGAAATCCTGGAGAATCTCCCACTGCTGCAGCTTCTGAGCACAAATCACCCAATGATCTTCCCAAAGCATATATTCTCCTTGTGAAAATGGTATCGCGCCCGTTCGAGCCTTGATTTGAGCAGCTTCGTACATTTGCTGGGCCTTATCCCACATTCCATTCTGTTCGTATGAAAGAGCGGCATTGGTCTCGACGAATTGGCATCGTCGACGCCATGTACCGTAGAACAGGTCATCCTCCTGTAATCCCGCGTACAGCTCAACCAGAGCGTCCAAATTGCTTTCACGAACCAGATTACTGTCAACTTCCGGATTGATAGCAGCATTCTCGAGTTGGACGAGCGCAGTATACCATGCATCAAAAGTTTTGGCTTCAAATTTGAGCACATGTGGTGGAATCTTGCACTCCGGCCACGACTTTGCTGCTCCCTCGAGGAGTGATTGGACGACATTTGGTCTCTTGTCAACTTGACGAGCATGGTAATCTTTGGTAAGAAGAGCAACCATACCACGTTCCAAATCACCTCGCTCATCGCGTGGAGTGGCAGACCAGAACAACGGAAACAGTGCGACCCAGATTTGGTGCGCCATGGTAGCGTCCAAATGCTGAAGTTGACTGATTGGATCAATAATATCCCTGCTTCTGATGTCACCCAATTCATTGATAAAACGACGATGTGACAGCATCAGACTATCATACTTGGAGTCGGCAGGTATTGTTGGAGTACGACCATCACCTGCATAGGACGAGAACACCGAAGAAGCGGGAATGATGCGGAAATCTTCCGAATGAAGTTGCACCGCACTATTCGTATCCACCGCACCGAGAAGAAGCTGCGATGCTTGTGCAAGCCAATACGACTCGGCGAGAGTATCCCAATTCTGCGCAATGATCACATAACTTAACCTTGCACTGGCAGTCTTCGATTGACTCTTGTCAAAAATAGCCATGAATCGATTTCGCATGTCGACATCTTGAGCTCGGGTTCCGATCAAGAAAGCATGCTCCATGCGCACAGTAAGCTCGGTGCGCGCAATCTTGGGATCTTCATAGAGCCGAATGACAAGCTCCAAGAACCTTATAAGTAGAGTCTGATCGGTGCGATTCTCAAAAGTCAACATCTTGTGCAGCACAGCAGTCTTCTCTTTCAACGTCGGCCAGGAACCCTCGGACTTGAACACCCATGTCTCGACCATCTCAAGAATCTTGATACACAAAGGATTGCTCAAGGACTTCTCCACGAGCATGGCAAGAACGCTCAGGAAAGGTCTACGGTTGTCTCCAAGAATATCCATGCGCATCGACATAATGTCAATTGCTTTGATGATCAAGCCAGTCTGAATCTCTAGCTCGTAGGCTGGCATCACCATGGAAGGCTCGACTTCTCCAGCTCTGGCAGGAGGAACCGGTCCCGCCTGCCCGGTAAGCGCATTGTAATGTGCAATATGATCTCGAGCAAGCTTGGCATGAAGCGCTTTGCTGACTTGGTTGATATGTTGGTCCATTTCAGAAGGTTTTCGTTGCGCCAAGGTCCACAAGATGTTGATACCAGCCACGTAGTTGTTGTTCGACAGAAGCTCCGTAGCCATATTCGTCAAGAAAGTGATGATCTCAGACGTAGACGCTTCAGACTCTCCTTCAGCATCTGCATCCTCCATGGGAACATCATCTGGTACCGCATCAAGGATGCGTTTCACAAGAGGCTTCAACTTTCGACCTTCGTCCATTTTCTCATCCGCCGCATGAAGACAATCTTGGATCTCTGGATTATCAGACTTCAGCGATTTTTCTAGAATGTGCTGAATAGCAGGCATATTCGTCAAAACCCAGTCATCAGGCTTCATGTTGACAATAATACGAACGACCTGAAGGGTGTTAACCATATTAGTTATGAACTTCTCATCAGGCTTGTCCTTCTCAGCGTGCTCGCTTGCAAGTGCAGCAGTCGTTCGATCACTCGCCAAAACAGTCTCGGTAACGTTAGGGAAGAGATCGACAGTAGCATCTGCCCAGTACTGAGGTTGAAGAAGGTTATAAAGCAGAGCTATGGCCTTCTTGCACATCTCAACAGAACTCGCAGGTTGTGGCGGCGCTGGGCCAGCTGCGGAATCTTTTGTCTTGGCTGATGGCAATGGGTATCTTTCACTGAGTGATGCGATGAATTCCACAAGATACTTGATCATTTTTGTCTGCGACTGGACTGGGATTTTGTACTCTGGCTTGTCCACAGACCCTGCCGAGCCTGGCTGCGCTGGTGACGGCGTTGTCGTCGACTCCAAAGCATCGAGCTTTCGTTTCTTTGTATTTGGAGATTCTGATAAAGCACGAATGGGTGAGACCATCGTTCCTTCAACGCGGCGTCGTTCCCACTGCCATATCATGGTCATCAAGTTCAGTGCCAACTTCTTACTCTCGTTCGAAGGACTAGGAGGCTGCGCGAGCTTGCGTAGCGAAGCAATAATAAGGTTTGCAAACTTCTCCCGCGAATCATAGAACAAATCTGGGTGCTTGACGAGGAAGTGAAATATGCTTGTCATCTGCTGTACGTTTTGGCCTTCCTCAGCGAGGATTCGACGTGGCGCCGCAGACCAAATTGGATTGCGATCGCCAAGTGGTGCATTGATTCTCTTTGGAAGCACGGGTGCAATCAGTTCCAGAGCTTGCGTGACAAGAGTTCGACCTTCATTTTGATTTGTCTTCAACAGTGAGAAGTAGACTTGCTGAACGATCTTCGCTGGCGTCTCGTAATGGGCGATGAAATATCCAATAACCACATAAGCAGCATGTTTGTTAATCACATCCTCCAATCGGATGTATGTCCATCCAAACTTGATGATATCTTTCCTGGCATCTTGTAGAATTGCGTGATGGTATTTGACCAACATTGCTGTGAGCTGAAGGACTTCCATTCTTGTATGGTCAATACCTGGCTGTAGCACGTCCTCATTTGAATCTCCCAGACTGACTTTCCAGATCTTGGTGTGTATTGACTCAATCAGCGCCTTGTCCATCAATCTGGGTGACCGGGGTGCAGGAGGCTTTTTGGCATTTCGCATCACATCCATGGCGATTATGGGGTTGACGATGTAATGTAGGAGGAACGCTTTCGTCTTCTGTGATGGAGCCTTGGCTGCGTACATCTCCAGACTGCGCATGATTACGAGTTTCCAGTACTCAACCGAGTCGCTACATATAATGTGATGGTAGATATGATCGAACAGAACTTGACTTGCTTTGAAGTCCTCAGCGGTCACGGACTCGACCAGGCCGAACAAAGCATCAAGGTCCTTAGGATGGTAAACCAAGAACTTAGTCAAGATAACCATCAGCTGTTCTCCAGCCTGCTCAGCTGCGAGTCGAAGATTTGGTGGCAACGTGTTGGTTCGTAGATGCAACTCTAGATTCTTCCCAACGAGTTTCAACCACGTAAGATTTTCTTTCTTTTCCATCCACGACTTGCTGCTCTCATAAATAGACATCGAGTGCATAATGTTAATGGCGTTGATGACAGCTGCATATCGGGTCTCCTTGTTTTCAGCACCCATATCACCGCAGTATTTGATCAACGACTCGACACTACCGACCACAACTTCTCGTAGTGGTCCGCTCTCTGGAGCCTGCAAGACTTGGGCTAAGAACCGGCCATACTTTTGATCTTCAATCTTGCCAAGAAGCATCAACCAGACTTCTTTTGGATATCGGTTAAGATACCTGTATAGTGGCTCTCGGAAGGGACTGTTGCACGTGCGACGGAGTTTATCTTCCAAATCCATGACCGTATTGATGAGCCTCTCTTTGAATTGCTCTGCAGCTGGAGGCAGCAAGTGGAAAATATTGAAAACAGCTGAAATGACCTTGACGGCATCAGTCTGCTCGATCATCGTGAAAGAAATACGTTGCAGCATCGCTGGCTCTGCAAGAATCTTGATGTGATCCAGAAGACGAGCACCAATTTCGACCTTGAAATATGTTGTCAGGAGCTGTAAGAGGCGTGCAAGTCCATCCAATCCGTGAACGCTCAAGCGGCGAGGGTCTTGAAGATTTGCCAGTACCGGCCGAAGACCATTCTGAAGCAGATCCTTGGGAAGCTTTGTGGTCTGAGAAAGGACTACCTTCAAAGCATCATTCGCAGCTTCAATGGTCTGATTGGACTCAGAGTAGAGAGATTTGAAGAATACAGAGACAATCTTCGTGCGCGTCGGATTATTAGGCCCTTTTTGGAATTCGTCAAAACCCATCGCCGTAGTGAGCATCTTGATACAAGCAACCCGCAGATTGATGATGGATTCTTGTGTTCGCTGCTCGGCTGGCTTCGCAGCTAACGACTCGTCTGCAGCATCTGCGAGTGCAAGAGATTCCATCAGAAGCCTGTTCAGCTGGTCATCGAAGGCTACAGAGTCGTTTTTCAAACCCATGTAGTAATTGACCGCATCGATGAATCCAATCTGAACGTTGAAAGGCAGTGCTCTCAAAGGCTTATTGTAAATGCGGCTAAGACACCCATCTTTAGTGAACTCAATCAAGTCGTAGACTTCCACTCCAACCTCTGTAGCAATGATCTGAAGCGCTTCTTTAGCTGCCTCACGCACGTGTTTATTCATGTGAGAGATCTCGGTGTTCAAAATACCACAAAGTTGGAGGATCTTCGACGGCCGCGTTGTCTGTGCACCAGATGCTGGAGCGGGTGGTGGGGTGAGGTCCGTTTTAGGGACATTTTTCATGGTCCGTTTCAATAGAATTTCCAAAGTGCTCTGAGCACCTGTTCGGGTCTTCGCGGGAAGATCTGGTGGCATGTCCTTGATGACATAGAGAAGCGCTTTCGTGAAGTCAAGCAGTCTATCGTAAACCCACGTGTCACCCAAGTTGAATTTCGTAATCATCAAGTTGATACCGAGGCTTCCTCCAGCCTTTGTGAACCACTCTTCTTCATAACATGCATGACAGAATGTGTTTCCAAGGTAATGGAAAAATGAAAGCCGATGGATTTCGGTAGTTGAACCGAAAATGACAGCTGTGGATTCGTAGATTTCTCGAATGGCAAGTTCTGCAGCTTCTCGAACGGTTACCATATCAGATGACAAAGCTTCAACAAGAGCATCGCCGAGGATTCTCTGGTCGATGTACAGTGGACCTTCGCCAGCCTTAACATCGAACGGCTTTTTGGCGCGTCGCATATCCGCGAAAGATTTGCCAACTTCAAGCAGCGTAAAATGTTGTGACAGACTTGTGACAAGGGAAGTAGCCTCAACGGTGAACTCGGGTAAAGATACAGCAAACATGACAGCTTTGATTAACTTCTTGAGAATGAGATCTTGGCCATCCTTCTTGAATACGGAACGTTCTCTGTCGGATGCCTCAAGAGAAGTGTCCTCCTCATATCGGTTAGCTAAAAGATCCTGCGCTTGTAGTCGCACCAGCCGAGAGAAGTTTTCTGGGAGGCTGTCGGTTCCCAATCGCAACTTCAGTTGTGTTTTGATGAGATGAAGAGCTTGAGTCTTGTAGTAGCCATCCGTCTTCTTCGCCGCGGCGCCTTTGGGAATCTCCATCAGTTTTCCAATAGCAAGATCAATACCAATCTCTGCAGGAAATGCTCTGTCCTTCTTCGACCCGATCAACTTCAGGTCAATGCTTGTCAAATCGTCAGAATATTGCTGGAATGTAAGTCCAGGTGCATTCGTCATGAACTTGCGGTTACGGCCACCAAGCTTTCCGAGAATTCGCATGGTGGTATGAGCGAAGAAGTGACTGTATGGAGTTGGGCGAAGGTGGTCGAAGAGTGCGGTCATCAATTCGTCAATGACAGGTGCCATAATCGGATCGAGGTAATCTGCTGTAAGGTTATCTACGCAAAGCTCCAGAGTCCTTAGACCCTGGCCTACCAAATCAGAGCCAGGTCGTAAAGCAACAACAAGCGGTCGCATCAAATAGCTCAAATGTGGGAGGAGATTGCTCAATCGCGCTGGTACAGTAAGGCAAAGCTCGACATACAGGTCCCGATCCGCCGGTTTCCTGGCGGCAAGAAGAAGATTGTTGAGGACTTCGAGAAGCATTTCCAATAGGGGAAGAATCTGCTTGTACAAGTGCTCAAATTTTCCACCACCAATACTCCGGAAAAGCGATCTCAGCAACAGGAAGTAGTTCATCGGCTCTTCCGCTGTTGTTGATAGTTCAATAGACTTGGTGACGATGTCAAGCACATGCGGTAACAGGACCTGCTCATTCTGGTTTGAAAACAAAGTGACAGCCATGAAGGCCAATTTGAATAATCGGAGAAGAATTGATGATTTCTTGACATCCGCAGTACCAACCTGATCTATACGATCCATGAGGAATCGAAGTAACATACCCGCGAAGCTTGGTGATGTCGCTTCGCTGGCAAGAAAGAACTGAGGAACATGCAGCAATGCAGTGTGTTCGAAAATCATGTCGTAAAGTTTAGGAATCTCAGCATGGAACACCTCGTGGAAAGTAGCGGGGTCAATGCAATGAAACACGGTCGCAAAAGTTTCGAGCAAGTCTTTCTCCTCTTTGCTGCTCGAGATCATGTAGTGATTGGCCATGAATTCCACTGGCGAAGAGTACTGCGACTCAGTCGAAGGCTTCTCAATTTCATAATACCGAAACACATAAGCACCCTCGCGGAATAACTTGATGATGACTTGAACTTCCTCGGCTGTAAAGCCATACGACACCTCCTGCCAATGAGCCGGTGCGTTAGCAGGATCTATCGGAGTGCCAACATTGCAAGTCTTGAGTTGGTAGAATGTATTTTTCAGGCCATTCATCAAATTCTTAAACAAGAACTTATTGTCGGTGACAGGATCGAGACCTCGGTCTCGAGGATTCGATGTCTTGATTGGCATGGCAGTGAAGATGTCAATCTCATCCCAGTCCGGGGGGTTGTCTCTATCCGCTAGATAACTCTCTGGGGTAGCATCAATCGATTGCTGAGCACTAAGTTTCGAAAGCTTGACAGCATTAGGGTATTGTCTGTTCATCGCTGCGAACTTGTCTCCAATCGCATTCAAAATCATGATTAAATAATGACGGGCATCAACCTTATCTGGCATCTTCGCGATGCACTCCGCCATGTTGAGCAGCAATTTGGCGCTCATCGTCTGGAAACTGGTACCGGGAAAGCTGTCCTGCAGGTTCCTCGTGTAAACTTCAACTGTCTTACGAATCTGTTCGGGCTCAAGCGCATCTCTAACATGATGTATCAAATCTGCCAACATGCTGTATGCAAGAGGGCGCATAGTTTCGTATACAGTCAGCCCGTCACCAATCAATGTTCTTTCATCCAAAAGCTCATCTATTTTCGAGACAAAAATCTTTCTGAAATTGAAATTGATGATGTGTCGAATCGCAACCAGGAGCTCTTTACGAGCGCCCGACTTCTCCCTCGGACAGTCCTTTAACAACCGTACAATGATGTTTGGCAGCGTGGGTAAAAAGTCGTTCAACTGCTGCGAGTAAACGCGCAGAAGATATGCTAAAAAGCTCATTGTTTTCACTTGGGCCGTGATAAACTCACCAAAAGCAGCTCTGTTCCGGATGTTCGGGCTGACTCCTGTGAAAATCTGGCCCTTGGCTTTTGCTTCGTTGTGTGCCCGTTCCTGGGGTTCGGCCTGGAGCAATAATACAGTTTTGATTAATGGAACGAAGAGCTTGACATTCGGCCCAACAGTCTGCCGGTAGACCTGGAATATGGATACCACAATGATCGGACACTCCGCCAAAACCTTGAATGACTGCATGCCTTTTAAAAGCGGTCTCGTCTGCTGCTGAACATCCGCCCCAAGCTCCTGTACTGAAGAGGCTACTGGCGATCCCGGACGAGGTGAGTTTTGGAAATTCTGTGAACTGCCTGGCGTTGTCGGTACACCTGTCGCTGGTGTGTTAAGCTGATCCCGTACCACAGTTTCCATCTGGTCAAACAATTCCTGGATGAGTGAAAGGAATGGCTGGACCTTGTCTTTCAAGACATTCTGCTGGTTTCGCATGATATCCATAATCGTCTTGACACATAGCGAAGCGTTTTCCTCATTGTCGCATCTGACCAGGTGCATCAACAGGTCCACAATATCTGGCGCATACGGTTCGAAAGCTTCGACAGGAGTTGTAGGCAGTCGATGTATGATTTCAAGAACACAATTTCGTAGTTTCTATAACATCCATTAACCATTGTCCTCCGATTCAAAGAGCCCTCTCACCTGTTCCGCGGATGTACTGATAAAAACCGGTGGTCCATTGAGTATGTTCTTGAAGATGGGTATAAGTTTCTTCAAGAAGGGCGAGTATATGGGACCAGTAATGTAGTGTTCGAGGTTGTCTCTCAGTTGAGCAGCTGCTTCAACCCTGACTTTTACATCTGTTCAGCATCTATTAGTCCATGTTCCAAGCCCATAACCAGTGTCAAAATAGCAGATCAAAATTTCCCCCCAAGAAAAGCGCCCTCCCATGTAGCACGTAGCATTTCTATGGCCCCATCCCAAATCCTCAAAGACGTACCAGAATCCGCAGAGCTCAACCGGCTCACAACCAAATCAATTGTACTACTCATAATGTCGGCATTCGCAACTACAGGCGCCTGCCCCGTTCGCCCCCAAACCTCATGCGTCGTATCTTATCCGTCGGTAAAAAAACGCGGTGTTCGTCGCAGCCTCGAGGCCTCGATCACTTCAATTGCGAATTACGGTACTATATCGCTCGAATATTTCGAAATGGGGTATCTAAAAACAAGCACGGAGCTCAGCACTTCGAATATTAGGGATCGTTACGAGGAAAATGTTGCGGTGAGGAAGAAAGCGGGGTTTTGGGGTTGTACTGCGCGGAGTCTTGGGCGCTCGATGCGATGAGGCTCTCGTGGTTCGCGACTTTTGGATTTTGGCTGGGGACCGGTTTGACCTGGAAAATTGAAGATCACGTGTTTTGAGGTAATCAATGTCCCGCTGCCAAGGGCAATCTGGCGAATGAGAGGAGCGTTATGGATACCGTCATGGTCTTAGCTTCGGGAGAGTACCGAGTGGTCCGTGAGGGGGGTTTGTACGACCATGGACTTAGGAGGTAGAGGAATTCTAACTTCGATAATAGTTCGCGTGACAATTTAAGATCGAAAGTGTTTTCGTGATATCTCTCCACTGCAAATCATTTATTTTACAAATCAAAAAGTAAACAAGCGTACGTGTCGAATCTTCTTTGCAATATTGAAGAGAATTCAATGAGGGAGCCCAACAGGAGGTGAGCTAGGCACTGCACCACACGAAATCAACGACTATCAACCCAGGTTGAACCATCCAAAAAGCTTTCAACTACTCGTAATGTTCTTAATTTTTCTATCTCATCACCATATTACCATCATCTAATCATCACCCATGCCATGCCATCAATTCTTTCCCCCATCCGATCATTACCAGCCCATCCATTTCCTTGCCCAAACCCCCTCGCAATGCAACCATTCCATCAAAAAATTCATCATGATAAACCGCAAAACGCCCAGACAGCCCTCAAGTTTCCCAAGTCGGTCGCCAGATGCGAAGAGCGATGTCGCTAGGACGCTGTGTGTATATGTGAAATCAAACCCATTTTCCATGCTATGCTTTTTTGTTTCCGTATTCGTGTTTGGCGTATCGAATGTCCGACGTCTGTTCTCTTTTTTTTTTTCACCGTGTTCACCCTGAACCAGGAATCAATGCAAATCTCTTAGAGGTCACTAAATCATGCCAACCATGTCTCCTCTCGTCTCGCTGGTGTAGCTTCTCCTGCACTACCGGTACCCCCACCCATAATTAGCCCATCATCATCCTCGCTATCCTCGTCTTCCTCCTGAATCCCACCTGCAATGACCCCTCCATCCGTGTCCTCCCCATCAGTCCCTTCATTCATCCAAGTTAACCCATTAGCCGCTTCTTCGACGGGGAAAACCTCCCTCGCGTACTCTTCCAATCCACGCGGGCCTTCCCAAAGTGCAAGGGCCTGTTCGGGACATCGATCATCAAGTTCTTGGTCCCCGAAATATGGAGGTTGCTTGCTGGGGTCTTCTTTGCCTAGAGCGTAGAGTTCTTCAAGGGCAACTAGTTGCTCCCGGTACCCATTTGGAATACTGACCTTGACGTTGATTTTGCTTCTTCTCCGGTATTTGACCTTTCTTCCGACCCCTCTAGCAAATGATTTACATGCTTCGACGGGGGAAAGCATTTCGTACGCCAGTGGAATTGACTGTCCTCCCCATTTGGAAACGCCATCCTTGAATATCTGTAATACCGCTGGTCCCACATCGTGTTCAGCATCGAGCCATGGTAACTTGACATCTGGGTGAAAAGGCGCCTCCCAAAGGAAACTCCCATCGGATTGAAGCTCCATACAAAATAGTGGATATGGTAATGAGGTAAAGTTGTTGTTATAAATTCCGGTGAGGAGGTGTGTGGTCTTTGACGCTAGAGCTGGTAACGATTGTATATATGAGGAGACCGTAGCCTTTGCGCTCCATAACGGCAGGGATGGCCATGGCTTTCTTGTCGAGGATGGAGTGTGATTTGCATGATTGGGCATAGAGGAGAAGACATAATGTTGAATGTTTGCTTTAACCGCAGCATCAGCAAGTGCTTTACCTATAGCTACCTCATCGCCCCAGAAGGTCGTATTAATAAACGCAAGCTGCGCTCCCTTGAACAAGTCGTCGATAAGTGCATGGTTAACCCCGGTATCGCCGTACCCGCCAAGTGGAGGGGACGCTGATGTTGTCTTCCGTTTATATAAATCTCCCACTACCACCGTGACATTTGGCAAAGACGAGATCTCAGACGCGACGATGCCATCAAGATTCCTTAACTGAGCGCGAACGCGAAAGCCAACCGCTGAAGCAACGCGAATAAAAGAAGCGGCTTGTCGACCAGAGGAATTGACTACAACAATCGTTTTCGATGGTGATGGCATGGGTCGTTTTGCCGGGCGTGACTCGTAATAGGAAGAAGCTTCTTGTCGAACGGGGTGAAAGCGAATAGTATCGAGAAAGCTTTCTTCGTTTTCGGGATATGAAGTACAGGGGCGGTGCTTCAGCTTCCTAGGAACTTGCTCTTGTGTCGAACCCGCCCGTGCAATTTGAGGATGAGGTCTTATTGCAAGAGGGACGTGAGATGTTGCGGAGAGCATCGATCTGCTGATGACGGGAGTGTCCCAATGCTTGTCGTCGCTCCTTTGTCTAGAACCTTCCTTCCTCAGTAGAGTCCAAACACCAAAGCAAACTCTATGTCGTTCTCTGTTACACACTTCCTTTAGACAAGCAAGATTCTAGGAGGCGCGGGAGCAAGCAAGATGATCTATAGCGGGTGTGGAGAGAGATCTTAGCGTAGGAATGACCAATTTGCGGAGATGCTTCCTCAAGCTGGAGCCTTCGCAGTTGGAGCGCGATTGGCGTTGTAGATCAGGGTCCAATATTCTGATGGTTTCGAAGACTCTTTTAGGCTACCGAGGGCGGTTTTCCGTAGTGAATAACAATTGTCCGGTCGAATGGTAGTTGATACCAGCGTGACCAGAACTCGCTATCGCAACGACGATGGTGTTGGAATCAGATCGAATTCTATAATTTGACTTCGTACTTTCTTGTGCAAGTATACACTCCAGTAAAGTGACGCGACGCACGAATCGGAAGTTTTGATTGATGGGCCGGAAGAATGAGGGGTGCAGCAGGTTCTTGCGGTGAGGGTCGGCAAGCCGGTGAACGGTCGAAGCCAGGAACCTTTCCTCGTTTGGATGTATGCAGCACACGGGTTGATATGTCGATATATGAGCGGTCGAGCGCCTGATCTGGTTGTCGCAATTTTTGAAGATTCAAGATTCGAGAAGCTGACGATGTAAAAAGAGTCGCGCAAATTCTTTTCCTTTGATTTTTCCGATTGCGACTGCCGGCGGGCTTGTGCTTGTACGAGTCAATTGCGGTGTGGAATGACGTGAGGAGACTGTTATGTAACAGAGTCGACCGGTCGGAAAGAACTTGACTTCGGCTATGTGCAGTGCGCCCACCAACGGACTTGGATATACGAAGTATTTGTTGTAATGAAGGAAGGCGTATATGTTGTGCAGCACCAGAGGTTGGAGTCTTGCTATTTAAGAAGGAAGTATATGTAAAATAATTGTTGAGGGTGAAGTGACGCGATATTGGAATGGAAAGGCGAGAAGTGGTTTACGGGCAGCAGACAGGACTGGATGTGCTATCCGGGGTTTGATTTATGAGTCGACGTCGAGAGCCACGTGGTAATATTCTTCGTAATGGTAAATTGATATGCAATTACAATACGCTAGACAGTTGTGAGGTGCTGTTTTCCGTTAAATAGCGCCCGATTTTGCGCACCTTGATAGTCATTATTGGACAAGCTTTCTAAGACCCTGTTAGAAACCCGGGGGGGTTATCAATTGTTATAGGCGCATAGGCGCAGTAGTCGACTTGATAACAGGCATTCAGTCAGATGAGCCAAGTAGATCCGAGGGTAAAGATATCCTAAAGAGGTAGTTGTCGCTTGGTGGGATTGGTTGATGTAGATTTGCATGGCTTTGTACGCCTGGGCAGCATTGGTCGAATGCATCAGAGGCATATAATGAGCCCATAAGAGTTGAGCTGGCCGAGTATACTATAGATTATGGGCTTTTACCGTCCCTGGTGTCACCCGTACATGCCGACACTCCTGGAACTTGCTCACTTGCTGCAGGTGATACAAGTCGATGTGCCCGATCCTATCGATCTTTTTTTTTGGGAGCTGATGGAGTATATTTACCTTCAGTAACCCGTCAGCGAGATACCACATATGAACAAGCAACCAGGAATCCACGGTAGGCCAACGTGATTGTGATAAGTTGAAGCCCGAGCTAAAGCGAAGCCAGTCGTAATGGGTCTCTCGGCACGTAAAGTGTGGAGTGTGGAAGATACGCCTCCTGTCCGTGACCAAAACGAAGCCATCGTGGAGCAGTGAGAGTCTGCTATTCGCAAGCGGAGGAAACTATTGTGTAAAGGAAAATTGCTTCTGGGAGGAAGGGGAAGGTCTTGGGAACTTCCAACTTTGCTAATCTATCCACACACCGGATAACTTCTTCACACGTTGAGACATGAGTTGAAAAGAACAATGTGAGAAATAGAAGAAGAATATATGTTTAGTTCAATATCGATGCGCATAGCCTATGAAGAAGAAAATCATGAAGCTCGAAGCGTCTTTCGCTCAGCTCATGTTACGGTTTAAGCAGCGGCAGCATCGGCATCGGTCTCGGTATCGGGAATCGACCGGCCCGGCAACTATTTTAGCTCTGCAAGCTGCATCGTTGTCGTAGTCACCACCGACAAAATTTTCCCATGCTCCGTTCGTACCAGTTACGAAAAACTCGAATTACAACACTGCCCTAAAACCTCCACAATTTCTCTCAATGATACAACAAATTTTGAAAAATTCACCCCGCTAATTCCAACGGCACCAAATTTCAAGCGTCATCCAATACCTCGGTTTACGTAAACCACGCCAACGAACCAGCCGCCCTCTCTAAACATCTCCGGCTTTACATACAAATACCTACTCCTTCTCCGTCTCATTAGCACATAATTATCATCTTTCATCTGCAAATGGAAAATGCCAGTCCAATCCTTTGGAAAATGCCAAGCTCGTCACATAAAAGCTCAGCTTGATGACGAGACGAAAGAACAGCCAAAGAACATGGAAGGACTTGCCCGACGGGCCACGGCTTTGAGGATTCAAATCCCGTAAAAAGATGCAACCGGGAACCTAGAATGCGAGATGGTGGAGAAGAATACAGACGGAGTTCTCCGTCTGGAAGGTGGTGAAGCCATTCCGAACTCCGATGGGATTCCTTGGTTTTCCACTCTTGCGAAATTCATTTCGATAATGGATTGATGGAATTGTTCTAGAATTTTACCTGATTGGAAGGAGCGAATACTCGGTCGATAAGCTCACGCCTGGACTTTTCTGAATGATGGACTGCGTTCAGGTTCAGGGGGTACATGATGGAGTGGTTCCTGATGCAACATTACTTCCAGTAATGCGGGGTGCTAGCTGGTCTGCCCACTTCTGGAAACACGCCCACTCGCCCTCAACTATGCTCTCATCGCTGTCCTGGTCGCTATCAAAGCATGAGGAATCCGTGATACGGAGCATGGTTCTCGCAAAGGCACGCAATTCGCTATTGCTACGCGTTGGGAGCGATTACTCCGCAAACCGCCAGTCCCCAAGACTCTCGAAAACCCTCTATTATTACGCAGCCCGCTGTCATGCAGGTTATTGGTGAAAACTGGGATCCAGATTCGCTTTCCCCAAGGATGAGTGAGCTTCGACGGCCAGCTTCAACGACTACTATAAAGAGTAAGATTGTATGAGGTAAGGTTGCCTAATAGGCTTACACGAGATCTTCAACATCATCACACGCTGTAGCCGAATTACTTCTCGATTTCATCATCCCAAATATGATCTTCAGGTCCAGATATGCCAATCTAAGATATGCAGTCGTCGTACTGCCAGCCACACCATTTACCCCGCATTCTTGTCCTACCAAGCCCTACGCCACCAACCTGCTCTCCGCATTTTCATCTTTTCCATCTTGTTATCTAGCCGTTCCTAACAATGGAATTACCATCCGTGTGCTCCGAGATAATGTAAGTCGATGGGTTTTGCGAAGGGCCCACCACTTAGGTAACATTTTTTTCATTTCTCCTTTCCTCTTGTCGGTTTTGGAAAGAGGAAAACGCGCAAAAAAGGGGCCAGTCCCAAAAGATGAGAAATACTTACTTTTATCGATTGCCTGAAAACAGAAAACAATATATTTGGTCTCTTTACGATGTCAGCAGAGTCGCTATACGCTTCAGCTGACAGCGTTTTTCTATTTGCAAGGAAAGTTCGGAGGAATCTCCGTGATGTGCACATCTTACTGTCTTAGGAAATGTGAGCTGTCATTCAGATATCTGACCGCTTATCATTAAATCTGATTATGCAACTCGCTGATTTGGGTTGGTGGCGAGAGTACTTCTTAGGTTGCGATTTTGATCATGTGATGGTCGTGAGTGAGTACATCAAGATGGAAGTAACACTCGAAACAACGAGCTAGACAGGAACCTACGAAAGTTATCTAATACACAATACTGCAGCTGAAATTACTACGGCGACTGCCACCAGAATTCTCCTCCACCCCTTCCTCGTCAAGAGAGTTAAATTATACTCCTTCTAATTACAAGACGCAAAAGAGCCCTATATCAGTATTGACTGTCACTACCTCCCCGTGTCAGGAAAGGGTAATATACGCGCCTCCTGCCTTCCTTGGATATGTTAGCCCTTTCTCAAGCTCCCTCTCCAGAATAGAACCCATAATTCCCCATCACCCGTTGAAGATATGGTAGGCCACTATCCTACGACCGGAATTTGATAGTCAAACAGAAGCAAAATCCCAATCCGCACCACCTGACACAGCAACACTGAAGAAAGAATCCCATTTGATTAAAATATATACAACAAATGATAAAGCCCATGCTACAAAGTTCTGTGCTCTAATTTTCACCTTCTGCCTTCTCACCTTACCTTCTGCCATCTCACCTTACCCTCTGTCCTCTCCCTTTCACCCTCTGCCCTTTCTCTTACCCTCTCCCCCATATCTCCCACACCCCCCAGCCTCCCTAGCCGCCCAACCCAAAAACATGAAAAAAGAAATTCGTTTGATCCTAGAACTCCCCTGACTATCCTACCCGTAAAACCAGACGTGAGAGTCTGTGTGATAGATTTTCTGTTTGTGTATGTGTTGTGAGGTGGTTTTGTGTGTGGTATGGAACAATATGTAAACATCGTCGTGTAATGTTATCTCCCACTTTGCCTGTGAAATCTGCTCTTCTTTGCTAGGTGTATAGGTCTGAGTTGAATCAACGCTACTTTGCGACGGAAGATCATGTGCAGTTATTCATTCTTTTCGGAGTTGAAAGAGGTGTTGAGGTCGGAGAGAGAGGTGGCGTAGAGTTCTTCTTCGTCTTGTGAATTGTCGTCTGTGGTGGAGTCTTCATAGTCGGTTTCATCCTCGTCAGCGCCATCATTGCTATTTTCGAGGTTGTCCACTTCTTGATTTTGACCGTAGACGATAAGTGAGGTTTCTTGCTCGAATGTCTTGGAAGCGACCGCTTCTTGCTCGTCGATAGATGGAGGAAGTGCAGGGTTCTCTTCGAATGCCATTGAAGCAGTTGTAGCAGAAGCCGCTTGGAATTGTTTGTTGATGGTTTCGAGAATAGTGTCGAGTCCATGGCCCAGAGGAAGAGGATTGGAGATAGCGACAGTTGTATCCTCCCCAAAAATCTTGCTCTCCATGTCCGCCACAAAAACATCTTGATCTTCCCGAAAACCCATAATCTCAGCACAAGCAAACCCCTCTGCATATCCCGAATCCCTACGGTCTTCAAATCGCTTCTCCTTCTCCATATCTTTGCAAACCCTCGGCGATTGAATAGGCGGCGGCCTCCCACACTCATACATACGCTCAATCTCCTCCCTGGAAACCTGCACTTTCTCCCTCCTCGCCGTCTCATCTTCAAAACACAATCTCTGCGCATCCAGAATATCAAACTTCCGCTCCGAACCACACGCCGAGGCCGCAGGTGAATTCGGTGCCGTGTCAATTTTCTCCCACACCCTCGTCTTCAAATGCATAGTCTCATTCCCCGGTCGCCATTGCGGCATCTCTACATCTTCAACTATGTGATATTAGAAGGCGATGGTGAAGGTGAGGGAGGGGACGCACAGAAATAAAACCACAGGTAGAAATATGCGAATTCGATCCTGCGAATGTCGTATGCGGCACCAGTTTTGAGCTTGCAGTATTCGACGAAGGAGTCGTAGGATTGGCGGGACCAGCTGCTGCCGTGGCGTTTGGGGGAGGCGCCGGATTGGAGGAGGGAGTAGGTGTATTCGATGAAGGGTTCGGTGGGGGGAGATGATGTGGTTGGGGATTGAGGGGGGGCTTGGTAGGTGGAGATGCCGGTGATGTGCATGGTTTGATGTTCTAGGTGGTGATTTGAGGAGGTGGGGATGATAATATGAGGAGTGGATGGTTGGAGGATCAGATATAATGGAAATCTAGATGGTGATGTTGCAAGAGCACTGCTCTCGTTGTCGGATGACGAGGAAGATGGGGTGGAAGAAAGAAGAGGATGCTGCGGGCAGCGGGAGGAAACAATATATTGAAGTTCGGAAATATAGGTGGCTGATGAAGGTGAGGTTGTGTTTGAATTGTGGTGAATTAAGGGACTTATCTCCGCTCTCCCTCAACTCCAAAATAATTATGTTTAGATTCTGGAAGGAACAAGCAACAAATATTAACTGATAATCGTTCTGCGTTATTGGTCTTTTGTGATAATGAGTGACAGATTGCAAGGTCACGGTGTTAGCACGTCAATTGTTATTTCCAATAAGTTTATCAAATGCTCCAGACAATATGGCGTGTACTTCTCTACAGCCTACGTGGGAAGCACCTGCAGTTTTCTAAACTTTAAGACCATCAGTTGCCTCTATCTCTCTCGTCTCAAATTTCATTACAACAACACCTTAGGTGGTCACCAGCTCAATATCTGACTTTCATCTTGTTCCACACCCCCTACAATGGAAAACTCAACCCTTCCCAATCTATCATGTCTTTGTATTCCGACAAGTCTTCAGATTCCTCGTCATCCTTTGAATCTTGCGCCTCTGCCCGGTCAACAGCTAATAAATCTCCATCGTCTGAGTCCGCCATTCCTCGATTTTCTGCAAATTTTCTCGACATCTCATCTATGCCTCCTTTCCGAGTTCCTCTTGAATTTCCTCTTGAATTTTATTTATGAACTCTTTGTCCCATTGCCCGAGATATTGTACTAAGTCTTTCTTCCTGAGCTCTTCCCATATTCCTCAGTACTTTTGCTTTAGTTGACGTTCCTCCTCCCACCTCCAAAAAGAATCATTCGTCGAGTCACTTGCCGCTTGATTGCTGTACCGATGTACTTTTCGTACCGGGGAAGGTTTAGCTAAAATGATGGCTTCTCTAGAACGATTGCGAGCGCATGGGTTATAGTTGCGAGACTGCCGGAAATGAGGATATTCTTCAGAGCTTCCACTCGAGCTTGATGTGGTAGAAGAGTCAGATTCTCACCCAGACACATCAACCCTTGTGCGAAAACGATTTTCAGCTGCATCAGTCACTTGCGCAAAGTTAATGCCTCCGATTGGGCCATATCGTTGGGAACTCTCTGCACTCTCTTCTTTCGAAGATTTCTCGTCCGGCACGCCTTTCATTGAAACTTTTGAGATGGGTGTATTTGATGATCCCTTTCCTGTTATGTTTGAAACTGGATCCTCTTCGGCATCTTCAATGGTGACCTTTTGATATTTGAGAGGTTGTCGCGATGTGGGAACTCTTGATGTCGTCTTTGTAGCTGGGTTATCGACGGCCCCTTCGACAGTCGCCTCTTAGTATATCAGGGGTTGCAGCTGCAGTAAGATCGATGAAGTGGTGTTTGGATTTGCGTCGTCGGTAACGTCCTCGACGGTGGGGTTTCGGTACTTGAGGGCTGACGAGCCAGTTGGGACCGACGAAGTCGCCTTCAGATGTGGAAATTCATCGACAGGAGAGCTGAAATTTTCTTTCTTACTCTCAGCGCTGATCGTCAAGTTGCAGGACTCTTTTTCTTCCTTCTTCAGATAAGGATGCGACACCGGAAAGGGAACCCCAACACAATCTAAATAAATCAGCACCTCCTCAGAAGAGTCTCTTGGGAGTTTTCCTCACATCTCTTCCATATTTCGTAGTCTCTCAGAGATCCGCGCAGCTGTGGACACAATCCTGGATGATAGACATCGATAATCGTGCAGATATCCTCAATTTGCTTATCGAAATTAGATCGGGTACAGAAAGCCGCACAGCAGGCCATGCGATCGCACTTTTCGGTCAAGGACCAAACGCGCTCGAGAAAGGTGTCGTCTGCCATGTTGGGTTGTTTGGGGTGTTTGGTGAGTGCGTGGTTCAACTGTTGACGAGATCGAAAGTGGTGGACCGAGAGTGTATCGGAAATCTGAGCGTCTGAAGGTGAGGGCCACATGTAGCAATTGAAATTTGTGGCAGTGACAAAAAATCACAGTTGACTACCACCAACCAATGCTCTCAGATGAAATCAGATAAATTCAAAAATTTATTGTAGATACATCCACATTATGCTGCACAACACTGAGGAAGACCATATTCTGTTGGAAACATATTGATGTATTCTTAACAAGCCAGTGCTTGTTCAAAAAATCTTACTCTATACAATGTAATTTAAATTTCAACTATTCTCAAACTTTCCATTTGTCAGAGGAAGACCAGCTCCTGTCACAAAATAAAAACAAACAAGAACAAAATCACCCAACATCCATCCACCATCTCACGCCTGCTCCCAATCATTGTCAACCTCCATAAGCAAATCCACCCCCTCATTAGCAACAAGTTCCCAAATGTACATCCAATACATGCCATTCTTGCCCCTCTCTTCCAGCTCCTCTATCCAAGCCGCTAGCCGCTGCCAACACGCTTTCCAGGGCCTGATAAATACCCGTGGCGATGTCTCCGTGGCGGGTTTGAATTGTGGACGGGGGTTGAGTCGCGTTGCTGGAGACCTGGCTCGACGAGGGAAGACCGGTGAGGGTTGTCGGGATGGGAGACGGAGGGGTGGAGGGGATCTAGTTGGGGAGCGTGACCAAGAGCGTGGTACATAGCGAGATGGAGAGCGAGACGGAGAGCGGGATTGTGATGGGCGTGCAGATCTGGTTATTGAGGGCGTGGGCGAGGGAAATGGGGATGGGGATGGGGATGGAGATCCGTATTGTGGTTCTGGTGAGGATGATGGAGGTGGAGAAGGGGATGGTGACGGTGCCGGAGAACGGCCTGGTTGTGGTACTGGAGACGGTGATCGTCTTGCGGAAGGAGATGGTGAGGTTTTTGGTGAATGCCGTGATCGTGGTTCTGGCGATGGAGAGGGAGCGGGAGAGCGGGATACACGAGTTTGTGGGATTGGTGGTGTTCTTTGACGACCAGCCTCATTTTCCTCTTCCACTTCTTCCTCTTCTCCGTCTTCTTCTTCTTCTTTGCCATCCTCAGCTTCCTCGTCTTCCTCCATTCTGTCATCTGCTTCGTTCTCACTGTCGTCCCCGTCCCCCCCTGGATTTTCCACCGATAAGCGAGTCGCATCCGGCCCCCCTTCTTCACCATCCTCCTCCATTGCGTCTCCGTCTTCCTCTTCATTCTCATTATCACTCTCATCCTCCGCCTCATTCTCTATTGATTGGCGAGGAACGTCCGCCCCCCTTTCTTCTTCGTCCTCTTCCTCGTCCGCTTCCACTGATTGTACTGGTTGTGGATTATGAATTAGCCGTATAATCAGCCTGGGTGGCCGTGTAGCCGAAGGAGGAGAGTTCTGCGGTGCGCTTTGAGCGGCTTGGTGGGTATTTTGCCTTGCGGCAGCGACTCTCGGTTGTGCGGATTGGCTTGATGTATTGGCAGCAACACTTCTCGACGAAGATGCGATTGCTGGGCTGGCACTGCTGTTCGAGAGCCTGACTTGGCTCACAGTTCTGAAGTCACCTGGTCTCTGCAGACTCAGGGCTCCCGAAAGACTTGGAGCCAAGTCAGGCTCTCGGGCGACGTAGCGAGGCATTTTCAGAAAGTCGCGATATACAATGGATAAGACAGAACAAGAATGTTGAAATTGTGAATTTGCAGAAATTTGTGAGCAAACGAAGAGATTTCCAACGAAGAAAGACAGAGAAATGGAAGTCAGGGCAGAGAAGTAGTATATATATATAATGCAAAACCAGACTTTGAGAAGAATACAGACTCTTCTGCTATCGTGTGGTGTTGACGACAATTGATTCAGGGGTTGCTATTGTCCTATTGTCCTTTAGCGAGACGCGTCGTGACAATCCGAATTAGCTATAGAGAACGACACAACTTGAACCCTAGCTCGTTCTAAGAGTGGAACGCTTGATGATAATATGAAAATAGAGTTTTCAATTGATATCAATGAATTAATAGGAAGTGTTTGATATGGTGCATCAAAGACGCGTTGTGGCCTCATTGAAGGCTTTGATGGCGTCCAAATATCCAACTCACAATCAACAATGACCTTAGAAGTCATATGGGCATCATTGAGTTTTATTTATAATTGAGCTTTATTCGTGCGAAGACTAAAAAATGGTGGTATTGCAATATGATTTCTGACAAGTGCTCTGAAATGTGAAAGTGAAGAAATTTGAGTCAGCTCGGGTACAGGGTGGAAGTGGATATTCACTTGAAAATTGACAAGGTTGTATGAGAAGGGCCAGCTTGGGAGCCTTCTTGTCAGCTACAGAATGAGAAATTAGTGAATTGGAGAATTCGAAACCTTGATATTTTTCTTTGTGTTCAGCAATGCAAGTCGGAAAGCTCATGCCATTTAGGATATGACCCAACTAGATGTTAGATGTATGAAACTTTTCCAGAAGTTTTCTAAGCCGAAAACCGCGATAAAGAACAACAAAACTCTTAAACATTCATAAAGTATAAAATAAATAGTTTGCAAAGAAAGGTTCTCTCCTCGGGGTATAATCGCAGCTTTTGTTGCGTGACCCTGGTCGACATCAACAATACCGCTTTTTTAGCAATTCAAATCCATAGAAGATATGATCAACCTCAACACCCCAGCTTTCCATCTAAAATAAACGTATCAATCTTATACCCAGGACTTTTCGAAGGCGTATAATTAATCTTTACATTGCATCGTGGTAGACCAAATAAGTCGAAATCCCCAGCAGTCACACGAAGACCCCCAACTTAACAACAACTGGGACAGAAACTGGAATGATCAGGCATAACCTCAAGCATTCCAACCCGACAAGGAAGCGGATGGTACCTGCGCGATACATTTTATACCGGCAGCCACTGTCAGAAGCAGGTAAACATCGAGTGTGTGCTGCAAGTTCTTTAAGTTCGTCTTCACAAACTGTTATCATAGCCCATATGTTGCAAAGGCAGATTTGAACCGGAGATTGCATACTTCCTATAACGTGTTTCAACGAGTCGAATCAGGATACACATCAAGTCCTGTATCCCCTGTAACAAGGGCCACCTGATTCTGTAAAGGTTTAACCTCATGAGTTAACTGTCTTGAATACATCCGAAGAAGTTGTTGAATACACCTTTCGAGGCCGCAAGGACACAATGTGAGCACGATTACTCAACCATTTGAAAAACACAACATTGGAGCGGCTAGCAAATACAAAGCATTCGTTAAAACGCCCGTAAGAAAAGCCATTTTCCAATCTTACTAAGCCCACAGACTGTCGCCTTTCAATGTTACGCTGACCCGTAGGGGTACGATCCCTTCAAAGTTGCCAATGAACTCAAAAGGAGCGTGGCGAAGTCCACCGAATCCATTCTTACGCAAAATATGCACTCGATTGCACTCTCATGGCGCAAGAACATAACAATGTGGCATCTTATAACGCGTTATTGGGAAAGGTGTAGGTGAAAGTGTGTGGATTAGCTACCTCCTTATTAAGCGAGAATCGCCTTTTCCCCCCTTGTTGACGATTTTTTGAAAAGGCGCTGCGTAAAGCACCTGTAACAGAGAATCTAAAACTAAAACACTGCCTGAAAAGTCTCATCCAGCAAGTACATTTTCTGGAGATCTGCTCTATTTTGCTCAATTCAAGCACGGACAAGGTATATATACTCCATAGAGTTATTCTGCAAATTCGGCTAGCAGTCTTGAATTAAGGACTCAGCAGAATCAACGAATGCTAGGAGCTGATAGTAAAGAGACCGGATTGTCAAATAGATTAGAAAACATTGTTTAACCCAAAGTTTATGTTCATAATCCCGGGGCTGAATACCTCGCTTCAACCAACGAGACGTCACGTTTTGAGAGACCCCAGGAATTCACGTTCTGAAAATAAGGATCGACAACGGCTGAGATCCGGGACATCCGGTCTGGTTCTTACCTCCGCAATGTGCGAATCTCGGGGATTTATTACAAGGAGCGTGCTATCGATCAGCCGGGCCGGCACGGTGGACAGAAAAGTCCGGATTTTGTAAATTCGCAAATTATAGTCTAACTCAACTACAAAAAATCGGAAAAATCGCAAAAAAGTACCAGAACAATGGTGAAGTACTCTGATATTCTAAGAATTAATCTAGATGCTGTAGGTGCTACCGTTGTTGAGTTATCTCAATTGTAGTCAGTTTGTACAATCCGGACTTTTTTGTCCACCGAATGGCCGGCCCCTTCGTCAAGGGCCAATTTAGGATATTTTATCATGACAAGGTGCAAGTGGAAAAAGACCGTTTTACGAGGCACGCCACTTCAAAATGAGCTTATTTTCATTGGTCGAAACTTCGCCAAATGAAGGGAAGAGGTTCAATGTAACCCTCACTCGTGGAGGAAGAGATGGGTGAGAGTCCGTGCACCTTCCACAAAAGTCAGAAGGTTATTTCTACATGTATAAACTATTTGGAATGACACTTATAGTAATGAAAAGAGAAGATTTTAACATCCAAGCTCTTTCACTCTGGTTTTATTATGACAAATGTTTTATTAAACTTAATTTGAAATATCGAAGATTGGCCTTCGGTGACCTCTCGCTAAGTGACTGCTTGTTCTTCACCAGCCTCGCTTAAAGGATCACGCCCTCAATGTGTCGAACTGGACATGGCGGGTTACCAAACTTGAACCGACATTCATGCAGGGCACAGATTAGTTTATGATCGTCAAAGAAGACAAAACATATGAATGGAGGAAGCAGGCGGATGTGTGGCTGGTTGACTGGCTGAAGGAACTTTTGGACTGCATGTTGACCATAATTTGCTTAAGAGTGATTTATCGATTCAAGAGAACCCCAAGATGTAATATGACTGCCCAGGTCCCAGGAAACAAAAGTCCACCTGGCAAAGAGATAATGAGTACTTGTTTGTGAACAGTGTCTCGCACTTCCTCTCTATCCAAGAATCTATGTGAATTCCAAACAAGCCCGAACGTACACACTAGGGTCCACCAAAACCGCGAGTTAGATAATCCCAAACTTAAATAATGAACATCCAAATAGACTCAAGAGGCACAGGCCAGTTGATACTACGCTGTTTGGCTTCGCCAGCCCAACGCCTCTCATTCCCTCGCTACCCCTACCTATGCCCGGACATACTTCGTCGAATGGACTTCAAAATTCCGCTGAGATGCCTGCATTGATACCATTTGCCTTCCTTTCAATTCAGTAATCCTTCTTACTACGTATAATACGCATGTTCAGTTCTTTAATTAACATCAACGGGGACCAGGAATCGTTGCAGCTTGCTGCGTGGAGCAGAAGATCACCTCGTGCAAGACTAGTCGACCGACAGAGGATCGTGAGGAAACCAACAAAGCCTCAATGACATTGCAAAAGAGGCTCATGATGCTCTAAATTGAGACTTTTCTTGTCATATTGTGACTTCTGAGAGTAGAATCCCAGCGAAGGCCATTCAAACCCTTGGATTGAGTATGTAAATTTCATCAAGAGTACGTTGAGAAAGTCGAACTTCTGGCATTAGGATTGCAACGAAGGATACTCAAGCCCGTAGAGTATGTAAAAACAGTCAGTAGTATGATGATCGAGGTAGTATATAAGGTCGAGACATTTTCTTTGCAATAAACATCATCAGCTTCACTATCAGCATCAACACTACCAACACTATCAACACTATCAACACTATCAAACACACACCACACACACAACTTTCCAACTTACTCTCAAATTTCACTTCAACCAAAACCAACACACAACAGTCTTTCACTCGCCTTCTTCAACATGCAGTTCACCAACCTCCTTTTCATCACTATCGCTGTCTTGGGAGCCACAGCGGCCGCCCACCCCGGTCACGGAGGCCAGCGAGAAGCAGCAATCCATGATTCCGTCAGCCACGAGAAGCGAGGAAGCGGCAGCAGCGGCAGCGACAAGAAGAACAAGAAGAAGCACGGAAAATCCGCCGGGAGCTGCAGCGCCGATGAAGATGTAAGTCTCATGTCGCGGCACAGCTGCTAGAAACTCATCGTGCTAACTTCTCTAAAGAACTTGAAGAATCACTCCAACGAGAACTGCAGCGCTGATTCTTGCAACAACGATGGTGATTGCGATCAGGGACTTGGATGCACTTGCCAAATGGGCTGGTGCCGCGACTGATTGTTCGATGTCACAGCTGTTGAGATTGAGCATATGCATGAAGCAAGGGTGTGATGGCGTTTTGTTTTGGTCTGATCTTGTTGCTGTGAGAGGCGTTGTGTTTGCATTTGGCTTGTGTTTCCATGGGTATAGATCGTTGATTATTTTGTAACACTTGGGGAGCTTTTGATTTTAGTCTATTAGGCAGCATCTCAACATGCACAATCAATTTGTCTTTTCCAAATCTGCCTGTTTTAATTGATCTCTCGACGCGAACCAATGAGCTGTGCATGAGCCGCACAACGGCAGTGCAGTGCCACCGTCACACATGGTCGGCCGACGATACTACCCTACATATTTAAACGCTTATGCACCTTAATTTGATGGCTTATGTTCCTCTTGCTTTCTGCCTGTACCTTTATTCATGTTTCATACAGTTACGGCAATCCTTTATCATGAAACCTTTGATTAATTTCCAAGTTCACCACGAAACCTCGATACAACGGTTTCGCTTAACCCAGGAGAAGATTATCGTGGCAGCCCAAACTGCTATTGCGCATAACCTCCAATGCCAACATTGTCAAGATAATGAAGTATGCACGCAGCACTTGCGAGAATTCGAGATAGGGGGCTTGTGGAATGCAGACTTCAATCCTTCGTCCAAATTGATGCTGACTGCTAACCACGACCGGAAACTTTGCCTCTGGGATGTTGAGACAGGGTGAGCAGCCTCAATTAAATCTGGTTCTGACGCGACGTAAACATCTAACAGAATCAGTACTTATGTTCGCGAGTTCTTAAGGCATGTAGACGACGAAATCAAGACAGTTTTGTTTCTTGACGAAATAACCTTTGCAGCTGGATTCAGCGATGGTGCTTTGATGATTTGGAGCTCCACGGCAGACCAACCGACTCACGTTCTGGTCGGACATACCGAAACAATTCATCAGTTGGCTTGCCATGATCAGTTCTTGTTTTCTGGTTCCCGCGACAAGACTGTCAGGATTTGGAATATTGCGACAGGAGAATGCGTTCGTGTTCTGGAGGGACATACAGATTATATCTCCGCCATTACTGTCAGTCCTGACTTTTCCCTTCTACGAGTTGGCAGTGGGAATAGAGAACTTCGTATTTGGGATTGGAGAACTGGGTAAATACACACTCCCATCTGTCGTATATGATTGTCGCAACTAAAACGAATACCAGAGAACTTGTAGCTGTCTGCCAGACCGATGCCTTAGTATCGTCGCAGTACGGAGATATCGATGGCAAATTGGTGACATGTGGACTTGATGGAAAAATCAGAACCTGGACACAGAAAGGCGATTTGCTAGAAACCTTTGCCGCCCATGAAGCGCCAGTAAGAGCATTGGCCATGGCTGGCAGGTTCGTAGTTACTGGAGCGAGAGATGGCACATTAAAAGTGTGGGATTGGGATAAGAAAGATATGCTTTTTGAGTTTGGTGACCCGGAACTTCGCTTGTTATCCGGATTTGGTACTGCACATGGAATGCTCTACACAGACTCAGGTAAAAGTGGCCTTGGCCCTCATCACGTGCAGATTTGGGATCTTGGAGAGATCGAAAGGGTTGCCACCGGGCTGTTAGAGTCACGCTCTAACTAACATGTTTTATTCTGAGACTATTACTCGCGTTTCTGCTTCATTTTCTCTTTCAACTTTTCTTCGACAATTTCCCTTCACTGGCACCTACTCTGTATTCAAGAAACCTACGTTAAGAGAGATGGCAGAATTGAAAAAGCACTATAACATGTATCATAAGCAATTCCGTGCTAGATGTGTTTCATTAACCAAGTAAGTTTTGAAGCTTTGTCTATTAACAGGTAGAAATTGTAATACATTTGACCGTAAGAGTGTTCTTATTGTTTTCGTTATTTTCGGTTAAACTAAAGCTTGTATCTGATTTAACTTCTCAAAGCTGACCAATCTCCCTTTTGACCAGGATCTCACTCAAATTATCTCACGTTGAGTGTCAAGTGGAACAAACCATCGGTACAACCGTCATTTATTAATGATTGCTAGTGATCCAACCTCTCGAATTTCTTACTATACTCGTTCAATCAACCCAGTTTACCCAATGAAGAGTTTATACAAAAATCTATTAGGAGTATATTTGTAGTTGAATTTCGAATACAAAAGATCCTCGAAGAACTACCAATATAATCAATGAAATGACATGCCCGAAATTTTCAAAGGGAGCGAGTAAGAAGCTCATGTCATCCTACGATGTTGGTTGCCTGGATGGTGATTCTCGTCAAAGGAGTCTATCCAGTACTTGCCAATAATAAAACGGATAAAATCCTCAGTCCACTTATTGCTGATCGCTACTATCTTCAAGCTACTAATTGTTTACCTAAACACCTGCTTATCTGCTTATGCTAAGCAATTATCAGTACGTGGTATTACAGTTTGACAGTTTGAGTCTTTTCTCCGTTTGATACCAATGGGTTACAAAACCTGGAAGTCGAGATTCAGATTCATAATATGAAAAGGAGTAGCTGTGTCTCGTTACTCAATAAAGTCGCCACAACAGTGACCAGAATAGAGAAAACTTGATCCTGGAAAATTCTTGATTTCGGAAATTGATACTGGGGAACCGGTCTCGAGGTTGTGCCCGATTTCAATGGGGATGCGAGTGGTTGAAGAGTTTCAGTCAAGGTTGTGTTGAAGTCCTGCGTCTTCAGCCTTATGCACGCCGGGCTAAGGTGCATAACCGTGACTCATTATCGATCTACATATACACGTTGCAAGGCTTTTTGGATGATTGTCCATCTCACAAAGAATCCTTCGAGCCTGCGTAGGGCAAACTAAATATCCCGCTTTCGAGCGGGATCGACAGGTAGATCATAATTCCTTCTTTTGCTCGGGCGTCTAAATTCTTACCGGCTGAATCCTACGAGTATTTGTACGTACAGGACGCCTTAAAGCAAGCTTTGACAAGTAAGTCTTAATTTTCGTCTCCGAAGAAAAAGAAATCGTGCACAGAAACGGCAAATAATCGTGGAAGGCCTTGATTCTCATTCCGCCTCGCTTGTTCTAGACAAGTGATTTGAACGGTGATCGCACGCCTAATGCAGTTTGAAACATCGATAGGAGGTGAAAGAATCAATATTGTGCAAATCAGATCAGGGTCTTTCATCTATCAGAGCCTGTAGAGATTACTGCAACTTGAACAAGTCTCTTCCTCTCCGTTACACTCACCACCCAAAAGTTCAAGTAAATTCGTTGACCCAAATTATACCTCGATACCACTACAATCAGCTCTTGTAGCTTTCACTTCAAATTGCAGCATCAAAGTACTCCAACTCCCACTTTTCGCAGCGAACCATCGCAATTCTACCACGATGCAAATCAAGGCACCAGCGATCGTGCTCTTCCTTTCGCTTTTACATTTTACGAAAGGCGATTCGGTTGCCAACTGTGTTGGAGGTGGCAGAGCACACGATCAATCTTGCGACAGGTATAAAGACCTTGCGTGTGGAGATCACGTCGTGGTAAGCCAACTAATCTTCACGTTTTCATTAACTATACAAATCATAGCAAGACCTTCGTGGCCTAATTAGCAATGCAAAACTTACTGACTGAGCATTTCGTCTAGTTGGAATGCAATAACAATTTGCACTGGGTAGAGACTAGCTCCTGCCGACCAGGTGGGCATTGCAAGAAGTGTAAATGTGTGGGGAATTGAGGAATTTGCTTTGGCCTGAGATATCTTAGCGATCCTCTCAGAGAAGCAATGTCGATTCTTTGTCTGCGGTGATAAGGTGATGGAAACGAGAAGAGCGATTCAACCATATGCCTGGCAATGATGGGAATCCGCGGATGGAAGACTTCAGCGAAGTGTTGCAAGCCTATGCCTTATGTAAACGCAAGTCACAGTCATAGATTGCCAATTTCTCAGGTTATGAGAATTCTTTTTTCTTTGAGGTCATCTTCTTATTTTGACGTCTCCTCTCCCATAGCCATGAATTCTTCTACAAAACCCTTGACCATGTTTGGATTTTAACCAAATCTTCCTAGACTTTCAATCATTTAATCAAGTTGGCACCGATGCACTCACTTGAAGTCTCAGAAAGTTCGTTAGGAACAAACCTGAAATCACCTAAAGATCCTCCACAGCCCAGCTCTTTGAGAAAGGCCGTTGTGTTTTTCCTCGCTCATTCACACTATCTTCTGCTAATTTTAATACGGATATTTGGCCAACCTGGGGTCGAGAGCTGAAGAGGAGAGTGTGTAGAAACAATGAAAATTCATAGGCAGACCTTACTTGCGAGTTGGCATGGCTACCGGCAGTGCTGTATCTAAATCTCACGTAGCCCATCATTTTATCAAGAGTAACCGAGCAGGTCAAAATCAACGTGCGAATCGATCTAAAATTGTTTTTGCTAATGACAACCCAACAACTACCATCTTCCTGACCTTCATATGATTCGTGCGCACGAGCCTTTGCACGCGGTAACAGCGCAGGTGTGAATTTCGACATGGAACCATATGCTCGCAAAATCACACCGTCGTTTGTCGGAAGTCTCAATCATCACAACCGTTGGGGCCACCCCCAGAGTAACACTGACAAAAAGCGCAATGGTTTGGACGACAAGTCCTGATCTGCTGCCACTTTTTCCCTCTGCAAACCAACTATGGTTGATAACATCGGTCAGTAGGTGCTCATGAACTTAGATGTAGAAGTTGTAGCTTTGTGAAATGAAACCTCTCAGAGCAAGTGTTTCTTTAGAACTTACAAGAACACATTTACCACACGCTTTGTCGTCCAAGTCAAACTCGGAGCAATCGCCATCTACACTATGGCTACCGCCTACGCATTTCGCAATGACGGTGGTTGATAACAGAGAGATGAGGCTGGTAATTGCAAGTAACTTGATCTGCATGATGACTGTGGTTTTTGATAGAGTTGGTAAACAAAGGTTGATGATGAGGTAGAGGCAAATGCCTAGATTAAGTTCTCGGGAGAAACTGATTTCTCTCAGGTTAAAGAGGATCGAATGAAAGTGTAAGGTATGAATCGATGAGAAGGTTGGTGATATAGCTTTAAAACATGTCTATAGTAGAAGAAGAGGGTGATAATGACTGAGATCAAAGTTAAAAAAGAGGGCTCCCAATTATTCGGATATTCACCGATGGACAACAAGGTAGGGATGATGCACTTAGTGGTGTGAACTAGGGTATATATCCGTGACAACAGATAATATGCGCCAGCAACTACAATGCAGATTAAGCATTCGAGACCAAGGACTAACAGGTGTAAGGCCAAAACGGGTAATACGAGCCGATAATGCATTACTTAGCTATCGCAAGGCTTTCATGCGTTTTCAGTAAGGCTATGATCGTCAAAACAAGCAATATGTGCCAAAAACAAGTAATGCGTGAAGACGATCCCGAAGCACATGCACATTCCCGATCATGTTTGGGAGAGGCGAAGCTCAGCTGCAAATGTTGACAGTACTAGTCGAGTCGCGCAAGGCTTACAACGCTAATGGTTTGTGAGCCGTCCAACCTTAGTATTCAGGACTGAAATTGAGAGTCCTGTTGTGGCGGGAACAAGAGCCATCATCTTAGATGAAATTCAACCTCGCTTAATGAGTGCTGGATGGTGTCCTACCTTGGAGTACTATTCCGAAAACATGTATATATATATAGAGACATTTCGTGCACAAATCTTTTTATCTACAACAAGGCCTTTATCTCTATTGCTACATTCATTCCACGATCTTAACAACCATCACTTCATCAGTATGACCAATAAATCCACTTTCCTGGTGGTTGTCCTTGTAGCCGTGCTTGCTACCTTTTGTAACGCCTCAGCGGTTGTATATCCACGAGACGATACAGCAATAGCCGCTGATCAGAATGTTGAGTTCGTCGCTTCATCACGGATAACGGATCATCAAATTCTTGAAGCTTTCGAAGGAGCTGGTCACCGCCCGCTTCGAACCTGGGATGACAACAATGGTACCACATATCAGTCTCACTATGTCTTTGACGAAGACGAGTGGAATGCTATGCACGACAAATTGTGGCAGGCAGCTGGCTATACTGGCACAGGGCTGGACGCGCGAGTTGCATTCTATTGCGAAGGATTTAAAGGCGATCCTTGGGTAAGTCTTGTCCCATTCAGCAACGAGTTGAGTACAACACCACGGGAAATTCCAACTGATAGTGTGGAATTCATAGACCTATACCTCAACTCTTGGAGTAGTAGTTGGCTCAATCTGTGGTGGGTTTCATTGGGGCGTATCCTATGCTGGCAAGGTACAAATAGTCAAGCGAACCAAGATTCGTCCCGACGGCCCTCACATTGATAATCGGTACGGCAACGCGATTATCGTTTCAGCCAAGTTTATCTGGAAGCTCTCAGCCTTTGCCGGTGCGATTTACTGCAACAACGCCATGAACTACGGCATCTCGAACGCATGCAGTGCCCAGATCAGTGGTAAGTGAACCACATCCAACAAACCTTACTCAATATCCACTTCTTTTTCTAACCCAACGTATCATACACAGGTGACAAAGGGGAAGCCAAGGGTACCCAAGGATTCCTCGAAAAGTACGGTGGGGGTGATTTCGCTACGGTCGGCATAAGTCTCGCAAATGCTTGAAAGATGAAAACATGAGTGGTTCGGAGTGTGGCCGCAGTTCGTATTAGGCGTTCCGCTGCGGTAGGAACGAGTTGTGGCGCGAAATGGGTCGACACTGAGCTTTACTAAGCAAGTCATCGAAAGGAAGAAACACGTGGTCCTTGGCTTTTGGTTTTTGGTTTTTGATCCCCGGTTTTTTGCTTCGGGATCTTCTTCTCTAGTCGTATTCAAGTTATTAAACCGTAACCTATTCAATACATTTCAATTATACGAGCAATTACCTATGACAAAATTCATTTACTATAGTCATTACACAAACGAAGTTGTACGACAATATGAACTTGAAAAGACTGCTTAGGTGCGAATGCAAATGATACGGATTGTGAACGAGGTAAGACTGTGAGGGTTTAGCACACTAATCTAGATTCCAACAACATAATTCTTTCTAGCCGTTTCGACTGAACAGAAAAGCGCATGATTTTGTATGAGTCTATATCATAAGATTGTACGTTTCAATAGACGAAGTAGTATGAATATCATCGATCATCCCGCTTTCTTCCTCGACGATGCGGCGGGAAATCCAACGCCAAATTCACGAAAAGATCTATCCAAATATCAACCCCATAAATGTAGTCAAGCTCTAAAATGCTATCAAGATCCAACGCTCCCAGAACTCCATCCAAATGCCAAAGCCAATACTGCATCACCCCTTCGTCGGAATTAACCTAACGCAGCGTCCTTAGTTTCATCCCGACTTCCCTTCAAGAATGGGAGTAGCTCTGTACCACCTGTCCCACACAGCCCCTTCTCCAACCCATTACTCGCAACTGCCAAATTCAATCCCTTGCCTCCCCGTTCACCCTGCTGCATGCGCGCCGGACGGATGATATATCGTGTCACGATTTGGATATGGATGTCTCTAAATGCAGCAAGTTCTTTGACTGCGAGGTTGTATGCTTCGACGAGTTCGGCGATTGGTGAGGCGTTGCAGAATTCGCGGATGGGTGAGGGTGTGGGGAGGGAGTTGAGGAAGGTGGCGTGGGGGCCGGGCATATAGGCGCGCATTTCCTGGTAGGGTGTTAAATTATAAAGGGAAAGAGGAGAGAGGGGATGTTACCTTGAGAAAGCCGCTCTTTGAGGTAGTACCAGGTTTGGAAGCGTGTTCGACGCCTAATACCACGTCGAAGAATTGGATGAGAGAGCTTTGAGCGTTACTGCCGCCGCTGAACATTCTCCATTCGCCTTTTCCATCGCCTTCGTCGTAGAAGACTCCGTTTGGCAAGCCAGCGACAGCCATGTTCTTGCTTCCTGCTAGGAAAGGACGGATTTTGTTGTAGAAAACCAGAGGATCACAACCTTCATTCATGCGCTTCAGGATAACACCGAGCTCACGCACTGTGCAGGTGAATGAAGTCAGAGAAGAGAGTACCAAAGAGGTATTGGAAGTAGAACACGCTTCGATTGCTCGTAGCATTGTTGAAATTAATGAAGCACCGTGGGATTCTATGGCGACGGAGACGAGGTAGAACCAGCTTTCGTCAGCAGTACCAGTGAATGTATTAAGTGTGCGTAAGTTGTCAATGTTGGAAAGGGAGACATTGTGATCGAGGGGAGCGAAGTTCCAGAGGTTGAGTGCTGCGTAGGTCGCTGTTGGGGGGAGAGCTAGGTGGGCGGCTACTTTGAGCATAGGGATAGATATACATGGTGGCAGATGCTGAGACTTGTAAGCAGATATTCCGATGGTTCATGAGCCGACTGCTTACATCTGATGGTCCACCAGCTTCCCAGATATATGCGTGAGTGAAAAAGGAGAGGATGAGGTAGGCTCGCCGCCATTCTGGTTCAGTCTGGAGATGTGATGTAGAGAGCACTGGAAGTTTATCGACTGTCGTTCTTAGTGTGTTGGAATCCAGGAGTTGCGGAAGTTGACCTATTACCGACTCCCATGGAAGGTAATAGTCGTCGGTGAGTTGTAGGAGTGGGTGCTCGTCTGGAAGAAAGCCATTTGTGATTGAGACCGCATATGCCGCCAAGTTAGTGCTAGGTGGACTGAGCATATTGAAAAGTCGTCCTCTGCCGTTGAAATGAAAAGATGACCCGGAGCAGCTCCTCAAGTCCTCGACTCGTAAATGAAGATTTATATATCGCAAAATTTGACAAGAGTGCCAGAATTAAGATTAGAGTATTTTCCAAAGGTGAAGACTGACTAAAGTAATCGCTGATGCTGAGAAGATGTGAATCAACAAGTGAGAGGAGAAATGCGTGTGTATTGATTGAGGTGAACATAGATATGACGCTTTTGTAGGACAACGCCAAAAGATGAGGATAAACAACGGAGAAAACTCAAAAGAAATCTTACTAAAGAAAACCCACTGTTCTTCCACCGTTTTTCTCGATTAAACCTTGGAAGTTGGCTTGTTGACAAACAAATTCATCACGAGCGCCAGTATCACACGAATTAGGCGATTCATGCCCGCCGGATGAGGCCGGAATCTGGACCGGAACAAGATACACGTGGAGACACGGAAGCGGAAGAGAGGCGGAAGAGCGGAAAACGCCTGGTGCGCACTAACGGCTTAACCTTACGATCCGCTAGCTCTGAATCGAACATGTATTGGCAGCCGTCATGAGCTTCCCAGAGCGGATTCGCGCGGTCGTAGTATGTAGTCCAAGAGAGAGGGAAGTACAAAGTGGGAGAGAATCCGTTAGAATGTTTTGTTCTTTATTCATTATTCTCGCATTCACATAAGATCTGGAGCTCCATCAGTATTTATCTTTTCATTCTGCCACCGCCTCAACTCACTTATCCCTTCCATCGTTGTTGTGAAAACATAGACAGCCACCTCAGCTCGCCACCAACCGATTCCTTATCCCATATCGCTCATCATGGGTTCCATTGCGATAGAAGCCCCAAAAGAGACAAAGCCAACCTTTGGCAAAGATGCAAACTCACGAGAATATGCGCGCTCTCTCGATGCCAAATGCCATATGCGATCATTTCGTGAAAAGTTCATTATCCCCTCGAAAGCAAACACAAAATCGAAGAAAGTGGTCAGGCCAGGTAAGACCCACTTTATCCCCGCGTCACCACGTGATCCTAACAACCTCTTCCTTCAGAACAAACAACGGATGACCCAGTGATTTACTTTTGCGGAAATTCTCTCGGTTTGCAGCCAAAAGCAACACGGGAATTTCTGGATATCCATCTCAACACCTGGGCATCAATCGCTGTCAATGGTCATTTCAGAGATCTAGAAGACTCACCGCTTACACAATGGCAACTTCTCGCCGAACATGCATCAAAACAACAAGCTCCTCTCGTGGGAGCTTCTCCTTCAGAAGTCGCCACGATGGGAACGCTGACCGGAAACTTACATCTCCTAATGGGAAGTTTCTACAAGCCAACCGCGACGAAAAATAAAGTCATTCTGGACTGGAAAGCGTTTCCAAGTGATCATTACGCCATCGAGTCGCAGATACGGATGTGGGGATATGATCCTAAAGAGTGTATGGTGATGATCGGTCCAAAAGAGGGAGAATACGAGGTTTCCACGGAAAGCATTCTAACACTTATCGATGAACACGCTTCAACCACTGCATTGGTAATGCTTCCAGGAATCCAATACTATACCGGCCAGTATTTCGACATTCAAAAAATCACCGTACACGCACAATCGAAAGGTCTTCTGATAGGTTGGGACTGCGCCCACGCAGCTGGAAACGTGCCACTTCAACTTCACGACTGGAATGTCGATTTTGCAGCTTGGTGTACATACAAGTACATGAACTCCGGACCTGGAGGCATCGCCGGATTGTTCGTGCACGAACGACATGGAAAGGTTGAATATCCAGAAAATGGCAGCGCTGTCTTCAGACCCAGACTTTCAGGTTGGTATGGAGGAGACCAGGTCGGAAGATTCAATATGGACAACAACTTCAGACCTAGTCCGGGGGCCAGTGGGTACCAAGTCTCCAACCCCTCGGTCGTGGATCTCACATCGTTCTGCGCATCTCTCTCCGTATTCAACCAGTCGTCCATGGCCGACGTTCGCAAAAAGGCATTAAGCATCACTGCATACCTCGAACATCTCCTCCTCTCTACGTCCACAGAAGGCGAGCGCGCATTCAAGATCATCACACCCTCAGACCCATCAGCCCGCGGAACACAACTCAGCGTCTTGCTGAAACCAGGCCGTCTAGAGACTTTGTCGAATATGTTGGAAGAAGCCGGTATTATTGCTGATAAGAGAAAACCCGATGTCATTCGTGTAGCGCCGGTGCCGATGTATAATACTTACGAGGAGGTGTGGGAGTTTGTGCAGATTTTTAATGAGGCGTTGAAGAGGTGCGAGTAAATTGTAATTTAAGATAATAAATAATGACTTTCGCTCGAAGACGAACTTGTACATCGAGGTGCTCGACTCCGTACAGATACATCCAGCAAATATCTTGATAATCATTTCGTGTTAAAAGCTAATTGATTTATGGAAGCAGTACCGCTATCTTCATGGGTGGGTCCTAACACACCTCTCAACACAGAATGGCGTCGCTTTCTTCGCCCAACTCTTTGTATACTTCTCAGCGCCAATCTAGGGTCCGAGGTGCTTCCTCAAGCTCACTGCCACGAACAAGTACCCAAAGTGTTATAATGATAAACCAGGCGTGGTGATGGCTAATACTTGGCCGCCCCAGTTCACTCTCACTTTCTGTCGTTTGAAAGATATTAGGAATCTACCTGCACGCATCAATACAGAGATACCTGCAGTGTTTGCATTATCCTCTGGGGTTCTGAGCGACACTGCAAAGGTGAAGCATGCTATTCCAGATTCGTTAACCTTGGGATTGGTATCTTGCCAGAAATATGTTCAAAGGTAAATGTGAAGTGTGTCAAAAGCTCAGGATTGACCACAAATCTGCATTTGTGTTGTAGCTGCTGTCTGGTGTTGTTCCACTTGCACAGGTGGTGTTTCTCGGCTAGTGATGCCACAATTCTCGCACTTTTTCTCAAAGGTGAGTGTTTACTTCTACATCACGTCAACAACAACGTCGCAAATTTCTCCCTACAAGCACAACTACGTCGTTGTCTCTCCAAACCGTAGCTATGCCCTACGAAAGCTGTGAGAAATACATCTGGGAGCTAGTTCAAAAAGAAAGAGGTCCGAAATCAGATCGTTCAGCTTTCGTCTCCCGGCGGGACCTGTAACGGAAGCTATGCATGCCTGATTTAGAGACGGGCGAGATTCCTTCTGAGGACATGGAGTATCAAGTTGACATTCATATATGTATAGCTGACTCACTGTTATGGGATTGGTATTGTATGTTCTAGTTGTGCTGCATTACTTTTAGTTACGTGCTAATACGCGTTTAGTGGAGGGCCAACCATGGAATCTACCCAGACCCGTACCAGAAGACTTCGGACACATGGTGCACACCCCCAAACTACCAGACAGCTTGATGTTTGATTCACAAGTAATACTACTTCTGTGCCAATACTGAGGATTTGATGCTGACAAGTTACATTGCGCCACAGACTTTAAATCAGATTAAATTATCAGAGCTTCCAAGCGCATATTCTAACATGACACGACCGTTGAAGAGCAAAGCATTGGAGCTTGGTCTTGACTCCAAGGAGTTTCGAAGCCTGTATCGGAGAGTATTTCGAGATGTTGTGAGCAGGGCTCAGGGGTTCGAGTCAAGGGGATGGTTGATGTTTCGAACCGAAAGGGAACTGTATGTGATCCTTTGTGAGTCGTTCTCTCCGGGTCCAGTTGTTCTTGACACTTATCATGATTAACAGGTGGGGCGAGAACTCCTGGCTTTCACGGAATAAACCCACACATCGCGATATACTACGATTTGACCACCCGTGATAACACAGCGAAATATTTACGAAACACGATAGGAAATGATGACGAAGAGCGTTTCATGCTCAGATACGCTAGACCGCCAGGATCATATTCAGAAAACATTTTCTTTACTTTGTGGAACAAGATTTTCCGTGATGGATGTCCACACCTTCCAGACCGAAGTCTTACACGATACAATATTGACAAGAAGATCATATCCTGCCTCGAAGATACACGAAAAGATATGCCTGGGCAGACTGTAGAATTCAACATATACCGCGCCGAATTGCAGATGTGGAAGTATTACTGTACGTCACTGTCACAGCAAGGGACATAGTTTCTAACAAAATGACAGTTCCAGATACTGAATTCCCAGGAGAAAATCCATACGTCGAGGAATTTTATGAAATGATGGGCATGGAGACTGAAAACAAAGAAGCAGAGCCTGAAGATGAGGATCCGCGCCCACGTAGCGTTCAAGCTCACGTAGACAGAGACACAATTTTGCGAAGAGTTCGTAGACGTAACCGTTCGATTGAAACCCAGTTCGAGTTCGATTTGACCGCAATGCCAGGAGAGTATATTGAAGAACGCCCAAAACCTCTCCTCAAACTACCGCTTCATCGTTCACCTCCTCCTTCAGATGCTTTTCCACCGCCTCGGGAGCGCGGCACACTAGATGACGGGAATTATGTTGATTGGAACGAGGCTGTCTTATTGGATGATGGAAAAACTCACTATGTGGGAGAGAATAGACATACATATGTGTGGCTGGATCGGACGATGCAAGCATCAGCTCCTGATAAGAGTTGATAAAAGTTGAGAACTATTTGTTCGGTTGTAGGAGTAATATCAATGTTTAAGAGATGAGGAAAGTCAAGCCGCACAAGATGGAAACCTACTGAGATATACATATTGCTAGCATGATCTATGAGAATAGCATTAGAGAATCCATAGGACTTCCAGCTACACATGATACAACTTCCATAATTAGACCTGTATTTTGGTCTATAGTGTACTCTCGATTTTTAGGTGAAATTTGGCATTTGAAGCTTTTTCATGTTCTATAGGCTTTGTTAGCGAGAGGCTGCCTCGAGCACCATTCTGCCCCTCTTGATGTGTCTTTCCTTCTGTGTGCTACATCAGCATGGGAATTCGCATGTCTGCACGCGGCACTGGCAAATCACATCCCAAGCACGTGTTTCAGCTGTTTGCTACTTAACACTGATTGGGGTGTTGACACGCGTCCATGTTCCGCTCACGGCAGTTTCTACTCTTTACAGTATTCTGTGTGCCTTATCGTGGCTAGTCTTAAGTTGGTGTGTTACTTGATTTCTACGGCAATGTGCGTATTCGACACTGTAGGTCTCCGAACACGCAACAGACCAGCAATCATTTCATTTTACAAAAGCTCTCTAAACTTTGTCTAGCGATGAGACGGGGATTCATTTCGGTAGTCCAATTTTCTGGCCGGTAGAAGCCGTTTTCTTCTGGGATCCTTGAATAATTTTGGGCTTTTGAAAGACTCTTTTCGGTCTCTGACCGCATGACAAATAACGAGAATTTTGGAAAGCTGAAGAAACTTTAGGAAGAACAATACGAGTATCTGTTATCATTCTCCCGAACCATACTTCTGGCTGATTGACACCAGTTACCTGCTTGTAATAGCCGCTTTGAACTTCATGTCTTCACAGAGTCCTTGCTTCGAAATGACATCCCCTGCATTCGTTGCAACGCCTACGTTCGGAAGGTCATTTGCATCATCAAATGCCTCACCATATTCTCATACCCCCAGGAAATCCTTCGATGCAGGGAATAATTATATATCTTACGGGTCTGACGCTGGGCTGCTTGATGCTACTGCCCAGCTCTCGCAAACGCCGACCGCCCGTCCAATTCGCCCTCCTTTGTATGTTGTCACAGAACACTGGAGAGCATTCAAGTCGCGGTGGATCATGCTAGTGCTGTTTGGGATCGGATGTCTTGCCGCCGTAGCCCATTACGCCTATTATGCATCCCTACACGGGAAAGAGGCGGATCGTCAGTTGACAGTTCAATATCGAGGATCAGCAATTGCCTACCTGGCAAAAGTCGCTTTTGTCGGATCCATAATTGTTTCATTCCAACAGCAAATGTGGCTTTCTGTCAGGAAAGAACCCTTTTCAATTGGCTCGATTGATAGGTTCTTTGCTGCAACCAGCGAGACAACGGCCTTTTTGGATATGAAGTTATGGTCAAGAGCAAGTATTGCACTACTGGTAGCTGCGATCGTCTGGTATGATTGGGTTCTTTCATGCATTAGACTGTCAAGGCGGTTGGGTGCAGAGCTGACAGCTTTGATTACAGGATAGCACCTATCATGAGTGTTGTTCCACCAGCGACACTCACCGTGGAGCAATCCCTATTGAAGATCGACACCCAGTGCCCCTCAATCAAGACGCTTAATTTTTCTGCCGAGGAGCACAATGACTGGAGAAAAACTTCAAAAATAGATGGAGATATCAAGTTGCCGTTATCTTGGTGGAACACTACCTGCGCTGATTTTATAGACACTGATCCGGACTGTTTTGACTACTATACAACCCCGAACTCTGTGCTGAATATGATTTCACAACATGCAAGTTACGCGCAAAAGCCAATTCCTCGGTCACAAGCCACTTCAGAAATTTGTGGACTGGGATGGAATTGTAGTTTCGTTATAGACTTTACGGCGCCAGGTTATCAATGCTCTGATGTTGTAGAAATATCAGGTACGTGGAGAGTTCTTATACAATCATGGCTACTGCTTTACAATTCAGGTCTCTTTGCATGTTCCTGAACGCCAATTATTCAGCTCATGGTTCCACCGAACAGAAACCAGAATCAATGCGAGCCAATGGTAGTCACTCGTTCTCTGCCATAAGATCTTGTTTTATTAGCTCATCAAAATCAATTCTGACTAATTTTAGAAGTTCCATTCGACCCAGATGTCTTAGTACCCATTGGAAGCACGATATATGTCGCTAAAGCTACACTCGGGGATTACGCGAAATCGCAAATTGATGCTGGTCCGCAAGGTATTCCAACCACCAAACCTCCATTTCCCAAACTTTGGGTGTTTTCCAACATGAGACTGTCATATGGGCTGGCCATTCTATGCTCAACGAAGCGAATAATGGAAAGGTTCCAGCCAAAACAGATCCAACTTGGAGCACTAGTTTCGCCCGAAAGGTCTTCAGATGCGACTATCAGCTGTTCCAATATTCTGTGCTGTTCAACTTCTCTTCGGGAACCCAGAACACGACAGTTCTTCCCGGCAAAAAAATCATCGAACAAATACAAAACACCACCCTAGGATTTCGCGAGGACGGCTCCGAGACAGCGTCGCCAAGCGAGAATTTCGTTTTTCCAAAGGATGTTTCGAAATACAGACTGCTAGCAGCCTACCGTTCGCTAGGAGTCAAGTTTCGAGAAACCATAGACGGTAATATTACGTTGAACGAAGACAGTGTACCAATTGTGGCGACTGAAGCAATAAACACCAAACTTATTAGTTTTAATCCATATCTTCCGTATCCAGATCTTAAGGACAGGATCCAATCTCTCTACGAAGACATCTTACTATCTCTACTTTCCAAACCTGAATTCATTGTCGTTACAGACGCAACCAACTTTGTCAACTCAGATGACGAGGGAATTGGGTACAACTGCACTAAAACCAGACTCCGAAATGTCTTCAAATACCATAAAGTACAACTCATACTTTCCTATGGGTTCTTTGTCATTACAACTGGTCTTGCTGTCTTTCTGGGAATCAGAGCCCAAAGAAGTAATGCAGGTAAATTTAAAGACAACAAGTTCTCTACTCTTGTGGCGGCAACGAGAGGAGGTCATCTTGATAGTTTGGATTGGAAGCTTGACACTTTGGGTCATGTATCTCGAGATCTGGAGAGCTCTAAGATAATATATACTGCAGACGTTCGTAAGGGGATGGGTATTGGTCGTGAGGTTAGGGAAGGGTTTTGTAAGGTTGATTAAAAATGATGCTTTGAAAAGTTTACTACAGTAGAATTTATATCATAACTTTGTCTTTAACTCTCAACAGTGGAAAGCTGCAGATAATTAAACATAGTAAGAATCACCCTTCAACAATAGAAATTATTTTATTGAAAATATTTTACTGTGAAAAAGTGTAGAGAATAGAAAGTGAAATCTTTCTTCAATTATTGTAGACTTCTCTCCAAAGACACTGTTAAGTTACATACCATATATGTATATTGAAGACTATCTCCCCGTTTCTTTAAACGGAAATTAGCAACTAGTAGTTCTAATTCTAAAACGCTTTTCAACCCTTGACAAAAACTCATGTTCAGCTATTCTAATAGTTTTCATCGTCCTTTCACACAATGACACATCGCAAAGCAACAGTAGTTCATCCGCCTATTCAGATTTCTTTTCACAAAACTTGAACAAAAAACACCTAAGCCTCACGCTCTAACAAAATATGGAGCAATTTACGTTAACCGCGATCTCAGACCCTCAAAATCCTACACTTATACCTGCCGAAGGCCATGAGCTTGTAGCACGTTGACTGGGCAAGCTAAGCGAGAACTGAGGGATGGAGCATGGAATACGAGACTCCATCCACTCGTAGCGGGCATGCGGGTGAAATCAGCCTTACGTTCAGGAAGTCAGTCCTAGTCGGTTTGTTTTATGCAAAGATCTGCAAGTACGAGTGGGCGAAGCCTTGCACGTGATCTGGGGCTGATGCGGCGTCGAGGTAGTTGGTGTAAGATATAAACAGCCTTTTCATTCGGAAATAATTCTAGTCTGTATATCAAAATCTGGAGTCTACTTCTACAGTGATTCATCATTTTACCATCCATTTGTTTTACATTCCCTCGCTTAACCAAAATGGCATCTGAAAGCGCCCCGTTTCTGAGCGATAACGAGCACGACGATGACTACGAACGCCAGTCCAACAGTCCCAAAAGCCCCGCCGCTTCGACCTATTTCAAGCGTCCCCTCAAGATTCTGGGTGGTCTCACAGCACTCACATCCGTCCTCACATTCGCCCTGCTCATCGCAATCTACATCCTCATCTCTATCGCCCCTTTCGAAAACAGCCGCTATGACACCTCCTCTGCTGACACGGTCCGCGACCTCGCCATCGTCGTACGTACTATTCTTCACTTCCTAAAACAGACTATTAACTTATCCCCTAGCTCTTCACTACCACCTTCCTCCTCACTCCACACCTCTTCCTGACGCTCCCCGCCATCATCCCCCTCATCACCGACCTCGTCATGACTATCGTCATCTTCGTATTCACAGCCGAGCTGCTATCGCAGGGCTACCCAAGCTATTCCTCATGCTCTAGGTACCGCCCATATGACCCGAGTAACCCATATCACCGGGATCCGCTGCCAGAAAAGCCCGAGTGTGTGGCGGCAAGGGATCGCATATGCGTGATGATGGGCGTGGCCGGTATTATGGGTATTGCGGTTGGGTTGTTGAGCGTGGGACTGGTGATATTGAGGGCATGGGCGCTTGTGAAGACGAAATTTTGGGTGGGAAGGATGGGCAGCTTTAAGGGCTGGGGACTTCCAGGGAAGGGGTTTGAAATTAGCTTTTCGCTGAAGATTGTTAGAGCCGGTGAGGGGAGTAGTGAGAGAGTGTCGGAGGAGGAGAGGCTGATTGAGACTTGAGTGTGATAGTGTAGACTGCATTTGTTGAAGAGGATTGGAAGTCGTGGAACTTGTGGTGGAGGATCAATACTATGTTTGACACCTAAGTAAGCGAGGCTAGGAAAATGTGAGTATATCTCGATTAACGTAAGGGGTAAGATTGGAATTACTATACGAACACGAAATTATGAACTGTCTTTATCGAAATACTATTATTTCTGAACAATTTTCAAACTATGTGTGATATGAGCTTGAATCTTTTTCGAAAACCGCAATATGTTCCTTTACTTCCAAGTAGCTTTTGATTGATCCGCATTTCGAGGTTTGGAGAACGCTGAGATGAAGAAACTTCTAACATCCGTAAATAGCTGGACGTCAGTCATGATATCAGGGAGAAAGTTTCTAAGATCGAACGATGCTCGATGGAAGGCTTTTCGAAGACTGCGTTTTGAAACCACATCATAGTCGTATCGATAGTTGTGTGTTTGACGCACAACCGTAGACATGCATTCACATTTGTACCTACCGTGGGTCACTTTTTAATAATGTGTTGCTTGAAAAGAACACGAAATTAATTTCATCTGGAATGGGATTGAAATGCCAAGCCTTGATGACTCAGCCAAGGACCCGCGGGCCGGCTGTCATCCGGATCTCCACTGGGAGCACCGATTCTTTTCTCTGGCTTCTGAACCAAATAACACATCTGCAAATATCTATTGGGTTGACCAGATTTGTTTCAGGCTCAATGGCTTCAATCTATGAATAGTATCATGTCATCTTCATCAGAAAGACCCGCCAAACGCGTAAGACAAGCTTGCGAACCGTGTCGGTAAACATACAACCCCTCCACATCATCGAGATACATCCTAATATAAATGAAAAGTCGCAAGAAATCAAGATGTCCTGGTGAGAAACCAGCTTGTTCCTTATGTACAAGGTTGAGACAGACTTGTGTATACGCGGAAGAACGACAGGATAATGGCGTGGCGAGAAGAAGCCTTTCTCCGCTGCGTTCACCGCGAGCTTCGAGAGCCCCAACAAATGATCCGAGATTAGTAAGGAAATGAATCCATACCGACGACTTATTTACTGAAGTATTCTTAGGAAGACAGGCTGAAGAATGTTGAAGCACGGCTGGCCGAAGTACTCGCTAATCAAGTGTCTCACATGGGAAGTCCCTCGAGACATGTATCGGCATCCCCAAGTATATCTCAAATTCGAGTAGACCCCGTCAGACCACCATGTGATAGGTAATTAGGTATTTTTTGTTGTTTAATGGACAGCTATTGACGGTCAATAGTCGGCTTCCAACATGGGACACGATCCAGAGTGTTGCCGAAACATATCTACTCTACTGTGACTGTCAACCGCTACCACTATTTCATCGACAGTCATTCATTCGGTCATTACGCACTCGAGATCCGGAACTTCTCTTTGCGGTTTTAGCTCTGGCTTCCAGATTTTCCGACGGTACAATTCGGGCCAGCCAGATAGAACTTGTAGACGGATACGTGGAAGCTTCAAGAACTATTATTTCTAAGAGAGTATTTGATGGAGACGTTGAGCTTTCAACCATTCAATCACTTTGCCTTCTGGCACTAGTGGACTTCACAGGTAAGATTATGTTGAAAATATTCTTTCTCAGTGGTTAACCTTGGTAGATGGAAAGAAACGTCGTGCTAGTGTGCATAGTAGCTTGGCCATGAGCCTGGCTCATAACGCTGGTTTGACCGGCGAAACTTACGCGCCAGTATCAAGATCACAGAAGGAAGAAAGGAGGAGATGTTTTTGGAGTCTCTTTCTTCTCAAAAGGCTTCATGGTGCTGATTTTATGGTGCTTGATTTCGCTACTGACGAAAACTTTCCACGGTACCCAGAAACAACCGGTAAAGTAATTAACCATGAAGCGACAGGAAATCAGAGCTTTAGCGCCAGTCCAGAGCCTTCAGTGGACCAGGGAATCGTGGCATACGCAATACAGATGAGCGAAATCTGGTTCAAAGTTACTCGATATGCTTGGAGAAGAAGCATCCCCAACGAGCTTCCTCCGTGGTCTCCACAGTCAGAATACTCGACTATCCTAGGTCAACAGATGGATGCTGAAACTCGGATGCCGTTTACCCATCGATTCGCCCCTTCGAAATTCTCTCAACGATCAATCGACGAGTTAAATGGTACCAGAGATTACTGGGGACCATGGCTTTTGATTCAATTTCTCTATCACACCAATTTGTGTCTTTTGAATCACCCTCTCTTGATATCCTTGCGCCTACGAAACTTCAAAGGGGTCATTCCTGAAATCTTTCTCCAACATACTTCTGATTTAATATCAACACATGCATCGTGGATTATCAATTTCATCGATATGTTGGATTCGAAACAATTCATAGTTACCGATCCATTTCTGGCACATTGCGTAGCTATTATTGCTACGATATACTTGCAGGAAAGTTTCGTGGAAGATATGACCAAGAGAAGAGAGAAGCAGGAACATTTTGAAAAATGTCTGAAGTTTATTAGAGGGTTTGGAAGTTACTGGCCTCATGTCGGGCGAATAGTTCGTTAGACCTCTCTTACCTTCGAATGTCGCTCACAATTTCCAGGCAGATAAACTTCACAAGCTCAGCGAAACAGTATCATCAACTCAAGTTGCGAGTGATGAGCCAATTCGGCAAAATCGCAAACTGTTAATTGACCTTGGTCAATTCTTCGAGATTCTGGAATACTCATCCTCCAGTGAAATCGCCGGCTCAGCTAGAAACATGTTTGGACCGTCACTTTCTTCAACGATCCCAGCTTCGCGAACAGAGATGGCCCAGACCACGATTCTGCCGGAACCGACCCGTGTTGAAAGACAAGAATTTGGCACACCCAGTGCAAGCAACACGCCAACGACTGCTGTACCAGACCACAGTGCATATATGAATTTTGCGATGACACCCGTAGTGACAAATACTGGCGCATTCCAATTTTCCGACGACGAACTGGCTGTTCTTGCGGAAAATTTCTTTCAACAAAGAACAGATGATGGAAATGCGAATTGGTGGAATATGGGAAATTTATGAGTTAGCATAAATTTCCATGCAGTGAGTGTTATAAACATCTTTCGTATAGTGCAAGAACCTAGCTTTCTAAAGAATTATCATAGAGATTGGCAATTCCATAGCCTATCCTCTACCCTTCACAATTAGTGGTGGTGACAGGGTGCTGACGAGAAATTTCGACTAATGCAACGTCGTTACTCAGCATCTAATCCTTACAAAAGCCGCCCGCACGGCTGTATTTGTTCATTTTCCTGATTTAATTTCAGTCATTTGCGATTGGCTATCGAGCCCTGTCAGTACTTCTAATACGGGCGGTTCTCAGATCTTCAAAACGTCAACCGCCATCGAGAGCGCTTCATCTGTCAACAGACAAAAATCAAGGAGCCCCTGATTGAATTGTGTAAGGGGTCATTGACGAGGGACAAAATTTGGTCGTTCAAAAATTCTGGGAAAACATCGTTAAAAATGTCGTTGCGCGCGAGGGTACAGGTGGATGCAGAGAAAGCGGTCCCAGAAAGTGGAAATAATCATCATATTCCCCAACCAGAGCATCGACCAAAAATGCATCGTCATTACAAAACGACAACTCAGCCCTTCATCGGTCGTCTAGGAGGCAACCAAGAATTTGCTCTCGATGAAAGCGACTTGTTGAATGCTTCCAAAATCAAAGCAGTCCCCGATGCTGCTCCTTGTATGTCCTTGAGGGATCAGCTGGACCTCAATGGCTTCATCCTGCCGGGACTCTGGAAAGCAGCTATATTAGAAGGAATGGGTATTTTGAGCCCCCCTCCCTTCATACCATTCCGGATTAACCAACTGACCAGGTTCCTTCCTCCTCAACTTCCTCACAATCTACATCAACCTCTCCCCCGACATCCTCCCCACTGCCCCATCACCAGAATGGGGACCCTTCGCCAACGCGACCTTCATCGGACCCCTCATCGGTGGTATCACAAACTGGCTCCTCATAACCCTCTTCACCTACACCTTTGGCGGTCTCACCGGCGCTCACCTCAACCCCACGATAACAATAGCCACTTTCTTCGCACGTCTCTGCTCTCTCCCCCGGATGGTCCTCTACGTCTTCTCACAAACCGCCGGATCTGCCCTCGCCGGCCTTATGGTACGCGCCGCCTATGGCTCTCGGGATTTCAAAACCGGTGGCTGTTTTCTGTTCACGGATATCGCAACTGTAGGCTCGGCCTGGGCGTTGGAGTTCATGTGTACCTCTGCTTTACTGTTCCTCGCGTTTGGGGTTGGTCTTGATCCAAGACAGAAGAAGATTATTGGACCGAGTCTAGGTCCGTTTTTGGTGGGCATGACAGTTGGACTTATCAGTTTTGGGACTGCGTTCTCGAAATTTGGGAGCGGAGGTGCGAGTATGAATCCTGCGAGGTGTTTCGGGGCGTTTGTTGGGAGTCGGTTTGTAGGGTGGCATTGGATTCATTGGTATGTGTCCCAACATCTGAAAAGTGAGATGAGCTAATGTAGGATAGGGTTGCGGACATTTCGGCGGGCATGGTTCATGGTCTATTCTACTTCTTGATTCCTCCCTGGGAGGAATTGGAAGGTAATCCTGCCAATCTTGCGTCTGGTGGTCGGATGTCTCCGGAAGAGGAATGAGAGGGTCAATTGGTTTCAGACCAGAAACTGGCTGGATTGGTATATGGCTAGAACATGCTGCCTTGCGGTAGCGTTAAAATACATCTAAGTTTCTTAAAATCTAGTATTGACATCTGATGATCAGGTATTGAGCCACGATTCGCATTCTTTCATTACCGATCTTTATCCGTGCAAGCTTTTCACCATCTGTGTTCCTCGAGAATATATATTTTCCCCACCTTTGCACAGATGCCCTCGTGATTTGCGATCTCAGGGGAGCCTCAACTGTTGCTAACGCCCCATCATCCAAGATATAGATATGTTGAGCCAAAATTGACATTCTGATTTACAGGTCAGTAGGACTCACAAAGGAAGATTATGGAGACGATACAAGATTCATGAGGTTTTCCTTCAAATTCAACATCTTCTCCTTTCGCGTAAGGATAAGTTCTACCACCTCCACAATTCATAAACCCTTCATCACCCAGTGTGATCAAAATAATTCGGAATCAAGCTCTTAACATACTCACTTGTTTTGGTTGCCCAATTTTTAACGATACCTACCGCGCAGCCATTGCATCTCGATTCATTTGCCACTTACTACACAAAAATAGAGGGAACATTGATATGATGACTTACGACTGGCAGTGTACTGATTTGATATACGTCTGTTATTGATCTTGAACATTGGAGTTAGTGTACAAAGTGATCTTGATGGTGCCATAGACATCTAAGGAGGCAGGTATGCCCCATAATCACCCCAACTGTTCACGAAATTGGCAATAAGTTTAATACCATTATTTCGGCGCTTTTGACGACGTAGTGAGTCCTTTGCAAACCGATTGTAGCAGTACTGTGCTTGGGTGCTGCCCTAAAATGAAAGTCTAGTACCAAACTCCTAATGTAGGTTTCAAAATGTAGTTTAAACCTGGAGACTTTAGTACAAGGCAACAGGTGAGGATTCATCACAGTATTAACCTCAACGTTATTGGTGAGGAAGCAGATCTAGTAGTGATTGCTTTCTACGGAGTGGACGGTTGAGCCATCGATGGTGAATTTGCGTCTTGAACCAAAGGGAAAGGTTGCTCGTTGCTGAGATTGTTGTTTCATGTGGTTTCATTCTCAATGTTGCCTGAATCTGCGGAGAAGGGAATTGCTGTCACTAGGCATATGAATGCAAAAGGGAGCAGCTCTAGAACTGCCCTATCGATAGTCTTCTGGTGACAATGAAAATTGGAATTGGAAGGAATAGCTTCAGAAACTTAGAAGAAGATGACGGTAGGCTTGGTAAGATTATTGCCACAATCTACAGAAACGAATATCCCATTACTGGCAGAATTGCACTGTGCCTATCAAGCCTATTATGTCAGAGCCTAAGGTTTGAAAGGCGTGACGTAATTTAGTAAACACTTTTTTGCCAAGTGGGAAAACTAGTATTTACTGTAGCATGCAGTTTGGAGTCTATTGTCGTCAATGATAGATCTTGAATGTCGTGAGATGTAAGTCCGGAAGGTGACCTTCCGTGCCGAATGAGGACACCATAACGTCGCTGGGATCTCAAGCATAAATTGAGAAGCGAACTCTGGAAGATTCTGGTAACGCTTGTTTAAAATCAACACTGAAACAACATCACCTGGGACGTTTCTCCGCAGTTCGGCAGTTGCAAACACGATGCATTTGATGGTCTTGGACGTCCGGCGGGAAAGTATAGCACTTGCAAATGCGTGTTCCACGAGAAAGCATGTGTATATGCACCATTGAGCAGGCATAAGGCAACAAAAGTCAAAGAACACACTCAGGCAGTACAATAGAAGATTTGATTCGGCCCGTTTTTCCTCTTTCTTTCCTTTTTTCCTTATTCTGTGTTTTAGTGTGTTCTTCCATACCAGTCCTATGTAAGTAGTAACTAGTTGGAAAGATTTATTAAGACATGTCTCTTTTTTCGTTTTTAAGCTTACTTGGTATGAAATACCCTAAATTTAGTAACTAGTTCAAGGGTATGAACAGTTTTGAAGGCGGAATAAAACTAAAACATAAACCGGCAAAAGACAGGATATCCGGGTCTTTCGAGACTGCAAACTACAAACACTGGGCATTCTTATCATAGTCATCGTCTAAATTTGATGTTCCCGCTTCCGGTATTAGGAAACTCGTAGTTAGAGGTCTATGTGCCAAAATAGGTGATATCAGGCCCAACCAACCCTTGGGGGGAGCCAGATGGGCAGTGAGATTTTACAAAAAAAGCACCTGTCAAAAAGTACAAGCTTCCACAAGCGAGGAGTCAAAAAAGTCTACTATTTACAGAACGGGGTCGTTCTCTTGTGTGGAGAAGAATTACATGGGACCCCAACGAACAATGATAGAATGAAGAAATGGTAGTCCCCTTCGACCAAACAGATCACTGTATTCTTTCTCACTAGTACTGTATAAGTGTCCCCCACCTCCATGTCCTACCCAACCCTCGCTGACCAACAATGGCTGGACGTCACAAGCCACGCCGTAAACCAAGTAATCAACAATATTCCTCCTCCTTGTCATCTACGTAAACTGCTTGAAGAACGCCCAAGACTCTTCGGGGGTAAATGACTTGCTTGCTCCCTTGGTGGTTGGTGTCGATGTGTGGCCACCATCGAAAGATATCCAAGTGACTGGGAAGTTTTTGTTACAGTTTTGATACTGAGTCTTGACTAGGGTACCGGAACCGGGAGCCGCATCCATAGTCGTTTGCTTGGTGCAGCCATTGAGAGCCACAAAAGTATCCCGCAGTTGTTTCCCACTAGCAATTGGGATTGTACCATCGCTCGTGCCGTGTTGACCATAATACGCGATAGGATCTGTTTTACCAGTACACCCAGATAACAGGGCTCCCGAGACAACTGCGACGCCGCGGAATTGCTTAGCACGGGCGCATGCGATGGCATAAGTCATGGAAGCGCCGTAGCTAAATCCAGTTGAGAAGCGGAGATTTTGATCGATGCACAGGCTGGCTTCGATTTCTCTGATCATCTGGTCAACAAATGCGATATCCTCACCACCGGAATTTGCCCATCCACTGTTTAGCCCATCTGGAGCCACCGATATAGCACCGATACTGTCTGCATTGGCAAGAGGAGGAAGACCCATGAAGGGTAGAAAGCCCTGCTGACCGTTGGCTACGGCAGCCGCACTATTTCCGAGGCCATGAAACATGAAGATCAGTCGATGAGGACTTGAGCTGTTGTAATTGGTTGGCACATTGGTAATGTACAATCGTTGTTTTCCATTAACCGTCGTCTTGTGGGATACTGTGCCGGAAGCTTGGTTTATACCGCAGCCAGGAGACGGTGTAACTGCAAGGACATCGTTGAACGTAACAAAAAGGGTGAGCACGATGGCTGCGATTGTGTTTAAAGCCATCAGTATGGATGCTATAAAGAAATAAGATGCTAAATGAGACTGATCGAAGGTTGTAGTTCAACATAATAAGAGCGAACATAGCGATGTTTAAGTACGATAGGTTTCCCATCTCGCTTACATTGCCGAAACATGTAAATTTCCATCTGGATTTGCTCCGCAGAACACACAATGCTCATATATTTCCTCCTATGAACTTAGACGAATGGACTAGTCCCGGTTTGGATATGCTAAAAGTAGGAAATTTTGGCTAAAGGGCTCAGAAAACGGACAAGCCCTCGACGAAAGACAATCGACGAAACAGCACTCACTACTAGCTAATTGTGTTAATCGGCACATAAAGCACTTGGGAAACGGGCAGTTGCGGTAGGTGTGTTTCATGCGCAAGAGTAGGAAGCTAACCTTTCTTGGAACGGAGCGGACCCCGCATCTTGTTAAAAGAAAGGTATGATTTAATATAGATTCCCAATTCTAATTGAGCGTACTTTCCAGAGGAGAACTGGGAAAACATCCTAAAAAACAAGGCAGTTTTGGAGTCAAATAGTTCTCGTTTGCCGACTACCCACCCCTTTTAAGATTTTACTTCTCCTCCGTTTACCCCACATGAGCCCTAACAGTGCAATATATGGCCGGTTTATACGGGTTTCCGTCCGCCTTCATAAGATTGCGGAAGTGAAGTTGAATGTGACCGCAAGCGCTAGAACAAAGTTATTCCGAGTGGAATATATAGTCTCGATGTATTTGTAAAGAAATTCTCTTTTCATTTGGGCACGGAGATAGTTCTATCAAACATGTTTTCTCTTCACTTCCTCATGATTTTGGCATGCGTATCCGTCGTGGTCGGGACGCCTACTTCCATCGCAAGCAGGGCCAGCCCCTTCAGATACCTAATCACTTTGTCAGTTGCCCAATTCTTGAACTTCTCTCAAAATTCTAACAACTGAGAAGCGGTGATTCCTATTCCCAAACCGGGTTTTCAATCACAGGCACCAAACCCTCAACCTCAAATCCAATCGGCAATCCACCTTTCCCAGGCTATACCACGAGCGGAGGCAACAACGTAAGTCCCGTTTATACCACATGCCGTCTCCCCTCCTCTCACGTTAATACCACTAGTGGATCACCTACCTCCTCCAACCCTCAACCTCAACAACCATGCTAAACTACAACCTCGCATCCGGCGGCGCTACTACAGATGCCACTCTTGTACGCCCTTTCCAATCTACAGTCCTCTCCCTCGTCGACCAAGTCTCCCTCTTCACCAAGAATCTCTCTCCCCTCCCGAGTCCCCTTTCCCCATCCAACACCTTATGCGCAATCTGGATCGGCGTCAACGATGTTGGGAACGCATGGTCTGACCCAAAGTGGCCTACTCTCTCACAAACAGTCATCAACAGATATATGGAACAAGTTGAGAAGTTATATAAGGGAGGGGCAAGGAATTTCCTATTTCTAAGTGTGCCACCTATTCAGAAAACGCCAAGTGTGATGCTACAGAGCAGTAGTACGCAAATGAAAGAAGGAGAGGCTGTTGTGCGGTACAATGGGCTACTTGGTCGGGGGGTAGAGGCTTTTAAGGGAAACCATAGTGAAGTTACGACGTGGGTACTCGATACGACCGTCGCGTTCGAGACTGCTATCAAAGATCCGAAGAGTTTTGGAGCAAAGGATGCGAAATGTTATAATAAGGATGGGATAAAATGTTTGTGGTTTAACGATTATCATCCTGGGCAGGCGATTCATAAGTTGGTTGCACAGGGTGTGGTTACTTTGGTGGGGTTATGAAGCGGTGAGACTGGGTGCGCTTGTTGTGAAAACTTGAGTGATGGAGAAGTTGGAATAAAGACGAATTGATTCTTTTGTATTTATGCCGTACGCGGAATCCTTATGAATATAGTCAACCCAATCTCTTATCACTTGTGATAATGACCTCAAATAAACTTTGCTCTCCACCACAACTCAATGTTCTGCTCCCACATTACGCTCAGGTAGAATCACCTTGCCCTCCTGACTACTAAACTACTCCAGCTTCTTATTGTGGTCTTTCACAGCCGGGCTACACCTCTTTCATCAATTTGCCTATTTTAAGACTCGTATGACATATAATGGCAATGGTTTTCTCTCTCGCGTATTCAACCCGGTGTATATAAAGATAAAGGAAAACAAGGTACAAGATCAAATCTAGTATCATGAGACCTATCTAAGCAATATGAATCAAACATGTAAACGACCCCAGTATCATTACTTTTTCACTGCCTTTTTGGTTAAGTCCTCCCCTCGCCACCCTATTGTCAGAAGGAATGAATCAACATGTTAAACTAACGTTTTGCGCATACTTGACTATCAAAATGAATATACTTTTATCAATCTGTTTGTCTTCGAACCGTTGGTTACATCACTTCCAATTCCAGTACTGTCAAATCGTCGGAATCAGCTCTTCAGAAGTTCGTAAATCGCCATGTCGTGTGTAGCTCAGCGTTGCCGTGACGTATGTTACTGTATCCGGGTATTGTTGTAATATTTTTCCCACAAAGACGCTCCAGCTCCAAGCGCAGGCACGTCGAAAAGGTCGACTGAGAAAGTCGCGGCACTAGACTCTAGTCGATACGACGAAACCGATTACCTAGCCTGTGCTAAATCTGCCGGACCAGCGCGGATGGAGCTAACCAAAAACGGGCGCAGACATACACGAGCGGGTGAAGTAATTTGCGGATATGCCCAGGGAGTCTTGGTCAATTAATAAATCAACGTCTTGTTTTCCAGGTCAGCTCGGTTCTTATACCTGATAACTCGCTTCTCCCAGTTTTAGATCTAGCAGGGAGATTGGACGAAGCTGATTCTATAGCACAACTAATATGTTCGTTTTGATAATCTTCGATTAGTTCGCCCAGAGCGGAAGTGGGCTCTTGGTAATGGCCCACATCTCCAAATTTGCCCTTTCTTCCGCTGATGTCAGGAGGCCACCATTTCCCACCTCCAAAACATCGAGCCTTTGAAGCCTCTACGGCTAGCATACTGTGTGTACCCCTGAACACCAGACGATATAATCGCGGCAGATGGCCACTGTTCGTGACATCAGGGAAGACACCCCAGAAACTGCCGATCATCAGGCCGTAGTCCCAGATTAAGTGGAGAAAGCTGACGCATTGCTGATTGTTGTAAACAGCTGTGAGATACTAGTAGTGACTGCGTTGTACTATCAAAGATTGGATTCCAAGTTATCGATGTTTGGTGTAAAAGCGCAAGTAAAGGAGAAGTTATGATAGTATATACAGTCTATTACCATTAATACATTTTGTATTTTAGAGACCTCATAATCTATACATTACCTAGTTCACACTGACTAAGTCCTTGCTTATTCATCTTTGAAAGCTAGGTTAATTACATCATTATTACTAATCTCAACCGTTTTTTATATTGATATACTATTGTGGGGGCCTTTTCGTAAGTTCTGTCAAAAACGTCAGGGACATTCTTCTAATATCCTACCTGGTCATAAAACAGTAATTTTACTTGATGCATTTCATTTACGACTATTCGGGATTCTGCGCTACCTAGTCTTAAGTATTAAGTTCCTTAAAACATTCATCCACCTACGCAGACTAAGCGAACATACACATTAGGTGATTCATAGTTTCGTTGGGTGGTTTTGTAAGCGAAAAAGTGCTAAACCACACAACGAATCTGTGCACCCTGTGATACCCCGCAATACCTCCTCATTCCCTATGTTAACTAATAAATACCAAAACTTCTTCAGGCCACAATATAACGGAACGTAGCATTCCGAACCTCTCGAAACGGTGGGCTTCTGGCGTGGAGACGCTCTTTCCGAGCTTAGAAACTAAGATTATACTGCTCTATATATCTATTAGACTGCTACTTCTACACTCTAACTTTCCGAGAAACGACAAAGAACTTTTGCTTCACCCTAATTCCTCAGGATGTACTGTATTAAGACACTCGCGTTCCTCCCGCTGCTGGTTTCCTCCGTGCTAGGCCAAGCTGGCAAGATTCGTTACATGCCCTTCGGAGACTCGATCACTGAAATCATCTGCTGGCGCGGCCTTCTCTACACTCAACTCCAAGCCGCCGGTTACACGAATGTCGATTTCGTAGGCTCAGGAAATGGTCAAAATCCTTCGGGATGCTCAACCGCGACCTATGATAGAGACAACGAGGGCCATTCTGGGTTTTTGGCCATCAACATTGCCAACAATAAGCAACTTGTTGGTTGGTTGCAGAAGAATCCAGCGGATATCATTACTATGCATTTGGGAACCAACGATATTAGTCAAGGCAAACCGACTGCTGATATTCTCACTGCGTTCTCGAAATTGATTGATGTTATGAGAGCTTCTAACCCCACTATGAAGATCATTGTAAGTTCTCCTTATCCAAAATACTTTACTATTAGAAACGATACTGACTTAGACTAGGTTGCTCAAATCATTCCAAATAATTACATCAATCCCGGTGTTCAAGCCCTCAATAAAGCGATCCCTGCTTGGGCCGTGTCAAAGAATACTACCTCATCGCCTATTTGGGTTGTGGATCAGTACACCGGCTTCCGTACCTCGGATCTGAGTGATGGTATCCATCCTAATGCCGCTGGTGATGCTGTGATGGCTTCGCGGTGGTTTCCTGCACTTAAAAGAGCGATCAACCTGATGAACGTAACAGGTCACTAAGGTTTTTGACAGTCGTGTTCTTCCTTAGTCCCAACAGATCTGAGGTTTGGGATGAAGAGAAGTGCCTTCTATTATGATCTAACGAGGAATTGTAAGGATGGCATAGTTTACTGTAGTAGCTGCTAGTGGTTTGAAATAAGCGTCAGGCTTTCGACAAACAAATTAGATTTGCAAGATTCATACGTAGCAAATGCGTTGGTTTGTACCTGTCCACTAATCTTGGACTAAATGGCTCGACCTCGAAGAGAGTTCAAAAGTCTCATTTACTCAAAACAATGAACGAAAATATGCCATAATGTTCCAAATTAGTCCATTAAATATAGATATTTCGTCAACTTCATCGAAGAAAGATTGTGTTCGACAGTCACTTGTTTTGGCTACCACTATTCCGAGTCATCTTCACCCGACCCGGACCCCTCTTCTTCCTTTTGATCACTCTCTGCAAGATGCGCATTAAGCTTCGTCTTCAGAACATGCCACCCCCACGTCTCCTGATTCGCAAACTCAATCGGTGTGCTGATCTGCTCGGGCGTAGCATCCCCCTCCATCTTCTCAATGGTCGCTAACCGCTGTTGAACTTGTACTTGAGGCTCCAGATGCTCGAAAGCACTCGAGACGGTCTGTTCTGAGCCCATTCCGACCAACGTCAGGTTTTTCAGGTTCGGCCATGCACTTTTGTCGTCAAATACTGGAAACAAGGATTCCTGACTTTTGAGGATGGAATGGGCGCCGTATGTGCCTGGGTGGGTTACGCCTGGGTTTATTGGTTTCTCGCTTATTTCTTCTGGTGGATGAGAAGTAAGATAGCGGTTTTCCAAAATCACGTCCACGAGGGTCTTCGAAGAGTGGGTGAGTAGCGAAGCCCACTGCCGGAAGACCACGGCCTCAGATTCTCGAGGGAACTCCCATCGCATTCCAGAGACATATTCTCTATCTTCCTCCTGGCCCAAATCATCGCCATCGTCAGAACTAGCTTCCCCCGAGAGATGACCATCTAAATCTGCGAATTTGACGAGATGAAGAATCTTGAGACTGCTAAACCGGGTTCCAACGCCCGGGGGGAGCTCAACGGCTTCAGGTCCATCAATTTGTCCAGGAAGAGCATGTAGATTGACTAGAGTCAGGTTTTCAAGCCTCTCTGGCTTGACGAAAAGGCCCGAGAGAATATCAGGCGGCATTTGCCCACCAACCTTCAAAGACTTCAGCTTAGACATTGTCTGAGCTAATGCCTCTCCGTTATGTCTAACACTAGAATACGGCCACCAGTTCTTGACATAGACAGACAGCGAGGTCAGGTTCGTGAACTGTGCAATAATATTGAATATATTATGGGTGATTGGGGCCCCCTCTTCGAGGGGGGTGAAGTAAGGCCAATCATCGCCGTCGAACTCTTTCTCGTGCACGATATTAATTCCATGGACTCTTCCAAGATCCAGCATACGAACGCGGGCCCGAAGGGTGTCCCAGCGTGTTGGATCTTTTGATTTTAAATCATCGCATAAGACGAAGAATTTCCGGGTTCGCTCGACTTTGTCTTCATCGTCGTCAAAGGTTTCTGTAAAATCTATATCTGTCCAGAGGAGAGGCGTCATGCGCTTTCTGAAGCTCTTGTTCAGGTGACATAGAGTGGCAAGTGAGGTCATGTCACAATAGTCGAAGATCCGGTCTTGTATCTCTTGGGGGAGAGTAGGCACGACGGTCAGTGCTTCGAGTTCCCATGCTTTCCATTCTTCCCAGGAGTCCGACGTCTTGGCGTCTTGGTCGTCGCTCATTTTAGGTATTACGGGTATGAGTAGGTTGAGGGTCTGTTTAAAATGGTTAAGGTGATGTGTAGAGTTTTTCAGTAGTCGAGGAGGAGGGAATTGAAAAGTAATTGAGTGTTGGCGGAGGTTGCTTGCTTGGCCAGCATAGATGGGAGGGCGTCGTTCACGGACCAACCACTCAATCTAGCGAAAGCTCGCGGTAGAGACGGAACACGATATTCTTTGAATTAAGTTGACGAAATATGTATATTCAGTGTATTGGATTGGCACAATATAACATCTTTCGTCAATTGTTTTAAGTAAATGAGACTTTTTAAACTCTACTCGGAGTTGACTTATTATTCAGTGGGGTGTGCAGGTAGGTAACTGTCATTTATTTTGTCCTAGGATATCATGAGAGGAAGGAAAGTGAATCTTTTCGATTGATTGAATTGCAGAGTAAGTATCGTAAATAGTAAACGCTGACATATTGTGAGAATTTTGAAAGATAAATGAAGGACGATTGTAGGGGGAAAAATTCCCCATCACGTGACCTCATGAGATATAAATGCTTCAATTGTTTTACACACCGTAGCTTCGTTTGCAAACTATGTGGTACAGAGATTGTAACTCTAAGTAATTATCAAATTATGAAATGGGCGTCGACGCCTGCTCAGTAAACACCCTTCCCCTTGAACCCCTTGCATACAATACAGTCTCTTGTAGACCTTTCCTAAAGTTTATACAGTAAACATGTTTAACATACCGGCCCATAAGCCCCAAAACCAAATGTAGCCTCCCATATTCCAACCAAACTCCTTGAAACTAGACCAGCCTAAAAAAACCCTCTCAAAGCTCCTTAACCCACAGCCAAACTCGCCCAACCCGCTCTCCTTCCTTCAACAACAAACGCTCGACATCCTCACCTCAGGTGCCTCCAACATCTTCCCCGTCACCCCACCAACTCCCCATCTCGCCGCCTCCTGCACCTCCTCAAAGCCAGCCCACCCACAACACTCACTCTCGACATGCATCACCAACGCACTCAGTACCTTGAACGGCCACCCACATCCGGCCTTCGGACACTTAAAAACATGTTGCTCATGCGCTACACTTTTCATATGCGTCTATAGACTAACAATCGTCTTAAACGCCCGATCACAGAGGTAACACTGGTATAGTTTCCCATTCCAAGCGTCCTCCGGGTCTTGCGCGGATTCCTCAAGACGTCGGCGCGCGTCGTGGCCGCGGATAGAGAGTTCGGGGCGCGTGATGCAGTGGTAGCGGTCTAGACGGTGGATGGAAGCTGTGATATGTGTGCGGTCGACGCCCGAGGTGCAGGTGCCGGATTCGAGGTGGGAGATGATGGAGGAGGCGTGGACGGAGGTGGAGTTGCAGCCGGAGTAGGGACAGGGGATTGTGGACCCAAGATGGATTCTGCTTCGTAGGTGCTGTGAGGTGTTAGAGATGAAGATGGAGAGAGAGGGAGGGAGCGTACTTGGATTTATTGGCGGTAGTTACGGAAGGGACGGCGACAGGTTCGGCAGTAGGCGTGGTCGTTGGAGTCGCGGAGGTGGAGATGGTGAGATTGTTTTTTTGGGGAAGACGCGGCCGCGATAGCTAGGCAATTTGCAAGTATATTGTTGCGTGTGTGAGGTTGAGGTGAGCATCGTGTTTCGTTGTGGGGAGCTATCTCCCTGTAGAATGGTATATGATCAGTCTTCGTGATATCGGGCCATGTGTGATATCAATTGCAGACCAAAAGTGCAATATAACTCAATCAAATTATATGTGGAGTCACAATTCCAAGATATGTTGTAGAAGAGAGAGTTCAGAAACCGTTTGCAAGTTGATAAGAGAGAGCTTGGGCCCCGCGTTTGAAGCAAAACCGCGTCGGAGAGATTATTATTGCAGGGGGCTGAGAGCCGGTAAGGGGGGCCGGTCAGACCAACGCTACCGTGACGGCGGGTCGGGATTGAAGGTGTGATCCACAGCCCCTGACCAACCCCTTTTTGTTATCTCAACAAGATTACGACTGATACGGCGATGCACTCGGTTCGTCTGAACTTGAGGATATGTGAGATGTGAGTGCTTTTAAACTGGAATTGTAATCTTTTCAAGTTTCCGATGGGCACACAGTAGGTGCGGGGATGAAAATGGAGGCTGCAGGATTAACCGAGAGTTGGTGATGGGATGCAAACGACAGTCGGACAGAAATGACTTCAAATTATTATACTCAAAGCCAAACGGGCCGTAAAATTAAGATCTCGTCGCTCTCACGGTACATTAGCGTCCATGAAGTATGATATTTCCATATCAACTCCGCAAAGCAACCAACACCCAACACCAAAAGCAAACACAACCATACAGCCACAAGAATACCCCGAAAAAGCAAAACCAAACCTCCATGCAAATCCAATCAACGGTAACTGATCATCCTCCCCACAAACGGCTCAATACCATTCCTAGCCCCGGCCTGAACCTGACCGAACCGCATAACCCCACAGCTCTCACTCTCAACGTGTTGTACCAGTCCACTCAACGCCTTGTACTCTCTCCCACATCCCCTACCCGGGCATTGGTAAATCTTCTGTTCATGCACTGGACTCCTCATATGATTGTTGAGACCTGATAACCGATCAAACTCGCGATGGCAGAGATAGCATTCGTAACCATCCCCGTTCCAGGCGTGTTCGGTAGCTACCATGTTGCTTGCGTTCTCGTAGCCGGGCATTGTGATCATTGGTTTGGTGATGACATTGTTTTTGTCCATTTGACGCATCATGGTATTGATCTTTTGACGATTAAGTCCTGAAGAGCACGTTCCGGATTCAAGGTGAATGGTAAGACCAGAAGCAGTTGCGTAGTTTCCTTTGCAGAATGGACAACTGATGCTGGTTCCGACATGAGTCCTTGAGCGCATGTGCTGAGTAGGACTGTCAGCATTTGACCGGAATGGATAGAAATAGGCTTACTTGTGTAAGTGAATGCTCGCTGTTGAATGTGCGTCGACAATCTCCACAATAATGATGGCCGTATGCTGCTACATAATGCTGATGACGAGCTTGTTCCGTACCGAAGTCCCGGTCGCAGAATTCGCACTCATAGTCAAGATCCTGATGAGCAGAACTGTGTTCCATGTGCATATTGAACCCATTGTAGGTGATGAATTCCTTGTCACACTGTTGGCAGTAATACATCTTGATTGAGGTTGTTCGTGGACTGAGATGGAGGACGATATGATATTTAAATGATTGGAACGACGGAAAACCAAAGGTTTGAGAAAACGAAAATGAGGAGAGAACGTTGAAAGCAAGATAAGAGACATAAGCAGCAATCAATCATTTCCAAAGACCCTGGGCCTGGATTCGTAGCCGGTTGAAACATGGGGAGCGTTCAAGGGGCCGTATCCACAATTGTAGGGCCAAAGCGCGTCTTTACACCAAAACTCACCGATATCACTTTGAAGTATATACTTCCTAGTCGGCTCAAAATGTATTACCTTCTAGGGGATGAAAATTGCGAATATGAGAATTAAATATATATCCTTTCTTTTCTAAACTAAAGCGGCCTTTTGTCCCTAGACGAGAGCTCGAAGTAGAATATAATCGGATATCGGATATTATAAAAAGAAGAGACGGGGTGGCTCGCGGTAGATGATAGAGCCTGTCTAATATCCTGTAAACTTATTATATACTTTAGAGTAGGTACGTAGCTTAATTTGAAATCTGTTTTAGATAGACTTTAAAATAGATATTTGTTTAAAACATTTAAATGTATTTATTTATATAGAGGTGTAAATATTATATTTAGTTAAAATAAGTAACTAAACATATTTTAGAGAGACTTAAAAATGTTATATTCATTTAAAATAATTGACAAACTATCCACATTTCGTCAATTGTTCTAAGTAAACAAGAAAACTCGAGTTAAGGAAGTAGATTAAATTATGAATTGCTTCTTTGGTATCTATGCGGTGCCCAACCCAATCTCTCTTGTCGCTTGAGACATTATCACTTCAACTTCTTCTTAATTCCTAGCGCTACAGAATGATCCTTCTTCTTCTTCACCACGCGTTTAAAGCTTGGTGGTGGCATTTTGAGAGCGTCTTCTACAGCAGTATCCTCCTCCTCAATAATCTCCTCCATTGCTTCCTGTCTACGCATGAAAGCTATACGAGCTGCCTCTGCATCCTCCTCCTCCTGCCGCTTTTTCTCATCGTCAATGCTCTCTCTCGTAACCGTAACCTCTACCCCATCTTTACCCATCCTTTCATTCCGAGCGTTTCGTGTGCGTATCTCGTCCAAGGCGTCTGCAACAGCCATTTCCCGCTTCGCATCAAGTGTTTTGGTCTCAAGTTCCTCCATAGCATTCTTCTCTTCCTCCTCTCGTTCCAACCGATCCAGTCGCTCTTCATCGCTCTCCTGCTTTCCACCTCCATTCATTCGCCATGGCTCAGTATTCCTCTTGGCGCCTCTTTCGCATTCGTAGTCCATGTTCTTCGGATCTGTCTTGAACGTAATCTCCCCCGAGCATCTTGTGCATCTGATGTAGAATCGGTAAATAGGAATGGCGTAGTATTTCTCCTCGGTTGTCTCTTTGCGCGCGTTGAATTTTCGACCTTTGTAGATGTATTCCCCACAGGCGGTACACTTCATAGGAAACGGTGCCATCAATCGTACGGTTTGAACTTTGGGACCCGCCTGCTTGGGGGCGCGTGATCTTGTAATCTTTGAGGGATCGAAGTCTGGAGGGTAGTACTTGGTGAGGACCTTTCTTTCAGACATGGTGGGCGGTGGGCAGGTTTGCTGTCGGTGTATTGGAAAGTAATCGTGGGGATGGGAGGGAAAAGTCGAGGTGAGGTGAGGTGAGGTGAGGAGGTGACGATGTGTGAACGAGGAAGAAGACGCGGGCTCTTGAGTTCTAGAAGACTGGTGGGGTAGTCACGTGATGTAAGAGCCGCGAGCACTGCCAGGATTACCCCAGTAGGTCCCTTGCCTCAGGTTTCAACAACGCTGGACCCCATCAATAGTCAGTGGCAGTCGAATCACGACAATTCTATAAACAAAAAACTTGACGAGGTATCGTATATCTAGTGATTTAACTTAGTATACTATCACATATTTTGTCAATTGTTTTGAGTGAACACTATCGTTTTAGCTCTATTGGAAGTCGCATTATTTAGTCCGAAAGTTAGTGGGCAGGTGACTGAGACTAGATTTGCCCCCGCGAGTCGCGTCTCCCAAGCAAAACACATCAACAACGCGATTTACCAAACCCAAGAATTGTTGTACATATGCATGTTTCGGAATTAAACTAGAAACGGCTGCCAGTATTCTACTTCAGTAACTTGCTTCGACTGTCGAATCCACCGCAAATGTTTCGTGGAGGAAGATGGAGAAGTTCTTGAGGGACTGGCGCCAGGATGCCCTCAATAAGCACCAATATGACTCGGCCATATTCATTGGAGACAAGCTGCTGGCAATAACACGTAAGTGTTATTCTACCCTTTGATTGAAAAGTGCTCACATTTCCTCAGAAAACGACAAAGATGCCTTCTGGCTTGCCCAAGTCCACTTCTCAACCGGCAATTACACTCGAGCCCAAAGCTTTCTGGCAAAACAAAATCTGATCGAACGAAATCCTTCCTGCCAATACCTTGCGGCCCATTGTATGATCAAGCAATCGCGATTCGAAGAAGCTCTAAATCTCCTTGGGGATAAGAATCCTACACACCTGATTACAAGCTCGAGTAACAGTCGGCGGAAACTTCAGCATACGAACGGACAACACAGAAATGGCGGCACACAACTTGTCAAAGCAGTAGGCAGAGCAGATAGGCTTGATCGAAAAGAGGAGGTCGCACAAGAAGATGCAGCAAATATCAGATTCGAAGCCGCAATGTGCTTCCTGCGAGGACTCTGTTATGCAAAACAAAATGCTTTCGATAGAGCCAAGGAATGCTATAAAGATGCTGTTCGAATTGACGTACAGTGTTTCGAAGCTTTTGAACAGCTCATGAAGAATTGCCTGATGTCACCAGACGAGGAATGGCAGTTCCTGGAATCGCTCGATTTTGACGCTATTTCTGTGCCCGACGATGCTTCTTCGTCGCAAGAAGCCGCGGAATTTACGAAGATGCTCTACACTACACGACTTTCCAAGTACAAAAATCCGAGTGCATTCACAGCTGCTACGGAAACCCTCTCAACACATTACAACCTAGCGACAAATCCAGACCTCCTACTCGCAAAGGCAGACCTTTATTTTACGCAATGCAAATTCAAAGATGCTTTGGGAATTACAAGCGCAATTCTGCAGAGCGACAAGTATAATTTCAGCATATATCCACTTCATTTGGCTTGTCTATACGAGCTAGGATTGAAAAATCCGTTATTTCTCGTCTCTCACGATCTTGCGGATAATCATCCTGAAGAACCCTGTTCTTGGCTCGCTGTAGGAATATACTATCTTTGCATAAACAAAGTCGCGGAAGCTCGACGTTACTTCAGCAAGGCTAGTATGATGGACCCTCATTTTGGTCCCGCCTGGATAGGTTTCGCGCACACTTTCGCTGCAGAAGGAGAACACGATCAGGCAATATCGGCGTATTCGACTGCAGCACGACTTTTTATGGGAACTCACTTACCTCAACTCTTCCTAGGGATGCAAAACCACATGTTAAACAACATGACACTGGCGGACGAGTTTCTCAAGACGGCTTATGGGCTCTGCAAGACCGACCCTTTACTGCTGAATGAGATGGGTGTAGTCTTCTATCACCAGGAGCGACTTGAAGACGCTATCTCTATGTTCACCAGAGCTCTGGAAATTGCAGATGAGATTGACAGCGACTCGCAGGCTTGGATCTCTACACGGGCGAACCTTGGTCATGCCTACCGGCGAATAGGGCATTTTGATCTAGCTCTTGACCAGTTTGAAGAGGTGTTAAGACAGGGTGGAAAAGATACATCCGTGTTCTGTGCGAAAGGACTGGTTTTGATGGAGCAAAAGCGACCATTCGAAGCAGTCTATGTATTCCACGAAGCATTGGCGATATCACCACAAGATGCCATCGCAACGGAATTACTAAACAAAGCACTCGAGGAAACTGCAAGTAGCGAAGCGAACGGCGAGGATGACATGGATTTTGATGAACAATTCGAGAACGATCTGGAGATTAAGAAGGCTGAAGCTGCACATATTCTTGCTTCAAGGAGGGGAAAGGGGAAAGTCAGGCACCGTCTCAGTAACGGGTATGGGGCCAATGGCAATATCCTGATGGACATGGTTGATGATGAATGATGGCATTTTTAAGTCGCATTGGGCGTGAGATACCTGGCGTTTTGGAGAATAGGGTTAGGCGCGTAAAAGGGGGGTAGTTATGTTGGCATGGTAGAATAGCAGTTTGTTGTTGTCGTGTGAACTATAGAATGGTATTCTAATTCGATAGAAAGACCACAAATCGAATAGCAATTCTTATTTGACTCTGTTGAGCTTATTCCCAGATTGGAAGATGCCGAATGACTTGTAGTCACTTGTTCCATTTCTCCCGAGCATACTTAATACTTTCAATTTGCGTGCAACAGCCCAAACATACACGTCAATCGGACTCCGCCTCGACGGCTATAGCTTGGATAATTCCAGAGAGCTAGTTATGTAGTAGCAAAACCTGGAATAACATATATTTCCGAACCCCTGCACGCTCGTCGTTCCGGGGTTTTGAAGTTCCAGCTCCCATCAAACCGCGGATTTATCATTGGCCAATTCGCTCTCGCTTCGTAGAGACGGACTTGGACGCGAAATATTTCTCCGAATGAATGTGCACGGGTGGGATGTTTGTTGTTACGGGCGTGTTGGGATGAGGATGGTGCGATGAGGCTGAGGGGGGAGGGATAAAGAGAGTGATAAAGGGAGGGTGTGTTGGGATGGTTTTCTTTTTGGTTTGTGATATAAAGGACGCGTACATTGATTGATGAGGGGATTGTTACAGCAACAGAAACACCACAACGATACTCACGCCATCTCACGATACAGTCAAAATACCTACGCCAATCCGCACCCGCGTTACCACAACAGATCAAAAGAATTCAACACTCAACTCTCACCACAATGTCCCGCTTCTTCCCCCACCCCCCCTACGCAGAAGACCAACCCCTCGCAAAAACAATCCTCTACACACACACCACAACCCGCGGTCTCCAACTCGGTTCCCTCCTCTCCTCCACCTTTTCCCTCTCCCTCTTCTCTCTCCGCCGTTTCGGCCTCCTCACGCCTAAACCAACATCCATCCTCAGATCTACGGGGATAGGCGCCCTCACCGGCGCAACCCTCCTAGCCATCGCAACCACAGCGCGCATGTGGGCACGCGAAGACATCGAATGGGCGGATCGCGCGTGGCGGTTACGCGCGAACAAAGGGCAGGTCGAGTGTGATGACTGGACGTATGCGGGGATGGTGGGGGGCGTGTTGGGGGGTTTAGGGAGGGGAGTGAGGGGGGTGAGGGGGGTAAGGGTTGTAGGGGCGGGGGGGTTGGGGAGTGTGGTTGGGATGGGGGGGTGGATGGGGTGGAGGTATATTAGGGGGGAAAGGGACGAGGAGGAGGAGGGATTGTGAGGGGGGAGGATATAAAAGGGGGGGATTTGGGAGGAGGTTTTGTGAGGATGGTTTCTAAGGGGAAGAGGCAGATTTGGGATATTTGAGGGAGTTTGGGACATTTGGGCGTGGGAGCGCGGAGTTGGTATGGCTTTGGATATAGGAATGGAATTGTTCGGTTTATGTACAACAGAAATAATAAAACGTATCTCGATTTGTTAGTAATAAGGTAGTTTTCCGTGTCGATGATTTCTCTCCCTAGAAATTACCTGTAATCACCCGACGGCGAATTGTTCGCAACACCTAGCCGGATATACCTCTCTTATATAACCTTAATTAATCTGTAAAGTATAATTCTATATAGCGTCAAAAATAAGTTTATACGTCATTATCCGCTGGAGAGGTTCAAGGAATCTAATAGGAGCTGGAGTATGGAGAAAGTTTAGGAAGACTGCTTCCTCCCGGTTCCGGCCCGGAAGCAGGGTAGCTCCAGCTCCGGGCTCCGAGCCTTCGTACACAAGTCCCGAGATTTTATAACGAGAATTAGGTCTTTACAATTTAGGTATACAAATCTTGGTGTAGACTACGATTTATGCCTAGGTTATGTAGAAAGGTACTCGTTTTATGTAGTAATCACGCTGATTTTAACTCTATAACAAGTTTACAACGTTCTGGCTAGGTAAACAGAACACCAGCTCCCAAAGCTTGACCTTCAACCCCGCCCCCGCCCCCACCTCCGCAATACCCGGGCTTCAGATCCCCGAATCGGAAGACAAGTCGAGACCGGGACTTCTAACAACTTTTCTTTTCTTCTACACTGTTTTTTGCTTATATATTAGATCTTATTTTCATGTGCGTCTTTCGATTGTTTTCGAGCGATAGACGATGGCATCAACAGAGATGTCAACTCCCAAGAAGCTATGGGAACATCCGAACCCGAGAGGGACGGAGATGTATAGATTGATGGGGGAGATTAATGAGAAATATGGGTTGCGGTTGGAGGTATGCCATTGACTCTTCTAGTTATTATGGACACTCGTTATTATCTGCTGAAGTATCATCCAATGAATTATTGTCTAATTACTAATTCATCCTCGACATCAACAGACATTCTGGGATCTCTACCAATACTCCATCACCCAACGCTCTCAATTCTGGGACCAAACCTTCCAATACCTCCAATTAATCCACTCCGGCACATACACCCGCGTCGTCGACGAATCCGCAGCAATTGAAACCATTCCCCGATGGTTCGAAGGCGTACATCTAAACTTTGCCGAAAATATCCTTTACTCTCGCGCCGGCGCATCGTCGAAACGAGGTACCAAATATAAAGAAGATGCGAAGCTTGCGCTGACAGAGGTGCGGGAGGGTGCGACGGAGATACGCGATGTGAGTTGGGGGCAGCTGAGGAGAGAAGTGGGAGAATTGGCGGCGGCGATGAAGATACATGGGGTGAAGAAGGGAGATAGAGTTGTGGTTGTTGCGAGCAATTCCGTGGATACGATGAAAGTGTTTTTGGCTGTCACGACGTTGGGAGGGCTGTTCAGTAGTAGTTCGACGGATATGGGTGTGCAGGGGGTTTTGCAGAGGACGTTGCAGGTTACGCCGAAGGTAGGAGTATGAAGGTTTTTCTTTTGGTTGTTGAAGCTCACGTGTGTAGTATATCTTCATGGACGACTTTGCGATATACAACGGCAAAAAGGTAGATCTGAGAGGGAAAATGAAGGCAATTGTAGAGGGAATGAAAGATGCGCCTGGCTTCACCGGAATGATATCTATGCCACGATTTTCCGAACCAGCAGATATCAGTGGTGTTCCAAGAACACAAACAGTAGCTCACTTTGTATCAAAAGCCAAAGGATCACCCCCGCCTGAATTCGAACAAGTTGCTTTCCACGACCCTTTCTTCATCGCTTACTCTTCTGGTACAACTGGAACTCCGAAATGTATCGTCCATTCTGTGGGAGGTTTTCTTCTTTCTTCCGCGAAAGAAACACGACTTCATGGCGAACTTACGCCAGATAGCGTGACGTTACAATACACGACCACGGGATGGATTATGTATTTCGTGTCGGTGGTAAACCTGCTTGTTGGAGCTCGTTCGGTGTTGTATGACGGAAGTCCATTTCAACCTGATCTGACGACCTTTGTGAAATTGATAGGGGATCAGAAGGTTACGAAATTAGGAACGAGTCCTAAATGGATGTTTGAGATGCAAAAGAATGGCATTAGACCTAGGGAAATTGCGGATCTCAGTCATTTGACGAATGTCAGTTCTACGGGAATGGTGCTTTCTGATCAACAGTTTGAATGGTTTTACAATGAAGGGTTTTCAAAAGATGTACATTTGTGCAATATTTCCGGTGGAACAGATTTGGTATATTCCCCCATCCCATCTCCAATCCCAACATACTAATACATCAGGCCGGTTGCTTCGGCCAAGAAAACCCTCTCACGCCCGTCTACGTCGGCGGCACCCAAGGACCATCCCTGGGAACCCCAATATCCGTCTACGACTCCCTCATCCCCTCCGGTCAAGGCTCTCCAATTCCTCACGGCGAACCAGGCGAACTCGTCGCCCCATCCGCCTTCCCCAACATGCCCGTCTTTTTCTGGAACGACCCTGCCGTCTCCCCCTCCCCTGACTCCCGCTACTTCAACGCCTATTTTGCGAAATACACATCCGTCTGGACGCACGGTGATTTCGTGTACATACATCCAGTCACCAAACAGCTATTTTTTCTTGGGCGCGCGGATGGTGTATTAAATCCTTCTGGTGTGAGATTTGGGAGTGCGGAGATCTATAGTATTCTGGAAGGTGGCGAGTTTCCTGAGGTGCAGGATAGTCTTTGTGTGGGGCAGAGGAGACCGGGGGATGAGGATGAGAGCGTGATGTTGTTTTTGTTGATGAATAAGGGACATGGGCTCAGTACTTCTTTGGTGCAGAGGGTGAGAGATGCTATTGGGAAGGGGTTGAGTAAACGTCATGTTCCGAGGTGGATTTTTGAGACGCCGGAGATTCCTGTGAGTTTAAGATTTTGTTTTTCTGCTTCTATTTTCTTTTCACTTTTTGCCTTTCCTTTGAGAAAGAAGGGATGAAGACGAGAATCAAATCTCCTGGTACAATGGGGCTAATATGTGATAGACTACGGTTAATCTAAAGAAAGTCGAATTACCTGTAAAGCAAATCGTTTCGGGAAAGATTATTAAACCGAGTGGCACGCTGCTTAACCCGAAGTCACTAGAATACTACTATCGGTTCGCAAAGGTTGAGGAGCTAGAGAGTGGGCTTGTAAAGAGTAAGTTGTAAAGGTAATAATTGGATAATTGGGTGAGTGGATATACGGCATAATAGACAGACGTTCAAATTCATCATCTTTTCGAAATTGACATAAGTACGTCAAGCTACTGGCAAAAAACTGGAATATCTAAGCACATATTCACGCCAAAATACTATCTCTGTCCTACTCTTCGCCTTTGTGCGACAGCCTAGATGATCTTCATTCGACTATCGTCAGACATCCTCGGCGTCTTTTCCACTAGTCGGATATCACGGATCGAGGACAATGCACTACCGTCAGTTTGTAATTCCAAAACAAAAAAACGCAAAAAACAGAAATTGAAAAATTGGAGATATTCTCCTCAGATCTTGGAGATCAAATTAGATTCCTGCCCTGTTCTTTATTTACGATGCTGACGATCTGGTGACTCATTCTTACGAGCCTTGTGGTGTAATTCCTGGATGTATGGACACCCACTAAGCGAACGAAACGATGCTTGAAGCGAACATTGAATACGAGACGCTCTCCACTACCATCGCGCTATTTGACTAAAATCAGCCTTACTTCCAGGCAATCATTCTAAGCTGTTTCGTTTCAGGTATGGTGTAGTGACGATCTACACTTCTGAATGGGCGAAGCTTGCTTCTGGCACGTGATTGGGGCTGGTGCGGCATGGAGGTGGAGAATGAAGTGGTTTGTATGATGGTACGGGTATGAGATATAAACTACTATACTGTTGTATCTGTTTGGCTTTTATATCCTCCGTGTCTCTTCCCATTCCTCGCCAGAAATTCATCTTTCTTAAAACAAAATCACCCTCGCTCAACGAGCTATGTCAGAAAACACTCCCTTTTTAGGGGACAACGATCATGACCCCTCCTACGAACCAGAGAATCTCAAAAAGTCGTCAACTACCCATTTCAAACGGCCGCTTAAGATACTCACAGCCATCACATCTCTCACCTCCCTCCTCACTTTCGCCCTCCTAATCACGACTTACATCTTCATCGCCACAGGCCCCTTTACATACACCTCCAGCTCTAGAGATGCCACAAGAGATCTGGCTATCGTCGTACGTCCACTCTACCCACCTACCCTCTCCCCTATCCCCTCTCCACTCCCACTAACTAACACCCCCAGCTCGCAACCCTCACCCTCCTGACCACACCCCGCCTCTTCCTCCCCCTTCCCCCACTCATCCCCCTAACCACCGACCTCGTCCTCGCAATCGTCACCCTGGTCTTCGCCCCCCGCCTCCTCGATAACGGATGGCCGGACACCAGTTTCTGCTATAGATATAGACCGTACGATCCGTCTCGTGGGTATCAGGAGCCGTTGCCCGAGACGCGGGAGTGTGTGCTGGCGAGGGGGAGGGTGAGGGTTATGGTTTGTGTGGGGGGGTTGGTGGGGGTTGCTATCGGGCTGTTGGGCGTCATGATGGCGATTTTGAGAATATGGGGATTGATCAAGAGCCGGTTCTGGGAGGGGAGGGTGTTGGGTGGGAAGGGTGGGAAGGGCTGGAAGGGGTTGGGGGATGGGTTTGAGGTCAGTTTTACGTTGAGGGTTGTTGGTCCTGGTGAGCGGAGGGGGGAGGAGAGAAGTGTAGAGGGGGGAAGGGGGAGGAGGGGAGGTTGATTGAGACGTAGATGTTAGTGGAGGTTGCAGTAATACGAAGGAGTAGTGATTGGGTTTATTAACGAGATTGTATATTTTGGAGATATTGGATGAGGAAAAGAAAACTTGGTAGGATATAAAATTAAATAAACTAGCCTGAAAACAAGACCTCACGAGGCCATGAAATACCTCTAAACCTCAACTCTAAATCCCCACACCCCTAAACCCTCACATCAAATTTCGAAATCGTACTCCTATCTGACAAAAGTACCTCCATCTTCCCGGCGATATCTCTATATAGATATAAAAGCTACCAAAAAACACGCTTATATCACTTCTCATTTTTGCACGTCGCTTTAGCGTCGAAGGGATTACTTTAGTTTTTCTTAGCATCCTAGCCTAGGAGAATTACTATACAATCTTCTTTTGTAGAGAATTAGGGTTGTAATTTCTAGCTTATTAGCATTCCATTCCATTTCTACTCTATCTCGTCAACAACTCTAAAAGCAGGAGGCGACGAATATCTTTAATATAAGATTAAGTAACAAGCCGTTGAATCCGAGTTATTCACAAAGCCACCGTGCGTATGATGTTGTATCGATAGTAAATTCTTAGTTGTGGATTCGAGAGAGTTATCTCGTATTTCTGTGTATTAATTCTATGAGGTTCTTTCGCGAGTATGGGGGGTGGTGGAGAGGGGTTATCAGGCTATACTATTCGCAATCTAGTTTTCTTGTATGCTTCTCAATTGTGGTTAATGATCTGCCTAGGTGTCTTTATTAATCGCGTAAGGAAAGGGAAATGGGTGGGGGATGAATGGATATTTATTTCGTTGCGGGTTTAGGGAAGAGGGGATGTTGTTTTGAGTGACAATTTGATGTAGTACAGATCTTTGGGGCGTGAATTCGAGATTCTTGCTCAAGATAGTTGGCTTCACGGGTGTTGCGTTATACGTTCAAGTACTGCGTATTTGTACGGTTCTTGTATTTTTGGAGGTACCATTTGAGTCAGGCGTTCAAGAACAAGTTTATAAGAAAACCCTTCATCTCTCCTCCATTCAAAAGCATCTACACAACCCGAATCCCTCAACTACCACACATACACCCACACCGACCCCAATCACCGCCTCACCATCCCAAACCCACCCCTAACCCACACCCCCGCCGCAACAGCCGCCGCAGCCGTCGATACCAACCCCATCAGTACCACCGCATTACTAACCTGCGTCTCCTCCACCACCCTCCCCCACCTCTCCCTCCCCTTCCCCCTCACCATCCCAGCGGCACTCCCGCCCACCTCAAACTCCTCCCACCTAATCTCGCTCGTCTTCTTCTGATACGGGATCACCGCCTCAGACCAATTATTCGTAATCAGCCCCTTCTCATTCTTATACCAGGAATTACAATTCGGGTCCGCGAACGCCGATTGCGCGAGACGACGCTGCACATCGGCGTTGTAGGCGTCGACGACGGATTGTTTGGGAGATATATTCAGGGTGTGGCCGGAGTCGCGGGCGGTTTTGATCTTGGTGATGAGGGCGTTGATGTACATGGCTTGGGCTTCGATCATGAGGATTATGCTGTTGTGGCCGAGGTTGGTGTTGGGGCCTGTTAACCATTAGCTGGGAGTTTACAGAACTGGGGAAGGGGGTGTACCGTATAACATGCTGAAATTTGGGAGAGAGGGGATTGTCATGCCGAGATAGGCTGAAGCGCCAGAAGCCCAGATCTCGTCGAGGGATTTCCCGTTGGTGCCGTAGATTTTGATGGGATACATGAATTGTGTTGTTTTGAAACCGGTTGCGTAGATTAGGAGATCGAATTCATGTTCCTTTTCGCCTTCGACTTCAACGCCCTTCTCGGTAATCCGCTTGATCGCGCTCGTTTCCAACACCACGTTCTCCCGCGTAAACGTAGGAAAGTAGTCATCGGTGATGATCACCCGTTTACAGCCCATATCGTACTTTGGCATGAGTTTCTCCCTCATATCTTTGTACTTCTCCCCCGGAAGCTGCGTTTCCATGTGCTGCACCGCGGCCCCTTTGAACATCTGATGAATCTCCGACTCGCTATCGAACACAACATCAAAAAACGCCTCCCTAAAATCCATCAACGCAGCTCGATACCTCCGTCGTACAAACGGCACATATTTATAAATCGCCTGTTGTGTGGATGAAATCGGTCTGTCATCTCGAGGAATCACCCAGTTCGGCGTGCGTTGGAATACAGTCAATCTCTCGCACACCTTTGCGACTTCAGGAATGATTTGCGCGGCCGTGGCACCATTTCCAATGATCCCGATTCGTTTGCCGCGGAGGTCGTAATCCCAATCCCATCGTGCTGAGTGCATGGATTTCCCTTTGAAGGAATCCACGCCTTGGATGTCTGGGTATTTGGGTACGTTTAATTGACCGACTCCTGAAACGAGAAAGTTGGAGGTGATGGTGTAGTGTTCGCCGAATTCTGCATCTTTGGCGCCGAGACGTGTGATTTTGGTTTTCCAGGTGTTGGATGGAGCGTCCCAGCGTACTTCTTCGACCGAGGTGCTGAATCGGATGTGTTTGTAGAGTTGGTATTTATGGGCGACGGAGATGAGGTAGTCGAGGATTTCTTCTTGACCGGGGTATTCGCGTGTCCAATTCGGATTTGGTTCGAACTGTGTGCAGTGTTAGCAGAGTTGGAGTTGATTTTCTTTTATGAGAAGCAGAGTAGGAAGGGTCGAGAATGATGATGTATCTTGGTGGTATTGAGGTTGAAATTATTATAACGAAGCAAGCAGACATAATGTTCGCTGAAGAACAAGGACGATGCTCTTCGGTCCTGGCCAAAATGGTTTCCGTCTCCATTCTAGAAAAGATAATGCAACCCCAAATGAAGAGTCTGGATGCTAAAGAATCCAAAATTTGTCAAAGCTCAGCTCAGCAACTCTTACAAGATATAATCCTCGAAAAGCACGCAATAAGAAACACCACCACTTACACTTAGACTATACAAATGACTCCAAACATCCTATAACCGATTAGCCTTCATCTTCTTCATCATCCTCTTGCCCATTCTCCCCTGTTCCCTTTCCCCTTCACCTCCTCCACTCCTCCACTCATCCCCTCCTTCCACTTCCCCTCTCCCCTTTCCCCTCCCCTTCTCCATCTCCCCTCCCGCATTTTCCACTTACACAACAACACCCTGGATACCTCTGATCATTCCACGTCCCGCCAACCTGATTTCCCTTCTCCACAATAATAAAATTCCTCCCGTTTCCCTTCCGAATCATCTCGATGGCCGTCGTCAACCCCGAGATACCGGCGCCTATAATCAGTACATCGGCGCGGTTGGTCGTGCGGCCGTAGGAGACGAGGGGGATGGGTGAGGGATCCATTTTGAATCGAAGGGGGACTGAATCAGAGGATGAGATGAAGGAAGAAAAACATTGGAAAGACAGAAATGAAAGGATAGAATAATCGAAAAACCTACACGTTCCCCAAGACCGCGGAATCATACCTCTCCAATGCATACTAGTAACCACCACCCCGCATCTCGTGCGGAGTCAAGATGGCGATAGTCCGGTCGGTAGCGCAGGTCGATCTTCATCTACCGTAGCACCCGAGGCCGAGGCCACCTCTGTACAAAACATTATGATTAATCAGTTGGTGATACTGGAGGTTGATGCGTAGGTCACCAAACATCCGGTGAGGTTGAATGTTGGTGTTGGTGGTCGAGTTAAAGTGTTGGTTGGCGGTCGACGAAGGTGGTCGTGCTGCCACTCCCGCCCCCGCATTTCGCGACCACGTTCCGAGGTGAGTACCGGGACCGGGGTGCCGGTGCCAGAACAAAATACCTATAGGTACCTTTGGGCGATTATACTCATATATATAATTAACGACCCGAACATTCCTTGGTATCAGTATCTATTTCCAAGCGAAGTGTTTTGGCGTCTGTAACAAATTCGGATATTCTCTAGTTTTCGCACCAGGCGAGTGATCACCTCAACGATACGCACCTCGGGATGGAACTTTGGCGGAGTTTTCTTCATACTGTCGAATCGAAGAAGAAGACCATTTTGTTTACGGATGTGAGTCACGTCAAGGGAATTGGAAAAGAGGATCATAGGCAAAGAGAATCGAAATTTTGACGGCAGCTCTCTTTTGGGGGGAAGCATGTTATTTTTGTAGTAAATGTGGATGTCTTTCATTTTACAAGAAGGAAGCATGTGAGCAATCAAACAAGGAACATCTAGTTGCACCTTAGGATAATGTCGTCGTAAGACTGTTCTTATTATTCATCCAGCCAGATTGAGAGGGCAAATCATCATAGCTGACGAATTTGAATCACATCAAGGCAAAGTGTTGGAGGTGGAATCACGCGTAAAGAAAACGGTTTCAATGTTGACAATCTATTCTATTCATTGAGGGGCAATATCGCCCATGCATGCATACATCATAAAAATCATGATGATCAAATAATCCTCTCCATCCAATTCTTTCTTTCTTTCTTTCTTTCGTTCAAGTCCAGCAAATAGTCCAAAGACCAAAAAGAAAAAGGGGTATTTTATGTACAAAGAAATTCATCGTAAGCCGCCCCTCCAGATCCCCATCTTAATCCTTGAAAACGCCAAAAGTGCAAACCCTACCGCTTAAATGCCAAATAAGAAGATTGATTGTCCTGCAATCTTAAAGAGTGACTTAGGCAAAGAAGCGCAGGGCGCGTTTAGCAACGGCGGCCTTCATGGAGAGCGAGGACGATTGACCGGCCGTGCAGCTCATGCCCGCGGCCATCTGTTGCACGATGGACCAGCTGCCGCTGGCGCACTGCTGGAAGGAGGTCCCGCCGATGCAGTTCCACATGCCCTCGGTGGTGCAAGGACCGGTGAGGGCAGAGCCGGAGCCGGTGGTGCCGGTTGCGGCGGGGGGAGCGGCGGAGGTTGATGCGACGGGGACGACAACGGAGGTTGGTGCTGGGGAGGGGGCGGCGGCGGAGGATTGCACTGCTGAGGATGCGGGGACGGCGGAGGATGCTACTGGCGTCGAGGCCGATGGGGAGCCAGAAACTGGTGCCACGGTTGCGAAAACACCGCCTGGAAGGGAGGACTTGGTTGCGGAGGCGACTGGAGCTGAGGGAGCGGCTGAGCCCGAAGATGGTGCTTTGGTTGGAGTTGAACCACCACCGGCAGCGCAGCCAGCTGGGCCTTTGTATTGTCCTGAGCCCATGGAGGTGACGGAATCACCTGCGTTGGGGAAGATGAGATCAACGGACTCTTCAGTCGTGCAGCTACCTTGTCCGGCGATGTTGGCGACGAACATGTTTGGCAGAGCATCGTACTTGGCTTGGTCGCGTTGAACGAGCTGGGTAGCGTTGTTCAATGGGTCTTGCTCGTCGCGTTTGGCAGTGTTGCCTCCAATGACGACCGGCGCGCAGTTCATGTACATCTCGCGGTTTCCGATCTTGTTGAACCAAGTCCAGGCGAGAACGGCATCACCAGTTGGGATGTCTGGGACTGGGAAGGTGTATTCAGTTGGGCTTGGGGCGGTTGGATCACCGCCAGCATTACCGGCGACGCCCTGAACGGGGCAACCTCCTTCGATCGAGTGGATGACCTTCCAGACGGAGTTCTTGGTTGGAACCTTGTCGTATGTGACGGAGATTTGGCAAGATCCACCACCGTGAGTTGCACCACCGGTGAACTTGAGGGGTTGAGTTGAGCCGACCGCCAGAGAGGTGGGAGGAGTCGAGTCTTCCTTGTAAGTTCCTGAGAATTTGCAAGGGAAATCGCTTCCGCTTGGGTCGAGAGGGGAGTTGTTGAGACCAGTCTTGAAAGGCGCTGGGGTGTTCATAACCATATGAGCATTGGCGATGGCGGTAAAGCCGAGGGCCGCAAAGAGTGTGGATGAGTACATCATGTTGACGATTCTAGTACCTGACGAGAATGTATGTGATGATTTTGCTTGTAAGTGAGTGTGGACTCGGAGTGTAATTGCTTGCGCGTGTTGTGTAACGTGTAGATGGTAGCAGATATGATAGCTTGAGTTGCTGTGAAGAGTTAGAAGTTGGAATTTGAAAAAGAATATATAGATTAGGAATGATTCTGAACAGAGGATTCAGGATCTGTTTTGGTGTTCGTCACTCAATAGTAGTGGTGAGTGCGACAATGCTAATTGTAGACAATAGCATTGTTGATTCAACCCCCATTGTGGCGACGCTTGTCATTCGAAAACAATCCTTTGACAAAAAGAATGGAACAAAAGAATGATGCGCAACAGTCGCTAGGGGAATAACTCAAAGAAAACAAACAATGCGTGGCTCACATACCAGTAAGATGAGAACAAAACTTGGAGCAAGCGATTCACAGCCGAGTATGTCTTTGTCAAGGAGTGTAGTTTGATTTGTTTCAAAAGGAATGTAGTGATCGATTCTGCCACAGGCAAAAAGTCGTCGAGAGGAAGGGAACAGACAAAGACGGAGGGCTAGCCTCGAAAAGATATCAGATGGAGATGCAAAGGATGCCAAGAATGAGGATGGAGAGGAGAATGAAACGAAAGGGGCAGCGGGCCTTCTTTATACCAAGAATTCACGACATCCCAATTCCACCGTGCAAAGGGTGAATTATGGCTGACATTCCCAAAGGGATGTCGTCGACCGTCGCTTGACCATGTTCTTTTTCTTCGCTCAACTCCACCTGCCGCTGCCCCTGCATACGAAGAGCTGTACTCACGAGTCCCCACGTTCGGAGATCCGCCCATCAGTTCAGTCAGTGCGAAGGATTGCTGCAGGTAAACGGTGTAAACGGTGAATGTCATTGGATGTGAGGGATTCCAAGCATCGTTCGGCTCTTTTACCGCCACGGTTGGTTCGTGTGTGCGGTGGCCAGTGGCACGAGCGAACATCACGACGACCAACCGAGTCTGAAATGCGCCAGCTCGAGTTGGGCTCCTAGGACCGACGATGTTTCTTCCAGAATGCACTGACGTGAAGAAGTCCATCCCCTTCATAGGCTGCAGACGGTTTGTTTCGACATATGGCGAAACAGAGGCGTGCATTCGGTAGCTGGTGTTGCCCCTGACTAGCAGAGAAGCGGGTAAATCACTCGCTAAAGTAGGGGGATAAGGGATAAGGATAGTTACCAAGATCAGGGGATGGTTTTGTGCCACGAGAGAGAGAATTAAAGGATATGGTGATTTTGTATAGGCTGAGAGGATATGTTATGTGTTGAGTCATAAATGTTTGAAGAAGATTGCGTAGCATTCAAGTGTTTCTTTGAACTCTACCACCACTCATACGCTCATAGAACTCTCCCTCGCAACACCCGAGTACCTCTTTTCTTTCGCCCCTATTTCGACCAAGATCTAGTATCCTACGCATTCGTAAGTACATCCAAGGACAGAGGCGCTGAAATTCTATTCAAAGCCCTCCCAACCAATCACCACCATCAACCCCCCTCCGCTGAACCTAAGCTTTCTCGCCACATGAACCCCAGCACTCGACCGCCTACTCAACCAATTGCTACCCTCTCGTCCCTGTCTCCCGCATCCCAGCGCAACACCAGCCACTCAACATCCGGTCTCCCCTTTCCGACCACGTCAAACCCGACACCTTGTTGCTCCTTCCCAAAGGCCCTCGTCGTCCGAAGAGGCAGCCTCCAGCCCAGATCACATCCACCCCACCTTCTTGCGTGGTCTACAGGACGTTCTCGTACCTATAAAGCCCGATCCGGACACCTAAAGCCGCTTCCATGAAACGACTTACGTCTCGCCCAGCCATTTAGGGATCGAATGAACAGGCTGCTTCCTGTGGTGTCTTTTGCCAGTCAAGCTTTTAGGAGGGGCAGTCACACGAACTGGGTGTTTGTCAAGCTGGTTGGTTGAGGGTGTTTGCAAAGTAGATGTAGAGTTCTGATCAATCCCCAACTCTCACAAACGAAAAGGGGTAAAACAGGTGACCTGACGCAACGAATATTCTCCCCATCGTCTTCGCATTAATTGAAACTGCGCACACAAACACGTATCTGTCTCCCCCAAATTCCCCAGCATAAACGAATAATTCTTCTCAAGCTCAAAAGTCCAACTCAGCCACAGGCCAGCGCAGGTCCTACAAAAATCGCGGTGCTGGCCGGCCAGACCAGCAGACCAGCAGCCCCAGCCTGTTTTTGCGGGGAGTCGCATCGCATTAAACCCGCGGGACGATCCCCATCCACACCTTATTCATGCCGTGTGGCTGGACACCAGCTTGTCTACGCTCTGATCGTGAATTCTGAGTCAGGGAAACTCGCCATATCAAATGATTTCTCTACGATGGTGATGTGACTTATTCATCCGAGGTTGAGCTGACGAGTCTTCAGCTGCCACTGCGTTCGGCGAGGCAAACTCGTGATTCTTCTCCATGTTGGTCGGGTTGGGTCAGTCGGTCGCCGTGGGATCATTTGTGTTTGGTTCGGTTTGGTTTATTGGGTACCGGTGGAGTTGGATACGAGAGCGAGGTTTCTGCAAGGCGACCGGAGGGATCGGTCGTGGTTTCATTAGCGGTCATCTTGCTGGGGAAGCTTTGGGTGGTGATTTTTATCCAACAACAGGATCAATTCTACATCAGAACCAACACAGCGGATTTCTTTAGAGAACACAAGATCTAATTCTACGTCTGTGTGTCTGCGTCATACCAACAGATGTCCCTTTGCTCAAATGCCCAGGTGTGAGCCAAAACGTCAACGTTCGAACAACGAGATCGAGTGCCCATCGACCATGCGACGCATATCCAAAGTAACCCAATCATCCTACAATATGCAACAAATATCTTCTTCCATGACGCGGTATGCGCGAAGAGTACGCCATCCAGTCAGCCAGACAAACAAGAGGTGTCGTCATGATCCTCTGAGTCTTCGACGCCTGCCCAATTATCCCAAGAAGATCCGTCCGAAAACGCCAGTATGATATCCAAATGCAATTCAAACAGCAGCGTCCATATCATCGTCCTCAACATCAGCAGCATCGGTTTTCGCACCACTCTCTTTCTGAGCCTTGGATTTGTCCCCCCCATCTTTCGCAGGAACATCACTGACAGCAGCAACAGCATAATCAGTTTCTACCACCTATTAGCACATCCTCTTCCACCACCTATGCCACCGAACTCACCAATATCCTGATATTCATGTTCCCCCGCCTCCCCAACCCATTTACTCAAATGCACCTCCCGAAACTCCTCAATACTCCACTCCCCCCTCCTCAACCCCTCATACTTATAATTCCACATATAAACCTCCGCCTCTACGTTCCCACCCGTCCCAAACACCCCATCCTCCCCAAGCAACTCCACGCCTAGCACCTTCCGATCATACTGATCCCCTTCAAACCGATCCAGTCGTCGAATATCCCCATCCGTGAGCCCGCTCACCAGTATACCCTGCACATTCTTGCCTTTGTGCGGCGCGACGGCCGGGTAGGCGACGCTCTTTATGCGATGCCGCATGTGGTTGCGCAGGAGCGCCGGTTTCCAGGTCATCTGGGAGATGAGCGCGTTGTGGACGGTGTCGCGGTCGGCGTTTTCGTCGGCGTAGATTACGCGGAAGAGGATTTGGCGGACCATCTTGGGGGGTTAGTTGGGCATGTGTACTCTGCGAGGGAGGCATACCAATGTTCCTGCGTATATCGTCAGTCAAGCTCTGTATATGGGTTCAGTCACATACCGTAAAAGAAAGCGCAGCGATCGCCCATGGTGTATGGGATAGCGATAAGACTCGTGGTAAGATATTTGTGACGTTGGTATATTTCAAGGATAAAAGATGGTTGGTCTTCCCAAAGTTGGGCAGAACAACACTTTTATACCATGATGAATGGGCTGGGTCTGGATCTTCGACGTAATAATTCGGGCGGGTGATTCAAGGGGTTTTGTTAGACTGGTGCGATAAGTGGTGATAAGGGAAGTGGGGCTCGTGCGACAACTACAAGTCCATGGTACTTCAACTTCTGGGTCTCTTCAAGCAATTTACATATATTTATTTGTTTTGGTTTTGACACTGGGATAAGTATTCTCTTCCATGTTTTAATCTTATCTTTCTGTAGAGTTCTCGATGGGGTTATGCAGATACTACCTTTACCTACAAGCTCATCGTCATAATTGGATAATGTTTACCAGTGAACCGAATTATATACATACGGTATCGCATTGAATACCAATCTTCCATCTTTTACCCGTTTTGGTTTTCGATGTTGATTTGATATTTGCTATTCCCATCGCCGCACTCGTAATTCAGCTGGAATCTAGTCTCGAGAAGTACTTGCTAGCTATGGGTTTTCCTTTGATCCTACTTGATAACTAGGTCAGAAGTTTTTTTTCTGGACTCTAGGGAGTTTGGTTATATTCCAAGCTTCTATATTGATATTGGGAGAGGTTTCTTAACTTGGGGTATTGAGTGCGTGTGTTTTTCGTCGAGATCTCACGATTTCAGGATCACGAGATACGGTTCGAACGTTCAATTTCAAGTCTACTTATTATTTATACAGTCGTTATTATACTTGGTTGGTCGCTGTTCTGTCAATTTCTCTTTCTATTCTCGCTCTTTATACATTTTGGTGTGTTCATGTCACTGCGAGGGTTCGTCAGCCAGTAATTTGCATGTCAGATGGAAAATAATCTGTGTTTTGGGTTACTTGATTTGATTTTAACGATTTCGGATGGATTGAAATTAAGGTGTCAAAGAAAGTCGGTGTTAGGAAAGAGAATCAGTGTTAAGAAAGAGAGATAGTTTTGAGAAGTTTGTATTAAGTGGGAGTTCAACAACTTGTCTTCACCAGGTTATCTATCGTAGGGGTTATTACTATAACCACCACCACCTCCGCTTCCACCTCTACCCTCTCGATCCCCACCACGACTACTTCGCTGGCTGCCTCCAGAGCTACTCTCTCGATCTCCACCACCTCGACGACTACCACTTCCATGGCTACTTCGTTGACTACCGCTACTTCGCTGGCTACCTCCGAAACTACTACCACCTTGAGAATACCGCTCCCTCGAAGGACCATCTCCCCTATCAGAACGATATCCACCACCTGAAGACCGATGATGTCCACCCTGTCGCTCACCACCACCACCACCACCAAAAGAACCTGACATCCCCCCTCCCCCCATCCGATCAAACCCTCCCGGCAACCCACCAAAAGCCTGCCGAAACCCCTTCGGCATCCCACCACCACTAAACCTCGACATCCCTCCTCTGTCGCGCGTGATATGCACATTCCCAGAACTCATAGTCGTGGAACCGTCGGGGTTGTGACGCATGTCACCATCGCCGTTGCTGAAGTCGTCGCCGAAATCGTCGCCGAAGTCATCGTCGAAGAAGTCATTGTCGAATGCGTCGTCGAAGTTGTCGAAATTCGTGGGAGGCTGGGAGTGGGAACTGAAGTGGGAGTAAGAAGAGGGGTTTGAGGAGCGCTGGCTTTTCTTTTTGTTGAGTTCGTCGCGGAACCAGTCGCCTGGGCGGCGGGGTTGGTTGTGGGAGGACATGATGTATTGGGTGAGTAAAGTTTTTCTGAATTGCTTAGTGATGTTGAATTGGTTAATTGTGTTGAATAAGGTACACAAGCTGTGGTACTCGTAAGGGTGGAAAAGGAAACTCGGTTGGGAGGGGGGATAGTGATATTTGTAAGTTGTTTTAGTGTTGGGATTTGATGGCTGTTCTCTTGCGAGGGATGAGTTGCTGAGATGGACTGTTCTTGGGTGTATTGTTTATCAGTGTGGTTGTTTAGACGATACTTGCATTTGGATTCGTTGAGCTGTTCCATACATCCGTTCTAACAGGGCTTCTCACAGGGTTTAGCTTCACCCACATCTATACAACTGACACCGGAAACCTAAAGATGTAGTCACAATCTCAGACGGCGACCTAATACTAATCTCGGTCAATAGATTTTGAAATCGCTGTCTCGATACGAAGTAAATTTCTCAACGAACGCCAAACCTCAATTTTCCTTAGTATCCCTGAATAGCGAAAAACGCCATTGCTCCGTACGAAGAAGAAGTTACAAGCCCTTTGTCAACTATCCGAGTCGAGGCGGCACAAAGTCTTTCTTGTAACCAAAGAGAGCGCTTGAAAGAAATGAGCTCTGCGGGATGGGAATGCTTTGTACTCGCTCAGCAAAGGCCTCTTTTGTTGTTTATGCTAGATAATGTAAGCGGAGTTGTTAACCGCTGGGTAAAATAGTTTCATCTTCACAATTGACAATGTTGATGGATGTAGAGCTTTGTATTATTGTAAGTAGATTAAGTGACGATATGCTTCTCTTTACTAGGCTGCTTGTAATGTGAAATTGCTGGTATAGGTTTTTTGCGCAACTCGTGGGGTGTAAGCCATATTATCGCTGTGTTCTCGTCCTCGACATAATGTGATTTACTTGGTGTATAGTTCATATCACTTTAATAACCGAATGATTAGAACGTGAGGGTTGTCCTCGTGGGCAATTCCAAACCGAGACCAGAACTGTTCCGAACTACTCACCATTATTTTAATTGACTAATGGGATGCCACTATTAATCAATTACTTAATCAATTAGTTAATATATTAGAATTGACCAATTACACGCTCGTTTCGTCAACGTCACGCTTTTCACTATTTTTTTTGGTGTTTTCATCAAATATTGCCAGCGTACTAGTGGTGCTTCACCGTTGCCTTTTGAATTAATCGTAGCGTGTTATAAATGTAGATTTAAACTAATAAACATCGAATCTTATTAAATTAATTAATTATTAATCGTAATGTACTGCCAGGTGGCTGTTTTGAGGTCAAATCGTGAAAAGCCTTAGGTAGTAAAATATGGGTTCCAGCGCTCACCACTAACGAATATTATATAATGTAACGCTATAGTAGAAAATTACGATAAACATCGTCTACTACTTATCTTAGTAAGAAGTTATATACAATAACTATCACATATGTGATGTTATGAATTAAATCACGATTTTTGGCATTTTCCCACCGCCAGTTCGGCAGCCCCAAGGGCGCTCAAATATATAGAAACTTTCGGTAGTTCTTTAGAGATTTTAGTCATTTTTTATTAGTTATTTGGGTGTGTTTATAGGGATTATAAATGTAGAGGGTTAGGCAAGGGCTGATATCTGTTTTCATCAATTTCACACGATTTTTATATTTGAGTTTAGAATAGCGAAATAGCTATTCAATTCGTTAATCACGATGAATTGACCAATTGATTAATAAATTGACCAATTTTACCATCCTATTGGTCAATTAAAATAATGGTGAGTAGTTCGGAACAGAACACATACCCCTGTGTTGGTCCTACAAAGGGCCTGGATACTTGAAGAATTAGATCTTTTCGATTGAATGGGGTATTATTTATCGGCAAATATCTGTATTGGACTGTCTACGAGAGCCGAAGGGACCTTCCTATCCCTCAGAATACTAATAAAGCTACGTACACCATGGGGAGTGAGTGTAGCAACTTCGAAAAGACCTCAATGGATTTTGATACTACGGTCCCGGAATAGACGGTTGGTTATCTTCATGTGTATCCTCGCCATCCCTTCTTTTCCCTCGCGGCCAAAGCAACAAACGCTAAACATAACAACTTTCAGAAGAGAGCCTTTTGAAACCCGTTTGATTTCTGATTCCAGATGCGCGTCTTGGGAAGATGTCTTCTCTTACAAGACAAGAGCTGCAACGACCATAAAACCACATAGCACACCACCAACAGACAAACCCAACCTCTTCGGCGAACCACCTTTCTGCACAGCAGTTGTCGAAGCCGAAGCAGCCGAAACACTCCTTTTCACAACACCCCCACTACTCGTCGAAGCCGTGGTCGAGCTCAGAACCACACTCGAAGTAGTCGTACAATAAACCTTCGACTGTGTCGGTCTAGGCGGAACCGTAACTCCTGGCGGCGGCTGCGGTTGCGAGTACGATTCCGGATACGGCGGATTACTATTCAGATATGGCGACTGATCTGCCCTTTGACAAGCTAGCCCATACGGACTGCCAGTTACGTTCTGGATGCAGCTCGTCCATGCGGAGAACTGCGATTCCTCGACCGCGCAGAAACTGTAACACCAGTTTATTTTTGTGGGGGATGGGCCGCAGCATTTCGTCAGTGCGGCGTTCCACTCTGGTGAGATGTTGTTGCGGAGAGAACAGACGGGGTAGCATTCGTAGCTGGATGTGTTAGTAGGAGGTTGTCCTGCTGGTAAAGGCAACGACATACACTGGATAAACACTTAATTGGTTCAACGGCCTGCCGCACTGGTTGGCTGTCATGGCTAGAGGATATGGTTTCGAGGAATTTGAGGCGCAATTCCGTCTTAATCGTTATAAATCTCTCGATTTGCGGAGTTCGCGGTGTTTATACTCCTTTTGAATCGTTAAACTTCCATGGCAGCACGACTCTTTATATGTGAAAAAATACATTGCAGATATTTCAACAAGGTATCAAATGTATCGAGTCGCACAATGCTAGGAGTTTTCCCGTTTAATATCGGCCGACAGTGCACAGGTGGCTGTAATATTGATCCAGTAATTAGCCTGGACGTATTGTTGGCTTCTACCTAAATGGTTAAGTTTCAACATGCGTAGCGATATAGAGGACCCAAGAGGAGAGCTTTCACCGGATTACTTGAGTTGGGACTCGAACGTGGCATCGTATTTAGTGGAATCTGACGTTATTCTGTCTCACTTTCATAGGAAAGTGTCCAGATGAGTTTTCCATATCCATCATCGCATAAGTGGTTCCATATATGAGGCTGACATTTAAAATGGCTAAAGTCGGATACTTCATGGTACCGAAGTCGCAGCTAGACAACATGGAGTTTCTAGCTTTGCATGCTCACCTGGGTGGTAAATTTGGATATTTCGAATACGGCGACTCATCGTTTGACGTGTATATTTATCCTGCTGTAACGTATGATGATTTAAAACACCTTTTGGCTTATGGATACAAATTGAAATTTGTTTCTCAAATTCCGCTGAATCTGGCTCTTCTGAATTTACTTAGCAAGTCTAGAATCTGTAACTGCAGTGCCTCTTACCGCGTCAATATCAAAGGTCTGCATTTTGAACGGCTGTGAAGGTGGATGACTGTCTGGATCACCACTCTTTCCATGCGCATCAGTCATCGAGTCTCGATACCCAGCCATCATACATACAATCTGTCAGCTCAGACTGAAGATCGACGCAGAGACTAACATATCTTCAATTATGTTCAAGAGTTGTAAAGAAGTAAGATGGAGCGCACGCTTGCACACAGAGTCGATGTCGTCCGAGGTTCCACTGACGTCTACAAGCGAACCCCACCATCCACCCTAGCACAGCAACGACAACAAACGGCGAACATCATTCCTCGAACAAGACTCTGCTACGAGAATGAGCGAAGACCTCCTTAATGAGGTCGAAGCAATAAATTCGATTTACGGTGACCTCACCCTGAGCTCTGATGTTGACGACCATGGTGTTTACGTTCTAAATCTCCCACAGCATGCCGTCGCATTACGGCTTCAATTTCCATCCGACTACCCATCCGCACCACCGACCATACTTGGTACGCAAAGCTCTGGAGAGAGAAAGGGAGAGGCCGCACAGTTTGTGGAGGAGTTCCGCGATGCAGTGGGGAGGCTCTTTCAGCCAGGGGAGGTTTGCCTGTTTGACGCGATTGAGGAGGTAAATAGCAACCTGGCCGAGACGACGACAACGGACGAGGTGGATAATTCCGGAGATGGAAAAAAGACAAATGAACCCACAGAGTCGACATCCATACAGCATGATATTCTTCCGACGTCTTCAATTTCTCCTCCCTGGGTCCTCTCGGAAGTGGTCATCGAATTAAAGTCCGTTTTCGTCGCACGATGCGCGCAAGTCTCTTCACCAGACCAGGCCACGCAGTATCTCCAGCACCTGCTAGATACAGACAAGAAAGTACGATCCGCTACACATAACATTACGGCATGGAGGATCCAAGGCGAAAACGGGGTTACGTTTCAAGATTGCGACGATGATGGGGAGACGGCGGCTGGTGGACGAGTCCTGCATCTGATGCAGTTGATGGATCTGTGGAATGTTATGGTGGTCGTCACGAGATGGTATGGAGGACACCAGTTGGGTCCAAAGAGATTCAGTATTATCAATACTGTTGCTCGCGATGCTTTTGTGAGAGGAGGTTATGTGAGGGAAGATACGTCTGCGAAGAAAAAGGGGAAGCATTGAGAACCTTGCAGCAATTTCCGACTTCAGCTATACACATTGCATGAGGCGAGAAACGGAAATTGGGGGTCCCTCTTGTCGATGGTATAATGTCATAGTCCATCCGGATACTCTTGGCTATTTAGTCCCTTTAGCCCATCAACACGGGTTTCTATCTGAGATACGGCCAAACGTATGGCGGATTGCTCCAGGAACCAACTGTGTCGAGGCAATAACTATCACATCATTCACTTCTCGTCTGAGAAGCAAGCCCATCTATGTCAAGTTTGTTCGATTCTTGAAATATTCAGAACAATGTTTTGTAACCACGATCATCAGCCCTTGATATCCATCGACGAAGGGCACATGCGAGAACATCCTCCCTAACCCCCCGCCTCCCTGCTGTTCGCCCATCTTCTGGTCATTGCTGTTATGCGGGACAGGAATGCTTTCATCGTGTGGTGATCTTGCCCATAATTCATTGGGACTCGGAAATAATGTTTGTGGTACACTTCTATGACTAAAACTGCCGAAAGCCTCTTCAGAACAGCCGCTATGAAGAAGAGTTCCCCCACCCTCTTGTTATCGAACCAACAGGACCAGAGTGCATCGTGGACGGAGAACGAAAGGCTGTCGTCTGGCACCACCCCGAATCGTGGAATCCCAATCCGTACCTATTGTAGAAACAATATCTTCCAATTTCTCCACGCAAAAATACTATTCTGTTCTTCCTAGCTTTACCGCGAACCGCCCGCTTTCACCCCGATCAGCTTCCTCGACCAAACCTGCGCAAAAACCCTGGCTGTTGGTGAATATTGTTATGGACAGGGGCGGAGCAAAACACCAAGAAAGTCAAAACACAACTCAACCACAACCAAAAGCAAAAATTATCACCGATGAACAAAATGGCAAAGACTTACGCTTCCCAGACCGACCAGGGTTGCTGCTTATCTCCGAGAGGCCATGTTAATTCCCAATAGTTGGCATCGTCACACCATTATTGCTCTCGCCCACCTCCCTCCCTAGTGGTCCCGTCGGACTTTTCAGGAGGGTACCCAGCCCCTAAGAATTAACAAGAGTTGCGGAGGTAGGTCCATTGTAGGTGGGGTCTTTAAACGGAAGACTATTGGATGCTGCAAATTTGCATTTTTGTAAATATAAACGTTAAAAGTTGGACGGTGAATGTGTGAGTCAGAGTGCTGGTGGAGGAGGGGGGACGAGTGGTGAGTGAGGATTGTAGACATGTCTACCCGGGTACTGATGAAATTTTGCGGCCAGACAAGTCACGGTACTCCATTCAATTGGATGTGGTTTAGTTATTGGTAAAGACATTCAGCCCATCTCGAGTTGAATGTTTGGGATACTTTCTACAGTTTCACTATATCTTTGAGACCAGCTGTATGTTACACTGAGCTTGCCAAGTGGTTCACAGTTTCTGTACAGATAACGACCAAAGGCATCTCTTTCGCAGCCTCCTCGCTCTTCAAACCAACGACCGGGTGGTTCGTATGACACGCTCTGTTCCTTCCAGGTGTCCTTGACAGTGATGGCAATCGTTTCACTGCCATGCTCAAAGCTGCATTTGCGCTCTATCATTGGCCTGTAATGCTTCACGTGTACAACGGCACCACGGTTGTGGATCGCGTGCTCTGTCTGGAAGTATTCAGGGAGGCTCACACCAAGACCTTGAAGAAGTCGTATCCACTCAAAAATTGCAACGGCTTTGTGGGCTTCGTTATCAAATCCTTTGTAACTCAATATGTCATCTAGTGGGGTAGCACCAAATGAATCTTGACAGTGCAAGTCCGCACCGTTCTCGATATACTTGGCGATGACCTTGAGCGAAGGTTGGATCGGATATCCCAGGTACACATATTTCTCCATTCGCTGTGCTTCAATATGCAAGAGTGTACAGGACCTGTAAAGATTCCAAGCTGGCTGGAATGGTTCATGAAAATTTGGTGATAATCCATTCTCCAGTGCTACAAGCAGAAGCTCAGCACTGTTCTTCCAGTATTGGTCCGCTAGGCTCCAGGCCAGATCATCATGCTTCTCTCTAGAAAAATGCTGAAGGTTGATGAGAAACTCGTTCTGCTGCTCGAGTAGATACCGGAAAGGCCCCACCGGACCCGAGTATTCATGGAGTGCACTCCAGCCTGTGCTTGAAAGATCTAGTGGATCGTACAAGCCTTCTTCAACAAGGACCCTAATCATGTCTTGAATTTTTGACGCCGAATGCGGAACCTCTGGCGCCTGCAATATTCCAAGTTCTTTTTTCTTGTGAGGGAGATTACTCTGTGATGTTCGCCCACTGAGGGCGGAAATTATGTGAAGTGGACTCCAGCCATTTCTTACATCGACGGCTTGTTTGTTACATCCTTGCTGTAAAAGCCATCGGCATAAATCGACTTGGGCGTGCATCGCAGCAACCTATTTCATTTCGGTCAGCTCTATGGATGGTAAGTTATTTTTGACTTACATGAAGAAGACTCCAACCCCACTCAGTTGTGTCATGAACAGTAGCTTGCGACTCAATCAACAGAGATCTAATTGCTCTTATGTCGCCTATTCTGCATGCATTAATTATTGGGGCGGAATCCGGCACAACTCGAATAGGGGTGCATTGATATTCCCTTCGCAAGCTTTTGTTTACACACATTCCTGCAAGTCCACATTTCGATAGCCAGGCTGATGGAAGGATGGTCCACTTTTGTATTTGGTGCCCCTCCGAGGCTATAATTTGACCATCTTTGACTTGGGATACTCGTAAAGCACCCGAATGATGGTTGTACAGTCCCAAAAAACATGACAATGAGTAGTTATTATGTGCGACGTAGTCTTTCGTAACACGAGGAGCACACTTGATCCCTTCTTGCTTCGGGTTGTCTGGCACTACTGATTCGTCGGAAGCAGCCTTTTGAGCGATATTGTCTTCATTTTTCGCATGCTGCATTATTCTGCAAGCAGAGTTAGAATTTGCGTGGGATAGAACCTCGTCATATGACACTTACAAAATATGGCTTGAAATCATTAGATTTAGCATAGTCTTTGCTCTTTCAAGTTTCCTGAAGATATCATCCGTTTTGGTCTTTCGCACATACGTCTTGACAGAAGTCCAGCACTGTTTACTCTTTTTCGCATAATGTATTTCTCTCTGTATTGTTAAGAAGACGTCCTCAAGTTCCGCGGCGACCTTGCCGCAATAACTCAGGGCTTCAGTGCTAATCGTTTGTTCGCCGAAACTCCGGTCTTTTTTTAATGTCTGAAGGATTTGAGCCAGTAATTGAAGTTCCGTGACAGCGTCTCTGATATTTTTGGGGAAATCCCGCACAGAAGAGCAAAAGTCTGAGATTTTCTGTATTCCCGTCAACGTTTCACTCAGAGCTTGAATTAGTGTCAAGCTTCCACTGACTATCCCAAGCACCTCTGCCATGATTGAAGAGTTTGTTATCGAGTCGGTGTTGCAATATATTATTAGTAAGAAGAACCGATGCGGCTCAAATGTTGGAAAAGAATTGCCAGAGCAATTGAATGTGCTGACATTTTTATCATGACGGCAACCTGCATAGCCTCACTGGCCTTGCGGGCGACTGATGCGTTTCAGTGACCAATCATCAAACCTCATTGAAAGCTGTCTCACCCATAGGTTCGGCAAGGGAGAGGCTGTGAACCCGAGATTCGTCCTACATCACTAGGCAGTCTTCGGTGATAATACTCCCAGTCACCCTGTTCGTGGCCCATGGCAAAGAATTGTCGCCAGAACCTGAAAGACTCTAGGAAAATGGATTTGTTTGAACACAAATATGTATCAGCTGAAGGAACCGTGATCTCGCATTTGTGCCCCAAGTGTGAGATCCTCCGTTTTCGGAACTTATCTGAAGTCTCTTCAATTCCTGACCCGAAGCTGACCTCCCATCTCTATGATCAACCCGGAGAGCCATTTCGACCAAATTGGGCAGAACACACTGATTTTGGCATTCCATCCTTCCTTCCAATACACAATACTTTCGATGAGCTTGAGCAGTCCGCTAGCGATGGTTGCCATTTCTGTTTACAGATGGTCTTTTCGTTCTCTGCAGAGGATCTAGCGAAGTTCAAATTACTAGGAAAGACAGATGTTGGTAGAAAAGTATGGCTTGAGTATAGAGAATCAAAATCACGAACGCCGGGCTCCGGATCGAACTTGGGAAAAAGTCTTTATCTTTCATATGATCGAACTTACAGAGTTTTGAATATTATAACCCCAGGTTAGTAGAAGCTTCCGGCTTATGAACTCAACCAGATTTAACTACCTAGGTATTTAGGGAGCCCATTACGTGAAGTCGGTGGCAAAATTCGACAATGTGATATACGCAGCCTTGCAACTGACAACTGGCATACTGGAAGCAAAACAAACCTTTCATTCGCTCTGAAATGGATGGAAAATTGTTTTAGAGACCATAAGGTCGTTTGTGGCTCAGTCTCAGCTGCGCCGAAGCTTCCAAAGAGAACGATAGACGTGTCTCGATCGCCTGTACTACATGTTAGCAACGGAGAAATGGCGCCATATGCAATACTCAGCCACTGCTGGGGCAAGAATAAAATAAAGCCTGTCAGAACAACGATGGAAAATCTCAAAGAACGATGCACATCAATACCATGGAATTTGTTTCCAAAAACGTATCAGGATGCAATCGAAACAACAAGAGCGTTGAATTTGAGATTCCTGTGGATTGATTCTCTGTGCATTATCCAGAAGTCTATCCCAGGTCCCGATTCAGAGTCATCAAAAGACTGGTTGGAAGAGAGCTTGAAGATGGGAGAATATTATGGCAATGCAACCGTTTGTATCAACGCCGCACACGCTACGGATGATACCGTGGGCTGCTTCGTAAAACGCAATCCGCTAAGTACGTTTCCTTGCAAGATACAGATACAATTACCTACCGACACAAAGCCTGAATCGTTCACTTCTTGTGTAGGTGAAGTCTACGAGCCACTTTACCACTGGAGTTTACCACATCGAAGATCTGAAGCTAATACCCCTTTGAATCGTCGAGCATGGTGTCTACAGGAGTCCACTATGTCCATCCGTATGCTAAATTTCGAAGCAGAGCAAATGACCTGGGAATGCCATGCGGGTCAAGCAAATGAGGTCTGTCCGGCTGGTACTTCATTTCCAGGAGGCTACACATATATTCCAACAATGAGAAATGTAATCGCACGAGCTAGGGCTGCGAAGTTTAATTCAGAGCCATATTTCGACAGGAGAAATACTTCCATTGGACATGGATATCCCTTGTCAAACTTTGAACCGATCACTTCGGATATGAAAGAGGGCGACAAGGCGTGGGATGATATGTGGAAGGCCTGGAGAGATACAGTGCAAGATCTTACTCGGCGTGACATATATACCGGATGGGACTTGTTGCCTGCCATTTCTGGAATCGCAACAACCATACAACAGATCCTCAGCTTTCCAGAGGAACGCTATCTTGCTGGTATATGGGATGCTGATTTGCCCAGATCACTACTATGGATGACCCAAATCAGAAAACAACTGGCGGGATCTGATCATCCAATAAAGCAGCCCCAGCGAAACGGCAGGAGTCCGACATGGTCATGGGCATCAATTGACAACGGAAATGTTGATTTTATGAACATTTGGGTCGGCGCAAAAGAGCCAGCTAACCCTTTTACTGTTCTACATCCTCCCAAAATAGTACCGATCGAGGGCTCTACTCGCTTCGGACAAATACAGTCGGGACGATTGTACTTATCAGGTTATCTCATACTCGCACGTGTTGGAGGAAAAGACACGCGCCGGTCTGATGAAGAAATGCCTCGGGAGCTATTCAACCGCTCTTTTCTAAAACTCGAAGACCCCCAGAATAAGGATGGGGTGGGATATTTTGCGGCTGATGAGATAAACAAGCCGGTGCAGGATATTTGGATCTTGCCCATAAGGGTATATTCCCTCCGTCGGAATCTGGATATAGTTGCTGGTTTAGCTCTTGTGCGAACTAACAATCATGATGGTGATTTCGGATATGAAGAATACAGTCGATTGGGGATTGTATATCAGGTGCCACTGACTTGGTTTCTTAACACAACGGAGGAAAGTCTGGTGATCGTGTAGATACTAGGACTCTAAAAACACTAACGCAACAAATTAAACGAGGGTAGGCTCCTGTACACATTTCCGCAAAAGTACAAGTTTCAACATAATGCAGTTCAACCGGCAGTGGCAGTTAATTCTACTAGCCTCTTGACTGAGCTGTCTTGATTTGAAGTCTACAGTTTGCGTTATAACCCAATTGGCGTTGCTACACCTTGAAATATAATGGATATGTACCACTTATCTTGTTAATCACTGCGGGCTGGGATATACAATTCGCCGTTAAATTGATTTCACAGTCTCACCAACAGCTCCATTAGAACTCAAGTTGAGGTTTCTGACCATTTCAAGTTTTCAAGGTCGCAGATTTTCTAGCGCCGTTCGAAGAAAATTTACTGATCCAAATAACTATCCTTATCAAACACCATCCGAATCTTAAAATGATGGTCAGAATGGCTTCCTCACGCTATCAGATGGCCCTTTCGACTTCGTCTCAACTCAGCCGCCAGCTCAGTCGACACGTTTGCGAAACTGTACCATGGGCCCATCTTTGATCGAAATCCAAGCATCCCGCAGGACAATGTGATTCTTGTCTCTTGATCCCCATCCGAGCTTCGACGAACCTGCACCAAGATTATCTCCAGGCACGAGTCGAGCATCCATACGCCAAAGAGTTCTCGCAACGGTGATAAGAAGCTCCTCCATGGCAAACTTTTGACCTACACAATTACCTGCACCGATGGTGAAAGGGTTGAATGCGGATCGAGCACGAGCGACATCTTCTGGAGTCACCCCAGTGCTGGAATCCGCAATCCATCGTTCAGGTCTGAAGGTCCAGGGATCTCCGAAGCTTTCTTCGTGGTGCATTATGGACCATTGAGCGACACTACTTGTGTTAATACCCGCTGAAATCCCATCCTCAACATCCACCATGGGAAATGGAAGCAGACTTACCCAAGTTGAGTCCCCTCAGGAAGACGGCCCCCTTCTATTTCAAGGCCGCCTGGTAACACTTCTCGCACTAAATCCGCAACTCCAGCCGGCGCAGCTCGGAGAACCTCATCAATACATGCCTGGAGGTAATTGCAGGACGAAAGCGTTGTTCCCACCTGTATGTCCTCGGCACGATCGAAGGCTGTGCGAATCTCTTTCACAAGCTTTTCGTACACCCGTAGGTTTCTAGTAATGTAGAACCAAAAGCCAACGAGAGTGGTTGCGGTGGTATCAGACCCAGCAATGATAAGTAAGTTTGCTTCCGCATAGAGTTCATCAGTATTATACCCGGGGTTGCCTAACTCGTCTGTCGCGTTAAAAAGATAATGAAACAAATCATTTCGGCCTCGACCTTCCTCCGCGTCCGACCTTTTCAGCACCTCTTCTTCTTTCTGTCGACGTGCGACGTTTGCTTCGACAAACTCGTAGTACGATCTGATGTTCTTGGGGAGCATGCTTTCAAAAAGGCTATCGAGTCCTCTTGGTTTCAACCAGACCCAGAACTTCATCATCGGAGATTGAGTGATCTTCAATTATTAGCCGCTTTCAATCTATGATACTAGACCATACTTGCCGGATACATAAACTGCATATACTCTGCAATGGTGTGCGGCATGTGTCTAAATTCATTTTCTCCAGGTTCCTTGAGCTCAAAAGATTTTCCAAAGCATAGGTCACCCATGATGTCAAAAACAAGATAATCTGCCATTTTCGACATGTTCTTGGGTGATGTCCATTCTTTGCCGTCGTTGTCTGCAAGAAAGACCTCATTCCAGCGATCGACGTGCTCGCTAACAAATCCTGCGGCCGAGCGTATGGCTTTTTCCGAGAATGCTGAGTTCAAGACTCGTCTCTTGCGTCCATGTGCAGATTTGTCAATTGTGGTTAAGGTATTGATATTCTGAGTGTTTCTTGGCCAAATTTCATAGAACTTTCCTTTTTTAACGTTTGCCCTTGAGTTGTAAATCGTACGATATGCGCTTGGGGAGTTGAACAGAACACCATCGGGCTTGAAGCGGAATGCATCACCTGTGCAAAAATTAGCCTCAACATTAGCACCATGTAACTCGACATAAAACCTTACCGTATTTCTGATGGCATTGCCAGATCCAGATGTGTCTATAGCCTGTAGTCGAGTGATAAAAATTGGGCCATGACGAGATCTTTGCAAAGAACGGCCCGGGGTAATTGGCTAACGGACTGAAATAAAGGGAGTAAATTGTATATACGAAGTACTAGAGATCTTGGTCAATTTTGAGGGATTGATTTTCTAATATGAAGTACTCACGTAGAATAGAATTGGTATGACGCTTAGGGTGAGCCAGTCAAGCGACACCGGACTGGCAAAATCTACCAACATAGCGAACATATTTGACTTAATTCGAGCAATTGAATCTTGTACGACTTGAAACCTGATAGAGAAACAAATTTGTAAAAGATCAAAAAATTAAGGGGATTTCCATGACTGGGTCTTTGCAGCTGAAGTTCAAGACACCCAACATCCAAGAAGTTGGAAACAACCTTATCAGCCCAACATTATAGACTCACCAACATAAGCTTACCCCAACATATTGCCACGTTCGATGTTGGTCTTTTACGACCTCACCAATTGTTTCCCTCAACATCCCGCCATCGGAACCAGCATCTTAGAGTGTACGAGCAATGGTTCCTAATTGACGCAGGTGGCTTTGATAACTCAACGCGCTAAGACTTCAGAACACTGTCCGACAGTTTACGAAATGAAAAGTCCGTCAAGAAGCGATGCACTCGCTGAGAAAATTCACAACCTGAGCCCAATCATCTCAGGACTGCAAACGATCAGCGGTTCTCCAGGCCTCTCCATCGGCGTGCTTCTTCATGGCGAAGTAATCTACACTGGACACCACGGCCGGAAAGACATAACCAAATCTGAACCGCCGAACGATGATACGTTATATCACATTGCATCCCTAACAAAACTGCTCACTGCGGCTGCAATCGGGGTCCTCATTGACGAGGGAAAGCTTCACTGGGAGACTCGAATTCGCGATGTCCTTCCCGAATTCAAGCTTCGAAAAGACATCGTCGGCCAAGAAGCAACCTTAATCGACGTCCTCTCTAATCGTACTGGAATGACCTTGGGAAACGCATTCTGGGGCCTTCGAAGTGGAGAATTTCTGCTCCCCAAAGACCAGGTCGTTCCGACGAGCTGCGACATCCAAGCCGTTCGACCATTCCGCAAGAGGTTTCTGTATACGAATTGGAATTATGCACTGGCAACTGCGATTATTGAAAAAGTTACCGGGAAAACGTTTGGCGAGTTTGTCAAAGAAAGACTTCTGGATCCGTTGGATTTGAGACGAACGACACTTGGCGATCCAGGGACAGATAATGTGGCTATGGCTCATGCTATCTATGACAACGGCACAGCTTGTAAAATCCCATTTCCGAATCTCTCGGATGAAACGGGAATGGCTGGTGGTGCTGCTGGGAAGAGTTCTATTAGGGATCTTTTAATCATGTATAAATCACTGCTTTCCGCCTACAAACACCAGCTCAAATCAGGATTAACGTCAACACCTGGATCACCATTCAAACAACTCAAGACTGTCTTCGCGCCACATATCGGTATCAACGACCAACAGAGCTATTGTTTGGGACTCTACAAAACCACACTCCCTGGAAACATCGGTATCGCGAGTCTCAACCACGCATTCCTAGGCCCAAAGAATAAACCATTCTCTGGCGCTCTAAACCCCGGCATAGAAGTCTTCCATCATACAGGCAATCTCCCCGGCACCACAGCGTCAATGTTCCTCCTCCCGGCTACACAAACAGCAATCGTAGTCCTCACAAACTCGCTGCCTCTCTCAGACCCCACAGACTTCACAGGCCGGCTCATCTTATCAGCCCTCCTTAACGAGACACGGCCGACGAATTTCCCAGACCTTTCGAAGATGGTGAGGCAGAATCAACTTCTCGCCTACGCTAAGCTCATTTCTCAGCTTGAAAAGGGTAAGACTGGAGTACCGCCTCCATTCCCCCTCTCTGCATACGCAGGCGTCTACTTCAATAATTTGGGCAACTACAATGTGCAAATCATACCCCAGGGCTCTGGTCTCCTAATGATCGTTCAAAATAAACCACACACGCGTTTCGCTCTCTTGCCTTACGATGGCAACACCTTCTACTGGCCAGCGAATCGAGAACGAGAACTTTGTGTGGACCACGGGTTTCCGGTTCTTAGTGCTGGGTTCCACAAGATTGTATTTACCAGTAATACTGATGATGTTGTGGATAGGTTGATTTGGGACTGTGATCCTGGAGCTAAACCGAGTATTTTCGAAAAGAATTGGAATGGTAGTATGGCTAGGGATGTCAAGCTCTGATGGGATGAAGATGGGCAGAATGGAAAATGTAGCGTGGGGAAATGTTTCCTTGAGCCAGTGGAGCAGTCATCCAGGATATAGATGGTCACAATAGTTTAATTTCAACCGTGGAATAGGAATAGAAATTTTTCTTTCGGTATTCTACTAGTTGCGTAAGGCTTCATGGAATTGATACAAATAGTATGGAAACTGTGCTAAGGTCACAACATCTTCTTCACCACTTGAAAAAGCATCGCGGAATTCGAATTCTAGTTCAAAAGTCTTCCGCCGTTCAGTCAGCCGGTCACCATCTCAAACCACACCTCCATTTTCCCATTTCTCCTCACAAAAACAAAATATAATCCCAACATCTTTCCCTCTCCCAACAAACTTGCGATAAAACATCAACATCACACGTGAATCACTAACATAGCAAAACGCCTAATCTTCCCTATCAGAGCCAACTCTGCTTATCACAACATCTTCTCGGCAGGCTGATCGATGACTCTTGCCTATCATGGCCTCATGCGAAGATTCACCAACTTGAGGCGATGCACTTATCAAGCGAACCCTGAATTGGCCCTGAAACATCCACTACTTACGAGAACGGATAAACGCTAGATTTACCCACTTAGCCTGGAGTGATGAAGTCTACTTAGCGAGGATGTTGGGAATGACGTCTAGCTATGTTTGTTAAGGGTGTCGAATTACAAGGTCTTCTTCGGCGCGTTCTGGCTCAATTGGATGTTTATCGAGTATCGAGTATCGACCTCTCTCGTGAATAGGTTTAGGATGTTGTCCAGATCTTTTATTCTGGGAACAGCACCAGGAATGACTGATATAATGATTCATGATTGCAATATGCTAGTAAAGTGGTTAATTACCCGATAATGATTAACTAGCATAACCCCCCGAAGACTCATCTACCACGCTATCCAAAGAATATCCAATGGTATCACCAAGATATCCTATTCCATACCCAATAACATCTCATCATATCTAATATGCAACACCAATGATCACGCAAGGACGGCCTACCCTTTGATCTCCCGCGCAACAGGCTGCTCCTCAGCAGGCGGCTCTTCAATATCCTTTGTGACGACCAAATGACCCGCAGGCAACATATTGAGATGGTCTTCCTCCTGATCCAACCCTCTGAAGATGAACCAAAATGCAATGCCTCCTACTGCCGCAATCACAGCCATCGACCCGTAATTCCAGACCAACAAAGGATCCGCACTAACCGACACGAACGCCTCGCCAATCGCAGCGCTGATGGCGTTGGTGAAGAGAGCGACAGACATAACAAGCGAGCGCATGTTGACGGGGGCTTTGGAGAAGGCGTATTCGAGGGATGTAATGGATGCGAAGATCTCGGAGATAGCGATGAGGACGTAGGCGCCGGTTTGGGCCCAGACGTTGATGGAGACTGGCTCGCAGGTTTCGCCGGTGGCGGGATCGTCGAGAGATGCGCGGTTTCCGCAGACGGAGTACTTGTAAATGTAGGCTTGGATTACACAGGCCCAAATCATGGCTGCGGAACCGGTGAAGAAGCCGGCTGTGATCTCTGTGGGGAGAGTAAGTATTAGAGCCATAAATTAAAGGAACACGGAAAGTAGGATTATTTTGAGGAATGGCGGAACTCACTCTTAATTGGAGTAAAGCGGATGCCATATTTTCGAAGGGCGGGGTAGATGAATAAATCGCAAATAGGAATGAGAATGATCAGGGCAAAAGGATCAAGATTTGATAGAACGTCGTTTGGAAGACCATTTAGTTTCATAACCGCAGCCTGAGAAGTCAGATTATTGTTGAGTTGATTGTAGGTTAGCCCTGTATTTTGTTAGATAGATAACAACACGCTTGAAAGTTTCACTTACAATAGATTGGAAACCAGCAGAAAACGGTGCAGGCAGCAAAACCACGTTTGACTTCATCTACCCATTTGTCATCAAAGGTCATCCAATGTGGTCTTGCAGTGGCGAGATTGGAAGGCTTGACATCCTCCCAGAATAGACCGTCGTTCATGCGTTTGTAGGTGGAAACTGGATTGATCGACCACTTGCCCTTCTGAGCCAGAATGAAAAGTCTCATTGCTTTGCTGAAAACCGATCCATTGGGTGGCTGCTGCTTGTACTTGTTTCTTCCATACAGGAGAACAAGAGGACAGAAGCACAGTAACACTGTTGGAAGCAGGAACGCCAACCAGAAGCCCACATATTTTTCGCAATAAACCATGCCAATCTGGCCGACCAGAGCACCGATGTTGATGAATAGGTAGAAGTAGCTGTATACTCTGCTTTGAGTAACGGCTGGATCAACAATGACACGTTCACCAGATGGCAACTCCTTCACAACCATCTTACTGAGAGGAAGCTGCTCAGCGATCAGGGGCGAGATATTCGGTTTGAATGCTCCAGTACCAACGCCCATTATGATAAGACCGACGATAAAAACACCCATAGACGTTGACGGCTTGGTGATAACGGGGGGAATAGCGGAGATGACAAGAATAATATGTCCAACGATAGCAATTCCCAAAGCGATCGCAATTGTCTTGTAGCGACCAAGATGAGCATCGGCAACATATGCGCCAAAGAGGGGAATGAGATACACCCAGAATTGGTTGAAAGTGGTAAGTCCGGTCGAGGTTCGTTGACCTTTATCAAGTGCGCCAGACTGTCCATCTTTGAAACCAGCTCCGGTACGGGAACCTTCAGGGAGAGGTTGTTGTATGAAGTTCGTGACTGATTATGTGAGTACAATGTCATGCACGGGAGATTCAGATGGTAACTTACACACAACAGTTGTGCCATAATACGAGAAACGTTCGCATAGCTCGATGAAGGCGACGGTGTATATGATCCATGGGATTTTGTCTGGAACTCTTCGGAGGGTCTGAAATTCCTCTTCTGTTGGCAACTCGCCTTCGATCTCCTCGTCATACTCGTCACTTCGGTAGACAGGGTGAGCAGAAGAGACCTCCTTGGTGGTCTGGCCTTCGCCAGGAACCACACTCGGTGGAACAGCCGCGATAGTTTCTGGGTTAGTCGTCATGATGGAAATTGATCGAGGGATGAGGATGAAAGAAGCCCGTGTGACTTGACGAGAGGTTAAATCGAGGGAGGGGTAGAAGCTTTATAATTGAGAAGGCTAGCTATCTTAAACCGAGTTACACAGCCAGGTTCACTTGAAGCAGGCAAGGCGGGAATGATTCCAACTACCCCGGGTCGCTTCACTCAGGTCCATGTGAGGTGAATGGTATGATGGAGCACGAGACCCATGCAAGCTGCACGACTATCTGCAACCATAATCGCACCTCGGTAGCTCAAGTTTTCAGCTCAATCAAGCCCTATCGGGAGAGCTGCTTACCATGGCCATGGCAATTCAAGGGCCACAATAAAACTACGGTCGAAGTATATCCGTTCTGCATCCTCGGAGGGTTCGTCGTACAACATGACTTGGATAATCGACGTCGCTAACCCGCCGAAGAGCATTTCGAATCGCATACTTACGCAGGCAAGGCCACTCCGCCACATATTTGCCCATGAAGGTTCATTAAGTTTGATACCAGAAGAGGAGCTGTTTCCAGGTGACAGACCAAGCCTTGTAAAGGTTGGCAAATGTTGGCAATGATTGGCAGGAGCTTGTGTTGACTACAACGAAAGGAGGGGTGAAAGCCAGGATCAGGCATTGGCTGGTAGAGAAAGGCCGATACTCAACTGCAGTGTAACATACTTGAATTGGAGACAACTCCAACACGCAATATAAGTTCCATGCCAGTTCAACCAACATGATTCGTTGAAATTGCGACGATACGGGAACAAATTGACGTTGTGAGGCGGGTTGATAAGGTGTTGGTGGAACGGTTGACAAGCAAGAAGGCAGACTTACCAGGACGTTGACTGATTAAGTCCATTGCTGATATGAATTAAAGTACGTGTTCCGAATAATGAGAATGTTTGCCATGAGTGGTACTCGACAGTAACACCACTGAATGCCCAATGTACAAACAAATAGAGTCCCCGAAAAGCGGATTTCAATGCATCGCTGAGGACGAGCAAAAGACTGTACGTTGCGAACAATGCTCGACAACGTACTTCAGTATGCTCCGAGTTTTGGATGATTGGTGGTGTGATGTGCCGTCGCCATGAGCAGCGTCTCGTCGGCGCCACATCTGTATTTACCCCAGAGATCTGGGCAAATGCCGTTGTGAAGAGAAAGCCTCAATTTGACCAATGAGGAAGGTGGTCAAGAAAGTCGAGTCCAGCAGCTGTCATGTGTTTTGCGCCGTATAAAGAGGTATTGAACTGCTCGTTCTTGAAACGCATAAGGTATGTGTTGTGTGCAAGTATCTGCCGAGAATGTTTGTTGCGGAATTGATATTTCTTCCCCGTGTCGACGTGTTCCTGTCCGCAAGAAAGCATATTTATTCATTTGCTCGCTAATGTCCTTTCTTCGACGCCTTATGAGAGCATCCGACACGGCAGAGCGTCGTCGGATCATCAACGGCGTGCGGCGTTCGGCGTGCAGCTTCATCCAACTTCAACAGTGCGATGGGCGTTTTTCCCGTCAACAACAGCCAAACATGCTAGGATTCGGGGTCGACATGAAGCAATCCACTCTGATAACCGGCTGGCTTGAAGATTGTCGACTCTGACACAGTCTAGGAGTACGGTACACATGAGGATGTTTGACTAGATTGGAAAGATAGATGGGAAGAGAGAGAGACTTCGAGATGGACGCTTGAAAAGACCAGGAGATAATTACGACACGTGACTCTACCCCGTTTAATGTCACGTGTCCGACCGCCAGTCGAAATTCGAAACATTTTTCACATGTCTACTGTATGCAAGGATATTCTAAATTTCCAGACCAAGGAAAAATAATATGCAACAGTTTTCTATCAAAAGGTCAGGTGGTCTCGTGGCCATTCACTTCTGCAACCCTTGGCCTCTTCCTACTCAAGTCCCCATTCTTTCTTTCAACTTCCTCAGCATGAAGATGACCACCAACTTCCTTCAATATTTCAACCATCTCTACGTTTCCAGCCTGGGTGGCTAGAAACAGAGGTGTATTCTTGGCTCGATTTCTCACATGGACGCTGGCTCCTCGATGTAACAATTCCCTAAGAACATCGGTATTCGGTCCTACAGCAGCGAGATGTAAAGCTGTATTTTCGGCGTAGTCTTGTGCGCCTAGAAGATCAAATTGGTCTCCAGTTAACATAATTTTGACCTTCTCAATATCGCCTGTTGTAATGGCGTAGCCTAAAGACGTGAAAGCGGTTTGCTGATCCGTGATGTGTGGTAGTTCCGACGAAGGATGAGAGAATTGCATCGAGGCTGGCGTTTCAGTCATCTCTCCTCGTAGAGAGAGTTGCATTTGAGTGGTGATATCTTGGTAGCTGACTTCCGGCAAAGCTAGCAGGAACGATAATTTCGTCAATGCAGCCTCCGTCGTCAAGTCATGACCGAAAACCACTCCAGCATTTCCTAACACCGTTGCTGGAGCGTACAGCGGAGAAACAGTTCCAGATTGGCATTGACTGACATTGACAATCACGATCCCCCGAGACACGGCTGCTTTGAAAATAGCTGTTAAGCTGCCGTCTTCACCACTGGGAGCATTGCCAGCACCAAATGTTTCGAGAATGAGTCCCTTTAGACCAGGGACCCGGAGGACGCCATCGATCATCTCTGGTTTTATTCCTGGGAATATTCGAAGACACGCTACATGGGCGGTATCGAGGTTTCGGAGGACATCGAATTTTGCAATGCTTCTTGGCCGCCTCACCAGATTCCAGTTGACCTCAACACCCATCGCCGTCATCTTCGCGAGTGGTGGACAATTTGGAGACCCAAATGCATCGAAAGATGACGCTGAGACTTTTGTGGACCTGTTTCCTCGGTACAGACTGTGATGGAAAAAAAGACACACTTCAGGAATCATAAAGGTGCCAGCAATGATAAGCGAACCAAGGAGATTGTCTACTGCATCTGATTGTAGAGCGAAAATGGAAGCTTGCGAACCGGTAAGAATGACAGGCTTCCCCAAATGAGAAAGCATGAAGGAAAGAGCTGAGCTGGTATAAGCTAGACTGTCTGTTCCATGAAGAATCACGAACCCGTCGAAGAGCGAATAGTTGTTCTGAACGGTAGTCGCAATCTGTGTCCATCCTGCGGAGGAAATGGATGATGAATCTAGCAGGACAGAAAATTCGTAAAGCGTATATCGGACATGGCGTGAGTATGTGCTAGGTGGTGTTCGTAGACTCGTAACATATTTTTTAGTTGTAGAATCGGTCATAATCGGTAATGGTTCTAGTGTTGATTAGCATGGACGGGACAGGACTCTGTATTGCAATGAGGTATGAGCTTGCAGCGATGTCTCATGGCTCGGATAGAAGAATCATAGATTATACGATAGTTCCATGAAATACATAGCAAGAGTTATACTTTTACTACATGAGATGGTGGAAGAAGCATGAGTAGACCATGAGAGAAGGAAATCAAAAATCTTGATAAATGCTCTCTCACCTGGCATAGATCCATCATTGAAAGAAGGCCTCGGCGCCATCCCTTCATTCAAAAATCCCCTAGCTGGAACCAGTCCATCAGGCGAAGACTTCATACAGATCGTTCCTCCAGTCATGATTATGAGGACGCGGCCCTCGGGATACTGGGCGGCCATCTTGTAACTATCGAGGAGATCCCAGACGTGACTGTCGCACGAGCAAAGTTAAAGAGGCCCGCACCCCGTCGTGACACACACTTGGTGGATTGCACTTTGTGTTTGTCTTGTCCAGAAATTTTGTTTCGCTGATTGGCAAAGGGACACTCGAAGGAACGGTCTAGATTCCACTGATAGCGAGATTTTTGCAGCTATAAAACTCTGCAAGCGATAATTGCACAAACTTCGCGGTACAAATAGTGATATGCAAGAATAACAGGCAATAAAAGTATATTGCAAGCCCTTGTCGATTCAGGTATGCAAATGAAATATGATGCTGCGTTGAAGGAAAATTCTTTAAAGGATATCACTACTTAACCTTGCTCGCAGAATGCTCGAGTAGTGGCGGGAGCGAGGACAAAGCTCGGAATGGAAATGCTTTATGATGATTCGCAGTACGCCCAGAATACCTTCCAACTCGGTTGAGTAACGGTGTCAAGCCAATACAGTCATGAATCGACATCTTATTCAAATCAAAAAACAAAAAGGTAAGAATTGTGCTGATGTGGACCGGTGAAGGACGACTTCACAAAAATCATGAGATTGGTTACATCCTGCTAGGATCTTCGAAAAACTTCCCGCAAAAGCTTGTGCACTGACACCTCAAGCTTCCGCTCCAAATCCAAAAACAACACCGAAATCAATACAGTTCTTCGCAAACATCTGCACAGAATCACAAAACCTGGCTCCTTTAGAATTTAATCTTTCTCTTCTCTTCAATTGACGCTGGTTGAGCTCTCGGCGCATCACATCAGCTTGGCCGATCAATATTCATTCAAAGCAAACACGGAACTGGATCACCAGCACAGCTCTCTACGGAACCGCGCATTTTTTACGCTCCATCACAAGAGAATCACCATTAATTCTTTGTCGGCCCCCCTCGAATGCAACCGCCATCTGCCTTTACCTCCGCAGCAATGTCCGCTGCGCTCGAGGATACACCCGTGTCCTACGAAGACCTGGCAGACCTTGAGCGCGACTTTGACGACGCTGAGACCGAGATCAGTGAGTACAAATATGTCTATAGAGCTGGGCGGTATAGTTTGCCCGTGTCTCGTCCATTGCGCGTTTCATGGAAACTTGCGGGACGCGGCCATCTTGCGCCTCCAGCCAAAGAATGTCAATAACTGACTCACTCGTCTCTACCACAGTTCGTCAACAAGTCGCCCTGACCGCACCCCTCTACGAACGTCGCAACAAGATTGTCTCGCAGATTCCCAATTTCTGGCCGCTGGTCCTCGAACAAGCTCCACCAGACATCGATCAATACATTCAACCTTCTGATTCCGCGCTTCTCCTCTCCCATCTAACCTCGCTATCCGTTGACCGTTTCGAACTCGATCTCTCCTCGAAACCTATCACAGGCGATCCTCGGTCTCTCAGCATCCGTTTCGAATTTTCTGAAAACGAGCTTTTCTCAGACAGTGTTTTGGAAAAGAAGTTTTGGTATCGCAGATCCAAGGATGGTTCAGCTGGTCTAGTCAGCGAGCCGGTGCGAATAGAGTGGAAGAAGAATAAGGATCTGACTGATGGACTACTGGACATGGTCTGCGATGCTCGGGCTGCGGAATTGAAGACAGCAACTGGGAATACGGCGGCACACAATGGTTCGAAGTTGTCACCAGAGCAAGAAAAGCTAAAGACCAAGATTGATTCTACTGGTATGGGAGGCCTTTCATTCTTCGCTTGGTTTGGATTCATTGGGAGAAAGGTCAGCGCAGAGGAAAGCGCAGAAGCGACAGCGAAGGATGAAGAGAGCAGGAGGTCGCGCGAAGCCAAAAAGAGTGCTGCACCAAATACGGATGACGTTGTGGTGGTGGAGGATGACGAAGACGAAGAAGATGAGGATTTAGATATGGGCTTAGAGATATTCCCCGACGGTGATGAGCTTGCCATTGCCTTTACTGAGGATTTGTGGCCGGGCGCCATCAAGTATTTCAGTACGAGTACCCGTCCCCTTTCACGCAATAGACAAAGCTAATCTCAAGAAGCACAAGCACAAGAGCAAGATGCGCTTTCTGACGCCGACTTTGAATCTGGCGATGAAGAAATTAACGGTCTTCTGGAACAGTCTGCTACTGACGACAGTAGCTCCGACGACGGTAACAATAGGCCAGCGAAGAAAGCACGTCGTTGAAAATAGAATGAACAAAATGAGAGCAGAAGGACAAGACATTCAGGCCAGATGTGTGCCTAAAATAAATCTAGTCGGTTGCAGGAATTCAAGGAGCATGGCGCAGTTGCAATCATGCATTATACGGATACCCAAAAGTCAATATACTTTTTGTTTGTTTGGAAAGTTGCGTAATGTGGTCGCTCGTTCTGTCGCTGGCTTCAGCGGTAAGTCTATTTACATCCCACTCTCTGCTCTACTCGTCGTTCAACTCGCTATCCCACTTACAAGGATGGGCATTCGCAATAGTCCCTCGGGAAATTCACGATATCCCCCACCTAGCAGAAGATTTAGCTCCCAAAAATGGTACCTGCATCGACAGCTTTTCCCTTTCTACCTTACTAGCCCGCTACTCAGAATCATTCTCGTCAAGCTTTTTCTTCCCATCAACCTGTCTTCACTTTTACAACGAAACTTGTCTGTAATCTCTGTCATCAGTAATTTTTCATCTGTTTGGCTTAGACACCCGGTAAGGCTGTCCTAGTGAGTCAGTTCCCAATCAATCAAAGCTGAATTTCATTGGCTAAGTAGCCTTCCAAATTCGGACAACTCCCCGGTCGTCCAACTCCATCGGCATGCATGCTTACTTCCACATACAATATCACGAGTACGACTCATCCTTCTTTTACATTTAAAAGTCGAGCTCATCCCTCTATTCCCCAAACCACTTCAATCTTAAAAACACATTTCTCTTCCACAATGACGGAGTCCCAAACCTATTCCACGCCAGAAGGCACACCTTATATCCCCATCCAAACCAAATCAGCAGAGCAAATATACCTCACCTCGCTCTTCAAATCCGACGCCCAAAACATGACCAACCTAATGAGTACCGAGTCTGTAGCCCTCGCCCTCATCAGTCCCCCATGGCCTTACACCATAGCCAACGCCGAATGGTGGATCAACAACAGCCTATCTGGAAAAGGAGACTTACCTATCTGCGCTATACGCGCTGGCAACCCAGGACCAGAGGGAAAGTATATCGGTGGCCTCGGTGTCATTCCCCAGGACCCAACGGGCTTCTACCATCTCCCCGGTCGCAAACCTGAAGGCTGGGAAGGGGAGCCGGGAAGTCGTAACGTCGAGATTGGATATAGTCTGCTTCCTGAGTATCAGGGTCGAGGCATCATGCGTCCGGCTGTTAGGGCTGCGGTCGCCTGGGCGAGGAGGGAGTGTGGCGTCCAAGATGCGATTATTGTGGTTGCGGAGGGGAATGAGAAGAGTAGGGCGGTGGTGGAGGGGATGGAGGAGTTTGTCAAGATGGAGGGGTCGAAGTGGGAGACTTGGCCGGAGAGTAAGGGGGGGATGAGGAGGGAGTGTTGGAGTTGGGTTTGGAAAGCTTGAGGGTGGTGAGGGGTTTAAGAGACGGATGGTGTTCAGGTGTGAGGTTGAGAGGGTTCATAAGCTATGGCAGATCCATATGTTTTTCTCTGTCCTTATGAGGTACAGGTTCGAGCAGGCGCGCATGGATGGTTTCAACGATAGACCGAGGCCATTAAAATTCGATTTTCATGTTAGTCATATTTTATGTATTCGTGGTTTTTCTTGCGTATCCGCCGGAATTTATGCTATATTCCAAACGGCCAAGCCTTCCTCCAAGCGTCCGCTTCATTCTCATCCTTCGCATACTGTTCAATCACCTGGTCTCTCATCTACTCTAAAGCATCCAATGATTCATAGTAAGTCTCACTCTTCACGAGCCCCTGTTCAGGAAACAAATCGCCGATAGCCGCCTGAACGCTTCGTATAGCTGCCATGCCTTCGCTAGCGCCTTTGCTATCTGCCTCTATCATCTTTCGTTCTTCCTCTGAAAATGATAATGGAAACGGCGCGCCATTCGAGGCTGGAAGTGTGTCCCAGATGGCTTCCAGCTCCACCAGTTGTGCTAAATAGCTTGCCTCGCCGTCAATCAACATATTCCTCGGCAGGAGTAACAGAAGAAAGCTCATTGTTTGTTGGAACTCCATCGCAGTGTAAAGAAGTGGCATCCGGTGTTTAGCAATTGTTGTGTACATGAACTAAAGCATCTGATCCATGTGGAGGTTTCGCCTTCGCTTCTGTTCTCTCTCCTCCATGGATTCTATGTCTTTAGGTAATCTCGGTCTTTCCAGACCTTCCACCTGCGGGCCTTCAAAGTCGAGGAATTGAGGTTGGCGGGTGTGGAAATATAGCGGTGCCAGCTCCGTAGATTGCCAGTCAATTATACCGACAATTTCGGTTGGCTTGGACGGATTGACGAATACATTCGCAACATGTAGATCACCGTGCCATAGATGAGAGGTTCCAATGCTCTGGTCTTGCGAGAGGAGGTGTTTGATGAGCTGTAGATAACACTCCAGCGCCTTCAGTTTTCTGTCTTTTGTTGGCTGATATGTCCCTGGTCCGCAAAGTGTTATAGGTGATTTTGGAAGCTGGGGAAGTTGTTTCACAGACGCGATTTCTCGGCGTCCTATTGCCAGATGATAGTCTTCTAGACTGCTCCGTTGAACATATGTTAGCAACGTACTTTCAAACCGACAGATAATCTTACAGGGCCCTCGGTCAAACTCGACTGTTGATCGCTTGTTGTCAATCAGCTCCCTACCAGTTGATAGACCAATTGCAAATCTTGAGGTTTCGATCTCGTTCCCTTGACCATCTGTATAGGTCATGTTGGTTGCGTATTCAGAGCCCAGATCCGCTGCGTAGTACATGCTGCCGTACATTGTAAATGATGTTGACGCCCAAGTCTTTTGATAGCCTGCAATTTCTTTGACAATTGAAAGCCTGTCTTCGATTGGCATCGTCGGCCAAACGCTTTCTAATTCAACTCCAGGAACCCTTTCCATGATGGTGTATTGTGCACCCACGGGGTTTCCTTCTACCCTTGAGTTCCATGCCAATACTCTAGGCACGGGAGTTCCAAGAATGTTGCGGACCTATGAGTTGTCAGCCTAAAAATACATAAACCGACGTGACATACTCACGAAGTCCATTGTAGCAACTTCGCTCGCAGTCGTGTAGTGAGGAAGACCGGCGTTTGGATTCGGGATCTTTGCAACAACTGTTGCGACCAGTCAATATTGCCATGGTTAAGAACTTCATGGCGAAGTGAGTACCTTCATTGCCATCATCCATTGTAAGGAGCATGGACTTATTGTACATTCCATCAGGATACTTCTCAACTCCCACACACATATTTGCACCCACCGCCTCAGCGGCGACACGGCCAAGTTCATTCACATTGAAAAAAACGCGACGCTCTGACATTTCATACGCTTCATCAATGACGAACCGTCCGCGATTGTAGTTGAACAAGTCACCCTTGTATTTTAAGTCTGGTCGTTTCGTTAGCTGTATCAAACTAGAGGTCGTGGAAAGACTTGCCAGGTATGGTTGAGTAATGTTGTCAAAACGCGTGAGACTTTTCCCTCTCGAGGCTTGTATGATCCAGGCATTAACTCGCAGTTTTGGTATTGTTGTATTCCTACACATATATCTGCGTTGGAAAACAAACATTACCGTGTAAAGTCACGCCCACAAAAAAATACGTGGAGTTGTAAATTGTTGTACCTACAACAATAAATTCGCGTCGGTATCGTATCGCAGTGCACGTGATGCCAGGTATGTCAAATTAAATTTCCCTATTATGTTGAAAAGCAAGTTCGAAATCCATTGGCAACTCATGGACGAACTCATAATTTTTGATAGATTTTTTCTTTATGGAGATCGTAGTCGTGTTTAGGTTTTTTGGGATATATTAGCATCGAGAATAGTCAAGATCAAACAAATGGCGGATGTAGACAGACGTCTCGGCACCACTGCCTTTGGTTGATATTGAGACGGTTGCGAATACATTGAGCATGATAACCGCAATTTTACACCGGTCTCTAAGCGTGCCCTACCAGGTTACCCACTGTCTAGACTGATCCCAACTTTGGATCACCGGCGGGCAGTGTTTTTCTGAACAAGTGCAACAGGCACGGATGATAAGGGTGTAATTGCTGTGAGCACTGGAAGGCAAACGAATATATTTCAGGGTCTTCTTCTAAACCGATATTGTGCTTGTGAAGGCTTGCGACCTGGTCTGAAAGCGGCCGACAATCGTTAGTTCGTAAACCCGTATTCGTCGTAGCGTTGGTTTTATATCCACTTTCCTGTTATTTTGATCTGCGATGGCCAATGTAAGCTGAGCTTGTTGGCATTCTACGATACGGTGAGAATATCTTGGCCAATCCTCAACGTCTCTAGCCGAAGGAATATCTTCTTCGTCGTAGTAATTACCTTGAATACCATGAGCAGCTTGCGGAGCAGCTTTTTTTCTCTCCTGTACTAGTCCTCACTAGGCCGCTGGCATATTTTTACCCTGCCCAGAGCCTCCAATGAACGTTTTGTGAGTCGAGGATAAACTTCTGAATTAATGCATCAAGAAGCCATATAACTTATAGCCAAGTGAAGAGTCAATAGCATTTTAAAATATGCTCTCTCCTCACGAAAGCAAGAGGAAACCAATTGTTTTGGGCACCAGAAGTAAGCTACGCGGTGTTGGGATTATACTACCTCTGGACTCGAATGCGGAGTTTGGGCAAAAATGATCTGTACAATGAAGTTTCTCCATGAGCTTTGTGGGCTCGCAGTATCGTTGTGACCCCGGTGCATCAGATGTTCAGCTGGACTTTCCGGGACAAAATCGACGCCACCAATTATTGACGTGGCATAGATACATTTTTCTTGAGCATTGAGCTTAAATGTCAAATCAATCAGGGACTTGTGATAAGTACTAAGTGGTTTCCTGTTATGGTTTATAAACATCGAGGTCTTGGTACATGTAAGAAGTCCACTACGCATAATCTCTCGCTGACCACATAGTACGCATATCCTACCACACTCGCCATACTTAGCATTGACTATCCCAAGTAATCATGAACCTGCTCACATCCATTGTTGCTTTTTCTTCTCTTCTTGGAGCGATATCCGTCCAAGCATGCAACGCCGATAACTGTGCGCGTGCTGTAAGCGGGACACGAGCAGGCGCTGCTTTCTCTATAACGGCACGAGCAGATTGTAGTAGTTTCCAGAAAGTAACTGTTACTCCAATCCCTGTGTAAGTCCTCGAGCATACAATTACCTTTTGCAACGACTGTTAATGTACAATGGTAGGACATCGACAACGACAACTTCATTAGCAACATCGAGCCCTACCACCTTTGTGACGCAGACTGTCACTACTCTGACCAGCACCACTGTGGTTGATACTTATACTTCTATAGTTACGACAGTAATTCAGTACACATTTCCACCCGATCGTCGGAGAGCAGCCGACCTCGGGACAGGTGGAGAGGTTCCAAACCCTTCTTCAGCGGACATGACCAAGATTGAGCGTCGACAGGTGACAGTTGTTCCAAGTATCGTACCCACCTATGCTTCTGCTTGCTCCGGAAGTGTGAGATATCAAAGCGCGTGTTCCTGCTGGGGAATAACACCCACAACCGTCACGGCAGCCACGCCAACGCTCTGGCTATCTGTTGTGGCCAGCACATCTGTCACAGTCACTATTCAACATACAACAACAGCTACGTCTGTGGGCACTACCCTCTCTACTACTACCATTACAGGTACAACTACTGCTCAGCCTACAGGTATGTTGATCCTATTGACTATCTCAACAAAGTCAGACGAAATTGCAGCTGGCTAACAATCATCTTAGCTTGCTTGGCGAGCGACAATTATGGATTTAAGTATGGCAGAGGTTTAACCTGGCCTGGCCCTGGCCAAAGCTTCATTGCGATTACATACGCCAGTTTTCCAATCTTCGATCAAGAGGGATGTTGTCAGAAGTGTTTCTCGACACCTAATTGCTTCAAATATTTTCTCCCCGGCCTGTGCTTACTTTATGTACTCAACTCGCCGAATATCGCCTCAGGTACAAATATTTGTCCAGCAGGGGTGGCACTAGAGTATACGGAAACCTACAGCCTCTCGGGTATTGGACCATGTGCTGTGGATGCGGGCATGTGGGTAGATGAAGACCATTATTAAGAAGCTACTGGCCAGCGGTTTGAAATCTCGTAGTCTTTACATAACAAACGAAAGCATTACCATATATGTTAAATTGATAGGTGCCAGTGGCTGTGAATGTTCAAACACCTTTGATAATATCCGCTGCCTTCTCCGCAACAGCATACACCGAAGAAATAATATTTCCCCGAGGAATCAGCGGAAATATACTCGCATCAACAATTCTGAGATTAGTCGTGCCATATACCACTAACTTGTCATCCACAACACCTCCCTTCTCTTTCGGTAACATGGCTGCTGAACCACACGTATGATACGTTGTTAGAGCAGTATCGAGGATGTATTTCTTCGCACCTTCCAAAGTAGAGATTTTGTAAGCATCAGGGTGATTCCTTTTCCCGTCCGGTTTGAAAAATGGCGAGAGCTCCTTAGTGTTTCGGAGTGTTTCCATTTCTTGGAGGTGTCGTGCCATAATCTCAAGATCAGCTGGATGCGAAAAATAATTGGGGTCAATGAGTGGATTGTCGTTGATGTTTGCGGAAGCAATATGCGTCGAGCCGCGGGAGAAAGGGTGAGATTGGGAAACACCGAAACTGGCAAAGTTTCCTGGTAGAAGATTGTTACCTACGAAGCTTGTGCCTGCTTCGTGAAGATTGACTTGCGCAAGAAACATGAGCCATGCTGCAGAGCATTCATCTGGTTTCTGGATGATAGACTGCACTATGTCGCAATGCTCTCGATCTTCTGGCTTTGCATGATGCCCATCCAGAAGCTCTTGCACTTTGCGGTCTTCCACATTTGCAAGCTCAACAATGGGCATAAACGCGTGAGATTGCATGCCGCCAATGGTGAAAGGGCCAGCCTTGTGTTCAAAATATAAGCTTTGTGCTTGCTGGAGAGCTTCCGGTTCTTGTCGCATCAGTGGATCTCCTGTCACAATACCATCCACGACCTCAAATGAAACACCCGTCATCAAATGGTCTTGTAGATGCTCTCCGACATTGGGATTTGGAATCACGACTGGGATGGAATGTTTTTCAAGCAGTTGCTTCTTACCAATACCAGAAAGTTCAAGGATTTTGGGCGTGTTGAAAACACCAGCAGAAAGAATGACTTCTTCGGTTGCCGTGTAGGTTTGAAGCTCCCCAGCAACATCTACTTACACACCTGTGGCAGTGATGCCACCATTCTCATTCTCGAAATTGATTTTGTGAACAATTGCATCAGTAATGACACGAAAGTTCGGTCTGTGAAGGAATGGTAGCCCGTACGCCGAAGCTGCATAGCTTCGGGTCTTGGTAGCCGGGTCGACGGTCGCTGCATTACTGTAACCTCCCACTGAGTTGCCAGAAAAAGGATCTAAACAAAAGTAAGTAACATAAATTCTGTTTGCGGAGGAGTCTACCCACCACCACTAGTCGCCTTGCCGATACCGCGAAAAGCGTCAATCCAGGCCTTACAAAGAGGGTTTTGAATGACACCTGGAAAAGAAACCTGGATGGGACCGTCTTTCCCGCGATAGTCCTCATTGACCCAGTCAATACCGAGATGGTCAAGGGTCGCTTGATTAGATGGTGGTAACAATGTATACGACTTCTTGAAATAAGGGGCAATAGAAGACCAATTCCAGCCGCTATTTCCGAGTTCACACCATGCGTCAAAATCAGCCTGAGAAGGGAGCAATAAATGCTTAACCGTTTATTGCTGATGAGCCACCAAGAATTTTACCCTGTGGCTCCTTGACCGAACGACCGTTAAGTCCTTGCTATGTGTAAAGTAAGCGAACTGTAAGAGTGATGGAGAAGAACAAATCTACTTGCCTGTGGAGTAGAGTTGAACTTCCAGTCCACTTCAGAGCCCATGAGCGTAGTCCAAAAGGCCGGAACATTGACTCGAGATCATCAGCATGATATGTGCCCGCTCCAATACCAAAACTTGAGTGTTCGGATCTTCAGTCAAACGATTGGCTAACACTAAACCTGCTGTTCCTCCACCGATGATGATAAAGTCAGCATGAGTGGTCAGGTGTTTCGTAGTAGCCATGATGAAACTCTATCTCAAATCAAATGTCAAAACCATATAGTACCCCCCAACATTATTTATGCCATAATAAATGTTGACGAAAGGCTTGGTGGATCAATACAATGTGTGCACTCGTATCAACAGCCAACGATATTAAAGAACACGCTCGTATAGAAATCCAACAGCGTTGAAGGAGAAGCGGCAAAGTGCTTGATTTTAGTTTAGCCGGATTGTCCTGGGGTTAGCTGTATTAGGCTTACTTGGGGACGGGTTTTAAGAGACCCGCAAATGTTGGAACCCAAAAAGCCCCCTGTCGTGCATATTGTATGTGCATCTTTCCAATTTTCGACTTACGATTTTGGGACCGGCATGTCGTAAGCATCGTGACTCCGTCCTGTTTGAGACCACTTCATTCCAGGATCATAATTATCCTTATTCATTAAACCTTGACGGGGCTCGTGTACCATTTCTTCCACCTGTACGAAGTCACAAAGCTTTTCATCTCACACCGAGTACTAATCAAGCACAATAATTAGTATAACCTTTGAGAGAATCCGGAGTGATGAAAGTACAGGTGCACCAAACTTACTCTAAAGCTTCTATTTTGGATGTCTGTAATGTTCAGAAATGCATTATCAATCTCAAAGTTGTCCTCTCCACGCTCGTCTCTCTTCTTGTTCTCAAGGAGAAACGCAAATCGTAGAACAAACACAAGCACGAAGGCGCCAGAAAAGCAGCACATCTGTGTTATTCAGTAAAAAAAGCCCTTTTGAGACTTTCCAATGAGAGAGCAATTGAGAAAAGAACTTACCATAGCAATCTTGGCGGGGAAATAATCTGGTGCGGTCGCGCCAGTGAAGGTAAGTGGACCAATTATGTTCCCAATTGAGAACGATCTCATAACAATATCAGACAATTAAGCAAGTACATGGGGACCCATATGAATCTTACATTAATATCAAAGCATTCACAGTGATCTTCTTAGTGTGACCGGAGACTGTTCCAGTGTTAAATGACTGCAGAGACGTCCGTGGGAGCGACATACAATTTGCTGCGGCAATAGAATATATAATTGGAGTGGCTAACAAATATCAATCTAGCATTGTGTTACGTTTGGAAGGGTTGAAAAACTTACTAGGAACCATGTGCGTGAGATACTGACCAACCATCTTTCCTGGACGCGCACTCGTGGGAAGGAATGCCATCAATGAAGCGCCGACTATTCCAAGAGGGAGAAAACAGGCCAGAACTAGAAGACGTTGATTAGTCCTACCAGCAACATACTGTGAAGTCATTAGTCAAGCCAACCATTTATAGCCCGCGTCACTCGTATATTATACCGTACTGCTTGTGCAAACAAGTATTGAAATTACACCGGTAGGCACTGATAATAATGCGCTTTTTTTGGAACCGAAACCAAATCTTTATAGAAATCAGCTTAAATTTTACCAACAGTTGATAAGCTCTTACGACTTGATAAGTGAAGTTTGGTAATTGGCTAAAGCTCCATTGATCTCAGATCCACATATAACCATTACCATTATAATCAAGACTTTTGCATCCCTCAATGCCTCGAACATTTGAGCTTTCTGAAAGGTCTTGTTTTCGATTCCTGTTTTGTTAGAGCGAAGCCGCTCAATCGCAATAAGTTTCTCGCGCTGTGTAAGACCCGAGCTCATTGGATTATCTGGAAACACTAGAAGTGCCCAAATCCCGATTAAAATGGTGACTACTCCACAGACGAGAAACATGATCTAAATAAATCAGCATGAAAGCCATCGTCATTATATTCAACAAAGTCTCACCTGCCATGATTTAAAAATCCGTCCGTGGTAGTGTTGAAACCCGAAGCTGGACAAACCGCCAACAATCGTTGATAATCCTCCTGATCCAAACCATATACCAATTCTGATGGGCTGTTCTACGTCACAATTAGCTCATGTTAGTACATAATTACAATTTTTGACCCACCACTCTTCTTATACCACATTGATGTCAAAAGCATCAAGCTATAAGGGATCAGTAAGGTTGGCGTATCATGAAATTCCGTGATTTACCTAGGGGAAATAGCCGACTCGAAACATCCCAGAAGTACCCGCAAAATGACAAGAGTGGCATAATTAGTACCCGCAGAGCTCGCTGCGACACAGACGCCGCAGAGGACGACTACTCTGTTTATTAAACCTGCGCCTTAGTAGGTGAAATGAACTTACGGTTGATTCCTAGACACTTCGCTAGCGGAACTCGTTGAATCACATAGCCTTGAGGAAATTCGCAAATTAGGTATCCCACGTAAAAGGCAGTTGCTAAGTAAGAAAACTGGCTTGCACTAGTGTTGGTATCTTTTGCCAGTCCCACTAATGAGGGTGGTCAGTATCTAGGAGTTGATGCTCTCACTGCACAACCGCAAGCGCATGGCACAAGGTAGAGGAAGCTGAGTGCTTAACATAACTGGATTTTCGCGATCTTAACAAATAATTTGCCTGATAGAAACGGTTGGAACTCTATGTTACATACTAACGTTGGCATAGTTCACTATCGCCAATGGTGTCAGCAGAATACCATGATGGCGATCTTGGGACCTACATATCGTCTTGTCAAGGTATTGAATATTATACATTGCTGCCATCAGAGGTAGTAGCATCCAATCTATTTTCCGAACGACTTGTTTTTCATCTTGAGCTGTAAAAGAAACGTCGCCGGCATTGCCCACGGAGTGGAGATATTTCAGAGCATCATCAACATGAGATGAGTTGATAGACTCGCTTGGGATGCTGCCGCCGCCAATTTTGTAGTGTATTTTCGCCATCGAGAACAGAGTCAACCGTCGAGTAGGGATGGAATCCGTTCGTGCCCAGGAATGCTACAATGAGAATATGTCAATACGCCATGACAACGAGCGACACCTTATCTTAAATGTTTATACAGTGGCTCGAAGCTTTCGCTGGTTGCATCGAGTCTGCATGGGCAACTTGCAGGAAGAAAAGCTACGATATCAATATCAAAGAAGATATCGTACATGGATTACCGCAGTCAATGGACGATGATTGGAAGTCGATTGCCCTCTTTGGGAAAGGTGTTGAGAGTGGAGTTGTAAAATGGGGAATTGAGGGAGACCACCACGTGCCTCACAGTCCCACCCGCTGCGTGGTGCTGAATCAGCGTTCTAGCCCCGCGGAACAACTGCAATTCATCGACATTTGGAGGAGTACACCATCGACGTTCAGATCATCATATTCTTCCTACCAAATATGCTTCTTGTTTATAGCATATTCTTCTCTAACGTTCATACAAGTTCTCTTTTGAGTCTTCACGATGACTCGGCTCACTACGGAGTACTATGGCTGTTCAGAAAGTTCTCGATCATCCCAGGGGTATATCCAATAGCAGTCCGACGGGCAACACTACAACTACCAAGCCTCGGTTCATTTAGGGTGAAGTGTGAGCTGTAAAACAAAAACTTAGCCCCTCGTCATCGCTGAGCGTGTTCTGCCGTAGACGTCTCCCTGAAGTTTAACCTACCTGGAGCCACTTTGCGGTGAGTCTGGTGAGTCTAGGCATACGGTATGCAGACAACGAGTGCGGACGACGAGTTCATATCCGAACGCAAGGAAAACTCGTCCCCTGCCTCAAAAGAGAGATCCAAGAGCGAAGATGGGAAGAAGAACCATCGTTCTTCAAACAGCCCTCGAAATGCACCACACACAGAAGCGTCCTCACCAGAATCAGGTTTCCAATTCGTGATGATCCATGAACCGCACCGCCCTCCCGATACAACTCACAGGAGACTTGTTCGGAGACACGTTATGGAAGATGTTCACCGGCGGCGAAAGGAGAAAAACAGATTCCCAAGGACGAGGCACAACCTACAGTCCAAGGGTTCTAATGGACTCCCTCGAGTGAAGGATGTCAGACATGAGAATGAAAGTCGCCCTCATCCATCATCAGCCTTAAGTCACCTAGAAATAAAAGATTACCATTCTGGGGGATCTTTACTTTTTCGTGGTACGTTTGACTCCTGTCTTTTCATCCTACACGCCTTCTAGGGATCAACTCGCTCTGCGAGAAGACGGTTATTTCGAAACTCCCTAAAAGCTTTGAAGGTTCTTCTGGTTCAAGCACTGATTTCATTCCAGAACGAAGCTACTTTGATAGGTGGACGTTCAACAACAGTTAAGACTTCTTTCACCTCAATCCCCCAGTTTGATCTCTTAATAATTTTTAGCATCGTATAGCCACACCCTATGCTCTGTTACAAGTCAATGGTGCCCCATCGCTGATTATGAACTCTAAGACTTGGCCATTTCCACAACCTTTGGGATCAGGGAGCCCCAACTTATCAATTTGGATGGCGGGGAGGATCATTCCAGCACCTACCGGCTACTCAGGCCGCGCATGTCTCCATCGTCACTTGCAAGTTATGGTGGGTGATAACTTAATGCCCCTAGAAGATCAGTGACTCAGTCAATTATCAATGCCTTGAGACTACAAATTCTTCTGGTCGAATTCTCGAATGTTAGAGTGACCGAAGTGCTGACAGTTTAGCCGTATATTCATGGCAGTTTTGAATACTATACCTTTAAAGGCGAAACAATCAGATGGCTTAATTGGCGTCTCACACGACACGCTGATGCCACTAGCGACATAACCATTGGTAGTATTCTGCTTCTCTTGAGCTTCGAGGTGAGTAAATCGTCGCTGAAAATACCATTAGCCTCCTTTGCAACGACATGCAGTTTCTGCACGAATACAACCGCTTACTATATCCTAGATTGGTCGAGGAAACTCTACCGAATGCGTGTTCCACATCACGGGACTTCAGAGAATAGTTTCGCTCCGTGGAGGCCTTGAAAATCTTTCCGGCGACACCCATTTAGTAGCCAAAGTTCTACTGTACGCTTGCAACCCCTATCTACTACCATCACTTGATCGCTAACTTTGCAAACAGAATTGACCTCTTAGTCGCAATGCTGAGCAACACTGAACCACGACTGCAGCCGATTCGAGCAGTGCAGCCATGCCGTTGGGACCATTCAAACATCTTGGGACGCTTCATCAGCACCAGTGTAGTATCCAAGTCTCCTCTGCTAGGTGGCGAGAGACTCAGATCCCTCATTTCACCTTGTTATTTTGAAGAGACTAGCATTGAACTTCTCCAAAATATGCAAGAGTTGACCGCAAAGATGTTGCAACTGGAGATCCAACCTCTCGACACTTTTCGGCTCTACACAGTTCCTAGTCAAATTTCACAGCCTCACCCAAGTCTTCATAAGACAATCCAGCTAGCTGCTTCCATTTACATGAAAGCTTTCCAGTATCCACCCATTCAATTTTCGTCGCCTATGAATCACGACGAAGCGTTTCGGCTGTGCTACGCAGTCGAAGATCCTACCAATGACCAGACGTGTGCAAAGTTTCCTGGCATTTACATGTGGATATTATTGATAGCAGCTGCCGCGACGGAAGGAAGCTCATCTGAGACATGTTTAGTAGGTCATGGTATGGTTGTTTCTTTGATAACAAAGATCTGCCTGGGTGCAGGTTACGCCTGGTGGGGGGACATGCGGAGGATGTTGATCAATTTCGGCAAGATCAAGAACATGATCGCCTATTCAAAAACATAGTTTTACTGAGATTGTTAAATACGTGATGTCACCTGGGATACAAGAAAAATTCGTATATTGAAGATTTTTAACTCATCCGCTATGATTTCTCTATTTGTACTACCTCGCTTAAAAGTATAAAGATAGGGGAGACTGTGATCAAGTACAACCTGTCAATTTTCTTACTCCATGAAACCCTATACATTAATTGATTCTCGTGCATAGAAGTCTTTGTCCGGAAGTTATGAGAACAAGTTCAACACTCTTGGTTCTTGAAAATAATTCAAAGTCAAGCATGCCTTTTAACAGCCAGCCAATAGAAGATGCAAATTTAGTAATGAAAGAAAAAACTAGCCAATAAGTATAGGTATCTATTATGTTTTGTAAAGACCATACCACGCTAAAATATTTTGGGAGACTCTTGTGCAATCAGGTCAATTTATAGGAATGTTAACCCAGCCTAAGATGAGAGATAAACAGCAGCCTCGCAGGTTCAAAACATTATTCTTGCCAACATGAAAACACTCAGATTCAAAGATTCCATTTTCTCAGTAGTACAATAAATTACGCTCTCGATCACAGATGGAACCAAGGTATACAAAAATCTTCTTACGGTGGCGACTTCCGGTGGGCTCAGATAGCCTGCAGTTTCTTTCGCGAACATCTTCATTTCACATCAAAAACCACAATCTCATGAGTAAAATTTATGGTAAAAGATCGTGTTTCATAGTCGTTATTGAGCTAGCCCACCACGATCTTGGAGACAAACTGTTACAATGCACGCTTCATCCAAGTACAATCCGTCTCATTCACTATAATCTCGCGGCTCTAGTTCCAACTCCGATTCCCGAATCTTTTGTGCTGTCAATGCTCGAACCGTTTAAAATCAACACGTGCAATTCACTATGATCTTGCGGCCTCGAGTTCCAACTCCAACTGGCGAATCCTCTCGCTCTGATCTACGGTACCGGCACCAACTCGCATCTTCAGCGTGTCTACTTCATGCGCAAGTGCCGATATAGTTTTGGTTTGCGCCTCCAAGAGACTCTTTATTTGCTGCAGTGAAGTTTCTACGGTGCCGCTACTCGATTGTCCCGCGGAGGAGGGCTGTGCAGGAGTCGGCGAAGCGATTGGTACTGGTACTGAACGAGGAGTCGGCGACAGTGGACTGGGTTTTGCAGCTTCCCTTTGTGTAACCGCAGCTCTTGGAGGCGACATTGGCTTCGTTTCGGTTCTGGCAGCAGCAGGCACAGATCTCTGCACAGGTTGGGGTATCTCTTCAAAGCTAGATGCATCATCGTCATCGTCGTCAATTTCGTTATCTTGGAACTTATCGGCCAGGGCTGCAATTGATCCTTTCTGTTCCGACATGGTTGGTGGTGGCGACCGAAATGCAGGCGTCGGTTCAGGTGCTTGCTTTGTAGCGGCTGCCGCAGGAGCTGGCGAGGGAGCAGGTGCGGCGGCGGGAGTAGAGGTAGGCAGCTTGTAATCCGAGGGCAGTTCGACAGGAGCATTTCCTTCATACACGCTCTCCAGATCAATCTTTGCGGGAAGCCCATCCTTTCCTGATAACCACTCTGCCGCAGACATAGCTGGTTTGATTCCTACCGCAGGTGGGTATATATCAGACTGGAAAACTTCGGCGCGACGAGGCACTGTGAAAGAAATTGGTTCGATATAGGCATCGTTGACAGTTTTGTATGCGCGCATGACTTCGTTCTCATGAACCTACATTGGTCAGCAGCTAGCACGAGTATCTGGAGAACAGCACTCGGACTCACGTTGATGCCACGTCTGGGGACGAACGCAATGCCTCTTTGCGGTTCGCCCGACTTGTATTCAGAAAGAAATTCGAATTTATCGTTCTCATACTCAAAATATCGGATATTTCCATCACTGTCGAGTCAGTATATAGCACACTTCAGCCGGGGGGCGAGCCTTACCCTTTGCCCGCCAAATACAAGCATTGAGTGCCATCATCTGGGTTCCATGTTAGCAAATTAATGAGATCGTTTGGAGACGTCCTTACCCCAGAATGGCATGCAGACGCCAGAGATTGAATCCAAGACCGAAAACCCGCCAATTGGTTCCCGCGCATTACCAACATCCCACAGAGCCATCTGACGATCGCTCATCTTCGAGAATCCGGTCGTTGCAACTCGGTTATGCTCCCCCATCCATACCACTCTGCTGTTCTTGGCACCGGTATGTCCAGGTCCTTCGTGAGCGGGCCTCTCTTGTCGCACATCCCATATTCTCAGCTTCTTGTCTCGCGACGTGGTAACCATTTGGGAACCATTCGCGCTCCACGATAGACTCTGGACAATGTCTCCATGCTTCAGGGTCAAATGAGGCGTTCCTGTCTCGATATCCCAAAGTTTAATCGTGTAATCGCCCGAGGCAGAAGCTAGGATATTCTCGGCCGCGGGGTTGAATAACACTTGTCCAACTTTTCTACACGTCGTCAGCCCTAGCCGTCTTCATTGTTCGCGTCTTCCCAGCATGAATATTGTCTCACCTGGAATGGCCGGTCAATTTGCTAACGGGGGAAACATCTGCTGGTTCGTCGGCATCCGTATATAAGGTGAAGCCTTTCGGGACCTGCCAAATGAACACCTTGCCGTCATCAGAGCCCGACGCTATTACACTGTCGTTGAAAGGGTTCCTGCGTGATTCCGTCAGCTGCTGCATCCCGCGCGTATCTGATATCCTACGCACCAATCCGTATCCAAAACAGGCGCCGTGTGTCCTCGAAAAAGCGGAATCTGCTCTGGCAGTCGACCTTTCTCATTGACCGGAATGACGGCGAATGCGCCTCCTCCGCTTGCTTCCCAATTGACCGACAGGTATTCTGGATTGGCCTAATACGTGATGAGCGGTGTTCTGCCTGTCGCGGAATCGCGAGGTGCTGGTGTTGTTAACCCCTCCTCACCTTGATCAAGTTGGTATCCCAAGCATTGCGACTGATGTGCAAGTTATCGTAGCAGGATTCCTTTCTCGTAGACTTTCCAAAAACATGTCCTATCCGGATGTCAGCCGGGTGGGTGCCAGATGGTTCGAGGGGAAGATGTTATGAAGCTTACGATACTTCGAGGCGCGCACGAAACGTCCCGCCATGACGGCGCAGTGTTGTGAGTCGCGGTTGGCGTGAGTGGTGGTTCCAAAAGCGCAATTAGAGGAGGTTCGCGTTCTCACTGGGCGTGGTGGTTAGGTGTTGTAGAGGGGGAGGTCAAATTGGTGATCAATGGAACTGGTGGGCAAAACTGGAGGCTGGCGTGAGAGCGAGCACGAGAGCGACTGCGACCTCTCCGTCTGCCAGAGCTGCAGGTGTGTCAGGGTCGCTTGGAAGCTGCGACGAGACGAAGGCCACGCGAGTCACGGGATTTCGACTCGAGGTCCAGGTCCACATCCTAAAGAGCCGCCACCCGACACTCATGATTTAGGTTGCTCTTTTGAATAATGGAACATGTACTTTCGTACCTAGAATTCAATGCCTCGCTGTTTATGGCAGGTGCGTGTATTCTAGGTTCGGCGCAACAAGACCACTCAGCTCCCCACCCATGCGATGTTAGAAGGTCCGAACTACATCCACTCGAGGACTATTTTAGATTTGTCAATAAATGCTTAAAAATCAACTTTCACGACAACCAATCAAGTCGCATGGTCTAATGGTTATGATATCTCGTTCACAAGTACTGAACATGTCCCGAGATGGTTCTGAGTTCGATCCTCAGTGCGACTATTGATGCATTGTATTTTGTTTTGAACTTTTAATTGTCATTCTGCCAGCAACGGCCTCACCCAGCATGCTGCCATGATCTAAACGATTTTAATTACACTTTGAACGGTCATTTCTATTTTTTTTCTTTATGTACCTCGTACAATGCGACTTGTATTTACTTACTATGAGGCACAACATTGAGCACCCTCGAAAATCGGTTGCCTCCCTTATTCTACACCCGTGGACCTTCTCAATTCAGCCCACTTGGTGATGAGTCATGAACCCCACCTATGCGTCTTGCGGATGGCAGCGGTTGATTATAATGCAACAAAGTCTCGAGCCAATTCTTCGTGCTCATTCAAATCTTTGTGGACAGACTCAGAGTCGTGGTCGAAATGGCAGTGGAGAGCCCCTCATCCCAACCGACAACACAAGTTCGCTTAATCCCCTGGGATTTCGAGTCCCCCGATCACATCCAACGATTGATTCTCCAACGAGTCGCATGCGGATGGGCTGAAGATTTGGTCTCGCCCAAGTGGGCAGGACTTCAGCGGGAAGGACACAAATCACTTCATTGGATCGTATGTATCGTCCTATCTCGTGTCGTGTTCCGGCTAATGTATCAGGTGCTTTCCTCTCCAGATTCTGCAATGGATGATCAATTGGTACAAAAACATATATCAAGTTTCCCTTCGGAATCTAGCCCGCTTTTAGACACTGCAACTTCATTAGGTGGACAATCTGTCACACCCTCTTTCAACTCTTCATTTGTTCCTGTCGGCCACATATCTTTGGATTCGGATGGCGCCGATAGTGTTGGAAAGCTGTCTTACGGTCTTAAGGATATCTATCGGATCACCAACTTCTATGTTTCCAAGGCCTTGCAAAGCAATGGTGTAGGTAGACAGGCGATGGATGCTCTAGAACGTATGGCTGTCGCAAAGCCGTTGTGTGCGAAAACTTTGGCACTGAACACCGCGGCCAACGATTTTGAGGGGTGGGAAAACTCATATCACGCGGTAGGAGTGCCGCTGCCTCAAGTGAGTCTCATGTTTCCTTGGACTCTTTGTTGTCAAAGTAGTAACAGACGCCCAGTACGCCGTTGCAGATTGGTATAGACGCAGAGGTTATGTCGAGTACAAAAGGGTTGACGATGCTTTTTGGCATACCGACAGTAGCGGAAAAGAATGGCCTTTTATGGCAGTATATTTAAAAAAGGATATTGCTTCTACGAATCAGGGAGAGATTATCGACGGTAAAGAAAGAATCGGTTAGAATACTAATGTAATTGAAACGTTCATACTAGCTCAAGAAGAATACTTCAAGCACATGTTCCGCATGACAGATAGAGATAGTTCATTTTCGTGTTGGATCTTCGTTGTATTACCACATTCGATACCCATTTTGGAATCTTGCTACATTTGTGGAATGATGACAGCACGGTGTCTCAAATTTCGTCGAACACCACACAATTCGTCAAAATGCCATAAAGACGTCACACATTCTTTACATAAGTAGTCAGACTTGGTAAACACCATCATTCCAACGCCAGGTACAAGAACAGCACCCCCCGGATATCGAGTTTTCAACTTCTCCATCAACGATCACTCACAAACCGGAACCATGATTACCCAAGCCTATTTCCTGACACTCGTCCTCGCCTTTTTCGCGAAAATCGCTCTCGCATCTGACATCTTCCCACGCGCCAACCCTTTCGTGCGTGTAGGCTGTTACCCCGAACCGACAGGCGCCAAAATCCTCTCAGTGCTACGAGCGACAAATACGAGGATGACTATCTCAATGTGTGAAACCGCCTGCGCTCTTACCTTTTGTATGGATTGGAGAACGGAAACACTGTAAGAGATCCCGCGGAACTTCTTCACTACCAACTGACACTTTTCAAGTGCTACTGTGGAAATGGAGTTCGGACTGGTACCACTCGAGGGCCAGACAGCGCGTGCTACGTGGGATGCGGTGGTAACCTGGCCCAGAATTGCGGCGGAGCGATTAGACTTAGTCTTTACTATCGTCAGCCACCTTCTAAATTGAAGGCTCGCAATGGCGTGTATACGCTCGAGGGTCTTCCAGTACAGCTACAATAGTCATGAAGTTTGGAACTTGGACAATAGTCTCGATATCTTCCGCTTCTTTGTGGATGGGTACTGCTGAATTTGTTGGACGGTCAGTACTGTTTTTGCATTCATTTAGAAGCCGAATCGATGGGTTTGCCTGACCGATCTGAATATTTACAAGAAATACGAGCGGCTTATTCGGACTTGTCTATCAAGTCGTTTATTCTATTTTTTTATCACGGCAAACAAATGCGTACAGCGTGGCCATGGATTAGAAGTTTTATGAATTCTGCGTCTTCGTATTCTGTAAGATGGTTTCCTGATTAGAATCATCATGGAGAGCGTTTCAAATTACATAATAAGTTAGCTAAATAACTACGTAGTGCTGGCGTTTATCTTAACCAATTTACTGTTTGTGTTAGTAGTCATGTTTGACTTAGTGGCACATTGTTGTTTAACATATTAAAAGCGACTTGCTTCTGCTTGGGTAAAAGTAGTTTTTATTCATTTTTTGGATACAATGAGAACATCTCTCAAGTAAATTCATTTTCCTTCTATAGTAGATCTATTCCCCAGTCCCACATCAGTTGATTGTTTCCTTAACATTTGAAATACACCGACAACAGCTGCAACAGACCCAGCTCTGAATATACTCCTTAAGCTTTTATGTCCACTCGAGTCTTGCCCTCTATCGGATTCTGGATTTAGTAAACCGCCAGTTGGGTCTATTCCTCCAGTAGTTTTGCTCATATGACTCCCTTCAAGGAACTGCGATATATGTCCCCCGGTTGGAGAACTAAACCCAGTGCCGGCAGCGGCCACACTTCTGCCCGAAGTTGAGACCTTCTGATTTGTCGTATCCTCTCCTCCGGCTACTGACAGCTCAGTCGCAAGCATGGCCACCGTACCGACTTTAGGAACAACAATAGTCTTTCTACCTGCAATAGCGGTCTCTTCAGCCATCATTGTCTTCCCATTCAAGAGGACACCTGGTACAGTTGCGTCCGTAGGAAGTACATAAGTCATGCCCGAAATCACGATGGTTGACCCAGGAAAAAGTGTCAAACTGCCAATCACTACACCTGTTGCTTTCGGTGGAATGATGAGAGGCATTGAGCTACCAGTTGGGAGAATGTAAGTTGTTGATGAGAGAATGTGTGTTCCACCTTGAGTAAGCGTGTGACCATTGACCAAAACACCGCTTCCTGATGCTGTAGATAGGTCTGTTAGGTCTTTGGCGAAAGAACTCATTGGGAATTGAGGGAGTGATACCTGATGGCATAATCCTAACAATACCGACATTTTCGATTCCAATGTTTCCAATCACAACTGGAACTGTGCTAATAACCAGTCCAGAAGGTGTGTTTAGAAAAACTAATCCATTGCTGATAATCTCTTCTCCTCGAGCCAATTTCTCATAGTTGACCAGGACAGCGTCACTAGTCAATCCTTCGATTGTGACTAATAAGTTTCCAGCCATAACTGTACTTATTACCCCCATTGTTGGTGGTGTAAATGTAAAAGAGACAGGGGAGATAGGTGTTGTCAGAGAGGGTTCGAGTGGGATCAGTGTAGGAAAAGGAGGGTCGTTCTGTGGGCGTGGTGGTGATGGTGGCGTAGGCTGAGATGAAGCAAGAGTTGGTCGTGGAGCTGGTAGAGGAGTTGGAGACATATGGACAATGCTTGGTAGGTGGCCTGTTTCAGAAGACTGAAGCCCAGTAGTACTGGAAGCCAAAAGAATCATGGGTGGCTTCGAACTCTGCGTGGCAGAGCTAGATCTCGCAGACGCCGTAAGCGTGATGGTTTCAGTGGACGTAATAACTTCCTCTTCTAACTTCGTCACGGTGGTCTTTTGCACCTCTCCCGTAGTCAAATATCCCAGCAGCGTCGTATACACGATCTTGCAAGTTGTAATTGACGTTGTGGCTGTTGTCACGACAGTTTTTTCAGTGGGTGTACTTGCAGGTCGGCTTTTGGTGGGAGCTATCTCTCTTTTATGTCCGTAACCTACATAGGTAGATGTCAGAGTTCGAGTGATTGTTACGATTCGAGTCATCGTCAAGGTTTGTGTGTATGTTTTTGTGAGGATTTTCTGACGGGTAATCGTGCTTGTGCATGTTTCGATTTGTGTCATAGTCATTAGCAATGTGCTTGTAACAGTGTTTGTGAAGAAAGTTTCTTCTTGTGAGGCTGTCGTCTTAATGACGTTTGTGGATGTTGCAGCACCTGTATAGGTTTTGGTATGATTTGTTGTTTTCCCAATCAAATCGTTTTTCCTTTGTATAGGGTGAAGATTCTGGGCAGCTGTTTGAATTGAACGATTAGTCATACTAAGTCAAACAGTAAGTTGGTTCGACTTCTCTTACTGGTGGCTCCCCAAAGCATGATCCAAGTCGCCAGGAGGCATAGAACATGAATCCCTTTAATCCTGTGAAATTCTTTATTTCCGTCAACAGAAGTCATGATTTCAAAGTTTAGACTAATGACATACAAGCGTAGATTCAAGAGAGGTATTTAAATGTTGCCTTTCTCAAAGGTCACAATGTTACTAAGACACACGTCTCCGCCCGAGCTGAATCTTATTGGGTCAGCCTTACGACACCATCAATTTCCAAAAAGAAGCACGAGTTAAACTTGTGTTCAACTACTATCAATTCAGCCGCTCGTATTGTAACCCCACGGAGAGCCAGGAGTAGCAAAAACTGGCCATGTGTCTACTTTAAAATATTCCCGTGACTGGACAGAGGGTGCCTTGCAGAAGCCATTTCCATTGTTCCAGCTAACTGGGGACTATCGGTCATTCGACTTGCGTTATGCACCCTGGAATGGGATTTTCTCAATTCGTGTTACATCAGAACTGGGATGTGGTACACGATCTGTTTAACCGGTAGGGCTTAGCAAGCTCTGCCTGACACCAAGGGAGTAGAAGACCAACCGTATTTAGAAAAAAACTGCACATTTAGATTGCAATCATCAGTTGATTGGTTTTTGGAAGTTTATTGAATCAATTCACACGTATCCTCAATATAGGGGAAGTGAAATATGCGGTCTTGATTCAGCTTCAACCACCCCACGGATGATGTGGAAAGCCTTGGGTAATATGTGCATCTCTTTTGAGTAATAAGTCTGTTTCCTTTTGCATCTATAGACATCATATTTATTTACTGGAGACTGTTCCACGGTTTGTATTGCGACAGCTGTGGGACTTCTGACTGGAATTGTCAGTTCAAAGAGATAAATCTATTTGACGAATTTGGACCTCCTCCGAAATGGAGCTTCAAAGACGAAGCAATGTCAAACCATTCAACTTCTCGCCTAGCAAGTTCTGGGAAGGCAATGATGGTCTCTGGTCTACTTTTCTTTTACGAGTCGGCACTCCAGCACAAACTTTTAGAGTGCTCATTTCAACAATGAATCAAGAAATATGGGTGCCATTGGTTGGAAGCTGTGAACTCTCAGAACCGAAGAATTGTGCGGATCTGCGTGGAATTCAGCCTTTCCAGAACGCGGCTAGTCCTGGGTTTCAAACGAATAAGGTTCAATCAACGAGCTACTGTTGAGAATATGGTTGAAAATTTTTCTTACAAACTTTTAGTCCTCCACGTGGAATTTCATAAATTTGTATGGGCTAGCCTTTGAGGAAGTTTGGCAAGGCTACTCTGAAAACGGGATGTATGGTTTTGATACTGTTGGTCTACAGATACAGAATAGTGGTGGAGTAACACGAGATCATCAAATCGTGGCTGGTGAGTTGTCTGTAAGCATTGATTTTGGAAATAAATCAGCCAACACATCCTAGGGATCGTGACCAAAGATTTTCTGCACGGCATTTTCTCCCTTGGCCCCAAACCAACAAACTTTTCCGACTTCAACGATTCCCAACCCAGCTATCTTTGGAGTCTCAAAAACCAGAGCCTCATTCCTAGCCTTTCATACGCATACTCTGCTGGTGCGTTTTACGCTAACAGATCTCTCGGAACTTTGACTCTAGGCGGATATGATGCTTCGCAAATGAAGGAAAAGGAACTGGATTGGATGTTCCATGTTGATTCGTCTTCGAATCTAGAAGTAGGATTACAGGTCATTGTGGCCAGTGATACATTTGAGGGAAAGCAGACTAGCCTGTTGCTAAACGGGATTACTGCATACATTGATTCCACATATCCAAAGATTTGGTTGCCACTTGATGCTTGTGAGGCATTTGAGAAAGCATTCGGTGAGCAGCTAATCTTCAAAGTTCTTTACATCCTTAACTATTTCAGGTCTCAATTACGACCCGACGTCTTTTCGTTACCTTATAAACACCACAACCCATGCTCGCCTCCAAAGTTTAAACCCCACCATAACATTCAAAATTGGAAACAGCACATTTGGCGGGTTAACCCGAAACATCGTATTCCCGTATGCAGCTTTCGACCTCCAAGCTTCATACCCGATTTTCGAAAATGATACAAGATACTTCCCTATAAGAAGAGCAGACAATAGCAGTCATTATACTATTGGGAGAGTCTTCTTGCAGGAGGCGTATTTGGTGGTTGTTTATGGGAGGAGAAGGTTTGCGATGCATCAGAGAAGTTTTGGGGGTAATGACGAGCAGAATTTGGTGCAGATTTCGGATCCAGACTCTAGGTTGTCGAGTTCTCGTTTGGGTTCGGGACCAATCGCTGGTGTGGTCGTCGGAGTGATCTTGACATTTGCTTTGCTTGGCTGGTTATATTTGCGACACCGAAAGTGGAGGCAATTGAAGAAGATCTTGGGTCGGAAACCTGGCGCAATTGAGATTGTTGATGACGCAGATGCAGTGGAACATAATCAGACATCCACCATGGAATTGCCAAACAATGCATATTTTGAGGCTGGGGGGAGAGTCACTGCTCATGAAGTTGACGTCCGTCAATCGATTCTTGTAGAAAGTGGAGGGAGAGAGATAGAAGCTGAACTAGCTGTGATTGGGTACAGGTAATATACGAGGGATGTCGAAAATACTAAAGCTACAAAGGACTTCACCTGAAAGGAACAAGAGACCTCGCATGGAGCTTAGACTAAAGATTTAATGTAAACTTGAATTTCAGGATGTTGGTTGTCAGTCAAGATCATCGCAACGGTGTGAGGAGTACCTAGTACCCAAATAACAGCTCTGGTCTGCTAATGCTAATAGCCCAATTAATTCCGGCGTGAACGCTTCAAGAAGCCTAATAGCTTTTCGGCATTTTCGAAAACCCGCTTCCTCGCTTCACCTAGCATCCCCGCATAATAATATTGTATTTGTCCGTGTCGAAATTCTGCCCACAAACTTGGGGAACTCCACCTATAGTCATGGTGCATTGCCGGACGATGTCGACTGTGTAACTATAAAGGTATTTGGCGTCCGGGGAGATGGCATAATTATTCTACTTCTCATTAGCCTGATCCGTCTTCCAATTGTAGTACTTACATCATTGCAGATTTCGACAACGGTACCTGCGTCGCAGCCGCCGAACGTCGCACCACAACCCCTTGGTCCAATTTTGATTTTGAGATTAGGCGTAAAAAATCTAAAGCGCACTTGTATTAGTGATCGTACTACCTTGATTCCTATGAAGTTCAACTCACAAATCGTTCCGCGCCCTATCAAAATTCTTAACGGGTGCGTATTTCCAGCCTCTGCCGTTGTCTTTGCAACAATGAACACCATCCTAAAGAGAGTAAGTTACACTTCAGCTTCCAAGCTATGTAGCTTACCTTGTTGCGAGGAGCAAGCGATGAAAGGGTAGTATTGTAACCGTCGGACTGTAGATCGGACAAGACCTCGGCTTTCTCTGCAATCGGGGTTGCAAGAGCGATGAGCGCCAGGGACAAGAATGCGAAGATATACTTAAACGGAGTCATCCTGGCGGACGTTGCAAGTGAAGCTGTTTGTAGCGTGTGGTTGTGAGTTTTGAACAGGTTGGAACCTGAGTCTTTGATGAGAGCTGGTGGAAAGTGTGAGTGGAAGAAGAAGAAGAAGGGATCAGTGGTGGTTGTTGGATTTATATATTCGTATTTCTGCCCCACATGGATGAATCTGTGAATGGTTTCTTATGTTCTCAGTTTTGACCTATGGATGTGAATGGTTGTGAGGTAAGAAGAGTGAATGTGACCAATTGGACTCGAGGGAATGCCTTTGTTGGTGAGAATTCACTGTGCTCAATCAAAAAGAAATTGAGAAGATGAAGTATTGATCTTCGACCGAAATGAGCTCGTAACTATTGTCCAAAGTGCCGTCTCACATTCAGTTCCGAAGCGCAAATGGTCATGTGGTGGGATATAGAAACTCCTATTTTTCATATACTCGACAGTAACAATACTTCAAGCGGATACTGTAGTACTTTTACCTCAGTCGTATGTGGCTACTCAAACAGGAAGGTATTGTCGAGTATGCCGCAGACATACAACAGAGTGGGTGAAAACAATAAATCGTTGGTATTGCCGTAACTTCATCTATAAAGGTGAGGTGTAAAAGAAATGCTTGAAGTAAAGACGCAGCAAACTCCAGGATGCCACAAATCCACTCAAAACGTAGGCTAGCTTCTACTTACGCACCGGATCAGTAAACCCGAGATATGATCTTCACCGCATGTTCTCATATATTCAGACACGCAGCTATTCACAGTTCCCAGATTCTCATTGATACGTCAATGATCGCAAAGGAAATTGATGTGGCCAGACAGCCTTGGCAGAAGTGGTTCTCCTATATATCTTGAACTAAAATTCTTCCAGGGACTGATATGGGTAGAAGAGTGGTATTTCGCTATCTTGACATTTCAAAAACATTTCGAAATAGGACCATTCTTGCCGTCATGAAGTTTGAGTATTGTCTATCTAGAGTCATAAATTAACGAATGACTGGATATTCGAGCGATGTGGCGTTCAGAATCCGGGTCTCCTCCACGGAGTCTCGCAACAGTCTCGCAACGTGGAGTGTAGCTTCCCCAACCTGTGTTCTGTAGCATATCTATTGTACTGCCTATGTTTCCACATATTTTAATCCTCTTCGCTATCGTTTCCAACAACCGTGTAACAATTCGAGTTATCAAACAACAGATTCCTGCCCTGGACTAGCAGACATACCCATTTGCTTTCCACGTGAAACTCGTCTAGCTCGTGGTTCCGTATTGGTTTCGAAATAGGATGTTAAATTGAGCGACGGTGTGAATTGCATACAACAGTTGTCCGGCTGGGGTCGTGACTGATTATGCCAGGCGGGATCATGACCGGAATTGCGATGTAATTCATGCCCCAGTTTGTTGGAAGAAGTGACGACATCTTTGTTGACCTAAATTATGTAGCCACCAAGTTTAGACCTTCCCTGAAATGGGATGTGTGGCGTTGTCTGCTTCTATACTGCGATGTCATATAGAACATCTGTACGAATGACATATTTTGCGGATGCCTTCGTGCCTTTTCGCACACCTGTGCCTTCGTGCAACAGGCTTCCTTCCGTTTCGCCGTGGGGAAACATGGCCACACTCCCTTGGATAGGCTTAACAGGATATGCATTCATGGTGCCTTCCCTGGCACTAGGTAGGAAGAAAGTGGTCTCTCCAGCTTCGAATTCGTCGTTTAGGTAGATGAGAAAGGTGAAAAGAGAAGATTGCTTCGCTTCTGGGGGCGAGGCGTCGTAGATGTATTTATCCTCGGAGTCGATACCGGAAGGTGGCCAGGCGCCGTCTAGATTGAATCAGTCAGAAGCAAAGTAACAAGGCAAGAATCACTTACCAATATGGGCGCGATACTCGGCCCCAGGAACGTATCTGTACACTCTAAACCGGCGGTTTAGACCTCTAACCTTCTTTCCAGCGCTATTCTCTGGCACGAAAGGCCTGACTCGACTCCAGATTTTGGAACAGAATGCGTTATCCACAACCCAATAGAAATTGTGTGCCAGCACACTGCTTTCCTCTCCGTCTGCACGAATCGGCGCATCTGGGGTGAAGCCCATCATCTCTGCCGCTGCGATAATTTGTGTGCATTCTTCAGGCGTTAGCACGCCTTTGAGCAGATGCAGATTCGGGACGACTGGGTGGGTATGGTGAGTCGTTTTCGGAGGATCCGTGAGGAGGGGTATGGCATCGTCCGTCGACGCATATAGAATGGCAGGATGAAGGTTTGCGGGTTTCCTCTCTATTCCAGGCGTTGTTTCGATGATACGGAATTGGGATCTCGTTGAAGTTGGAACGGTTGCGATTAGGTCGCCTGAGAGCACACTCTGGTATACCTGCTTCCTGCTTTCTTGCTCTCTCAAATCCCACGCTGCCCTCGCAGATATCGGACCCGCGCTTCCCACTCCTGTAGCATAATCAATTGGTCCGGTGAGGCGCAAGATGGAGTCCAGCACTTTCAAGAGAGTCTCTTCGAGCGGTGTTCGTGTCGAAGAACCGTCCAACTGCTCCGCCAGTCCGCTCACAACATCCAAATCCCGTACCCATCGGCACAAAGCTCCCAATTTCGGCGCCTGCCCCCGGATGCGCATTTCTGCAAGCAAGATTTGTGCCTCTGTGTATCCTCCATCTGCCAGCGATCCGCTGATCCGCGCCGTCAAATTGGTGTCGCTCGACGCATTCAAGCCGGTGGTGCATGCTTGTCGAAAGTCATACACCGCTGTCCTTAAATCTTTGCATGATTTCGACTTGATCACACTTGCATTCTCCGACAGCGTTCGAAGGGTGTCGACCGCCAGGTCGATGTCGTCGTTGTTCAACCCAATGCTTTGAAGTGTTTTGAGTGTATCGCGACTGTGGGGTTGTTCGGGAGGAGGGGTAATAATCACGGAGGAGGATTTTGCTTTCTTCGAAGTAGCTTCGCTTTGCCGTCCTGTGAAACTTCTTTTCAATTTATTCTTGGCCATTGCGCTTGTTGTTGAAATGAATGTCGCATGTCCCTGTATACTGTTGTCGACAAGAAGTACGAGGTAATAAGTTAAAAAGTGTGAGACGTCGGGTAAAAATCGCTCGGTCGGCTTTTAGGGCGTACAGTACCGGTAGTTCACTATCGCCACCACCTATCATACTTTGGTCGGCAGAAATGCCGGGCAACTTTGTTTGTCGAGTTACACGGTATCTAAAGACTGGACAAGGACAGGTTAACTACATTTGTTCAACACTTTACCTGTCGCAAGTTCAGTATTATGATTGGGTGGGTAAACCTCCAGCTCTGTCACGTGGTGCAACACCAACGGGGGTTGGTTATGTTGCATTATAATGGCGATACTCCTGCCTCCCCAAGAATCCATTACCATAATACTATTTACAAAATATCGTCATCAACGCCGTGTTCTGTATAACTCTGTCCCCAATTACTATATTCTAGATTGAATAAAAGCAATGGCCACCTCTACCATGTTAGGGTTCTATGCCATTAGTATTATAACAACTTCGGTAAGCGGATCTTCCCAGAACTCGTTGCTTGAGTTAATGAGTGTCGCTCTGTTCTAGATTCTCTTCGTTTTTAGCTATCTGCTTTTATTTCACCCTTTAAGAAACTATCCTGGCCCATTTCTTGCAAAATTCACCGATGGGTATGGCGGCTTCCACGCTATAAAAAAGCAGTCTCATCTTACTACCTATCATGATCATCTAAAGTACGGTATGTAACTACCGCGCATGTAAAAACAGCTTTTAAACATTCACTCTAATGAATAGGATCCGTATTTCGGCAAGCTCCTAATCGTTTGGTGTTCAACACTTCGACAGCCTTGAGAGGTAATTATCATTATTTTCTTATGTGATTTTTCTAGCTCTAATCTAGGATAGCTATCTACCTCAACCCCGGAATAAATAAAGCCAGTATCTACAAAAAAACGCAACTGAACCCCCAGACAAACATTTTCGGCAATTTGTAAGTTGATAGACACGTTGTTCATCCATGTCCTCTTTTCATTTGTCATAAACCTCATCCTGAATCACTCCCGGATGAGTTTTCATGTGTTGTACTTCAAGACTCAACTAAATGGGCAATCACTCACACTTCAATCACTCAGAGACAGGGAACGCCATCAACAGAAACGAAAGATATATGGGAAGGTCCTGTCAGATCGCTCACTTCGAATTTTTGAACCGACTATGAGTAGCGAGATTGATATTTTCTTGCAGCAGTTATCCAAACATAACCATGAAGCGGTCAACATGTCGCCCTTGTGTGAGCGTCTTACAACGGACATTGCTGGCCAATTAGCTTTTGGTCAACCTCTCAACACACAAGTGGAGGCCACAAATAGATTGTTCCCTCGCGCGATGGTCTCCATGAATGGCCTCGTCAATATCTTCAGTCAGTGTTTTTCTTTGTTACCAAATCCATATTGGCACTCATACTCTGCGTGTTCTCGTCGCGGCATTCGTTACTTTGCGCTTAACTAAGTCTTGTGGCTGTTATAGTGAGCTGGCCCATGGTTTCGAGAACATGGCCTCTTCTCCGAAGACTTAATAAAAGGAACGGCTTGACCTTTATCAAGGCAATTCAAGATATTGTTCAACGGCGAATGACCATTCCCCAAGATGGAAAGCATGACTTCTACTCTATCGCAGCCGGGGATGGTGGCCTAGCTGCAGATACCCTTAGAAATAGTGAGCTTTGGGCCGAGGCCGTATTTTTTCTGCCAGCAGGTTAGTCAGGAGATGAAGATAGCAAACTTTACCCTGAAGTATTTTTTAACGCTTACAGGTGGCACTACTCTCTCGGCAGCTCTCAGTGCCATTTTCTTCTATTTGTCGCGAGATTTGAATGTGTATTCACGACTGGCTACTGAGATTCGCACAACTTTCTCCTCAGAAGATCAAATCAAAAGCGGAGCCCAGCTCTCAGGCTGCAAGTACCTTCGTGCCACGATTGACGAAACGCTGCGTGTCGCGCCGCCTTTCACCGGCACTTTAGTAAGGATATTTTCTTGAGTTATGCGTTCATTTTGAATTGTTATAGGAGGATTGAGACACCTTTTCCTCTTGAGACGAGTCACTTCTCCCTCACACATTCCCTTTTCATCCACGTTTCAGACGCACTTCCTGAAAGGGCAACGCTAACTCCGAGATTCTTCAGTGGCGTGAGCCTTATTCTGACTATAACCAACCTTTCGTGGTTGATGGAAAAGTGATACCCCGAGGGACTATGGTCGGTGTGAACCCATATTGTATAATGCATAACGAGGAATACTTTCCCGAGCCGTTCCGTTTCCGCCCAGAGAGATGGCTCGAATCTGAGCAAGAAAGCATCGATGAGGAAAAACAGAGAGTCACAATGCGAGCAGCGTTTGCCCCTTTTGCTCTTGGAGAAACTGGATGCCTTGGTAAGGGAATGGCGTACCATGAGATGAGTCTGGTCGTGGCAAAAACCCTCTGGCGTTTTGACTTTCAAAAAGCCTCAGGTCAACTTGGTAAACTTGGGGAAGGTCACCCTGGACAAAAAGGCGGAAGAAATCGAGTCGAAGAATACCAGTTGCTTGATCTTGCTGTCGCGGATCATGATGGTCCCAATCTCACTTTTAGTCCAATAGGAAACGGATTTTGAGAGATAACAGCGGAGTAACATACCTAGTCTTGAGATGTGGAATTTCGAAACTGTGGTGCCCTTAAAATGAGGGCGTAGTTTGTCGTTTTGTTAACAATTGGCAAAGACCGAGACTTAAGCTTAGCTTCAATGTACGTGGCTCAAGCTTGCAGCTTCAGTGAAGCTAAAGTCTTCTGAGAGGCCTACCATCAAATTTTTCGAATTCGTTACCCGTGTATCCGTCTGAGCGAATATTGAGAGCATAACCTCATGTAAGTTATACTAGGCAGGTTATAAAAAATGCCAACCCATTTTTAGTAAAGTGCATCTGCAACTATTGACGGCAGTACAGTCAAATGCGTATCAATCTCGAGAGCGAGGAACTTCCCTGTATGTGGAGCTTCTACTGGGGCACGTGCTGGGGGTTCGGGGGGATACCAATCGCATTGACACACATGCAACATTTTATCCGGAGCAAGTTGGGTTTTCTTCTTGGTTCAGTTCATCCGGTGTTGTTCATTTACTGGCTATTCAAGTCGCTGATTCGTCGAACCTCGTTTATAAGTTGGTATTTTCCAACATATTTAGTGACTGGCACTAGTGATGCTAGGCTTGATACATATCGAGTGCAGCCTAAGCATGCAATTGCTACCGAATACACAACCAATAGATAGTGGTAACACTTGCCCTAGGATATTTTGGATGTATAGTTTATTAGCACAATTGGCTGTCGGGAAATCCTGCGAAGACGATTATTTTGTTGCTTCTTGTAATATATTGTATAAATAGTTGTATTCTTTAGCCTTTATAGGTAGAACGCACCTTGTAGGGACATTATACGACAAAGTAAGTTATAAGAGGTTAAACGAGAATACTCTAATGTAATTATATTATGTTTCTAAACTACTTTCTTTCTTATTATAAGTATTAACCTTACTATTTTTAAATACAGAAATCTATAGAGCCTCGACCTATTATATTTATTTTTAAAAATAGTACTAAAGACTCTAGAAAAGACTATTATAGATCTATATACTATAGTTAGTATATCTTTTAAAATACTCTAGAATATTATAAATAAATCTAGCTTCTAGAAAATACTTTTAAAGTATAAAAACCTCTTAAATAACTAGCTAGAAGACTATTTTACTATAGACTTACTATTTAATAGAGAGATTAGTTATTTTCTATATTTTATCTTTATAGTTTAACTACTTATATAAAACTTTATTTATAGTCTTATTTTTATAAAGAGTATTTTATATTAGAAAATATTAGACTTTTTAATACTTCTTTTTTTTTTATTATATCTAAAGAGGTTACTACTATAGACTCTTAGTAGTATATATTCTTAGAAATAGCTTTCTATAGTTTTAAGAGTAGTAAGTATAAAAAAGAAAAAACTAAATCTCTCTAATTATAATAATTTAGTTCTTCTATATACTATAGATAGAGGTTTTGTTAGGTTAGTATATAAGTAAATATATATAAGATTATTAGGTTATATACTTAAAGGTATATTTATTATAATAAGAGTAAGTTAAATAGATAATATACTATTACTATAGTAAGTTAAGTATAAAGCTTCTATCTAAGAAAATTATAATTATTATATAGAACTTTCTACTCTACTTAAGTTTTAATAAGTTTAATAAGTCTAATAAGTTTAATAGTAAACTTAGTAAACTTATTAAACTCTTAATTATTACGTAATACTACCTAAAACTAGAGTCTATCTACTAACCTAAACTTAACTAATATTAACTAAATTAATTTATTAGATAGTAGTTCTAAAAACTACTTAATTTCTATAACTTTATTTAATTCTAGAACTTTCGGTTCTAGAAGTATTACGACGCTAAGGCCGATACTACTTATAATACTATTCTCTATTTAGACTAGTAAGTCTATATATATTATAAGTAGTATCGGCCTTAGTATTATAATACTTCTAGAACTAAAGATTCTAGGATTAGGCGAGGTTATAGAAATCAAGTAGTTTCTAGAACTACTATCTAATAGATTAATTTAGTTAACGTTAGTATATTTAGATTAGCGGATTAGCCTTAGTTTTAGGTAGTATTACGTAATAATTAAGAGTTTAATAAGTTTACTAAGTTTACTATTAAACTTATTAGACTTATTAAACTTATTAAAACTTAAGTAGAGTAGAAAGTTCTATATAATAATTATAATTTTCTTAGATAGAAGCTTTATACTTAACTTACTATAGTAATAGTATATTATCTATTTAACTTACTTTTATTATAATAAATATACCTTTAAGTATATAACCTAATAATCTTATATATACTTACTTATATACTAACCTAATAAAACCTCTATCTATAGTATATAAGATACCTAAATCGTTATACTTTAAGTATCTATTCTAAGTATACCTCGATTATTTATAATTACTTTATCTAGTAAGAAAACTACTCTACTATCTAACGTTAGCTTAACTGCTAGTTATATTAACCTTACTCTTACTACTAACCTAATATAGAAAAGTAATAAGAAATATAATAATATTAGTATACTAGATAATAATAGAAGAAATATTACTATTAAAAACGTAGTATCGCTTAAGGTAGTACTACCTAAATAATATATAGAAGAACGCTTAAAATTAGAGATATTTCTTATCTAGACTAAACTTTACTTCGCTTTTAATAAAGATTAGTTTAGTAAAGAAAAGTATAAGGTCCTATAGGCCTTATTATATCTTAAGAATACCGCTTATCTTTAGATCTAACCTTTTATTAGAGACTACTTTAAATATAATAATAAACCTACTAGTATAATAGTAATAACTCGAAAGATCTTTAGAGATTTTAGAAGTTTTAAGATAGAAATATAACAAATATTTAAGAATATTAATACTAAAAGAATAGCTATATATAAGCTATTAGCTCTTATCTAAATAGACTCTATAATTTAATATACTATAGAGTTCTAATATTATAGAAATAAAACTAGATAGAATACTATAGCGCTACTTAAGATCTTCTAGAGAGAGTTAAAGGTCTACCTTAGAGAAGAACTAGTATACTAAAGATAAGTCTACTATAATATAGTAACTTAGGGTTAGGGTTAGGGTTAGGGTTAGGGTTAGGGTTAGGGTTAGGGTTAGGGTTAGGGTTAGGGTTAGGGTTAGGGTTAGGGTTA